>NC_133541.1:39564411-40189411 GCF_048773025.1 Camelus bactrianus
TGATTTATCGACATTCTTGCATAATTACTGTGTGTGTGACACAATGTTAAGACCTGGGGATGCAAAAATATGATCAAGTCTCTCCTTTCAAGAACTCCATTCTAGAGAACTTGACATAATAACACTGATGATGATGATGATGATGATTAAATCTCATATTTGCTCTAATCTAGGTGTACAGGATTTTAGAGAAAGCAGAAAGGAGAAAGCACTTACTTGTATTCAATAGATGGAGGTAGGATAAGTAGGGATAAATGGAGATGATATTATAACAAGAGAATTTACGCTGGGCAGAATAGAGGCACACAAACTTCTGATGTCAGTTAATACACCCTTTGTTCTCATTTGGGGAAATTTTTACTATCTTCTCTATGGACTTTAAGACAGTAGAGCCAAAAATGATGAACTAAATTTTATCTTCATGGTTGTTATAAGCTAATGATCTATTGTAGTAGATATCGAATCACAAATCTGAAAATCTTTCATTGGAAAATCACCCTTAAATACATGGCCATGTTTGAAATTTATATTGTTGGGTGTATTCTAAGGATCAAAGCCTTAGTGGTATGGAACAAAGGTATTCTGATAAAATTGATTAATGTTTAAGTCAACTAATCTGATAGTTACTATAAACAGTCAATTCCAAGTTGGTGAAGAGAGTCCTTTGATGGGCCCAGCCTGGTTTCTTGTCCCTGATTTTGACCATTTGCCAGCTTGACCATCTCCCTGCTTCTAGTACACATTCTGACCTATAGCTAGAGGTATATACCTGCCTGGAGCTCAGAGACCTACCTTTGACCTTGAAGCCTGGTTCTGCAAGCTGGGATTCTGACCGCTTATTACGCCTTTGATACCATCTTGTCCAATTCTTAATAACAACATTCTTTTCTTGTTCTTATGTTTGAGTGTTAGTCATGAAACTGAATCCACCACAGAAATCCCCTCAATGCCTAAAGTCTTCTCCTGAAAATTCACTCTTGTCTGGGGTCTTGCTCTTGGAAGAGAGATGTTCTTAGCAGTGAAGGCCTATGACTCTAATTACTACTGGATTCCAGAGTCTTTGTCAACAATCCCCAGGTGCATTTTGGAAAATTCCTCTGCTCTGGTTTACAAATCCTTGATAAGATGGTGGTTCTAGACCACTACCTGTCAGCTGTGGTATTTTGGATATTGTGGCTCTTGATGTGGTGTTTTGCCTACCAGACTGAAGGTCCTTGTAGCAGTAGGACCAAGACTTTTCCTTGTAAGTTTCTCCCCTTCATTGGCTTGTTTGGCTATTTTTAAGAACATAAGCTGAGCCTAGCAAAGGAGAGCAAATGAGCCTTATTAACACCATCTATACCAAGATTCTGAAACAGTTCTACTTTTCCTCCTTGCATTGCCATTCCTCAACTTCTGCCCTTCCATCTCACTCAACTGCTAGATTGATTCTCTTAGCTCTCCACCCAGGTGATAACTGGAATTCAGCTTTTATTCTGTATGTTTTTAAGATGCGATTCTATGGGTTATTTTGGATCTCCAGCGACTAGAAATTGCCCTTTCTCCCGCTGTATCCAGAGACAACCCAGACAGCCTGGCTCTGAAGGTTTTTCTGGCTCAGCTGCAATGCAGGTGATGGGATGACTAGTTCTAGGCCCTAGATGTCCTTTCTCATCCAACTGACCGTATATACTTTGTCACCATTGTATCAACAATCCACTATGCTGTTTCTGCCAAACATGAAGGACTTAATAAAGATTTGCTAATAAATTAATAAATCAGTAAAGTTCGTGGCAAGTCAAAATAACATGTCTGCTTAGATCTTTAAGATACAGCTTCCCTCCCTATCCCCTGCTTTTTCACTTTCCTTTTACTTCATGTCCTGCTTGATTTTATAGAATTTATTTAAATATTAGTGTAAAGGGTGCTATGGTACTCCTTCAAAGAAAAACTGGAAAGACTCATAGTTGAACAATTTGAGGAGTTTAAATAAATAAATATTAGTTTTGCCACACTTAGACCAATCATTTCCATGATTTGCTAAATTCTCTTTTATTCAAATACTTGCTAAAATGCGAACTCATGCAACCTGTCTGAATTTTGATGAAAAATGATACCTGTGTGCTCCTGTGAACAAGCATTATGTTCCTAAGACATTTGGGTGTTCTAAAAGCACAAGAATACACTGTTTGCTGGACGGACAATGTCTTATAAAATTGAGTATAGTGCTTAGCACAGTTGAATTTCCTGGCTCCTCTCTTACACTGTAAACTCTTTTTCTCAGAGCAGTTTTAGGTTCACAGCAAAATTGAGAGGAAGTTACAGATGTTTCTCATATACCTCCTGCTCTGACACATGCATAGCCTCCCCCATTATCAACATCCCCCACCAGAATGGCACATTTATTGCATTGATGAATCGATATTGACACACCATAATCACCCCAAGTCCATAGTTTACCTTCGGGTTCACTCTTGTTGGTGTACATTCTGTGGATTTGGACAAATGTATACTGATATATTTCCATCATTATAGTATTATACAGAGTATTTTCACTGTCCTAAAAATCCCCCCTCACCCTCAAGCCCTGCTAACCAGTGATCTTTTTACTGTCTCCACAGTTTGCCTCTTCCGAATGTCATATAGTTGGAATCATACAATATGCAGCCTTTTCAGAATAACTTCTTTCACTCAGTAACGTAGATTTCAGATTTTGCTTTGTCTTTTCATGACTTGACAGTTCATTTATTTTTAGTGCTGAATAGTATTCCATTATCTGGTTGTACCAAAGTTTATTTATCCATTCATTTACTGACAGTCATCTTGGTTGCTTCCAAGTTTGGGGAACTATAAATAAAGCTTCTATAAACACCTGGGTACTAGTTTTTGTGTGGACATAAGTTTTTAGCTCCTTTGGGTAAATACCAAAGAGCACAACTGCTGGATCATATATGGTAAGATATGTTTAGTTTTATAAGAAATTGCTAAACTTCCAAAGTGGCTATACCATTCCTCCAAGGTGGCTGTACCATTTTGTATTCCCACAAGCAATAAATGAGAGTCCCTATTGCTCCACATCATCACCACTGTTTGGTATTTTCAGTGTTTCAGATGTTGGCCATTCTAATAGGTATGAAATGGTATTTCATTGCAGTTGGTTTCAATTTGCATTTTCCTAATGGCATATGATGTCGTGCATCTTTACGTGTAGTTTTTTGCCATCTGTATATATTCTTTGGTGAGGTGTTGGTTAAAAATCTTTGGTACATTTTTAAAATCAGGATATATTCTTAGTGTTGAGTTTTAAGAGTTCTTTGTATATTTTCACTTACAGTGTTTATTACCTGTGTCCTTCCTCCCAGTGTGTAGCTTGTCTTATTCTCTTGACATTGTCTTTCGCAGAGCAGTTTTTAATTTTAATGAGGTCTAGCTTATCAATTATTTATATCATGTATCATGCCTTTGGTGTTATGTGTAAAAAGTAATTGTCATACTCAAGATCATCTAGGTTTTCTCCCATGTACCTTCTAAAAGTTTTAGAGTTTTGTGTTTATATTTAGTTCTATGATCCATTTGGAGTTAATTTTTGTGAAAAAATGAGGTCGGTGTCTACATTAATTCTTTTGCTTGTGGATGTTCAGTTGTTCCAGCATCATTTGTTGAAACACTATAAATTTTGGAGACATGATTTTACCCATAGCTGCTAACACAATGTTTTATGCAGCACAAATTCTTATTATTGGTTATTTTCCTAATAATATTATTTTTCTATTTTCATTCTTTCTATAACCACTTCTAAGAAAACCTGTAATACTGAATACTCCCTGAACTTTCAGCAATTCCATTGCATTTGTGCTATGTTGGGACAATTATAGTAGAAGCTCCTATATTCAAACCAGTTCGGACTTTTCCATAAATTGAAAATGTCAGATAAAATGGAATGTTTTAAAATGATGAATATATTTTTATTCATTTTATTTTTATTTTTTTACTTTTGGTAATATATTTTATTAAAATATATATAACAGAAAACCACCACAATATAATTTATGCTTCATTCCAAAGGAGGTATTAGAGCATTAGCCACATACATAATTAGGAACTAGTTACATGATTTTTGAGTGCTGCTTCAGACCATTGCAGAATAATGCATAGGACTTGCTCTCCCACTATAAACAACTAGATCACCAGACACAATACATGAGCAATTGTTTTTAGGCACTGGATGATGTTTGGAACATGTCTGTAATCCCAGAGAAAGGGACAACAAACGATTCCTACATTTATTCCAACTGTCTGCCTAGGGAACTTTCCAACCGTAGGACTGAGAGATCAAGACCAAGCAGACCACAGAGGTCGTACTGAGCAGAGGCAGGTACTGGAAAGAGGGGCTGCCAAAGTGGCAGGAAACTGAGGGACAGGGGCTTGAGACGCGGCAGCTGTGCAGAGGGGAACCGGACATGAGGAGGCTGTACAGAATGAGTGTCTGAAGTCTACTCGGGCATTCCCAACAGGTCTGTGATGCTTATATTTTCTGTGTCAACTAGCTAGGCTGTTCTGCCCAGTTATTTGGTCAAACACTAGTCTAGATGTTGCCATGAAGACATTTGGTAGATGTGATTAACATCTCCAGTCAACTTACTTAAAATTACACTTCATAGTCTCTGCATTTCTTAGGTGCACCATAAAAATAGAACATCAGATGTGATGGATGATGAATTTACTTTTTTTTTTGCTGTCAGGTAACTGAGGTGAAATTACAAATTGTCAAATTGTCATCTTCATTATCATTGTAACGATGCTATGGATGGGAAGTACCTTGGAGGCATTCTGGTTCAGGACTGTTGTTAAGTGTATAGGATGTTACGCATGTGACATAAGAGAAAAGTAAGATCCATGGAAGAGCTGAGTTATGGATGCCAGGACAGTTGACAGGCCATTTAGTGATACCTAATGGAACTCTGTTCTCCTTTTGGTTTGCTATGCTCTATACTGTACATCAGTTTTAAAGTTGCAGCTCCAGGTGGGCAGGGATGAATCAGAGCATCTTTGTGGACCACTGTTTGCCATGCTTCTCAGTGTCTTCTAAGCTTCCCCAGATGGCAGAAAGCACAGGGAAGGTGGCTTGAAGCTGTCAGTCTCTTTCACATTTTAATCAGCTTCTTAAATGACTACAGGCTCATTTCTGACCGTCACATCATATTAAAAAGATTTTAAAAGAAAAAATTTTCACTTGTGGACCTCAGATTGGAGGAGTTGAAGGAATTAGGAGCTAGGTACTAGCCCAACTCCTCAAATTTAACCCCTTGCGTATACTTTAAAACACTGCATTTCATTTTGAAGCTGGAAAGGCATTAAAAAAAATGTTATCATCCCAACTGTTTATAGAGAAAGGAGGAAAAGAAGGCAAATGTCCAGGTTATTGAACGGTCAGGAGAATTGACAGCCTCGGTAAAATGCCAGTAAATTTATTAGATGCTCTTCCTTAAGATATACTGGAAGTTCCATGTGGGTCACACTGTTGTCCCTGTGTACACTCCAAACTGTCATTGAGCTGTGGCTCCAGGCGGTGCTGAAAGGTGATCTCCAATCACCCCAGAGGTATCTGAGTTATGGTTTCCCCAAAATAGGTTGGAAATAAACAGTACTCTGCGAGTGCCTGTTATTTATTATTATTTAATACCGTCTGTAAAGACAAATGCATTTACCTGGGAGCTATTTCACAGGCTAAGTCAGGAAGGTATGACTGGTTTTGTCAATGCAACTTTCACTATTTGTGTAAGTGTGTTGCTTTCACTCTGCTGGGCTGTTTCACATACCTTCTATTGTCAATTGTGGGGATTCACAATTGGAATTTTTCTCAAGAGCACTGTGTTATTTCAGCATGATTCTCCCTCTGCAAGCAAAGGCCACAACAAAGAATAGTTCGCTCTATTCCTGAGGCTAAGACGGCTTCTATTTAGAAAAGTACTGGCTGTTTATGTTCTTGCAGCCATAGGAAAGGAGCATCCCTGCTTTGCGTTCTCTTTCCAAGTTGGTGGCTCACAGGGCACAATACTGCAAATTCCCTACGATGCCTCCCTCAGAAAAACAAACGAACCAACAAAAAGCAGAAAACTTTGGAAAAATTTCAAGGGAAGCCATTTGTGATGCCTGAGGAAAATGGTCACCTTGCCCACTGACTCAAAACTTAACAGCAAAATTTCTTAAACTCTTTTCGAATCACCAGAAGCAATGGGGCAGAGCAAGTCATTCCTAAGCGTTCCATCGCTGGGAAAGGAAATTGTGGGGGAAGCAGAAGGGAAAGAGAAGGAGAATTATGTTGTAAAATTTGACTTGATGGTCCATTCTTTCCATCCCACAATTCATCTGGAGCTGGTTCCCAGCCCATCTCCTGCAGGAGATGCTTTTTTACTGCCTCTGTCCCTCTGAGCTCACCTGCTCCCCTTCCTGAGATTCAGCCCTCACTGCCTGCTCCAGCCCCTTGGTTTAGGCATCTCTGCCTGCTGTCTGTTTGTTAGCAGCTCTGTGTGTATAATAACCCCCAGCACAGAGCCCCTGAAGCAGCCTGGGGTCTCAATCCAATGAAGGTTGTGCCTACCCTTTCCCTGTGCCCTGTCTCCTCTCCTAGAAATAAGCTCCATGACATGAGGGACCATGTCATACTCCAGTGGCTCCATTGGCCTGGCCCAGTTCCTCCACGTCTTGGTCACAGTCAATAACCAATGCAGATATATAATTTGGGGGAAAGAATCATAAGCAGCACTTATTAAAGATGCAGATTCTCTGGTCCCACCTGAGACTTAATGAGTTGGAATTTCTGGAAATGGGACAAGAATAGACTTTTGAACAAACATCTTTTGATAATGCTTAGGTGTATCAAAGTTTGAGAAGCATGATTTTGGAGAGTCACATTTCCTTCCAAGATGGCCTTCAGGACTTTACTTCAGATTTGAAACTAACTCAGAATCAGAAAGTAGACAAGGGAGGTGATTTTTTTCCTCTTATTCTCAACTCCTGCCTTCCAAAGGTGTAGAGACAGTCTTTGCAAATTCTTAACAAGTCCTTCACTTCCACAAAGAGGGATTGACCCAAGCAGTTATTAGAGGAATCTGTATCAGAACATTAATTCACAACATTCTTAGAATATCAATTTTCAAGGAAAATGAATTCAAATATGCTGAACATTGAATTAATCAGAATCTTCCCCTAATATCCAGTTTCTTAGAAAAAAAGTCAGCCAAGCAAACTGCCTGACCCTTAGGAGATCTTTAATAAGTGTTGAGTGAATAAATGTACACATAAAAGAATCCTTTATTCTCTCAAGATCAATATGATTTTGAATTATCATTGTTCTCTAAATATGTAGGACTATTAGTGAATTAAAAAGTGTTATTTGACAGCATAGAGAATAAACTAGGTTTTACTGCAGTAGTTTACTATGCTACAGGAACTATTTTCAGTTCTTTCACTTATTTTCTTTAATGACAATTTCTGTAATCTATTATGTTTCACATACCATCTCTAAAAACTGAGTATCTATGGTAATGAAGTATCTATGGTAAGAAAATGAATTAAGCTAATTGGTGATACATACACATATACATATGCATACATATATATGTACACATATATTCATACATATATAAACATAAACAGGAGGAAATGTTTGTGTTAGTATTTATTATAGAACATTATCTTGTGGCTCTTCTGAAAATTAAGAAAAAAATGTAAGTTTCTTGAAAAACTGTTCTGAAAGACTGCTGTAATCTGGTATACATCAGCTTTCTTTTGAGTTTTTCTCCATCCTTACCCTCGCTTGCTTTGGCAATGATCATCTCCATGTGTTCTCTTCCAACATTAGAGGTCACAAGTGCATAGCTGGTTAAGATCACTCATTCAAAAAGCCTTTGATTCCTGGAACTACATGTGTTTTTGACTGGTGGAGGGTGTTCAAGTTGCCCCTTTCTTTCTAAAGTAGCTCCTTAATCCTTAGACATTTGGAGTGAAATACAAGCAGTTTGCTAACCATGGTAATATTAATTCATTACTAATTCATGATAGTAATAAGTTGCTGATTATCAGAATTCAAAGAATAATGTTCCCTGCCAATGAAAATCTGAGAAAGTTTTGTGTAAACATTGACAGGCTGATTCTAAATTGTATATGAAAATGCAAAAGACATAGGCCAGTAAGGCAAACTCGAAGAAGAATGATACTGAAGGATTTACACTAACAGATTTTAAGATTTACTCTAATCTGCAGTAGTTAAGAAGAATCTTACGTTACCATACGGAAAGATAAATTGATCAAAGGAGCAAAATAGAGGCCACAGCATCTACGATGACTTGATTTTTAAGAAAGGAGCCAGTGTAATTTAATGAGGAAGATCTTTACAATAAACAGTGTTAGAACAACTGAGTATCTACATTAAAAAATGAACTCTGGCCCCTCTCACAGCATATATAAAACTTATTTTAAGGTGGATCATAGACCTTGATTTAAAAGCTAAAACAAGCAAGCTTCTAATTATGCTGTCTAACACTGCAGCCACTAACCACATGTAGCTACTGAACACTTGAAATGTAGCTAGTCCAAATTGAGATGTGCTATAAGTGTAAAATATACATAGCTTTCAAAGACTTACTACAAAAAAGAATGTAAACTAGCTCATTAAGAATGTAAACTAGCTCATTAAAAATGTTTATATTGACTAGATTTTGAAATAATATTTTGATATGTTGGGTTAAACAAAATTATTCAAATTAATTCATCTGTTTTTTTTTTTTTACCTTTAATGTGACTACTGGAGCATTTAAAATCACATATGTAGCTCATGTTTGTGATTCACTTTATGTTTCTGTTGAACAATGCTTCTCTAGAGGAAAACAGAACAATATCTTTAAGTCCTTGAGGAAGGCAAGCAAGCATTCTTTAAACAAGACACACACACACATATACACACACACATACTACTAACCATACAGGAAAAAAAAAAATAAGTTGGACTTCATCAAAATTAAAACTTCTACTCATCAGAAGACATCAGTAAGAAAGTAAAAGGGTAAGCCACAGACTGGAAGAAAGTATTTCAATATGAATACTTAATAAAAGACCTGTATATGGAATACATTAAAAACTCCTATAAATCAATAAGAAAAAGACAACCATAAGGGGAAAAAATGAGGAAGAGATTTGAACAGGTATTTCACAAAAGAAGATATCTGAATGGCCAACAATGCAGTGAAGAAAAGATAGTTTTCCACAACTGGTGCTGGAACAATTAAATGTGGTAAGTAGAGTAACGGTCTTCACAAAAGTCCATACTTTAATTCCGAGAACCTGTGAATATGTTGGGCTTCATGGCAAACGGCAATTAAAGTTACAGATTGAATTAAGGTTGTTAATCAGTTGGCATGATTAGCAAGAGAGAGGAGCGTGGATTCTCCAGGTGGACCCCATGTAATCACAGGGGTCCTGAAAATGGAAGGGGGGAGGCAAAAGAGAGGGAAGCAGAGAGAAGCAGCCTCAGGAGGGCTCCGTTTGATCTTGCTGGCTTTGAAGATAGAAGACTGAAACCAGGAGCATAGGAATATGGGCAGCTTCTAGAAGCCAGAAAAGGTGAGAAAGTAGATTCTACCCTAGAACCTCCAGGAGAAACACAGCCCTGTAGACCCTTTGATTTTTTCATCCAGTAAAACCCAGTTCAGACTTTGGACCTCCAGAACTCTTAAGTGTGTGTTATTTTTAGCCACTATGTTTGTGGGTTTGTTACAAGAGCGGTAGGAAACTAATGCAGATGTCCACATGTGAAACAATTAACCTAAGCAGAAATTCTGGTCCTCGGAAATAAGGACAAACATTCTCAAACAGACTTACAGAAAAATGTTCATAGCAGCTTTATTCCCACAACTGAAATAACACAACTGTCCATCACAGAAAACTGGAGAAACGAAGTGTGGTATAATTCTACAATGAATTACAAGACAGCAATGAAAGAATGAAATTCAGATGCATGTTAAGAACATGGATTAATCTTAAAAACATTACACTAAGCAAAAGCAGCAGACCTAAAAAATATTACATACTATATTATTTTATTTACATACATTTTAGGATCAGGCAAAACCAATCTATGCTAATAGAAGTTAGAATAGTAGTTAATGCAGAAATAGGGAGTTGTTAATGGGAGCAGCGAGAGGACACATTCTGGGATGATAGAAATATTTTTTATCTTGATCTGGGTACTGGTTATAGGTGTGTAAAAAGTTATGAGAGCCTTACATTTTACATGTGTACATTTTACTGTGCGTAAATTTCACATTAACATAAAAAACTCACTAAATTTCAAAAATGCAGTATTTTCTTTTTTTAGGTGGAACTTTTTCCTTCTTGTCTGGTAGAGGCAAGAACGGAGAAAATAGATTCACTGGGGAAAATCCAGTCTATTAGATATTGATGTGGTGAAAGTGGTTTTAGGGGAAGTCTAAAAGAGGGCCCAGCAAGACTGTCCAACCCCACCATGCTTTTCCTCACCACCTCCCCAAGTCAGAATGAGAGCTAAGACTACAGTCTAAAGTCTCTTGTTTCAATTACCAGCTAGGTCTTCTGGACCCATGCCCTTCCAACTAGTAGAAAGTGACATTTTCATCTGTTGTTCATAGCCTTTCTCAGTTGCATGATTAATTTTTTACCTTCTGTTAAAATCAAAGTACACTCAGACTGCAAACCCATCAGAAGAGTTTCTAAATGATGACTTTGGACTTCTAATAAACATTTATTTTTCAGTCATTGCTCAATCATATCACTGACTCATAATAGAGAAGTGGCTCATTTAGGTACTAGCTGATCTTCATCCCCATATGAATAGTAAAGCCAGGAATAGATACTTACATCTTTAGAATCTTCCTTCAATTGCCAGAGATTAATATGCACGTAGCTGCAGCTATATCTAATGGAAACACCTGAGGCACAATCTCCTTGCCTTTGTTATTTTAAATTCAATCTAGCTTAATTTTGTTCAGCAAAATTAAAAACGATGTTTTGAGATTTTAAAAAATTCCATTTACTATTCTAACAAATGAAGGCAGCTTGAGTTCTTAATGTTGAAAACTGCTTAACCATTTGAAAATAGATTACTATTTTCCCAGTATTTATACTTCTGTGTGGTTACTTATCATTCCTTAGACTGGTGTGTTCTCTTAGCTTCCACTCAGCCTAGCTGGTCCCAAGCAACTGGACATGGCCACCATCCCAGGTGACCACATAACCCAAGAATGACCTTTGGTTCCTTCTTTGCCTTACCTTTCATATCCAACTAATCATCAGTTCTAATTACTCCTATTTATTTTAACTCTATAGTTTCATTTTGTGTATAACTGTGGCTATCTTAAGGCCTGTTGATTTTTATCACTTCATTCTGAGAGTACTCCTATTTTCTTGATTTCTGATTTTCACTCCCTCTACCTATTTGAGCTATTTTCAATAGCAATTTCTTATTAAGGTAAAGTAAGAATATGTCTTCCATATTTGAGAAGCATTAAGCCAGCCAATATTACTAAATCTCAGTGGTTGAAGAAAGAATTGGCAGCGCATGAGCTCAGGGAGGAAGCCAGGGTTTTGACAATGCAGGGCATTGCAGGCTGTGGTAAAAATTGTCCTTTGTTTTTGTTTTCCCTAGGCGTGATGGGAAAGTATAAGAGTTTAGTTTTAAGCAGATAAGTGAAATGATCTGAATTGAAGTTGAAAGAATCACTTTGCTATGTGAAGAATAAATGATGGTAAGAAACAGGAAGACCTAGCAGATAAGATTGTTGTGCTCCAAGGGAGAGATGGTGGTGGCGTAGCCTATGTTGACAGTGGTGCAGGTTGTTAAGACATTGTTAGTTTCAGCTTGGGGTATTTGTGTGGGTAGGTAGAGTCCATTAGAGGTGCTGAAGGCCACCAGATTTTTTTAATTTGAGCTGGTGACTAGCTATACCATTTCTGAGATAGTAATATACCATTTCAAGGGTTCAGTTTTGGACGTTTAACTCTCATGCGCCCAGTAGATACCCTAGTAGAGATGTCAAATAGAGAGAGAGAATTCTCGAATTTAAGGGAGAGATTGGTGCTGAAGGCATACAGTTGAAAGTTATCAATATATATTTGGTGATGGGACTGGATGAGGTCACCAGCAAGTGAGTATAGATGGCAGAGAGAGGAAGTCAGAAGACTAATAAGCCTTGGAACCCCCAACTTTTGGAGTTCAGGAAGCAGAAGGGAAGTCAGCAAAGGAGACTGAGAAGTTGCAGCTTAAATCAGGAGAATGTGGTGTGCTAGAATCAAGATGTAGAAGATACTTAAAGGAGGAGGTGGTGATCAACTAGTTAGTTCAACTGTGGCTGAACATTCTATTAAGATGAAGATGGAGACTGATGATTGGTTTTAGCAACATGAAGATCTTTGGTGGCCTTGAAAAGAGCAGTAATGTAATTGTGTGCTTCCATGTGTGAAATGCTCACCACCTCTTTCGGCATGCCTGACTTTATATTTAGAAGCCACAGAATCAAATTATGCCAGTGATTTGGTCAGATTAACATATGTATAGAGGCAGCTGAGGCAAGTACTAGACTTTTCCCTAGGGTACCTGGTTTTTAGCTCAACATCTTCCCACTAATAAGCTGTGTGGTTTAGGCAAGTCATTCTGCCTCTCAAGGCTTCGGTTTCCTCACAAATAAAATGAGGGGGCCGGAAGATATATCATTTGAACATGTTGTGTTAATTCAAAAAGCAGGAATGCTTTACATTTTAATAGAGAAGCTTAGTAACAAACAAACAGATGTCAACATTTGATTATATACAGTGGGAAGATGCATTGGAGAAGCGACCACCAGGGTCCTCTCACCTGCAGTGACTGGCCCCCTCTTATCTACTCATCTGTTCAAGTTTATGATGCACAAAGAATCTGTGCCCCAGCTTCCCCTCCCTCTCTCCTTTCTCACATACGCACACACGTGCATCAACCTTGTTACCTCTGTGCATAGATCTCATTCCTAGAGAACTGAAAATTGAAAATATGGTAGGAGTAGAAACATCATGGTGGTTATTGGAAACTGGAAAGCTTGTCGGTGCTTTTCACAGCACAGGAACACCATGCACATAATTCTTTTCTGTGCCTGCATTTAAGCGCCATCATAAGGAATGAATATGAAATGATTACTCAATTATTTTTGGTCTTTCATGAGGGGGGAATTAAAAGAATCCAGAAATGTCATTTGTAAGTTACATCAAATCAGCCTAATGTTCTTTTCTGGGACTTTAAGAAGACCTAATTTGATGGTTTAGCTATTAATTTCCATTCAACTAAATGGAAAATAAATAAAGGAGTTGGTCGTGGTTAAACCACAGAAGTCTGCTTTTTTTGTGAATTGATGTTTCCTGGCTACAATCCTGGAGGAGCTGCTGGCAAGCATCTTGCCTGCCTGGCTGGGGACATAAAAGTGTGATATGGAGGTAGTTCATTTGATTGGCTGCCTTCTGTGTGCCGGTTTCTGTGTTAGGCGGATTCAGCCTGTGAACTCATTTGATCTGACTACTTTCTGAGCTTTTATTCCCATTTTGTAGATGAAGAACAGGGTGAGAGCGGTACCTTCGCTGTAGCTTTTCAAACATTTTGATGCTAAGGGCATTTTTACTTTATCTTACCTCAGTCCATCTACTTCACAACTAACTGAAGGATTTCTCTTTTAGGAAAGTCATACCTGTCCTCTTTAAGGCTCCTACCACGGAGTGCTGAAAAACCTTTCATTTGTTTAACTTTGCATGTATACATTCATCCATTTCCTCATTCACTCAGTAAGTACTTGCTATGGGCCACAGTGCTCTATTTTTTCTCCTGTTAAAAAGTCTTCTTTTTCCCCAGTACAATCTCAAGGAAAAGAATATTAACTTTTCCAGCTATTCTTTCAAAAGCTAATTTAATTCTGCAAATGGGAGTGACACATAAATGCCTTTTTAAAAAGGAGACAAGTATTAACATATAGAAAGATAAGGTATGGCTTCTGTCCTTAAAAAAAAAAAAAGCACCTTTCTATACAAACAACTGTCTTCTCTATCCTTAAGTCTTGTTTGGGGTGTTTTTTCCTTTTTTCTTTTTTTTTTTTAGGATAATGTACCTTTTCATATAATTGCGTAAAACATTATACCAGATATTCCAGTACATACCAAATGCCTCCTTGGGTGAGCGATCTTAAAACAATACATACTGCATGCATGCTACTAGAATATGTTTTATGAATTTGGGTTTATACCTTTCAAGCTAGAAGCAGTGACATACTTGTTCCGTGCTAGGTCATCAGGAGTTTGCTAGTTTCTTGAGCATTGGCTGTAAGAATCAAGCCCACTTCAATGGTTGTTAATTACATTCAGCAATTTAGGGCATGATTCAGGTAAGTTTGTAGTAATTATTTTAAAAATGTCTGTGAACCAATGCTCTTTCACCCTTGAAATTAATAGTATACTTCAGGAAAGTAGGAGCCAGAGGAAAGTAAGTGATTACCTTTGAAATTGTTCACTTGGGGGAAGTGGGTGTGGTGGTACGGGCTGCTGACTGCAGACAGGAAATATAGGGGGGATTGTTTGGATTGCAAGGTGCCATATCATTTAACCAGGGAATTACCAAATGTTCCCACTGGGTCTTGCATCTTTACCTAGAGGCCTATGCTGGGACATTTCTTTAAAGCAAACATGTATTCTGTGTTTTCACTGAACCAAAAAAGTAAAACCAAGCATGACGTGAATATATCTAGAAATGCTCCAAGACAAGCTTACTTTAGCTGAGGCAAGAAATGGTGATTCAAGATATGGCTTAGTTCCCTCTGAGTCAATCATTTCACAAGGATGGAGGGAGGGAGACAGAGCACAGACAGACACAGCTCTATCTCTGCAAGAGGAGTTACCATCCATCCTCAAGATGGAAGCTACATCCAGACCATCATGGAAGTTCCCATGACATTTCTCCAAAATTCTGACTGCTCTTTATTACACTAAAATAGCAGCCCCATCAAAAACAAAAAGTCACCTCCCCTATTTCCTACAATGCTGAAACATAGTTTTTCCAGTGACTTCATTTCTCATGCAGTTGTGTTGATGGGGAATTGTAGTCACTGTTCTCACAAGCATCTGTTTAGGAGTTTTTACTTTACGGCACTTTCATTGTACAGCTTTCTTTATCTTCCCATAGCTACTATTTTGGAATAATGTATTGTTTTGGTTATAAACCTGACTTTGTGTTTCTTAAGACTTTTGGAATATTTATATGACATCCAAGGTTGGATAATCAACTTTAATTTTTGACTGGCCAGATAAATCCTATCCCTCTCTTTCTCCATTAGTAAGAGAGAATTTGTTATGAAAGAGAACGCTAAAGAAAGGGATCACAGGAAACTCTCTCTGCCTCTTTTTCCCAGGCATTTGGAAAACCGGATTCTCTGTATTTGGCAAATCTAACTGTTCCTTCCTTAAATATCTCTCTTGTAGCAAATGAGAGGCAGGATGGCATAGTGGATTTGTGCAGAGCCTTGAGCCTGATGGCTGGGATTTAATTCTGGCTCCAGTTTGCTGGCTGCATGGCCTTGGATGTGTCCTTTAACCTCTGCATGCTTCAGTTTATTCATCTGAAATAGAGGATAATAATAGTAACTGCATAGGATTGTTGTAAAGATCATATAGATTAATACATGTAAAGTACTTACAACAGTGCCTGGCCCAGAACAAGCACTCTCAAGCCTATTAGCTATGATGTCATCATAGCTCCCCAACCTCCATTCACATCCAGGTCTCTCTCCCAGCCTTCCACCAGCTGAGTCATTAGCATCAATACTCAAATCACCTCTCCATCATCGGACTTTATTACAACTTTATTATTACTACTCTGTCTTTTCTCCAACTTCAAAGCTCTTCAAAATCTAGATAGACTCTACATAGAGATGTGTCCCTTTGAAAAGGCTAAACATATTCATGAATCACTACATTATCTTAGTGGAATAACCATAGAAGACTGAACCAAGAAGAGATTTGAGTAGTAATCTGAATGCAATACAGCATAGTCTACCTTTTAGTTTACATCTACATACTTTAGAAAGATTAGGATTCACTTGCATATTCATTCTTCAAGCTTCTCATGAGCATCTGATGTGTAAGCTGTGTACTAATTTAGAACAATATTAAATATGAAACAATGTCTTGTAACTCATCTATCAGTTGGTGGCTGAGGGAGAAAAAGACTAGAGGATGAAGCATTCAGTTTAAGAGATGAGTAAAATGATGGACAATGTTTGCCTTTGGCTTTCCAATCCTAGGACTTCCTCTGCTTTGGCTAAATTAGGAGGCTTTTGCTGTTGTTTTGCGTTGTTGGTTACATTTGAGTTGCTAAATCCAATTTACATTGATTAAAGCACTGAGAATAAGTAGCACTTTGACTTTTCTCAAAGTTGAAGTTAATTTATTTCTGGAACAGTTCAAGAAGTTACTTAGCTCTGAGGTCTGTTTGAGTTTTCAGGCTTAATTTTAGAAAGATTACCCCTGTTCAATAAAATCATAGGGTTCATTGAAACATGCATCTTCATATTAAAAACAAATACCATAATGTAATGATGGGCTGGAAAATAAGACCTCTTGAGGTTCTAAAATGGAATGCTGGAAGGATGCACTGTGTCAGCTCTCAAAATCCACTTGAAGTTTTTGAGTTTGAATTGTTTTTATTCTTAGTCAAATACTCTACCCTTATTCAAAAGGAGAAAAAGAAACTTTAATGTTCTCCATAAAAGCTTAAAAGTATCTGGAGTTCCTAATAATTCATATTAAACATTGTAACAAATCAAATGTAAATAAATAAGAAACAGATGTTACTCTGCTCTTGAAACAGTTCTGAATTTTAAAATTAGGAAAGTTGGTGAGAGATAATAAATTGATCATGACTGTACTGCATTGTCTTGTCATGAAAACATTCTTCTCCAGTTGAACATAAAAGATCAATTTCTAATGAATTCTGAAATTTGAGTTTGCGCCCGGATCCAAACTGTTACAACACAGTTAACTTATTTATAAAATGAATGCTTTTATAATGTTTATAAGGAAGTATGTATTTCTAGAACAATGAATTTCTTGGTTTTTTTCCCCTAATATATTACACATTCAGCATTGCTCTTCATTAATCCACCTAATTGTTGATACAAAATTATCTAAACTATATATGGGGACACAGCTACACGCAACTATACATGTGTAATTTTCAGCCACTAGGTCCATAAGATAAGGGGAAGATAATACAATACCTGAATTTTTCCCCTTCTTCTGCCAACTATTTATTTTTAATGCTGTAAATGTTTTACAAAATAAATTGGGCTCAGAATCAACTATATATTTCCAAGGCCATGGATTATAAGAAGGAGCACTTAGTGTCTATCCCGTTGCTCACTGAGAAGTTACTTTGGGAACAAGGAGAATTTATCTAGTTTTGCTCAAATCCAGGTAAGGATAGAAAACAGATTACATTATCATGTTTGTGGTCACTAGGCTCTTATGCTGGATGAGATTAACTGCTACTTTGTCTTGAAAATGTAGGTCAACGATAAATATACAAGTAGTCAGAGGTATAGACACCCCTGGTGGTGCAGATGCTGAGCGTGGCCTACAGGACCAAGGGGAACTTCATTCTCATCCAGGTCTTCAGCGCAGTTTCCTTGGCCTTCACCCTCATGGAGTCTCTCCTTCTGGGAAATTCAGGTTAGACTTAGAGTCTTTGTGTGGTAACACACACAGTCTGAGGCAGTCTGGACTACAGGAGGACATGAAGGGTATCAGAATATGCACCCCCCAAAATACGATTGTGGGAGTTCAAGATATGCCCCCCTAAGATATGCCACTTTGGTATATTGATTATTTTCAACTGTGGGCACTTGAAAAACACCAAATGCAGCAGCAGGCTTTCTCTGAACTACTTTATCTGCCTAAAGACAGATCCTCAAAAAAACCTCAACTGTCATAAATCTCCCAGGAGTTTCATCAACCAAGAAAGATTGACTCTTGTCACAGGAGGTGGCTAGAAGTGGACACCACACCCAGATAAACTTTGTCAGGAACTCTCACACCTCCCATCTACTTTTCTAAGGGCTCATTGATCTTTCCTAAAAATCACTGACTCTCCTCTATGAGGCCTGCATCCTCCTTCCCTTTTCCCTACTAGGTGTTTATGTCTGAATTCTAAGCCACCTTGGGGAGTTACTCATTTTCCCCTGGATGTCTCCCATGTATTCATGAGGTATACGTGTTAATGTACTTCTGTTTTTTTTTTTTTGTTGTTGTTGTTGTTTGTCTGCCTTTTATTACAGGGATCTCAGCTAAGAATTCAGAATGGTAGAGGGACAATTATTTTTCCTCCCCTATAAGCATATGGAAATCATGCCTAGAGCAGTATGGCCCACACGGCTTAATGTTACATTCTTGAGGCAGAGAATAACTTTTGACAGTCTCACCATTGGCCTGTCCTCTCCCTTTTACATTCATTTTGGGGCCCATTTTATCTATGGGCATATGGTCTCTGAGCTTCCTCTCACTGCAAATAAGAAGTATGTCTGTGCAGAATCCTCTACTGTCTTATACTTCCAGTCTTTCCAAACCTAAATCCTTATGCCCCACATGTCTGGGCTTTGAACACTCCTCCCCTGCATTCATTCTCCCATGATACTATCCATACTTCATTAGCCCATTGTCCAATCATAATTATCCACTGAAATAAAACTATTCACAGTATCACTTCAAAAGCATTCCCATCTTTGTTGCGCATCCCCGCATTAGCTTTGTTTTGACATATACTTTGCCTACTACTGAAAAAGTAAAATACAGGTTATCTTGTCTTCTAGACTGTTCTGTAAATTCAATCTAGTTATTATATTTAATCAAACTCTTCTGACTTAGGATGTCTGTCACTTATAATCCCTTTCTTCTTTGTCTCTGCCATATTCCACCTGGTCCTAACTTTTTAATCTTATCAGTAGATAGGGGGTATAGGGGGTTCTGAACCACATTATTCAATGATACTGGGGCTACAGAATTTTATATTGGTCAAAGTGCAGGGGGAAAAGGGAGGAATCTTTTTGTCCTTTTGAGATGTTGGCCTCTTCCTTTTCATAGTGTGCAGTTAGGGGTATGTGTGTATTCACTGAATATGCACTATGGATTTTCATGTAGCCCTCCAAGCACTACCAGTCCAATCAGATTCTCGGTAATTTCTCCCTTTGCCCTTTTCTTTTGGCAGATGGCGAATTCTTAGGGTTCTCAATTCTTGCTTGTTAATGCATCGCTTTATGTATAGCAGAATTCTTTGAGACCTGTCCTTATTGTACTATTTACCTGGTAGCAAGATTATGACATGAAGACCTATAAATAGCTCGGCCTCCAACCACTGGAGACTTCTCATATCTGCCAAGAGGAACCAGATTGAAGTAGATCCATTTGCAACATACAATATCTTTCTGCCACCTTTATCTCTACGTCAAGAGTCTAATTGTGCAACAAATTTATATAGATTTTTAACTCCTTTAAAAATGTGATAACACTTCCCAAGACTTAGAAAATTTACAGGTACACAAATAGATACCATTTTGCATATAATTTCGGGTGAGGGCAAGGGATGCCTGGTGAATAATCTCTCCTTTATAGAGTAAGTACATTTTGAGAGGCATAGATACCAACATCATCAACTCTAGCAACATAAGGACCCCGCCGGAGTGATGATATGGGGTGAGGGTGGGAGGTATAAGAAGTGAACTTCAGATAGAAATTCTCAATCTGTCCTTTCCCTTTCCCTCCCACCCACAACAGGATCAGTTGTTAAATTCATAGCCAAAGCACCTGATGGCATTTGGTATCCTGGTAAAGCTCAAAGAATGCGTTTGTCATTTGCTGAGCATGGACAGCATATCCCAGCCTCTGCTGGCCAGATCAGTAGATCCATAACCACATGAGAAATGTGAATGCATTTCTGTAGAGGGAGCAGCTGTGGGCCTGGAAAATGTCCAGTGTCAACAATAAGAGGGGAAGATAAGAAGTGCTTAAAGAAGGAGGAGTCTGGCTTGATCTTCACCCATGTTTATCAAATAAATCCCTTTCACTTTCAGGGAAAATTCTGGCCTGCAAGACTTTATTGATGGATCATTCTTTTTGTAGGAGTTGATGTGAGACATAATGACTCTTTCCTAGGAAGTCCCCCAGACATATTTTATGAGCATATTTTTAAATTCTCTTATAGAAATGCCTGTCTATGCAAATAAAAGTGGTCTTTCTTCTGGCTTAATTTCTGGAGAGATCAGTGATTATAGGGCAAAAACTTTGGTTTTTTCATTCATTTATTCAGTGAACATAGTGACTACTTACTATAGGTCAGGTCCTGGAGAATGCACACAGCCTCCGCTCTATGGGAGCTTGCAGTCTTGTGGGAGAGATACATATCACCTCTTGTCCTAGTAACTCTGAAATTAACTACCCATCCCACCAAGATGGCTCCTATGAAACCCAACAACCCAATCACCTCTCTCATCACAACCACTAATAAATTCTTATAAGCCACCACAGTGTATGCTTCTGCTCCCAGTATTTTGGTATGATATTTGAAACACCTGATCTTTTAACTCAGCAAATTCTAAGGATTTTGATGGTGTAAAGAGTGTTTGTAATCTAAGCTTTAGCTTTAAGATCTAGGTTGCTCTGAATGGATTATATAAATAATGCTCCCAGAGGTGTCTCTGCATTTGAGTCACATCTCAAAGAACTGACTATCCTGTGTGCAAACACACACACATCTCCCATGCTGAACACTAGGAAAGAATTGAAGAAAACTACCTAATATAGCTGTGGACAAGAGATTAATGTTTGTGGTTGGGACATTTTTATCAGAGAAAGAATACTTCTGAGTTTGAGGCAAAATTAGGCACAATAAGAATATAGCACCTCAGCCTCTAGAGTCCCTGGAAGTGGCCAAAGTCCCAAACAGAATCTCTCCCATACTCTACCTATAACCATAACTAAACCAGTGTGTCATTTATTTAATTTTTTAAAAATTTAAATTACCAGTGTTTTAAAGATTTTGGATTCTAGAGATGTTTAAGTATATATTACATTTAAAAGAAATATTCTCCAGCATTGTTTTCCCTCATTCACAGTTACTTACATTATGAGTTAAATGGGCTTTGGTGGACTGCCTGGGAATCTAGCCAGCATTTATGAGCTTGTTTCTCATAATAACATATGTTCCCAGTTCCCAATACCCTAGTTACAATAAAATTCTGTGAACACAATAAGTATTGTCAACTTGACTATTCAATGAACAATAGGGGAAAATACTAATAATTCAGTTTATTCTTCAAGTCTTGATTCCCCTTTCCTGGATTACAATTCTTCTGTTTTCAATTTGATGTATACTCTTTAGGTTTTGTGTTCTAGCATCTAGTAAAACTAGACAGTAGGAATATGAAATCTTTGGTTAAAATGGTCGGTGAAAAACTTTACTTGCAAATGTGCCCATTGTTTGAATGACCTTGGGAAAGTTTTCTGCCTTCTCGGGAGTAGTCTGCCTGCATATGCAGTTGCAGAAATGTACTTTTATCTTATAGAAAGTAAAATTCACATTTTGGAGGGATCCATCCATCAGTGATTAACCAGCAAAGGTATTTTCAAAGTTTACATTTGGATACCTGCTTTGAATGAGTTGAAAGTTAAGTGCTGGACTAATTTCTTGGCTGTAACTTGCTGGATGACAGAGCTCAGGACATTCTGAAGTTTAAGTCCCTTTCTCTCCAAACACCTTGCCTGAGGCAGGCATCTCACCTGGAATAAGGACAGCTCCCCCCTCACAACCAGTCCAGAAGCAGATATCAAAATGCACATTCTAATATGGAATTGAACCTACAAGTGAGTTAAGCTGCTTATGTTGACAGCGTTCAAAATCAAGGGAGTCTAACTGTGAAGGTGTGAAGGAGAGGTATTATTATTGATGAAAGTAAGAGGAAACGTGCAAATCCTGCTGGCCAAAATGGAGATCAAACATTCAAGAAATAGATGTTGTGGACTTACTATCATATGATAATGGCTTAGCACACCATATTTGAATAGCACTTTACAATTTACAGTGTCTTTTAAACATACAGTATCTCATCACAAACTTAACAACTCCATTAGGTATGTCTGACGGTAATGTAATTCCAATTTTAGAAATAATTTTCATGGCTCATTAAAGCCTTTGTAAGACTGATTAAAATTCTGTGATATCTTAAAGTGAAGCTGTGGTCCTGTTAGAAGAGAAAAAGAGTGTGTCAGACTACCAAAGTAACTGCATAAGCTGTTGCTTATTCATATTTCATTCAACAGATATCTTTGGGAAATCTACTGTTTTTCAGAGAAACTTTTTTCAGTACTGAAGATTCATAGTGAACAATATGCCAGAGACACTGCTGGAACTTATTATGTTCTTGGGAAAGAGAATCAATCAATCAATCAATATTTGTAAAGTACTGATAAACAAATATGGAGAAAAATAAGGTAGGGAAAGGGGATAGAGAAGGCAGTGTGGAATAGGGTATATAAATAATAGGGTGGCCAGGAAGCCCTCACTGACAAGGTAATATTGTAGCTGAATCCTGATGAAATGTGGAAGCAAGCCAAGTGGATATTTTGGGGAATATCATGCCAGACAGGGGAAACAGCAAGTGCAAAGGCCCTGAGGAGGCCAGCATGACAAAAGAAAGAGAGCAGGGACAATAGTAGGAGATGGTAAAAGACTGTTATGAGGATTTTGGACTTTATTCTGAGTGAGATGAGAAGCCAGTGGAGGGTTTTAAGTTGAAGAGTGATTATACTATGTTTTAAGGATTACCCTAGCTCACTGCTATCTTTCTATATTACATAAATCTTATGAGTTACTTATGTTACTTATGTGACTTTAGATTTTCTATTAGTCACACTGAAAAGTAACAGCTGCAGGTAAAAATTATTTTAATAATGTATTTTGATTAAATCAATGTATCAAAATATTATACTCTCAGTATGTCATAAATATGAATTATCATTAATGAGATATTTTACATTCTTTTTTCATACTGAGTCTTGGAAATCACACATGTGTTTTACATTTATAGCATCTCAATTTTAAATGCTCAATATGGTTAGTGGCTATTTTATTGGATACCAGAGCTCTAGTTGCTGTGTTAGGAATTTACAGTAGCTTTATACATTTCTCTTGGGAGTGGAAAATGGTGCAGTCACTTTAAAATTGTTCAACAGTTTATAAAAAAGTTAAACATAAAGTCACCATATGACCTGGAAATTCCACTCCTAGGTATATACCTAAGAGAATTGAAAACATATTTCCATGCAAAAAACACGTATGTGAATGTTCTAGCAGTACTAGTCATAATAGCAAAAGAGTAGAAACAGCCAAAAGCCCATCAGTGGTTGAATGGATAAATGAAATGTGGTATATCCATACAACGAATTATCAGCCAGAAAAGAGAGTGAAGGACTTCTACCTGCTACAACCTGAATGACTGTTGAAAATTGTATGGTAAGTGAAAGAAGCTAGACATTCAAGGCACTTGTGGTATGAATCCATTTATATGAAGTGAACAGAGCAGGCAAACTGAGAGACAGAAAGTGGATGAGTGGTTGCCAGGAGCTGTTGGTTGTGGGGAGTATGAGAAGTGACAAGTAGGAGGTTTCTTTTTGGAGTGATAAAAATGTTCTGGAATTCAATAGTGGTGATGCTTGCAGAACTTTGAGAATATGCACAAAACCACTGAATTGGACACTTTAAAAGGGTAAATTGTATGGTATGTGAATTACATCTCAATTGAAAAAAAGATTTTAAGGTAAGGGGGCATGGCTGAAGCATGGAGGTCAGTTAGGAGGCTATTGCAGTAGTGCTGGAAAAAAATTAAGTTGGCTAGGACCAGAGCAGTAGCAGCCAGGGAGACTGGCAGGATTCTGGGCATATTTTGAAAAGTAGAGCCAAGGATTTTTTTATGGATTTAGGTCTGAATGTCTGGAAAGATGTAATTTCCATTACCAATATGGGATGTGATGGAGGAAAAAAAGTGTAGTGGTTAGAAACAGAAGTTTGCTTTTGGACATAGTTTGAGATTCCCACTAGACACTGACACAGGGATGTCCAGTAAGCAGATGGCTGTGCAGATGAAGAATCAGAGCAGATGAGTGCTGGAAAACGAAAGTTGGGAAGCCACACTATACAAATGCTTCTTCAGGCCACGAGATTGGATGAAATCACTTAGGAGGTGAGTTTAGCTAGAGCAGAAAAGGAGTGTGAAGCCTGAGTCCTGGTTTACGCCCATGCTTAAGGGACCAGAAAATGAGGAAGAACCAGCAAGAGTGACAGAGAAAGAGTGACCAGTTAGGTACAAGAAGAATCAAGACTGAACAATGTCCTAAAAGCCACGTAAAGAAAGTATTTCAAGAACTGAACAATCCACAGTGTCAAATACTGTTGATGAGTCAAGTAAGATGAGGACTGAGAAATGACCACTGGATTCATCAGCATGGAGGTCACTGGGAATCTTGCTGTGGTTGGGATGAAAGGAGACTCTAGCGGGTCAAGAGAGAATGGATTATTGCCAATGGAAACAGAAAAGTCGGCCCACAGATTAACAGGAAATGGAATCATATTGTTTTAAGGTAGAAATAATGAGTGTATTTTTATGCTAATGTGGACAATCCAGAAGAGAGAAAAATCAATATTTTAAGAGGGAGACTATTGCTGGAGTGTAATTGAAACGATGGGTATGAAAATACTTTAAATACTTAGAAAAATATTTTAAAATAAAACAAATGTATCTTATGGCCTTTGGAAGGATTTCCTCGATTCTATTTTAGAGGAGATAGTTGTAGAATGGGCCGACTCACAGCTGCTCATGGACCTTTTTTTTTTTCCCTCTAAACTTTATAATTTCATTGAGAGTGTGCTCAAAGCAAACTAATGAGCTACTATTTAACCCTCAAAAAAAACAGGTAGATAATAGCATATTGTATGAGGTCGAGACAGGAAACCAAGGGGATGTAGATGCCCCAGACAGAAAACAGAAGAGGTACAGAGTGTTTTTAGTAAGCTGGTTGTCAGGCTGAAGATGAAAATGCTTTCTGTCAGTGAACTCAGCTGCAATCTCAGGCAACTCCAAGGTTGTCAGAGACATTTTTCTCAGGGTCTAAGCATCAGGCTGTTTCTGAAAGATGCTGGAAACTGTTTGCTCATCAGACATTTCCCTAATGATTACAAAACCACACACCCTTTCCAAGACTCACAATAGATCAATGGCTTAGGTTAAGAAATGGTTGTAAAGTCTCTTGGGTCATTTATTCCCATTTTTTCTCTCTCACTCTATTTGTGGAGTTGGATTGAGTCAGTCTTTGATTTCGGCTGAAGGAACTGCACTACTGACCTCAAATAACAGCCAGCTAATTCTATGAAAAGCCCTGAGAATCTTCAAAGTACTGCTGAGACTTTCCAGTGATCCCAATACCTCTGCCACTGTTCTCCATAGGACTTCAGTTCTGTACACGCAGTCACCACCTTCTGTAATGAAATACAGTTCACATTCTGGAAGGAGCGGCTTCCTGTAGGAGAGGGACACTGGCCTCACTGTCCTCCTATTTGTCTTTAAATATCTATTTTCCCCTTAGAGATGTGGCTTTTAGGGGATTGGTAATTGGTTCTTAAATAGCAATCTGTCCTAGCTATGGGTATTATTTTGCTTAATATTCCTTAGTATAGCCATGGCTAGGTTGAATGTCCAAACAGACTCTACTAAATGCCAGGGTATAACCAAAAGGAAGTAAAGTGAAGTAAACCAAAGGATAGTAACCCAGATAACTTGTGTTAGAAGACAGGGTTTTAAAATGTTTCATCTTGAGGTTTACTAAGTGATTGATGCCTCCCTACTTAACCCCCAGGCTACTTACATATAAAAAGAAAGGACGTCTTTAACATCTTGCTCCTTACAGAAAGTTTTTTGAAATCCAGACCTATGAGACCAAGATCTGGAAAGATGCAGGAATCCCTTCCCCAACCCACCTAGTACCCATCTATGCTTTGGGTACCACCTACGTACCACCACCAGGATCAGGTTATTTTAATTTTGTCTACACATAGGAAGAAAGGAATTTATAAAGAAGTAAGATAAGTCAGGTGCTTTTTCCAAATACTCATGCCAGCTCTGTGAAATTGAAACTTTCTTCTCCAATTACCACGTTGCCATCACTGCCCACCCCCTCAAAAAAAAAAATTAACAAGTAGGGTAGTGAAAGTTCTCAAATAGTAATCCCTCTCTAGATGGCTTGTGGATTCCTAATTGTCCACCATCCATGCTGTGGTAGTTAGCTCCTATTCAGAAAGAGGCAGGTCTGCCTGTATGTCTTGATGAGTGCTTTCCTCTCTTCTTTCCCTGGGGAGCTGAATAGGAGTTTTGAGTGGTGGGCATAATGGATAAGAGGGAAACTAGCTTGGAATTGGACCTGTGACTTCTGTCTGCAAACACTGCAAAAGAATCATGACAATATTCTGCATTACAAAGTTAATCTTTCTCTGACTCTAGTACAAGTTGTAATTCCCCACTTGAGTATAGGCAACCACGCCTTGAGGCTCTAAGGTATCAGATATTTGGGGAAACAGATAGAAATAGTGGCCTGGTGGTACTCTTTGGGTTCCAGCAGTTATGGAAGTACCCAGAAGGGACCTGTAATATCCGGAAGATATGGTGATATTGTGAGAAAATCATTACAGCAGAAGAAAGTCACCGTAATTTCTCTACACAGAAAAACCAAAAATCAACTAGACTTATTCATGAGCCCATGTAGAACATCCCTGGGAGTCCCCATACTACTCTGAGAAAACATTTATAGGAAGTAGAGTTAAATAGCATGCAAAAGAGAAAGAAAAACACAGGTCATGCTCAGAAATGTCTCTTAGCCTACAATGGATTTGAGGAAACAGAGACACCAATTAGGAGATTGATGCAGTAATCAACATGAACAATTAGGTCAGCCTCAATTAGGGCAATTATAGAGGGATTGAGTTAATTGGGTATTCTTAAACCTACTATTGAGTTAGATTTACCTGAAGCTGGTGATTGATTTGATATGAGATATGACTGATCAGATATGCTGAAGGAGAAGGTCACCTCCATGAGGATTCCCTAAGTCCTAGCTGGGATGTCACAAATGAGCAGTGCCTTTCTCTCGTGTTCAGCATCGTTGCAAGCCACATGCCCTCTCCCTAGATTCTGAAATGGTGCTCTCTGTATCCTTACAGATCCCAGGCAGGGGGGCTTCTTTGCTCCCATAAGAAGATCAGCTTTGTCCTAGGGATGTCATGGATTTTGTTTCTTTCAGACAGAACTTAAGAAGCTTGCAGAGCCAGCTTTGCATCTAGTCCAACCTGAACCTTGTATAGCCATTCCATTTGCATTCTTTTGTCTTTTCTCTCGAACATCAACAACTAGAATCTTGACTTTTAAAAAACTAAATTCTAAAGTGCCTTGAGAACCAGGACCAAATACTCCTCCTTGCTAATACTGGAGTCCTGCTCAATCCTCCTAACTCAAATCTTCCTAAGTCAACCATCTGCATTCCTGGATGTTTACCATTTTCTGTCAGTAGAGTCCCCACCTTGATTTTCCACCCTGCCTCTGGGAGGTCTCTTGTGCCCATTGTTGACTCTTGCTGTTGCTACTCAACTGTATTATATTGTTTAATTTTGTCGGTCTCCTGATGCCATGCCATCTGTCTCTCTGTTTTTCAGCCAGTGACCTGCTACTGGTGTCTCTTCAAGTATCTTCCACCATCAGTCTTACTGATGTCTGAGTGGGTCCTTTCCTCTCCAATTTGATGTGATCAACCATTGCTGACACCTTAGCAGGTCATCAGGAGCTCTCCCAAAACACTGGCCATTCGAATTTCCTCAGTTTCAGTTTGGGGCATGGCATCCTGTATCTGTATTTTTACAGGTTCAGATTTCTAAAAAATGAAAAACTTAGCTAAACAGAATAAATAAATTAAGTTTTTGAAATTGTATTAAATATCAATCTTGGAGAGTTCAGCCATTTTGATTTGTATCAAGATTTAGTAACTGACCTATAAGACATTTTGGAAAAATACTTAAATCTCAAAATGTTACGGATTTTCGTAAGGTGTCACCCCTTGACTCTTTAAGGGATTGAATAAGGAATACGTACATGAGAATTAGATCAGGGATTCTCAACTTTGGTTGCAAAATGGAATCACCAGTGGACCTTTAAAAGCATAGTGATGCCTGGGTCCTGCCATCAGAGATTCTGATTAATTACTCCAGGGTGTATGCTAGGCACTGGAATTTTTAAAAGCTCCCCAGATGATCCTAGAGTGCAGTCAAGTTCAAGAATCGTTTAATTAGATTAATGATATTTAATGGTAATTTTGAAAACATTAAATATTGTATATGTGACTTTGAGAAACACAGAAAGAAAATTTCATACACTGCTCAGAAATGAGCAGTTTCAATATTTTGGTTTTATCACAGGCACACAGCTACATACATGATATTTGAGATTTTAAATAACAACTAACGATGTTAAATTACATAGAAGTAATAAAGTTGAGCAAGCTTAGCTAGTTGCTAAGCAGGGGAGAAGGTTAGGAAAAATTTTAACGGAAATTAAAACCTGTGTAAGTGAATATTTTATATATTAGCTTAGCTTCTACAACCTTTTGCACCAAGTATTAGTTCCATTTACAAAGCAGGTCCTGGTATTCAAAGAGGTTGATGTACTTATGGAAAGTCTGGTGAGTGGTGGAGCTGTCCTTCAGATGTGGACAGTAACCTCCCCTCCCCTCACTCTGTCAGGTCTGTGTAGGAGGGGAAACCATGGACAGGATCACCCTACTGTGGAGTTAACACTCTACATTTTTGAAGATCCAGAAACTAGGTGTCACTCTGCTCAATGCTGATCAGACTCGGACTAGCTGACTTGTGCTAATCATATTCACAAGACATCAATGTATACAAACGTCAATGTAGTATTTAAAAACTGTTCAATAGACCAGGCATTTGTGTTTGCTTTTTCTGCCTTGTAAAGAGTTAAAAACAGCTTGCCAAATTATTATCAAAATAATTCTATTTTTTCTTAGAAAACTAGATTATTTAGTGGATAGATACTGCCATTAAGCCACAGAGAACTCGATGCATATGTCTCCACTGTGGGGAAATCACCACTGTGAAATCCTGACTGCCCTTGATGGGCGTCAAGATATTCTCTGAACAGTTGCAGGGGTTGGGGATGGGGTGTGGGGGTGGCTGTCACAAATCTCTGTACTTTGATTTTCCCTCCTATAGTCTCTATACAAAGCTCCAGCCTTTTTATCTTCATACTTTTCTCCTAGATTACCTTAACAATTATGTTAATTTCTCATCATTGTTTAGGCTGTGGCTCCTTTCACTTCTATCAAGTCTTGGTTAGGTTTCTGGGAACTAACTAATCTTCCTGCTTTGTCTAATGGGACATCCTATTCCTTGATCTATTTGTTGAAATTGTGTCACATGCAGTATCATCATCACAGTCATTTGAGGTGTTTGTTTAAAAATGTAGAGTTATAGGATGCACAGCAGAAATTCTAAATTAGAATCTCTGATTTGGGGCCTGAGGACCTAGATTTTAAAGAAATCTCTAGGCGTCAAGCATGCAAAGTGTCAGATGACTTCTGCAGAAGACTCATCTTGCCTATTACATGTTGGTTGTACTGGTTTAACCCTAAAGAAGTCATTGTATTTTCATAATCTAGGTTCACTTTTAAAGTGGCACCCCTAGACTGAGGATAGTAACAAGGCTGCTCTAAATAAAAGTAAGAGGAATTATAAAATCTAGCAAGTGATCATTCAAGTGATGGACAAAATTAATCTATATTCTTTAATTAATTAAAGCCATCATTTTATATCAAAACCAAACAGAATATTGTAATGCTTTACTGAATTTTCAAAATAAAGTCCGAAAGAAAAGAGAAATAAAAATAAGGATTGGGCTGTATCTATAACATCAAAAATAGGAGATTAAAAAATCGTCTAAAGGTTGTGGTGGATTTAACATCTGGTTTGTGTCATAGCATGGTTGATTGGATTATCTCTGATATTTAATATGGATGTAAAATGATCATCTCTGAGGCCCCATAAAGACAAGGAGAGAGAAAGCTTTTTTCAAGGAAAGAGGATCAAGAGGAAAGAGACGGGCTCCTTCATGGTTTGTCGAAGGCTATCTAGATGGCCTGACACAAATGACATAATGATCAAAAGTGATTTTTCTGAGTCATAGGCTTTAATTTTCTCAGTCCCTGAAGTCCTGCCTTGGAAGATGATAGTGGTAATGGGGGATGACCATCTTAAGAAACCAGCAAATATCAAGAGGCATTTATTAACTTGGATAAGAAAGGGTATTTCATTAACTTTAGCCTGGAGTGACTGGAAAGATGTCTGCACACAGGCTAGTGGGCAGCTCTGTACAGTGGAGGAAGAAGCCTTTATATTACAGCGGGACTTGCACTAGCTCAGCAGAAATACTTCCAGCCTGAAAGGGTTGTTAAGAAGGAAACATTTCTCTGTACCTCTCCAGAGGTCTTTAGAAATGATTGGAGGCTCTGTAAGAATGAACAAGCCATTGTTTACTTCTGTGTTTTTCTCTCCTTCTGCCTCATTGCCAGACAGTAGAGGTGGGAATGTCCTAAGGCTCCACCAGATTTCAGTTGCTTTGTTCTCTTCAGTCTTCCAGACTGGTATGAGTTTTCTCCCTGAGCAAGTCAGAATACTGTCAACATCTAGTGTAGTTCTACCAATTGTGGTGGATTAGTTAATTTACAGTGAATTAGCATAGAACAATAGACTCAGATCTGCTGGAAAGTAAGGAGAATTTTATTTTTTTTACTCTTATTTTTTTTCTCCTAATTCAGTTATAGTGAATTTAAAGCAAAGCAGGAAATTCAGTTTCAGGTCTTGAATTGTAACATTTCAGGTACTCATGGGAGCTCTGAGTTGTTGAGATATACTAAAGTATGGTAAGCTCTGGTGAGAAATATATCTGGATACACAACATATTTTTTAAGCATAGCAGAATAAAGTCTGAGTGACTGCCTGTGTTCCCTCTTGTACATCAATATCTCAACTTTGCATTACAACCTAAATTATTGGGGTCTTGGAGTGTCTTAGCAGGTTTTCAAGGGTTTCTTAGAAAATATTTGTGCTGCAGTCCCCTGGAGAAATTCAGACAGGGATGGGGGTAGTTTTTGTGATGAGTTGGGATAGTTAGGTCTAGAATAATTTCTTGACTCCAAAATAGCTAGTAGCATCTTCAGGTGGACAAAACAGCCACCAGATCTGCAAGTTGGATGCTGCCCAAAAGTCCCCTCCTCTTTCTGTCTAGGGAACTAGTAGTCCAAGGTGGGATGGGGACACAGTATTCAGGAATGCAAAGAGAAACAGTGTGAAGTTTATATTTCTTATAATTTCTACACTGTCACTATCACTGCTACACGAGAGCCTCTCTAGAATTTTTAAAATAAAGTCCACTTATTTTAGGTCATTTTTAGAGCTGGGGTTGCCAACTCTTTGAGTTATAGGAATACATGAGGAGTCATTGCACCAGACCTAAGACCAGGTGCCTGGAGACGCAAACTGAGGCACTAATTGCTCTCTTCACTATGCTGGGGAGCACAGCCCCACCTCATTCAAAAGTCTCTCCAACTTGGCTAGCCTACATTAGCACCACCAGATGAACAAATCCGAGAATACTCCCAAATTTCTGGGTGTGTTTGTGACTAGGGAATGTTATAGAAAGCCAAATGGTAGGTAGCACGGTTCTTATGGATTATGTAAAGTAGGGAGCTCCTTAGTTATGCTTTAGAAATAAACACCAAGCCCCAAAGAAATTAGAGTTGGCTCAATTAAAAACAAACTATGACCTCAGCAATTTCATAATTTTAATTTTTTTTAGTCACTTTCTATTTTGTTGGGGCCAGAAACTCTAGTTGGTCCATTTTGATTACTGCTCTGTCAGTTTAATCCCATCCTAGGTCCATTTAGTAAAATAATCAGTTGATATCAATTTAATGAAATGACGAGTGGCTTGAGGTATTCAGGATATTGCTTCTGAGGCTGTTTCCTCTGCGTGTGTGTCTGTGTGTGTCTGTGTTCTATGCCCATGAATGTGGCCCAGGGGAGAGACCCAGAGTGTTAACTGCAGGAGAAAGAATATGGCTCTGTGTAAGTGTGGGAAGGGCCAGTGCAAACATGCCAGGTCATTTACAACCCTCTGTGACCTAAATGTTTTTTTTAAGTTCAAACGTCAGTAGAATTATTTTCAAATGAAAATATTGACTCTTATTTAAACAACCACATAGATACTTTTAGTTTCCTGTCCATATTCCTTAGAGTGTCTATTCAAAGCATATGAAGACATTTCTTGTGTTTGGCAGGTAAGAGTATATTCAGCTGTATCTGTAACTAGGATATATTAGCATCCCTGCCTTCCTCAGAAACTGTAAAAAATAAGTTGTCAGCATTTTGTATTGTTTAGGATATTACAGTGCATATTTAGTGGTTGGACTTCAGATAAATTTAAAAGCAGTGTGTAGTGGATATCTTTGCAAAGAGGGATGGAAATGTAGTCAGAGAAGGACAGAGGGAGGCAATTACCACAGTAATGTTTTATTCCTGATCTGAAGATTGGATACACAGTAGTTCATTATTTTACTTTAAACCACACTATATATCTGAAACAGTTCATTACAATTGTTTAAGTACTTCCCAGCTTGTAAAGGCTTCATGCCCTTCGATATAGACAGAAAAGAGTCTGAGATATATTTGTACCCATTTTAAAGGGATTATTTATCAAATTATCCATTTTCTCCACCTGAGTACTCTTTCCCAAAAGGAGGCCTTCCCTAAAGTTTGAGGGTTACCATAAATTACTGAGCCCTGGAGAGCAGTAGTGAAAGAATTTTTTTGTTTTTTTTTAAATTTTTTTTACATTTTTTATTGAGTTATAGTCATTTTACAATGTTGTGTCAAATTCCAGTGTAGAGCACAATTTTTCATTTATACATGAACAATCATATATTCATTGTCACATTTTTTTTTGCTGTGAGCTACCACAAGATCTTGTATATATATTTTTTTCCCTGTGCTATACAGTATAACCTTGTTTATCTATTCTGCATATGCCTGTCAGTATCTACAAATTTTGAAATCCCAGTCTGTCCCTTTCCACCCACTGCCCCCTTGGCAACCACAAGTTTGTATTCTATGTCTATGAGTCTGTTTCTGTTTTGTATTTATACATTGTTTTCTGTTTGTTTGTTTGTTTGTTTGTTTAGATTACACATATGAGCAATCTCATATGGTATTTTTCTTTCTCTTTCTGGCTTACTTCACTTAGAATGACATTCTCCAGGAGCATCCATGTTGCTGCTAATGGCATTATGTTGTCGGTTTTTATGGCTGAGTAGTATTCCATTGTATAAATATACCACCTCTTCTTTATCCAGTCATCTGTTGATGGACATTTAGACTGTTTCCATGTCTTGGCTATTGTAAATAATTCTGCTATGAACATTGGGGTGCAGGTGTCATCCTGAAGTAGTGTTCCTTCTGGATATATGCCCAGGAGCGGGATGACTGGATCATATGGTAAGTCTATTCCTAGTCTTTTGAGGAATCTCCATACTGTTTTCCACAGTGGCTGCACCAAACTGCATTCCCACCAGCAGTGTAGGAGGGTTCCCTTTTCTCCACAGCCTCTCCAGCATTTGTCATTTGTGGATTTTTGAATGATGGCCATTCTGACTGGCGTGAGGTGATACCTCATTGTAGTTTTGATTTGCATTTCTTTGATAATTAGTGATACTGAGCATTTTTTCATGTGTCTATTGATCATTTCTATTTCCTCCTTGGAGAATTGCTTGTTTAGGTCTTCTGCCCATTTTTGGATTGGGTTGTTTATTTTTTTTTATTGAGTTGTATGAGCTGCTTATATATTCTAGAGATCAAGCCTTTGTCGGTTTCATCATTTGCAAAAATTTTCTCCCATTCCGTAGGTTGTCTTTTTGTTTTACTTATGGTTTCCTTTGCTGTGCAGAAGCTTGTAAATTTAATTAGGTCCCATTTGTTTATTCTTGCTTTTATTTCTATTGCTTGGGTAGACTGCTGTAGGAGAACATTTTTGAGATTTATGTGACATAATGTTTTGCCTATGTTTTCTTCTAGGAGGTTTATTGTATCTTGCCTTATGTTTAAGTCTTTGATCCATTTTGAGTTGATTTTTGTGTGTGGTGTAAGGGAGTGTTCTAGCTTCATTGGTTTACATGCTGCTGTCTAGTTTTCCCAATGCCATTTGCTGAAGAGACTGTCTTTATTCCATTGTGTGTTCTTGCCTCCTTTGTCAAAGATTAGTTGACCAAAAGTTTGTGGGTTCATTTCTGGGCTCTCTATTCTGTTCCATTGGTCCATGTGTCTGTTTTTGTACCAATACCATGCTGTCTTGATTATTGTAGCTCTATAGTATTGTCTGAAGTGGGGACACAAGGGTGGTTCCACATACACAGATCAATCAATGTAATACATCACATCAACAAGAGAAAGGACAAAAACCATATGATCATCTCAATAGATGCAGAAAACGCTTTTGATAAAATTCAACACCCATTTATGATAAAAACTCTCACCAAAGTGGGTATAGAGGGAACATATCTCAACATAATAAAAGCTATATATGATAAACCTACAGCCAGCATAGTACTCAACGGTGAAAAACTCAAAAGCTTCCCACTAAAATCTGGGACAAGACAAGGATGCCCACTGTCACCACTCCTATTTAACATAGTCTTGGAAGTCCTAGCCACAGCAATCAGGCAAGAGAGAGAAATAAAAGGGATCCATATTGGAAAAGAAGAGGTTAAAGTGTCACTATATGCAGATGACATGATACTATATATAGAAAACCCTAAAAGGTCCACACAAAAACTACTAGAACTAATCAAAGAATTCAGCAAGGTAGCTGGTTACAAGATTAATGTTCAAAAATCAGTTGCATTTCTTTAAACTATGAATAAACAGAAAAAGAAAGTAAGGAAACAATCCCCTTTAAAATAGCATCCAAAATAATAAAATACCTAGGAATAAATCTAACCAAGGAGGTGAAAGACTTATACATGGAAAACTATAAACCACTGATGAAGGAAATTAAAGAAGACTTAAAAAAATGGAAAGATATCCCATGCTCCTGGATTGGAAGCCTCAATATTGTTAAAATGGTCATACTGCCCAAGGCAATCTACAGATTTAATGCAATCCCTATCAAATTACCCAGGACATGTTTCACAGAACTAGAACAAATCATAATAAAATTTATATGGAACCATGAAAGACCTAGAATTGCCAAAGCATTACTGAAGAAAAAGAAAGAGGCTGGAAGAATAACTCTCCCATGGAAGTACTCTCAGGGTATTTATTTGAGGAATTTTTCATGGATTTTATATCAATTGCGGTAGTTCTTTCAGAATAAATGGAAAGTCAATTGAAAAAAAAATTTAATGTGACCCTGCAGATGAGCTGTGATCTCTGGGTTGCAGCTGAGTGTTCTGTTCCCCTATATCTACCTGGCAACGTACTGTGTTCCCGTCAACAAATTAGCAGATCCCTAATACTCCTCTTCTTCCTCCTTTTTTTTTTTTTTTTTTCCAGCTGAAAACATTTTATTGGCTGTTTGGATAGAAAGGGGGAATTTATTTGCCAGGAAGGATGAGCCCCTCATGGTTCTGCTGGAACCATCACATGGCCTCCTCTTTGCTGATGCTGCACTTGGCCCCAGTGCAGCCTGTCCTGCGCTTCTTGTCTGCTATGCTGAAACCTGGCCTCCCCAGCACCACATGGAAGTCCATAGATACCAATGCTTGGGTCATGTTTGATCCCCAGATCGATGTGTTCTTGGAAAACCCTAAAGCCAAAGATTAGACTTTTTTCTCATCTTGCTCTTGTTGGTTAACAACTGGTCATCACTACACTCCCAGATGTCTCTGAGGATTAAGTGTGAGGAGTGTCAAGGAAGTGGGTGGGAAAAGTATTTGGATAATACTGTAATTTGCATTCCTCTTTAACAGAGGAAAGTTTACAAAGCATTTATCCCATTGCACATATCAATCTGCTATTTATATAGGTGTCCTGGGAGCACAGTGGTATCAGCTCAGAGGTCGGTCCTATCACTTCAGGAGTAACCGCCACTTCTGAAGTCACAGGCCCCCAAAACAATGGCCAAGGTCACCCTTCACTGTCTGGCTGTGCCTTTGTTTGAGAAGAGATAGCCCTTCAATGCTGAGAAAGCCAGCTTCCAGGAACTCCAGGCCTTAGCCCAAGCACTGTCTTTCACGTAGTCCCGCGGAGAACAATTGTGTGAAGCACAGTGACCTCAGAAGCCCAAAGCCTTGCGGGCTATTTATGAGTGCAGTGTGCTCTGAAAATGGGTTCAGGATGAGGAAGCCCTAGCAGAGCTCGATTTAGCTTGCACTCTGCCTGTGTGAGCATCCTACGAGAAAACAAGGGTAAATATAGCAAGAACCCGTTCAAAGGTAGAAGACCACTTGCCTGTTGTACTTCTGAGAGCAAAAGTGCAAGCTCTCCAGAGAAGTTTTAGCCAGACAAGTAGAATTCTGTGGGTATTTGTCACTGAGTTATGGCCTCTTGTATGAGGAAGGTGAAAAACCTAGCCAATGAGTTCTCGCTGTAGGTAAGAAAACATGTCACAGCAAATGTAAGGGTAAGTAATACCATTCATCTTTGAAGTATGATGGCCTTGTTGTTATTTCCAGAGTTATCTAAATAGATTAAAATGACCTCTTTCCTAGAAGTTCATCTGGTTGGGGTTAATGTAGCTTATCACCTCGTCTGTGGGAGTTAGGCCTGGTCTGCAAATGCCCTCATCAGGCTTTGGATAACTGACCTGCTGGGACACATCCATGTTAGTAATAATGATGGAGGACAGTCACCCCTCCATCTTGCATGTGTCAGTCACCTGGAGAAAAAAGAACAAAGGCCCCTTGAATGTTGCAGCAGCTAACACAGGATGGTGCAGGACCTCGGTCTCCTTGGTTTGAAATCTGCAGTTTTTTCCTTCTTCATAGGCTATGTATGTACCTTTTGAAAGGGTTCCATGGTGCTTAAGAACTAGATCTTCCTTTCATAAAGTGTTAACACGCTTAGGTCGAGGCAGGTGCGAATTTGCTTACAATGTCACAAAACGCATGGGTCATCTGCTGTAACTGGCCCTTTAGTGGGAAGATTATGGCGTTTAGTGGCAGTTGCAGGTCATGAAAACTGACCAGGTGAAGGTAGGGAGAAGGCTGGCTGTGAAAACCACTGTGACTCTGCTGAAAAGCTGCACAAAAGCATGAAGTGGGAGCCCCAAAGGAAGTCACCATGTTGTACCAATAATTCTTGGGGAGTATGCCCTAAATAAATAATCAATGAAAAAAACCCAAAACTTTAAGCACAAAAATGGATTGTTGTAATTTATAATGACCAATCTGGCAGTCCTTGAAGAACTGAAAACAAAATCATGACTGCACATGTTGGATATCTCAGTCTGGCATTGGTGTAATCCCTCAAACCTATTTTAATTTAAAAAATTACATATGTATGTGTTTTGAAATATCTGTATCTATATATCATATGTATGTTGAAATATACATATTTCAGTTCAAAAATGTGAGTCATGTGCTAGCGTTTCAAAGGCATTGACAGAGAGTGCAAATAATCTTGCTGCAATTCTCTGGAATGATTTTAAGTCTTGCTGTGAACTTTATTAAAATAAAACAAAATTCTATTCCATCTTGATGTCCTCTGGAAAGGATGTAGGGTAGGCTTTACAGATATATATACATGTGTGTATAGAGATATTTATATATATAAATATATAATTTTTAAAATGTATTTTCCATCCAGCACTAGTAGGAGGATCAGCTGCTTACCGTTTGTAACTATGGGCTAGTGACAGTTCCTATCCAGAGTCACAAGTTTCTATACAATGGGAATAAATGACTTTAGGCCTTGCCCTGTTCCTTCTGAGTCTTTACTGGCAGATATGGAGTCCAAACCAGGACAGTGGAACCATTTTGCAACAATATGGTTCATAATACGACAATGGCTCCTTAAAAACAAAGTGTTGCGAGTGATAGGGAGGAAATGATATCACTTTTAAACTGAACAAGGCTCTTAATGTTTCATAGGTCACGTGAATACAAGTTGTCTACCTCGACAGAATATGTGTTATCATAAAGTAATCTTCAGAGTAGAGTTAGGATGATGCTAAAGTCTAATCTTTTTTTTTATTCTGCATAATTATTCTGATGATTTTAAAAGTGATTAATGACAATGGCTTACTGACTGAGAATTGTAGCTGTCTGTGACTTTAAGGAATTAGAAATTCATGAGTTTTTTTTAAAAGTCAAGGAGAGACTTCAGAACTGTTAAACTGAAAATAATAAGAAGTACTTTCATGAAATTATTTTTTACCTAGGGGAATGTATTTCAAGTCATAGTCAAGATTCTGACTGATGAGTTGATGGATATGTCTGAGCTCCACAAAGGAACATGAATTCAAGGGGAAAATGTGTTTTGGGGAGGAAAGAGCTTCATTTAAAAGGCATTGAAATAGATGTTCAAAAACCATGTGCTTCTGGGGAATAGGAAAGGACAAATTCTCTAACTTGGGCCAAGGATGAATGTGAAACAAATAAGGAGAGAGAAAGAGAGGTATACAAACATGTATATAAAGAGAGTCTCCATCTGCAGCCCAAAGAAGTGAGAGCAGTCACTTCAGCGTCTGATGTGTAAGAATAATATTCTCTTCTGCAGCAGTCTCTGTAATACTTAGTATTTTGATACCACAGCTTGTATCTGCAAACAAAAAAATGAAATGTCAAATTCACCAGTCTAAGTTTCATCAAGAGTTTCATTATAAAGTTCCCAAATCCAGCAGCTTAATTATGAGCTCCACCTTGACAGCAAATGTCAGGCTATGTCAATATTGGTGAAATCTGGTGTGTGATTTCTGAACACTGTAGAAATTCTAGTATATGTACCTTGACCACTAGATGTAGTGAGTCTAAAAGGCATTTGTGACATAAAGCTGATTTCAAACCAATGAATAAGGTTGTCAAGTTAAGTATAATCAGGATCCTGTATATATCTTTTATCACCGTCTGTGTTCACCTAAGTCTATTATCAGATGCCTGAAATACTTCAAGAAGGGGAGCTGTGCTTATTTCAAAATTTTTGTTCCAGAATACAATTCAGACCGTATTTAGAGAGGATGGATTTTCATGTACACACGGGCACATACACATGATCTTCCTGGTTAAAGGAGAGGTATAGCTTTGTTCATCTTTGGGTTCCTGTTATTGCTCCTAGCACAATGACTTGCCTTCGATAAATATGTATTAAATGAATAAAACATAACACTTCCCTTATATATTTACCCCATTAACATCATTAGAAGTGGTTTTTATTTTAATGTCAGGGAGCTTACTGTGTATTTCCAGTTATAATTTTGCCTACCAAGTAGTGGAGAGCACTGAACTCAAATTCTGGTAGAACTGCATTCAGCTTCTGATCCTTTTTATTAGCTAGATGATCTCCAGGGAGGTTGTGATAATTTTAGAGACTCTTCTTCCTCAAATGGAAAGCAGGGAAGAAAAACTGAGCTGGCTTATTTCATAAGACTTTTATGAGGGTTGATTGAGATAAATGAATGCATGGGGTAAAATATACAACCTGGACCAGGGTGCATCTTAATAACAGTTAACAATCATGTTCACCCTTCCAGCACGCTGTCTCTCCTTACCATTTTTCTCACATTTATATTTACAAGACATTTTCCTTTTTCAGCCAGGAACAAAAAGTAGGATTTAGTTACTGCAGGGACTATTCAACAGTGCTTTCACAGAAGGAATATTACAGCTTTTGAAAGTCATTTCTCATTATCTTGAAAGCTTTAATTTTGAAGAGAAACTCATGTTTTGCCAACCAAGGAAACACATAGTCTATTATGTGCAGACGAAATGAAAATTATTGTTTGCAAGTCTTTTTGTACCTAATTCTTGGATTGCCAAGGAAATGGAAAGAAGGAAAATGTAATACATATAGCGGCTTCAAACTTGTGCTTCACTTCAACCCACCCGCTCTGCAAGCACCACAGTTTGAAGTTGGTTTCTAAATTGAGAGCCCAGTTTCCTAGAGGTTCTATATTTGGAAGAGGGAGATTTCCCTTGTCTTGAAGTACGCCCTTTCCTGTGCGCTCTGCATAAACCCAGATGGGAGTTTTCTTCAAACCAAGTAAACAACCTTGACTCCTTTGCTATTATCTTAAATTTGAATTGAGATCAGTAGCTTTGGGAAAATCTTTGGTAATTTGACGTGAGCAGGGAAGTCTCCCAAGACTGTTTGGAGAATAAGGCCCCGCCCCTTCTCTGCTTTCATCACTTTGTGCTTTCTTTAATTCCTGCTCATTCTGTGTTATTAAAGCCTGTTTTGTTTTGTTTTGTTTTGTTTTGTTTTTTGATCTCTCTGCTATAAACTCATTGAAATGAGAGTCCTTATATTTTCATTGTCAGGTCTCCTGGCCTTAGCATGGATTTGACACAAGGTTTGCAATGAGTAAGTATCTGTTGAAGGGATGAATAAGTAAATTGGATGTGTGTGTGTGCATTTATATTCAAACACAGAGTGAAACGAATTTATCAGGAGATCAAGGGGTGAGGGAAAGTGGCAGAGCCCATGGCTAGCAAACACAAGGTCCTGGGGTTCAATGCCCAGTGCCTCCATTAAAAAAATAAATAAATAAAAGCTAATTAACTCCCTCCACCAAAATAAATAAATAAATAAATAAACAAAAGAAATTTAAAAAGTTTTCTTATTGCATAGCACAGGGAACTATATTCAATATCTTACAGCAACTTATGATTAAAAAGAATATGAAAACAAGTATATGTATGTTCCTATATAACCAAAGTATTGTGCTATACACCAGAAATTGACACAACACTGTAAACTGACTATACTTCAATAAAAATAAGTTAAAAAGAGATCAGATCACACCTGTTTATGCAAGTTGTTGAATAAGTTTAATAGAGTGATGGAAATATGGTATAGTGATATAGAGCATGGGTTTGGAGTAAGATAGAATTGGGTTCAAAGCCCCAATTGTGCCCCTTTACCTGACTCTGTGACTTGGGCAAGTTATTAGTCCCTCTGTAGCAATTACAGTTGTTACATCTCTTGGAGCCTCATTTCTCCTTATCTGTAAATTACTGGTTGGGTATAAGGATTGAAAAAGGTAAAATACAAAGTATTTAGCAGGAAGCTGGCAATGCAACAAGTTCCTGGCAAATGGCAGCTGTTTTCATTAAGTGCTTGTTGTAGTAGAGACATAAAGAATGCTTTAATCATTAAAAAAAAAAAAAAAAGACTTAACCACTAGAAGCACTATATGTTTTTGTTTTAGATAGCATCTTCCTTTATACAACTTTTCATTCAACTGTATCAAAGTTAAGTTTTCCTCCTGGCAAATTGTTCCATTTCCAGTTTTCCCTAATGGATGAATTCTTTTTTTTTTTTTTCTTTATGATAAATTAAGTCAGGGCAGCTGATAGCCACAGATCCCTCTAACTTCCTTTGGAAATTACTTCATTGATTTCTGAAATGATAAAGGACCTGTAATGTATCTATAAATATACTCATTAAATCACAGATTGCTCATGCCTGCACAGGAAATCTCAATATACTGTCCAGGCATCTTCCTCCCCAAAATACACATTTTCCCAAGGGCACTCAGCACGGGCCCATTATCATAAATACAGCTGGAGCTGGAGTCATGAATCAGAGAACAACTTTCCAGTTCCTCTTCCTCTAAGAGTTCCTTTAGAGGGCAGGCTTTCAGGCTGATGTTACAGGTTAGAACTAAGAGCATTTGCATGAAATGGGATAAATTTTCACTAATCCACTTTTCTGTTACATGATCAGGGTCTGGACTCTAAAAGGAGTCTCTCTAGAACCACAGAGGGCTCTGGTGAGAAGGTGGTACCTAAAGATTCACAGAATCAGAGAATAATTTCTTAGCCCCAGGCATTTCCTTTGAAGTCATTTCACTGTGGTTCCTGTACTCTGCTACTCAGGGGTCTGCTCATAATGTCTTACCAGGTGAAGGAAACAACCAGGATATCAGGGTGACAAGGGCGGCTCTGCTGCATAAATTTGCTTCCAGATGCCTGCACAATAGCAGAGAGCCTTTTTGACATCTCTCCCTGGAGGAGGGCAGTCTTCAGATCATTGTATCAAAAGTCTGGTGGATATACCCTTTGTGAAATCATACTTAACAGTGAAAATTTAAGCTCAGTCAAGCCCTGATCTAGTTGGGGGAATTAATGGTAAAATCCATTCATTTTTTTTCTCTTCATGTTGTCTATGTTTCCCTCTTCCTCCATTCTGTCTATATTTCCCTTTTGGGTTTTAATTTTTCTGAGATGGTTTCAATTTGTTTCTCCCCAAGTCCTCCAGGACCTCCAGTTTCACCAGTTAGGTGTTTAAATAATATATTTAATGTTATGTGGAAGAACACACAAATACAGCAGAATCAGAGCAGACATTAGCTTCCATGGCCTGAAAAACAAACTTACTAATGCCTCCTGTTCCTTTGGAATCATCCAGCACACCTCTCTAACAGAGGGCTAGCTGGCAGCCACAGCTCACTGCTTTAACCAAAATGAATTTCACAAGAAAATGCAGTTCTTTTGCCAAAGGGAAGTAATTCGATTCAAGTATGGAATAATCTCCTTCTGATACCTTATATTTATTTTTTATGTGCCCTCTTTGAACTTTTAATCATCCAAAAAAGTAGGAATTACTACCCACCATCATTCTTTGCTTTGCAGTTGGCAACAGCACCAGGTAATCAAGGATTACCTGAAGGGTACATATTAAATTCCCAATTTCACTTTCTTAAATGGGGGCCCATTATCTCTCCATTGTTCTTGGCTTTTGTGAAAGGAAAAGAGGCAAAAGGAACCTAAACCTGTTCAGACAGTGGCACAGAGTGAGGAAAAAGAAAGTCCCGGGGTAGAGCCTTTTCAAGTCTCTTTAATGGCAAACTAATTATATATGACCCTGATGGCAGCTTTGGTGTCACTTTCTTTAGAAAAATTATCAAGCGTTTATCCCTGGGGTTTATGCTATTTGTCTTGGAGAGAATCCATTGTGTGTCTGCAGTAACTCTAAGGCTACTCCCCTTGAACCTGCCCTAAACTGAATCAGTTTGTCATTAACTGCAGGTGCTTACTGAGCAGTTAGAGCGAATCAGAACCTTAGGTGGCAGGGGTTTAACCCTCATCACTGCTGCTTTTCTCCCTGAAGTTCTGTGTTCTTCTATTTGGTGGTATGTCAATCCTCCCGCATTAGGATTATGTCTAAAGCTTTTCTATTTATTGGTTACTATGAAATTTTCTTCATGGCAGGCTAGGTATATGCATTTTTACAAAAGGAAAATTTGATGAAGACAACCCACTTTTTCAAATAGGATGAAAATTAATCTCTCCTGCTTTTGCCTCCTGTCAAAAACATCTGTATCTCTGGGTAGCTTCCTACATCTTTCCTGCTACAACTGAAGTGGGGCCAGAGTTGGTAGTGAGACTGCTTAATTGTTTAGTATCCTTAGGGAGCTCTTTATGGTATGAAATAGTGTATACTTTCATATTTCAAAAACAAATAATTCCAGAAAGTCACATTTTTCTTGAGAGCTGAACAGTAAAATGTTTTGTACGGACAAATTTTGGATACAAAATCTGAAGTATACTGTGCACTGGACTTCCTTCTTAAACAGAGTATCCTATGCATATTTTCAACTTTTTAATGACTTAAGTCATCATCAGGGACATTGATTATATTCCCTGCCGTAAGACGTAATGAGGCCTTGGGAAAGATGGAGCTGTTTGCCCGTATATCAGTGGCCCCATACTGGGAGGCTTTTACAATCTTTTGTCTGGCTTTCCTAAACTATCTTCTTCATTGCTTTAATGTTTGCGTCCACCTCTTGATGTGCTCTGGGGATGCCTAAGGACCCCCAAAATATATGAACTCTGGTTCACATGAACATTAAGGCACAAATTTGGACTACTCTGTACCTTGAGAACATTGGATTTAGTTCCACATTCAGTCAGGATTATCTTGCTTTGACATTGAAAGGGATCTTTCAGATGAATCAGTCAAAATGGTGGGACATCAAATATTGGTTTATTATGTGACTTTAAATGAGTAGAGCATTCAATGCAGAAAAGCAAACACATGGGTATTGCCTGGAGTGATAAACCCAGATGAGCCAGGATTAAAATTTGATCTTTCCTCAAACTTTATATAAGAACTAAGGTCAGGATTATAATATTAAAAATAATGCAGATTCCTGGACCCACTCCAAGCCTTCTGGGTTAGAATTTCCAAAGGTAGAGTTCTGGATTTTAAATAAGCAACCAAGGTAATTCTGACACACACACACAAATTGATTTGGGGCCATGCTCTGCAAAATGAGTGTGGTTTATCACTATAATAATTATTAATGTGTGTCAAAGCATAGAGATACTAGTTACAAGAAAATTGCAACTGGTAAATTATGGAATTTCCTAATAGTCCTTCTGTTGTCATCAATCTTCCAGTTAGAAAAGTCCTGTGAAATAACAAATCTATCCCAGGGTCAGAACATTTTTAGGGAGGTGTTTTTACTATCAAGACTCAAAACGGGCTGCAGAGAGTCTGTGAACCTCCTCAGAGTGAACACAGAAATGTTTGTGTACTGTATATACATTTTTCAGAAAGTTGATAACCAAGTTTTTGTCCCCATTTTAGCAATGAGAAAACTGAGACTCAGAGAGATTAAGGAACTTGCCTGTAGTAGTTAAGAAATGAGTCACTATTGCCCTGAGTAGTTAAGAAACGTGTTAGCTGGATAGAGCTAGGATCCCAAAGAGAGGTGTGTCTGATTCCAAACTCGTGCCGTTTCCCACTCAAACACAGGGCCTCTTAAGTTGCTTTAAATGCTTCCTTTCATCATTCTTGGAGAACTTGTCTGATTTTGCCATGAGGCTGTCCTTCCCATGGCCCTGATCATTCTTTACCAGCTTTGTTCACTGTCTGACAGGTCTGCCCGGTCTTAATCATCTAATCACAGTGTAATCAAGCGCTTTTTTTTTTTTTAACCGTTGCCCTGGTTCTCTCTCCCATTTGATCTCATTTGGTTTCCAGTTATTACTAACTCCATGTCTCCAAGAGAGTTTCTCTAAGATTGTCGGACAACAACCACAGCAGACATATTAAGTGGGTTGGGGGCAGCCCACTTTTCCATCGCCCCATGCTCTTTCTTTTCAACTTATCTGGAATAGCATCTGAAGCAGCTAAGAAACTTAAACTGCCGTCTGAGTAAAGCCAACTTGATTTCTGCCTAGCAACAGGAAGCAGGCTGTGTCGCCAATGGCAATGTTTGTTTATCTCACTCAAGTGCCTACTTATTTCAGAGATAAACCAGTCCTCTTGGTTGAATCATTCTTATTTTTTTATATAATAATTGTTTCTCTTGTATTCATCTAAGATGGGCCCTTTTTAACAAGTAGGCTTTTTTCCCCTTTCACATGACTTGGTAATATTCTTAATCTATAGCAGGTGTCAGAACTCTCAAACTCCTACCTAAAGCCCAAGAACAGCCAAGGGGAGAGCAGAAATGAAAGATGTTACTGGAGGATCGCTCGGTGGCAGGGAAAAGCAGACATCTGGAAACCTTGTGAGACCACCAGTCCTGCTTTTGTTCAGTGCAGTAAATATTTTTTTAGGCATCTGCTGTGTGCCATGTGCTTGACTAGGAGCTAGGGACACAGGGATGACTAAGAAACAGTATATGTCCTCACAAAGCTCAGTGTCGAATTAAGGAGACAGAGGCACATAGACATCAAGGTGGCTGCAGTTTGTGCATTAGGAACACTGTCAGTGATGAAGAGTAGAAACAGCTGGGATCTTGGAAGATGAAAGAAGCAACTGCTCCTTTGGGCCAACCTTGGGTTTTCTTCTCACTCATCACCTTCCAGAGTTAGGCCAATTTGACAGTCTGCTCTAGGAAAAAAATTCACATGGGATGGTTAAATTTCCAAAGTGTTTGAGGCCTTTAGCCATCAAGAGTTGTTCCTCTAAAGAGGCTGAGAGTGCATCAATCTGTCATGGAAATCTGCTTGAGACATGCTGTCCAGCCTAGAGGAATTAGAAATTAATCTCTTCCAGAAATCTTATGATTTGAAACTCTGTCCACAGTTGAAATCAGAACTGGCTCCAGAAAATAATATTCCTGGGAATCTCCATAACACAGTAAAAAGAAATACAGGTGAATACATCTACAACCCGACTATAGTTTTTCCCTGAAATATGTTGTTGGATTAGCTGACTCCTTGCTGTTCAGATTTTTTTCCTGAAGTATAGTATAATCATTGTTTCAAATGTTTTATATTCAGACTTGGCCAGGGTTATATTATTAAATTAATTGGATTAACTTTAACCTATTTAAATGCAATTGGGCAAGTAAATCAATCTTAGATCAGTTAGTTATCATTGCATTGAAAATGAAATGATATGAAATAAAATACATCATTTTGTGTAATGCTTTTCCAAAGCCTACTACAAAAGGGTTCAATCAACTCTATACCCTCCTTTTTGGAGGATCTCAAAATAAAACATAATGTTGAAAAACCCCAAATTTATATTTTATGTTTTAAATATCAGCCTTCCTTTCTTTATTCATTCATTTTGAATTCATAGAAAAAACAGCTACCAGGTAATGGGTTCACTTCTGGGTGCTAAAATATAGGTGTGAATAGGGTGGGCCACCTCCCTTCTAAGAGCTCAGTGGTAATAGGGAGGGTAGACCTGAAAACAAACACAAAGTACTGCAGTCATTGCTGTAGAAGTGTCATTTTGGTATGTGTCCAGAGTTAAGAATGGGAAGAGACTGCTTGTCAGAAGATATCGGCAGAGATGACAGTAGGCTTTGGATGTTAAGTAGAGAGGAATTTGATATGATCAGGTCCACATTATCTATCAAGGAAAGAATAATAACAAATGTTATAACTTTAAATATTTAAAAATAATTTTTGTATAAAATGATTAACTGGTGTACCCCACTTCATCAGATTGGAATACAAAATAAGGAGACATTTATTTGAAATTTCAACAGTAATGATTCTGGTTCCTCTACTGTCTCAAAATGGCAAGAGTCTTGTAGAATTTCTCTTCTGAAGCAATGTCTGGCAACCCGTGAAGAATTCTCACAGGTCAACTCAACTGATACTGACTGAGCTCTTACTCATTACATGCCAGGCACTGTTCCAGGCACTGGGGGTAGACATAATGCCTTGCTTTCCAGTTGGAAGAAATAGTCAATAACCCAACAAACCAATAAACTGACCAATAAACATCAAAAAAATAAATAATAAGGAAAATGTAAGCACTGTTCTAGAATTATATTCTGGTGATGGGGTGAGCAGTGTCAGGGTAGTCATGGCAGGGCTTTCTGAGGGCAGGGTATTTAAGCTGAGGTCTGAGTGACCAGGAAGAAAGCCCTCTTGGCTGGAGTGCATGAGTGAGGCTGAAAGAGAGGGGGAGCCGGGACAGGTCCTGTAGAGCCTGATGGCGATTTGCATTTTAGTGTTCTGTGTTGAGATATCACTGGATTCTTATAAGTAGGGAGTAGGCGTGAGTTGATTAATAGCATTAAAAGAGTCATCTGTATGTGGAATGGATTGCAGCTGCAAGATTAGAAGTAGGGTGAGCAATCAAGAGCTATGATAGTGATCCAGGTGAGACTCAAAGGGGCCTTGAAAGGTATGGACCCCTGAAGATGTGTTTGGGAGGTAATATTGATTAGACCTGGATAAACTGTGGGAGGGGGATTGAAAACAACTTGTAGATTGTCCCACCAATCCCATGCCACTATTATAGCTCTAGAACATTGTGGTCCCAAAGATTTCCAGGTTACCTTATTCAGTCAGGCAAATGGCTTTTCCTGGATATATCCTCTTTTGGTACCGACTTGCTCCAAGAACAGAAGCTGTCTTCATCTTTAACAATCCAAATGCTCAAGTAAACTGAAGGATGCTGTTGAACATATTTTTATTGAAAGTTTAGAATTTCAACACTGTTAATGTCAGGCTCAGTGTTTCTGTTTGAAGACCAGGTGGTAGGGTTAGTTTTCTTTCTTGGACCAAAAGGAAATCTATATTCTCATAACTCAGAGTCTAGAAACCCCACACTCCCCGTCTTGTGCCCATGATAGGTAACATTTCTCCTCCACTTCACCCTAGATGATTAGCAGGAATAAATCCTTTCCCTGCCTGAGAATCTTATATGTGCATCTACAATATACAATTAGAACTTCTCCACCCAGAAGAAGCAATTATAGTAGTGGATTCAAAGCCTTGATGATTTGTTTTTAACTTTTTGTAGGGCACTGACAGTCTAATTTACATACATATTTAAGGAACAGTTTTTATCTAATAATAAACTCCAATTTTCATTACAAAACCAAACATCTAATATATTATTCTTCAACATCTGTATATAGGTGTATGGTTATTTTGTTAGATTTTCAAAGAGCAATGGGTAGGACTGTGCTTTATTTTACACTTTTGACTAAATGAAGTTTTTATTTCATGGTTTTCTCAATTAATGTTTGGCTTGTTTTGGAACAAAGAGATTCTTCTCTAAAAATAATTGGTTATCAATCTCCAGAAACCAGTTCTAATAAGATCTTTATTTGGCAATTTTCTATAAACAAAATAATAAAGCAATTAAAAATTTCTCTTTGATTGTTTCTCCACTTATAATTTCTACATGGTCATCAAAGGGGGAATGGAGAAGAGGAAGACAATATTCCACCTGAAGGTTTGAGTTTTTAGCAATAAGTGGAGACTCTGTGTTCCAGGTGTGAGCCAGGGCAGTGCTTTTGTTGAAGATGGGAGGGTAGGGGAGGCAGTGCATTAAAATCACTTGAGGAGCTGTTTCAGGTATGCGTGGTGCTCTTCGTCCCTTGGGAACCAGTACTTTATAGTCAGCAACGTAACAGAAAAGGCACAAAAACATTAAATTGTGCAAAGCCAGCCTTATACATTCTAATTAATCATGAAAGAATGAGTCATGGAACTCATGGAACTGATTGGTTTGTGTGTGAAACTAGTATATAACTTACATAATAAATGATTTCAATAGTGTATTTTATGTAGACTAAGAAATGGGGTTTTAGGATTCTTAGAAATATAAGTCATCTTTGCACATTTTATGCCTTTTGGGTTTGGAAGTCAACTAAAAAATTCTTAATATATTCTTTATGCATTAATACAATAGTGTATGTCACTGAAGAATATGTGATGTACACATATCAAATTTAAAGTTTAAGATTTCAAGTTCTCTAATAATCTTTCATTTTCCTTGGCTCTTGTTTGTCACATATCTTAAACAGGATCTCAAAAATATAATGGGAAAAATGTGTATATATAATATATAATGTATGTATGTGTATGTGTATATATATATAATGGGAAAAGAAGGAAGAGATGCTTCAGAGGGAAGAATGGTGTTGCTCAGGTGAGGCGGATGGCTCTCAGGTGTGTGTTTGCCAAGTGTCCACTGGAACATCTTTTGTCTTTTCCTCCCTCCTTCCTTCTCTATCAAACTCTGTCTCTCTCTGTCACTGTCTTGCTCCTGCACATACAGAAATGTTTCACAAACTGAAAAGTGGGAAAAAAAAAAAAAAAGACTGGATTTGGGAGACTCTGACACAGGAATGTTGGCAAATGATCCCAGCAAATTCTAGCAAATTCTCTATGCTATGGAAAAGGCCTTTAGAGAGGAAAAACTGAAAAGTAGTAGGTAACGAGAAGGTAAACTTGCAGTATACCTTTGTGATAATTACCTTTGTGTACTGGGTGTTTCACCATTTAAAGAAGTTTTCAAAAGAATCTCATAACATTCAGTTAGACAATATTCCATACATGAACATATCACTCCATATATCAGTTTTACCTCATTTATGTTTACATCAAAGGCTCCATGAGCTACCTCACCACTTAATCGAACTCTCTATCAACTTCAAAGTTTGGGTTCACTTGGACACACAGATAATATAGCCCGGGAGGGGTTTTCAGATTTCTGCATCATCCATTTTTTTCTGCTTCTTGGGCACATGCATTTCCTCTGGCTCATTCTGCTCTTGCTTTATTGGCAGTTAAAGCAAGATGCTATTTCCCACCTGAAAAGACATCGAGGAAATTCACCTATTTTTCCTTTCTCCCAGTACTAGTTCCTCTAGATTCTGGCTTTGAATCCTGACTCAAACTATCTTACCTGACCTTTTTCCCTTCAGGATATGTGTTCATTTCTCTCATCCTTCCCAAGGACAACATTAGGTACTTCTTTAAACATTTGATTTCTAGCAGAAAATAACTTTCTTTCCTCAAAGCCCGGAGCTTTACTTGTACAGCAAAACCTTGAGAGAATTGTTTCTCTAGCAGGTTGATTTGATTTTTACTGCAACTTTCTGCTACCCCAGTAGTCCTAGTTTTAGATATGAATCACATATAAAGACACCTAAGATAAGGATTCTGCCCGGGTTTCCAAGATGATTTTTTTAAAACTTCTCTCATCTTTCAGCACAGAATACCACATACAGGAGGAGTTCAGTTTTGTCCCCTGTTTAAAACAGAGAAAAATTTAATTTATGCTACAGAAACTAATTTCCTCTGTTAATTTTTGATGATAAATGTTTATTTATAATTTTAAAATGGGAAGAGAGTGTATTATGTTCTGGAAAGATTTTAAATCCCACCATTTATCCCTCAAGCACTTTCTCATCTTTCTCTAGTATTATTCATGCTTGTACCTGAGACTTTTCAGTTGCTGTTATGGATGCCGTAATTCTGTCAGTGCAAACCTTCCTCAGGGAGAATCCTTACCTTCCAACTTCATGGGTCTCTCTAATAAAGCGAAGAGCCAGGTGAAAAGCCAAGTGAATCACAGCATGCCTATGGTGCTGAGTCAACAGAACTGGAAGCTGTGCCAATTGTGGTCCAGTTGGCTTCCGCTTACACACTCTTCCTCTGGTCCAGATGGATGAGATGACGCTGTAAGAGCTGCAGGGCCAGGCAGTTGTATGATAAAAAACATGCATGTGTATGTTTCACTATCATAAGCCAACAACTCCACATATTCATTCCAACATCTGGATAAGAACAGAAATCTTGGAATATTTTCCATTTCCAAGGGAAGACTGTAGGGTCATCTAGCTAATCAAAGCGGTCCCTTGAGGTCAGATACAAAGGGCTGGTGCCTCAGACTTCTTTCTCATCTGCCAGAGTTCTGAATATGGCAAATCCAGTGATGCCAACCCTTGGGCTCAATAATCTGAGGGGATTTGGGGGACTTAGAATTAGCAAAATATTTTTAAATGTCTCATTGTCTTCCTTCTCCTAGGCAAAATAGAATTATGAACACCAACAGAAGTCTTTCTACATCAACAAATCTAACTCATAAGTAGAAATCCTCTGGTATTCTAGCCCTAAAGATTTTAGAATCTATAGTCACTTCGTTAAAGAGTTAAAATTTGGTTAATGCAGTCCACGGCAACTTATAATCAAGTCAGTTGAAGTCATATTTAACTACACTAACCCCACCCCTCAAAATTCACAATGAGTTTTCCATAGACTTCTGTGCAGACATAATCCTTTAAACTATTTTGCATATTACACAGGATTATACCATGAATAAGTGACGTAAAATGGAATTTGAATTTTGGTGCATGATATAGTCACCTCTGCTTTATGACAGCTGCTTTGTAATTTGCAAGTAGAAAAATCAGGTGACCTGGAACTTTCCAGGCTCCCTGGAAGTAGGTAAGTGTGGAGTGTATTCATTAGCTATAAATCTGCTTTCCCTTAGATGCTCCCCCTCCAACTCAAAAATGAATACCCTAAAGGACAAATTCTGGTGCCAGTGTTTTTCTAATTTTATAACACATTTAGCAGCATACCTAAATGGATTTAAGACTTTACCGAGAGTCACTATCAAAGATGACTGGAAGGCTATATATATCATATTTCAAAGGAGTGTTGCTTGCTTTGTTTTCTAAAGCTCAGGCCCATAATCCATGGTATTCTAATCAGGCTATACTAACAATGCAGTTCAGAAAAAATTTCCCCAGACTTGATAAGGAAACTGAAATCTAGCTGACGTCCTCTCCCCTAGAGAAGTTATTTAATGACAAAGGGTTGGGCAGCAGCAGAAGGAAGAGTTGAGTATGGCAGGAATGAGCACAGTTAGTGTCGTTTGGAACCTAGGAGCTTTGGTCCTCTCTGAACCTATCATGTGTGGTGGGCTGGGGGCTGAGCCAGGGCTGCAGAGGGGCTTGCTCAGGAAAATTCAAAATGTTCATAGATGGATTGTTATGGATTACTATTGCTATCCACCCAGACTCTCAGAAATACACCTATGACAAAGAAGCCTACTTTTCTCCCATTTCAGAGGAGTAGAGAGACGTTGGAGAATGAGATGATTTGTTTACATGCCTTCTGATGAAATTTTTCCAAGTCAAAGAGGCTCTTAGTGGGTGGTCTTGCAGGAAAAAGGCAATGTGGTTGAATTTAGAAGTGAAAAAATGGTTCCCGGTGGTCAGATCAACAGTCTGAGGGACAAAACACAGCACAGACAATTGGATGGGATTCAAGCAGCTCTCTATTCTCATCATGGAAGGTGAATAATAAAGGCAAACGTGAGAAACAGGAATTTGGATTCAGTTCAGATGACCTCAGAGGTTAAATGCCTCACTAGTGTTAATTCTCTAACTTAAAGATGCTAACTTTCTCATAAAACTTCCAAAACTGTTTTCCCCTTTAGCATTAATAGAAATACCATATTTCCTGACTTGCACCTCTAATTTAGGCCTGGATCCAAAAGATAAGACAGAGCATCTCTCCAGCTCTTTAGGCTTTTGATCAAGGTCCACAATTCAAAAAAGGCCTTTGCTCTGCTTGTCTCTCTGGGCCTGTTAGTGCCATGGGTAGTGGCTGGGTGGCTTGACTATGCCTTCTCCTGGCCTTTCTGTATTTAGTGCCACCCCAGGCTGGGCTAGGCTAGGCATGCTGTAATACAGCTGCTGGGTTTCACTGCAGGAAGTGGCTACCTTTTCGGGGAGAGTGAGGTGAGGCCCATTCTAATTTGTTTCATAGGTTGTAAACAGCTTTGGGATATTTCAGGACGAAAGATTGTGTTCAAAGGTAAGATGTTATTATGAAGAGTGGTAATAATAGTAATAACAGTCATTAGTTCTAATAAAGCACAAACAAAGGAAATGAGAACATGTACCTTTAATAATCTGATGTTAACACAACAAACCAAGCAAAACAAATAAGTGAAACTAGCTTTTTGCTGCTTCTTTGGAGTTGATGATGACTTGCCCGTTGAATATATTTACATCTTTGCAGGAGGGTATGTGAAAGCTATTATGTGTGATAAGGAATTAAAAAAAAATAATCTAGTGGCTCCTTATATTCCTTTGGTATATTTGAATCTAACTTCAGCATTTAGTGAAAGGAAGTAACAACTTGGCTGGATACACTGTGTAAACCTACATGCTGTTACTTGCCAAGAAAAAATAAAATCCTTCCTCCCTTCTAGCCAGTGCTTCCTCTCCTTATGGGTGAAAAAAGGAGGGGTTGGGAAGCATTCTGTGGGTGCATGGATTGTATCTGATCACCATGCAGCTATTTCTAATTAACATGAGATTTGGAAAATGCAAATTTTCTTTGGTTAGACAGATAGGGAAGTAGCAAAGAGCTTCTAAATCTGGGTGTTGGCATAAGGCCACCTAGGGTACCCAGTAGGTAGAAACTGCCCCGTGGAAATATTCTCAAATGATGACAGAGATAAGTTAATAATAACAATGTATGTTTACCATAAATTAAGAGGCCTTTCCAACTCCCATGTTTCCTTCCTCTGACAAATATGGATTTGAGTGTGTTTGTGTGTGTGTTTCTCTCATCCACGTGACCAGATACTCCAAAGGACATTCCCAACAGGAAATGCAGGGCGTGGGTGTCTGGAGGTGGCTGTGCTGGCACTGGACAAACAAACCTTTGAGAAGCAGGAACTTCTTCCAGGAAGTAGGGGGATGGGAAATGCCCTGCTTCTTAGTCTGTTTGTAAAGGTCTGTCCTTGAAACATCTAAGGGTTGGGATTTTCTCCTGGGCGAAAGAAGTAGGATTTAGACAAAAGAAGGCTTGATTCATGGTATAATCTTGCTCCAGAAAGAAATTAGAAATTATTTTCTCATGGGCAAATTGTTTGTCTCACAGTTAAATGTCTATGTAAGGTGATGATATGGATTTGCTGTGTTTCTTGTAATGAGATTTTTCCCTCTGCTTTAGGTAGGTGCCTCTATGTGTTATAGCGCTGGGAAGGAATCACTTACCAAGAAAATAGACATCAGTCTATCACCTATGTCTAAAAATTCATTTATTCATTATTCACACAACAACCGTTTTTTGAATGCTGAATACAAGGCAATCATTGTGTTACTTCAGAATGATCCAGGTGTGCATAATTCTCAACCATTTCCTACATGAAATCTGCTAAGATGATCAAACTGATAACTGTGACATATGAAGGAGTTAGGTTCCAGGAGGAAAGCAGACAATGTGTGGCTGGTATTTTTGAGCGATGTCTGTGTTACTGTCACTATGTTGTGTCCCTTTCCATACATGATCTCATTAATCCTCATTTAATAGTAGTGACCATTGTTATTTTATTTTAGAGATGAAGATAAAAGTCTTAGAGAAGTGTTGGTAGGGCTACCATAACAAAGTCCACAGATTAGGTGGCTTACACAAAAGAAATTTATTTTCTCACAATTCTGGAATTCCCCATTGTGGCAGAGGTCCTGGTTGTCAAGGGGTGAGAACTGTTCCCCTGTACTGTGGGGGGTCTTAGCTACGAAATGTGGACATCCACAGAAAGTTATCCACATGTAGTTCTCTCATCCAGCTCTGTGGACTTTCCTGAAAACAAAGCTCTGGCCAGCCCGCGTGCTGGCCAGGCAGGGTCAGGGTGTATCTGGTCATGCTGGAGTTCTCGAAGGGATGGTAGTGTGAGCTGTGAGCCTTTCTATTAACAAAAAATAACTAACTTCACTCTGAGCACTCTGAGTGTTTAATGAATGGAGGGAAATCACCTCCTTACAGTCTTACATGTTTTGCTATGGCAAATGAATTTAATTACTTCATCAGTAGGAGGCCTTGAGTGAGGATTACACGTAGGTAAAAGTTGGAGGAAAAAATACACATAGATGGACACTTGCAAACAATGGCTTCAGGTCTTCACCATGACCCTGCATTTGTTTCTATGGTACTTTTCAGTTTGAGAAGCACTATTGTGGGTATTTTCTCTTTGGTGCATAGCAACAAGCTCTGGCGGGAGGCAGGGTGGGTGCAATGTTATTGATATTCCTGCTTCCTGTTGGAGGAATCAGGCTCAGCTGAAGAGTGTGACCTTCCAAATCCCACACCTAGTAGGTGCTGAAGTTGAGATTAGAACCTCAGGCTTCTGATTCCCACTTGGAGACTCTGACCATTCCCAGCTTCTACCCCAATGCCCCACTCTTCTCTACTTTACAAAGACAAGATTCCTGTCCTAATACCCATGCTGAGCAGCACTGGAACATGTCCTGCCTAGAAAGAGGTCCCAGCTCCTCTGCAAAAACACTCATCTCTAGCCTGTTACAGGGCTGACTCCTTCCCTAGCCAGGTCTCAGTCCCAAGACTCCCTTCTTAGAGAACAAGTTTGTGACCTTCCTTTCAAAAGTAGCCTCCTCCCCGACCCAGTCACGTTTTATCACATCGTCCTGTTTATTTCCTTTATGGTACTTCATGTATTTGTGTGATTTCCTTGTTGTGCATTTGTTTACCTGTTTGCAGTCCGTCTCCTCCAAGACACAGCAGGCTCCATCAGGAGCTTGGGAATCCTGCTCCCTGCTCCACCCTCAGCATCCACAGCAGGGTCTGACACAGAGCAGCTGTTCCGTAATGACACTAGCCAGGGAAATGGGGCAGACACTACTACTCAAAGTCATTCTAAGGCTCACAAAGAGGGGTGGAGGAAAGTTCACATCCTGGCTGAACCTCTTGCTCTCTATTTGATCTTGAGAAACTTATTTTAACTTCTGCTATGGGCTGAAGTATGTCCCTCCCCTACTCCCAAATTCATATGTTGAGGTCCTAACCCCCAGTACCTTAGACTGTGACTATATTTGGAATTAAGTACTTAAAGAGGTAGCTAAATTAAAATGAGGTGGTTAAGGGTGAGCCCTAACCCTGTATGACTGGCATTTTAATAAGAAGAGGAAACTTAGACACAGACATGTACAGAGAGAAGATGATATGAAGATACAGCAAGAAGACAGCCCACCTACAAGCCAGGAGAGGGTTCTCAGAAGAAACCAACCCTGCTAACACCTTGATCTCAGACTTCTAGCCTCTGAAATTGTGAGAAATAAATTTCTATTGTTTAAGCTACCCAGTCTATAGACTTTGTTATGGTGGCCCTAGCAAACTGGTACCACCCCTCTAAGACTTATTTCTTCATCTCTAAAATAAAATAACAATGGTCACTACTATTAAATGAGGATTAATGAGATAATGTATGGAAAGGGACACAACATAGTGACAGTAACGTAGACATTGCTCAAAAATACCAGCCACACATTGACTGCTTTCCTCCTGGAATCTAACTCCTTCATATGCCATTGTTATCTATATGATCATCTTAGCAGATTTCATGTAGGAAATGGTTGAGAATTATGCATACCTGGATCATTTTGAAGTAACATAAAGACTGCCTTGTATTTAGCATTCAGTAAAGGTCTCTCTCTGAGGGGAGAGAGCAGCAAATGTGCAGTCATCAGGCTCTTTCCAGCCTCCGTGCCTTTGTGCAAGCTGTTCCTTTGCTTGGAATGCTCTTTTCCCAGACTGGTTTCTTCTCATTCCTTCCCACTTTGAGTATCGCTCAGCAGAGAACCCTTCTCTGACCACCCAGTTTCCCGCAAATCACTTTCTATAGTTCCCTCTTCCTCTGCTGTCTTCAGGGCACTTATTCTGAATGTATTTCAAATATTTATTCCTTAACTATTTACTGTCTTTTTTAACCCTATGAGACACCAAACTCTATGTGAGTAGGGACCCTAACATGTTCATCACCCTCCCTCATTGCTTGGATCAAAAGAATTGGTCATTAAATAGCCAACAAATCAAGAAAGAGATGACTGAATAGGGGAGACTACTTCAAGTAAAGCTGAGTCCTGGGGAAGGGGTTGATTCTGTTAACTGTACTGTGCGACTTAAATCATATTCTGCTGTTGGGCTCCAGGGATGTGGTTTCCTGGAGAGAAGAGATAGCAAGGTGTTACAGGAAGATGACAGATGAAAAAGGAAAGCCAGGTAAATGAGGACTCATAACCCAGCTTTGCCACTCACTGGGAACACTCCATTGAGAAAGATACTCAACCTCTCCAAGCCTCACTCTCAGCGTAGAGACTAGAAATAATGCTGCCACCCTGCAGAACTGTTGGAAAGACTCAGTGCAGGAATGTTTGCAAAGCAGGTGGCAAGTAGATCAATAAATAGTGTCACTTATTTTTAAGAGAGAAACTAAAAGCACAAGCCACTCTACTCTGTCTTTTGACCTAATAGGAGTTGAAGATAAGTGTGAAAAACTTAGGAGCCATGCTGACAGTTTAATGTGAAGAGTTAGTGAGTCTTACCCCATCTGGAAAATGTCGACTAGATTTCTGAGGATCCTTCTTTTTTCTCCCATTATGTAGAACTATTTTATTTTTATTTTGAAGAAATGCTAAATTCTATGCATGCAAAGTTATATTAATACACATATATCCCTAGTTAAGTCTATGAGCACAGAAACAATTTGTTGAAATATTTTTAAAATTATTATTTTAATTGGAGTCTAGTTGATTTACAGTATTAGTCTCAGGTGGACAGCACAGTGATTTGATATTTTTATGGACTGCCCTCCATTTGAAGTTATATGCTGAGGATCTTTCTGGATTCTCTTGGCCTCCCTTAGACCACAATGAATCCAGCATCTGAAGGCTACAATGATCCTTGTGTCTGCAGCATCATCTTCCCACTGATGAAAATTTCCCAGTTTTAGGAAGACAGTTATTGAAACAGTTTAATATTTAATTACTTAATATAAATACCCTGGGAAGAGGGCTTCAAAGAGCCCCAAGGCACTTGCAGCAGCATCTGTCACCATCAGTGCTGAGCTGCTGTGACATTTTTCATCTGTAACTTGACGGAAGGCGAGAACTCACAAAGCCTCTCGTGCTGATTTATGCTAATTCCAGCAGGCTCACCGGGGGGAGTGCCTGCATGAAGGACGTGTCCAGGATGTGTGCAGGTACTCCTCACACTCTATTCTGATGACATGTTTGCTGAGCGATGACAAGTCATCATTTTCCCATGAGCGGCCGCCTAGTCCTTTCTCAGACTTCTGAATCATGCCAGGCTTGGGGCCATTTTCCCAGCGTGGCCAGTCACCTGGGAAAGATAAAGCACCATGAGCATCCTCTTCCCATCCCCTCTTCCTTTCCTAAATAATCCCAAGGAAAAACACCAGGAGCCAAGCTTATAAAATACCAAAGAGGACCAGGAAATTCATCAGGGCTCAGCACACATCAGGGGAATGCTTCATAGGGTTCTTTTTTTAAATTAAAGTATAGTTGATTTACAATGTTGTTTTCATTTCAGGTGGACAGCATAGTGATTCAGTTATACATGTATCTATCTATCTATATAATATAGTTCTTGAATTTAGTTCCTGCAACATTTCAGCCTTTGCCCTGCCTTGTCTAAAGAGTGAGGTTCGACTGTTCACCCACTCTACAGAGGTCACTGGTCTCTTCTGCAGAGCTGTGGGCTCCCCATCTTCAGGAACTTTCCAGACAGCCTCTTTCTTACTCCCCACCCTCCTTTTCTAAGTAGGGATTCTGTAGAGTCTGATGAATGATGGTTTTCTTTTCTGTAAATTACTTGAGTAAGAACAGGAAAAAAGAATTTGATTTTCCATCTCCCTCTGGATGTAAAGAGACCTGAGACAAAGATATCGGGGGTCCATACCCAGCACCCCAAACTTCCATCATTCAGCCCATGGATTGCTTCCAACTGAATGCACTCCTGGCCTCCCATCTTGTATCTGGTCTTTTGAAAGCAAATTTTATAATGTTGCTTTCTTTTCTTAAGCTTCTCACTCACGACCCATCATCCCCAAAAGGGAGGTCAAATGTCATCATTTGGCTGACAGGTCTCCTCCTATTCTAGGCCCTCCCTGCATCCTGTAGAGCCTGCTTCTCCTCCTTACACCCCAGCACAGAGCAGGCCGTGTGTTCTGTTCCTGCTCCTTGTATGTGTTTTCCCTTTCCTTCCCTCCTTATATCTGATTGTGCCTTCCTAGCAGTCAATGAGGCCATCCATGGCACCTCACAGAAAACATTCCTGGGTGTCTCATCTATGTGAACCCTAAATGCTTTAGCCAGATTGTGTCCCCTTTCACTGCATCTCTTAGACTTAAGGGTGACCATAGTGTTGACCTGATGCAGTTAGTTCAACTTTGTGTCCTATCCTGCTGGTCACAGGAGCTCCCATTTTCTCTCCTGGGAAAGTCTTTCATGAGTACATCTCCTCCATAGAGCGCTTGGGAAAATGCAATCCCCACCATGGTAAATATATGGCTCAGTGCCCTTTGTCCTGTAATTACACGTGTCTGGATTGACCAACCTATGCCATTATAAACTGAACAAGTGTCCAGTTGGCAGACTGGTGCCTCCCTGTCTCCAATTTGGATATGAATACCAGAGTCTCAGATGGAAACCTTGCTGAAATACAGTGAGTTGCAAAGTCAATTACCTTACTGTTCTGCTTAAGGTCTAAGCACTGCTGGCTCTCAAATGTGACCTGATACATGTTAAGGGGGACTTTGTTCATTAATAAGTAGGTGAGGGGTTGGAGGAAAGAGTTGTTGCCAAGGCATGTGGGAACTTAGCTACCTTAATGTTAGGGACTGAATTGTATGCCCCCTCCCCGCAAATTCATATGTTAAAGTCCTTACTCTCAGTACACTCAGAATCTGACAGTGTGGGTCTTTGAGAAGGTCATTAAGGTGATGTGATGTCATATGGGTGGGCCCCAGTCCAGTGTGACTGGTGCTCTCATAGGAGGGCTATGAGAACTGGTGTTCTCATAGACACAGGGCTGTACACACAAAGTGAAGAGGCCGTGTAGGGACACAGCAAGAAGGCAAACATCTACAAGCCAAGGAGAGAGGCCCCAGGAAAAACCAAACCTGCCAACACTTTGATCTTGGACTTCCAGCCTCCAGTACTCTGAGAAAATAAAATTCCATTCATTACCCCACCTAGTCTATGGTGGTTTATTATGGCAGCCCTATCAAACCGGTACGCCTAGAGAAAGATTACGCTCAAGTTAACACCCATGCTGAGGGGGAGGAAGAAGCTGGAGCGTCATTTTTCCTTTCTTTTTTTTTTTTTTATAACATTTTTTATTGATTTATAATCATTTTACAATGTTATGTCAAATTCCAGTGTAGAGCACAATTTTTCAATTATACATGAACATGTATATATTCATTGTCACATTTTTTTCTCTGTGAGCTACCATAAGATCTCGTATATATTTCCCTGTGCTATACAGTATAATCTTGTTTATCTATTCTACAATTTTGAAATCCCAGTCTATCTCTTCCCACCCCCCGCCCCCTTGGCAACCACAAGTTTGTATTCTATGTCTATGAGTCTGTTTCTGTTTTGTATTTATACTTTGTTTTTTGTTTGTTTGTTTTTTTAGATTCCACGTATGAGCAATCTCATATGGTATTTTTCTTTCTCTTTCTGGCTTACTTCACTTAGAATGACATTCTCCAGGAGCATCCATGTTGCTGCTAATGGCATTATGTTGTCGGTTTTTATGGCTGAGTAGTATTCCATTGTATAAATATACCACCTCTTCTTTATCCAGTCATCTGTTGATGGACATTTAGACTGTTTCCATGTCTTGGCTATTGTAAATAATTCTGCTATGAACATTGGGGTGCAGGTGTCATCCTGAAGTAGTGTTCCTTCTGGATATATGCCCAGGAGCGGGATGACTGGATCATATGGTAAGTCTATTCCTAGTCTTTTGAGGAATCTCCATACTGTTTTCCACAGTGGCTGCACCAAACTGCATTCCCACCAGCAGTGTAGGAGGGTTCCCTTTTCTCCACAGCCTCTCCAGCATTTGTCATTTGTGGATTTTTGAATGATGGCCATTCTGACTGGCGTGAGGTGATACCTCATTGTAGTTTTGATTTGCATTTCTTTGATAATTAGTGATACTGAGCATTTTTTCATGTGTCTATTGATCATTTCTATTTCCTCCTTGGAGAATTGCTTGTTTAGGTCTTCTGCCCATTTTTGGATTGGGTTGTTTGTTTTTTTTTATTGAGTTGTATGAGCTGCTTATATATTCTGGAGATCAGGCCTTTGTCGGTTTCATTTGCAAATTTTTTTTTCCCATTCCATAGGTTGTCTTTTTGTTTTACTTATGGTTTCTTTTGCTGTGCAGAAGCTTGTAAGTTTCATTAGGTCCCATTTGTTTATTCTTGCTTTTATTTCTTCTAGGAGAAAATTTTTGAGATGTATGTCAGATAACGTTTTGCCTATGTTTTCCTCTAGGAGGTTTATTGTATCTTGTCTTAAGTTTAAGTCTTTGATCCATTTTGAGTTGATTTTTGTGTGTGGTGTAAGGGAGTGTTCTAGCTTCATTGTTTTACATGCTGCTGTCCAGTTTTCCCAACACCATTTGCTGAAGAGACTGGAGTGTCATTTTTACACTCTATTCTTTGGGTTCTTCTCATTTCTGTTCTGTGAAACTCCTGTGACTTAGTTGTCATTAAGCATTATTTATTGTTGTAAAGTTTCCCTTTAAGAAGTTTCCATTTGTTCCTGCTTTCTTTGTTACATGGGCCTTTCAGTTACCACTTTCTTCCCCACACATTTCAGGGGCATATGGAAGTGAGTCAGAAAATGGACTCCACATCAAACGAACCGGGGCTTGCGTCTCCAACACTTACTAGGTCTACAGCCTTGACCTCGACGATCTCTGAGCCCATCACATCCCTTTCATGGCTCCCTGTAAATCCTGGAGAGGGGACTTAGGATGAAATCTTTTATATTTCATAAAAATCCTCTCCTGTATTTTTCAGCTACAATAGTTTCTCAGAACTCAATCGCCATTTTGGGAGTGCTAGCAAAATATTGTTTAAAAGCATATGTGATTGTATGCGAAAATTATCAAAGCAGGAAGTGATTTTATGAGTCAGAACATGTGGATTCATCTGTAAATGTTCAATTCTGTAAACTACAGAAGAGGGTGACTGGACAAAAGTCTAAGTCTAAGTTGGGGACTGAGATTTGCCTTAGACAAAGAGTCCTGTGTAGTACTCAGTAAAAACCATCTGTCAAGGCATCATTCATGAAGGAATAAAGTCATCAAATATACCACTGCAGAAAGGAAAGCCTCGGGGCCCACCTCAACGTTGGGATCGCATCTGTCACACTCCTGCTTTCAGCTTACCTGACTTCAAGACCCTGGGAACTGCTTTGAACTGTCAGATTAGGCAGATTTTCTCTGCCCAAGCATCAGAAATAAGGGCCTATGCTCTCTTCCTCCTCATCTTTTATTTATTTATTTTTAGTTGCCATTTTTTGCATAAATGGGTAAAGCAGAGAGGATAGAAAGAATACACAGTATTTTTTAAATGGCTTCCCTTCCCTTCCTCATTTTATTCTTGGTCCATTATTGATCTTTATCTTCCCAGGACATTTGTCAGTTGCAGAGATAATACTAAGAATCTTACTTTGGCCATTTGTATTTTAACAGATGGCTAGAGTTTCCTAAGATTCAGTTTTTTAAGCTATGAATTGGGGATGATAACACCTGGGCAGCATGGGGATTGAATGCGACAGGGTATGTTCAGGCTCCCCACCAAGGGCCTGGCACATGGTCAGTGCTCACAGATGTTTGCTGTGACCCTGGTTGCTATGAGCTTCAGACCCTAAATGCTACCCCTAAAGACACTTCACATTTCATTTCTCTTTCAGGTGTGACAATGCTACTGTGGTTGTTCCATCTTCAGGTTTGTGGGATATTTTTTCCCCCATTCATCCACCTACTCAGATATTTCTTCATGGCATGTTAGGTACTAGGGAGACTTACTATAGGGATTTCTTCTCATTCTCTCAGGAGTTGGATTTATGCACTTAAGATTCATAGAAAAACCTCACTCTTGATCTCAATGTTCTTTTGATTTCTGTTCTTCCATGAATTGTATGATCCGTTTAGGAACATCCACTTGCTATGATAACATCTGTTTTATTCTTATTTAGTTCTCGGTGACACCACATTAGTCACTCTAGGTAAACAATTTTCCATATTAGTCATTATGGAATAGGTTATCTGTTTGACATCAGAGACCAAAGTACCTTTCCTAAGATGGATTTCAAATGTAGCTGAGAGCCTTTCATCCCAGGACTTGGGCATCACAGCTTAAGGTTTACCACCTACTGACCTTCCCCAGGGAAGAGGAAAGTCCTCCTCTTCCTTGCCTTTATCCCAGGCATGTTTTAAAAAGAGTGGGGCTTCTCTCTTCAGAAGCTTTACCTTCCTATTCCAGCTTCTCTTCCTCTCTCTTCTTTCCATGACTTTGACTTCTCCTGTGGTTATACCCTTTTGCCCACATCATCCACGGTGTCAAGTATGTACAAACAATAGAGCTTTCTATGATGATGGAAATACACACACACACACACACACACACACACACACATATATCTACATATATATTAATATATAGCCACATGTGGCTGTTAATCATTTGAAATTTAGCTAGTAAAACCAAAGAAATATGTTTTTAATTTTAGTTAATTCCAGTTTAGATAACCCCATGTGGCTAGTGGCTACTGTCTTGGACCACACAGCTCCACTGCTTATGAGATTATTGCAGGATATGTCTAGATACTAGTAAGGAACTCTTATAGGTCCATGGGACCCGGGTGCCTTCAGTGGGACTGAGCCCCCTCCCCACTTCACTTTGTCCCTTGGAGCAGAGAGTTAAAGTTAAAAATTAGCAAACATTCCCTCTTAGTTTCTCCTCCTTTTATTTCCTTATTAGGTGGATTAACATCCCTTACATATTGCATTCTGCTTGGGACCTAGATACATATATTATCTAAAATATTCACAACAACCCTAAAAGACAGTTATTATCCACATTTTATAGACAAGGCTCAGAAGAGTAAAGTAACTTGCTTCATGTTGCAGAGTTAATAAGCCACAGACCTAGGATTTAAACCAAGTTCTGCTATAAAGAAATCCTGTCCTCTCGCTGTCTCTGATCTCGTCTGTGACACATATCCCTCTTTGAGATAATTTGTCATCAAAATACTGCCTGCTACCAAGCCATCCTGACTTCTTGGTCCAATTATCAATGATACCATTCCCAGCTTTTCTCTGCCTCATGTTTTTACTTCCTAGACTTACTCTTTCTCTTGTTTTTTTTTCCCCATAAGAGGCCACCTTCTACTCAGCTCTCCTGGCTTTACTGCCCTGCACCCCTGTCCAGCTGGCATCATGTGTGTTAAGCTATTCTGGGTCATACTGCATTTCCTTGCCGTGCTTCCTATATGACTAAGCGTTGCACAGCTGAACTTTCAGTGCAGCTCCACAGATTCCTGTCTTAGCTTCCTGAGTCCATATTTATACCTGAACACCAACAACTCCAGCTATTTTGTATAGTCTCTTCCTAAAACTCATACAACCCCCTTAAGGGGATAGGATTTTTTTCAAAGGGCTGAGTCTTTTTTTTTTTTTTTTTTTTTTTTTGCTATCAATTTGCAAGAGGCTTATAAAAAATACAATGGATATACATGTTCAACTCATCCTCACAATTCATCCATGTGTTATCCCTTCCCATTTTGTTAGTGAAGAAACAGAGTCTCAGAATGATTTATTCAATTTTCAGCAAATGTATCAGGAAATCAGAAGGGGGTCCAAAAATAGAAGCTAGCTCAATGTGCAGTCTAAAGTTAAGGCATGATTCCCAAAGTGTTGAAGATTCACCCCTTCCTAAGAAAATTAAGGATATTTATTTCCAAGCAGTTCTTGGAAATGAAAGTAGGCAGAATTGGAAATACCATTTCGGACCACACACTTAGCCTACTTCTCACAATAACCTGGCACTGAAAATTTCTCAAGACCAAGCAGCTCATCTCCTTAAGCACACAGTCTACTGAGGCCAATGAGTTAGGGGTAGAAACAGCAGTGGACTCTTTTTTTCCTAAGTGTGGCTGGATTTCTGAAAATACTTTGGCAGCAGCATAAAAACAGTATCTCCATGTGTGGATCAATCTAGGGTTTTAGCAACCTTATGTATATAAGGAATATATACATATATACATATACATATATATATATGGCAGGTAAATGTGATTAATAAATGGGATTGGGAGTGGTTTGATTTAAGCAGTTTCACTTATTTTATGGGATTGCTGAGAGGCCTTTATGGGCAGTTATTTCCAGACAGCTTATCCTTGGTAAAGCCTGAGTTATCCTTCTAAGGCAAAGAATACTTTAGAGTACAGGAAGTCAACAACATTATCTTCTAAGGTTTCTTCATTTGTTTGCGTAAAGCAAACTTCCATTATACTACATACTTTAAATGGAACTTCCTTTTAAATCTTCATTGGATTTTTTATTACCCTCTTGCAAGATCAACAGCAGAATGGGAAAACATGGTCCACTTTTGAAAAGTAATGAGAGCAATGTTATATAAATGGAAATCCAAGAATTCTTCTCAGCATAACTCATCACTGCTCATGAAGAAAACTTAGAAGGATATGGAAGAGCATTTATATGTCCAGCCTCAATATCCAGGTCAGCTGATCTGAAAAGAAAATGGGGAGAGGCCCAGTGGTTCAGTGATGGGAACAACATATGAAGGCTTTTAAAAATAATGTTAATACAGATATAAACAAATAGCAGTGAATTGTATGTTTCCTAGGGCTGCTGTAACAAATTACCACAAACAAGGTTTCTTAAAGTAACAGAAATTTATTTTCTTATAGTTCTGGACACTCTTAAGTCTGAAGTCCAGGAGTGAGCAGTGTTGGTTCCTCCGGGAGGCTCTAGGGGAGAATCTATTCTGGAGCTGTGTCCTAGGCTTGTGGTGGTTGCTGGCAGGACTAGGCATTCCTCGGGTGTAGCTGCATCACTGTAATCTCATGCTGACTACAGTCCCTAGACAGTATGCCAGTTCACAGTGACAGTCATCACTTGGCCTTCTTTCCTGTGTGCCTCTGTTTTCAGATGGCCTTCTTTTAAGGATCTGTCGGTCAGATTTAAGGCCCACCATAAACCACCATGACTTCATCTTAATTTAACTGATTACATCTGAAGAGCTGCTTTCCCAAAATAAGACCACATTCTGAAATTCCAAGTAGACATGCATTATGGAGGACGCTATTCCATCAATACAACCACTGTAGGAGTTATCAGTAGTCCCTGACCTCAGATCTCTATATATAGAATCATGGCATGGTGGAGGGTACTTGAGTGGGGAATCTGGAGGCCTGGGTATGCACAAGCTCGATCTGGTGTTGCACTTGACTGCATCTTAGTCATTCACACAGGAATGAAGGGGTTGGAGGAGTTCAGAAGCCCTTATCCTGGGATCCCTAAATGGGCTTTAGAAATTGTCTGCACTTCTAAAATTGTCTGCACATCATTGCGTCTGGCATGTTGATGCTTTCTTCAAGATAGAACTTCCTTGTCTTTCCTGAGGTTCCCCAAGGGATCTTGGATCCGAAAAGCTAAGAACGATTGTATCAAATTATCTATAAAGTCCACCAAAACATTCTAATTTCTTGATGTATATTTGATCTGTTGTTGTGTTTCCCTGATTTTCTGATACACTCAGAGTTTCGGGATAGTATATTAAAAGTAGAGCCTTTAATATTATTTTATTTTGCAATGCTTCTGGCTCATTTCTAATGTGCATCCTTCCGGAGAACCCACAGGTGGATCATTTTCTGCGTTGCTCATTTTTTATGCAATAGAAAATGTAAATGAAACTCAGAACTGGGAGAAAACAAGCTAATGCCAGCAGAGGGGAGGGGGGAAAGAAACATAGTTGAATGGGTTTACAACTAGATATGCAGGACTTGGTAGCAAAGGGTTTAGAATGGAGCTGGTCAAAGGATCAAGTGTGTTGGGTGGGAAGGCAAGGGGTTACCTTGTGGGATTTGGAGCTTTAGTGTGGCAAACACTTTCCCCTCAGAATCTAAAGGTCCCACTCACCTAACATGTTAGTGTCTCCCTAGTAAATAACAACTTCTTAGTTATTAACAAGATTTCCTTTCAATGGTAACTGTCATCAGATCACACAGTCTGTTCTGTGTTTTGAAAAAACAGGCACCCTCGATGTCCATCCACACCCTACATGGTTAGTTCAGAACCATAGATGGTTGGGTTCACAGATCATCTGATCTCTTTTATTTTCCCCTTTTTTTTTTCATCTGCCTGATTTTTATTTCTGCATCTCTTTGGAGCTTTCTCACAAACAGATGAGCGAGGAGGGAAAACAGATTCTCATCTACTGACTGGATTGCTTCTTTTCTATTATTTGAAAAAGGTGTGGTCCCAGGAGCGAATTTAGTTATCTATGCCTTTTCTTGTCCTGTTACCACAGAAAATCATATTACTCTTTTAAATTGCTACCATATAGAATTGAAAATTCACCTTTACTCTGTGAAGGCTGAGTAAAACAATAAAAAGTAAAAAACAAACAAACAAAAAACCAAGAAGGATACTCTCTTTTTTCCTAATGGTAGTTTGTGATTGATTTTCTTAATTCCTCAAAGCCTCATTTTCATTTCTATGAATATAGTAGAAAATGTGAAAAATACACCATGTAATAAAACAATCCTTTATTAGTTTTTTTAGTCATCTAGTGATGTTCCAGAGGCTCATATGTGCTTGAGCAGAGAGTCAATTTCTCTCATATATTCTTGAATTGACCCTGCTGAGTGTACTTTTGAAAGAAACCCTCTCAAAAAAAAAAAAAAAAAAGCCCAGAAAAAGGCATTCAGAAGTGAGTGCGAAGTCTCTTGCCAAGAGTCCACTTTCTGCACATTCTTGTTAAAAGAGAGTAAACCGTAGTATAGCCTGAGACCCTCAGGGAATTTGAGTCCCTAATTATTCTTTAAAGGTCAGTGAAAAGAAAGAAAAGCGCTGAGGAAGTTTTGAAATGGAACTCTCAGTTATATTGGCCAGGAAATGAATCCCAGGCAGGCAAAATTTGAAATCTAAGAAAACAAGCTTGATCTTTTAAGCATGGAATAAAAGGTAATGGAGTAGGATGGGGAAAATGGAAAGGAAATCCAATCCCTGAGGAGTTGGTGAAAACCCAGAGGGCACAGAGGGAGACCGCCAAGGTCCATGTGATCATTGTCAGTCTTGTCCTGCCTTTTAAAGACTTAGAGCCAGTCAATGTCCTTTGAAAGCTCAGAAAACAAAATTGATTTAGCCATTTTAGATTTGTCATTTTATCTTTCTTATGGTCAGTCTATCACTTTCTACATAGCTGAAAAATAGCCAATGGACTAATTTGCTTTGTATTAGGATAGCATCTAAATGTAAAAAGAACTTAAAATTCTAAATATATATGTACATACATATATATATTTTTCCCCATGTGGAGGAATGGAGAGCATGTTGCCTAGATGAGAGCTTGAAACTGAGTAATTAGTCGAATCCATTTCACCTGCCTTCACTAATTAAGGTTGTTTTAAGACTTGCATGTTCTCCAAAAGGCATGGGTCCCCAACAAGATGTTTGCCTGAGTTATTTTCCAGGAACTGGGAGGCAGATGAGTCTAGTTGAGCTGAGCCAGTAAAGACTGGACAGGACCACCGGCCCTCCAACTGGGCATGCGTGCATATCTGCACGTGTGGAGGGCTGTAGCTTAGTTAAGCAGTTGCGGAACAATGATTATCACACCTTTTCCTCCTCACCTTTCCCCATACCCCCATGCCTGCCATGCCCCAGACCACCCTGCTTCTTTATTCGTTACCCTGTAAGTACCCCCAGCCCCTGGTGTTTGGGGAGGCAGGCTTGGGATTTCTTCTGTCTCCTCACTTGGCTGTCTTACAAATAAACTCTCTTTTTCTCTCTTTGCTGCAAACCTCATCATCTCAGCTTTTTGTTTGCTGCCATCAGATTCGGGAACAAGCTTTCTGAGAGGAGGTCTTAACCAAGTAAATTAAAAATTTTTGTGGATAACTTCTGCTTCACAATTTTCATTAGATTTTACTTTTTGTAATGCTATATTCAAGTAAGGGCAGCTCAACTGAAGTCATTTATGATTGAGTCCTACTCTGTACTTTTCTGTCTCAAAAAAGTCTTGTTTTCTATCTCAACAACAACAAAAAAAAAAAACAGCTTGGGGGCTATCACAAAACAGAACTTAGGCTAAGGAATTTCTCTTACGTAGCGAATTTGATAGACCTTTTCTAAATTCACTATTCTCTCTAGTAAGTTCAAAATTTCATTCTGTGCTTTTCCTTTTCTTCAAATACTTCAGTAAGAGACGGAATCTATTTTGTACAACACACAACATTGTTGAAAGGCTGGGAGGGTTTTTTCCCACCAACTTGGGTGTGCACATGGCAGGGCTTTTTGCATATAAAAATGTGAATGTTGTGATGAGATCTCGAGGAAGGCGTAGTGGCTAAAGTAAGTTTCAACTAAGTTCCTATCAAAGTATTCCTAAAATGGAAAGTTTTCCCAAAGGAGCTTGAAAAATCCCTTGACAGAACATCTTGAAAGAAAGAAGCCAAAATATAAAAGAAACTTATCTTACCCTCACAGAGAACTGGCAATACAGATACCTTCAATAAGCCTAGTTTGTGTTTTTTTGTTTTTTTAAAAGCTAATCTAAATGGCCTCACATGAAGCTTTAAAATAGAACTCACTTAAAAAACAAATTCTGTTTGTGATTTCTCCTATTTGGAGGATTTACAACACAGATCTTTCTCCCACATGTGTAGGTGATCTTCTACTTGGGTCTAAGGAATCGTAAACGCTAAACTTGGCTTAGCTACTCTTAGTGAAGCTTCTTCCTCTTAATTTTATTACCGTAACAAGACTTGAACATCAGATATCAAGTTTCCCTCAAGATAGTAGATCTAGTTCAAAAAACAAAAACCAAAAAACCTGCGGTTAGTAGATAATGCCTTAAATAACATCAGGTGGCAAAATCATGATGACTCTTCCTCATGTAACTACATTGATGGAAATTTATCTAGAGACCCAGATAATTTGTTGGAACTCTAAAGCTCACTGAGACTGGAAATGGCAGCTTAAAATGCTTACAAATGCTTTAAGTCAGTATTTCTCTATCTCAGCCCTAAAGAAAGTTTGGAGTTTAGCTCCTTGTGGGAGGCTGTCCTGAGTGCTGTAGGATATTTAGCTGCATCCCTGGCCCCTACCCACCTGATGCCATTGCACCTCCCCTGCCAAGTTGAGACAACCAAAAATGTCTCCAGACATTGCCAAATGTCCCCTCAAGGACAAATTCACCCCAAGCTGAGAACCACTGCTCTAAATCATAGCAGAAGGGCAAAATAACTCGGCTCACAATCTCTTTTCCTCTTAAATTAGTCCACAATCACTTCTCAATGCCCCATTTTTTCCCCTTGTATCTCTGAAAGGGTAAATCTTTGAAAACTTTTTTTTAAACTCTTTGTTTAAATGAGATGAATCTTCTAGGTTGCCTTCCCCCTGGTCCTCTGCCCAGCCTAAGCTGCTCAGCCCTACTCAAGGGAGAAAAAGTCCTCTCCCCTTCAAAACAGAGGTCCTTCATTTTGTCCTCCCCTCTGTCTTGTCACTAGGACACACGGGCTGCTTTCAGGGTGGTAGGTCTCCCTAGTAGCTAAGATTTTTATGTCTTGCAAGGGCTCCGACAGATGCTTCGAAGGGATGTTCTAGCAGTTTCTGAGACTTAGGCTTGGGAGAGGTGCTGTAGTGGAGCTTGGAAGGGACTTAGACTCCCACTGAGTGAGCCACCTGAACCCAAACAAGACAGTGAGGCTCCTTGTTTACTGAGAAAAGGGGAGATAGTTCTTATTTTCCACACAAACTCAGGCAGGACCCTAATTCTGAGCATTCTTAAGTTAAGCAAGTGAACTCTTTAATATAAAATATTTCAGGACCAAACTTAGTTTTTTCTTTTTCCTGAAAAAGATTTTCATTATTCCCCAACTTAATGGAAGCCTTCTGGGAGTAGTTTTTCAATGCCTTTGAATAAATAATAGGCAAAGGAAAGTAAACTAGGTCTCCTATCTTGGCGTTTCTCTCCTAGATTTACATCTAAAGCTGCAAGGTATGAAAACTACATCATTATCTGCATTCAACACGAGTAAAGTGGTCATAGTTGGCTCCATACTGTAGCTTTTGACTCTATACTACATCTAATGCTAGTGCAGAACATAGATTCTTGACACAGCACCACAAATTGATGACAGCTTGTAATACTAGGTACCATTATATATTTACTCTCTGCCAAATACTATGCCAAGCTTACTAATTTTTTTTTTCATTTAATCACACATAGTTCTCATTGCAATCCTATGAATTTTTTCATGTCATTCTATTCTTAAGATAAACTGAGGCTTAGGGAAGATGATCATACATTGAAAGTGAAAGAGTAGGAATTCGGACTGAGCTGTGACTCCCCTCAAAGCCTTTATTCATAGGTAGATTGATAGACTGACTGCCAGTCGATCAATCACCATGTTACAGGGTGCTAACTTCCTGGAAGGGAGACCCTGGAGAGATCGTGACGTGAAAGTTGACTCTCAAAGGCAGTCTACAATGATACATCTCATCGTGTGATCCAATGAAGACCTGCTGAATATTTTGCATTGTTGGAAGATGCAGATGCATGAGTCCTATTTCAGATCTAATAATTCAGAATCTCTAATGAGTGAGAAGCAAGCCCAGGTGTCTGCATTAAACAAAACACAGCCTCAAATTTTTCTTATGCCCAGAAAGTTACTGAACCACTGACCTAGGCTGTCAGAAGAGATTTACTCCCCAGGCTGGGTATCTGTGTGCTTTTCTCCTCCAGACCCTCTCTGCCCTGGGAGGGAGGATGCATGTATGGGTTCCTTCAGCAGGCTTCCTTGCTCTCTGGTCTCCTGGTGATTTCAGACACGAGGGGAAGGGGATATTATCCAGAGGGGGAGGAGTGAGGACAAGGTCTTTAGTCCTCAGGCTCCCTTCCTGTCCAGTCATTGCTAATTGGCTGCCAGAGCACCTGTCAGGAAGCCCTCTCTACATGAGGAAATGGCCAGATTCAGGAAACACACCCTCCTTTTGTCTATCTAGGCTCTGGGTGATAAATGTTCCTTCCTGGGGCCCCCTTCAGAGTACAAGGCTATCTTCCATTGGTTTCTCAAAAGTTTGTCCACATCTCTGAACATTCCCATTGTTAAATTCTCTTTAGTGTCTCCACTTGTGTGTCCTGATTCCTGGCAGGACCTTGATTAATTCCCTGACAAACAACTCAAACAGCTAAACTTTGTCTGCTGTTCTTTCTACATTGCACCTATTAGGGACTTGATACCCCTAAATTGTCCTTAAGTTGTCTCATCTGTTTTGGGAATAATATACCTGTCTCTGCAGCTGCTGGAAGGATTAAATGTGATGAATATAAAGTGCTTAACATGTGCCTCCTATAGACTATTCCTGTTAACGTTAATTCCTGTCACCTGTTTATAGCACACTGCCTCAATCGTTAGCGTGATGGATCTCCAAGGCACTGCTTTTTCTCTTCAGGCCCTCCTTGCTCCTTGATACCCTCTCTTCCCAACAGAGGGCCCTTTGAGCAAACCAGGGAAGTCGAGACTTACTGAGACTTATGATCTTCACTCTAAGAGCTACCTTGTCAATTCCCATAGTCTCCAAGCCGCATCTGTTCTGTGTCTGGGAACCTGACCTTCCCACTAACTCTAGATTGACCCTTATTTTCTCTATGGCACCAATTTGCAAACCTCTCCAGATGTAGCCCTCAAAACTTTTCCCGTTTTGTAGGGGCCTGTTTTTCAGCTCCCATAGGTTGCCTCTATACTCCAATCATTTGTAAACCCCAAACATGCTTCCAAACAACAATCTCTCACCATCTAGAGCTTTGAAACTGCCCGAGAATCACTCTGCTTCTAGCCTGAGGCTGTTACACCTGTGCAGGTGTTGGGTCCATCTCAGTCTAGAAGCAGCAAAAAATTTGTTTTGTAACGTAGAAGAAATTGAGGTTGAATACATCTGTTCACTTGAGCACCAAACAAGGGCCAGGCACTCTGCCTGCACACAGAGGGTAGTTGTTTCTGCCTACACCATATGCACGAGTGCAAGCAAGGGGCAGCCAGCCTCCTGCCTCCATCACCTGTCATTCTCCTTAGGAGTTAACCTGTGAATTTTCAAGGAAAGTGATTATTCTCAGTGGAGAATCACTGAGCCCAGACTCTACAATTGAATCACTACACAGGTTACTCTACATGCTTTAGCAATGAATTAAAAAGACTTACAGCAGGTTAAGATACCAGTAAGGTACCTAATAAGCCCATTCTAGTCCAGCCTGGGTCCCATGTTTTAGTAGGAACATGCTTTTTGCACTGGCATACCTGGTTCTTGCCAAGTCTGATTTCCTTGGTCTCAAGACTTTGATTATGCCCTTGTTTTTATGTATAGTCTTAAAGTATCTGAGTACTGATCAGCTGGTAGAGACACCAGGCTTCCAATAGGCTTTTCTGTAAATGTTGATTCTAGCTGTCTAGACCTATGTTCTGAGTCTTTAATTATGTGCTAGATGACAGGTGTATTTTCTTTTAAGACATTAGTATTATTCATAGTCACTGCTTCAGTTTGCTTTTTGTTCTGGTCTTCTCTCTGGAAAGAGTTTCAGAGTTTTTGTGGAGAAGTCTCTTATGATCAGGGTATACTGAGACTCCATTTGTGATATCTAGGAGTCTTCCTAGAACCCACCAGCACCAATAGCTTAAGATGTAACCATTAATTCCCTCCTAGCCCTGAACGCTAGGAACTACCCAGCCATGCTGTCTACACACAAAAGAAGAAGCTTGTATAAATGTCCAACATTACCTATGTTGAAAATTGTGAGAACTCTATTTTACATAGGAGTTTTCATTTGAAGAAACTGAAGTCTGAAAGGTGAAGACATTTTTCCAGGGGTCCACTAACCCAGACACCTTTCCAACTTTGTCTTTGGGATATATTCTGTGGTGATTCAGGGGTTAAGTGGGATAAATACTTAATTGTTTTTAGCCCACTTTTCAAAATGTATCCCCTAGGTGTGCATGAAAGGGCAGAATGGGTACAAACCAAAATTTTTGAGACAATGAGAAATAAACCTAGGATTAAAAAATATTAACCCACACAAAACAATCCACAAGCTAAACTGTGGGGGGGAAACTCATTACTGGAAATGTTAAGCAGGATCAGAGGATAAAAGAAACAATACACTCAGCTAAGGCATAGTCAGTTTGGTCCTAGACATCTAGGTCTGTAGAGTTTTAAACAAACCCCAACTCAAACTTCTGATAATCAGCATAAACTCTTTCTTTGTAGACATTAAAAAGCTGTAGTAAAAACAAAACAAAGCAAAACACACTAGAAGTTTGTAAAGTCTCTTAAATTTATTTTCCAGTGGTTATTCCAAGCCGCAAATTTTAGTTAAATATTTAGGAAGGTAGGGTTCCCTCTTATTCCTAGGGAGAAGCAGAAGGAAAAAGATCTTTTTTAAAAAACCAGTCTTTAAAATAAACTTCTTGGAAGCCATATATTTCTGTATTTCCAAAAGATATTATCTGTCACCTTAGATGGGGAGCTAAACATTATCACCAAGGCTTCTGCATCTTGAAATATTTGAAGGCAGTCTGTGTCCCTCTGTTGTGATTGCACCTGACGCCAAACCCAAGTTAAATAACAACCATAAAGAGCTTGGACATTGTGCCCCAAGTTGAATTTTTCATCTGTACACCCTAGTAGAACCCTACCGAGTTGTCTTCTCAGATCACAACAAATGTCCCTTCCTCCAGGAACCCCCATGTTGTGCCACAGAGGTGGGATCCCAGTTGCTATCTCCCCTACCCCTTTTCTTGGCCACAACTAATTGTTCCAAGAATGGACACTGGATTCAAACTGGGCAAGTCAGAGTCCCTTCAAAACTAATTTGGAATTCTTACCCAGAGATACACCTGTGTATATCTGTAACATGCCAACTTGGTTACCATGCTCTCTGCCAGCTCTATCAAAGAATCAAAATAATAGACTGTTGTACTCTCCTGAGGGGTCTTCCAGAAGGTAAGGTCACACTGTGGCCCCATCCACGATGCTGCCTACCTATCACCCAAATGTGGTATCTTCCTATAAAAACATGATTTCACTTGACTGACAATCTTAAACAGCCAGTGTACAATATGACTTACATATGTCATAATCTCATCTCCACATATTGTTTGCCCTATTTCCCAAAAACCCTCTTCTTCCCCTCATTAGGTCATAGAGATGTGACCCACAGAAACAACTTCACAGTCCAGACATACAGCACATCTCCTACTCAGACTCAAGAGTATTTCCTAAATGCTTGACTTTATGTACCCTCTCTTCCCTCTACCTGAAAGATCCTCTCCCCTGTTCTCATTTTGGCACATTTTTATTCATCTTTCATGTCCCAACTCAAATCACATCTCTCCAGAAGACTTCCAAACTTCTTGTTCACTTCCTGAAAGTGAATCACCTTCTCTAGGACCTCTGCCAAATCATCATGGCTGACCTAGTGATACCTCTTTCTTTCTGTAACTGTACCTTATGTCTTTCATAGGATTATTACTATAAATCTGTAATTTTCTAAGTCCATGACTGTCTTCCCTTCAAGAATCACATGCCCTAGCTAGCTATTCCCAATGATGCTGAGGGATATGGGACATCCTCTGTGTACAAGGGACCCAACCCATGCTGCTGCCAAATGCCCCTCCTCAAGCTGATTCTGGAAAACAGATGGAGAGTTCTTAGAAGGCAGTGATATCTTACATCCCAAAGCCACTGGAAAGCCTCATGCCTTACACATGGTGAGCACACAGTAAATGTCTACTGAACATGTGTATGCATATTTTGTGTCTGGACACAACAGGGAGCAAGAGGTGAAAAGTAGTAGGGAAAATATTTTCAAAAGAGTCCTATGAAGGGCAACTTAAGAGATGAAGTTTGTCAGCTAAAGGTGTTCAGCCCACAAATAGGGGCGGCACTGATTAACCTGTGAGCTCCTTGAGTTCAAGGACTGTGTCTACTCAGCTCTGAATTTCCCCAGAAATTCTAACTTTATCTTATGCTATGGGCACAAAAAAGAAATGTTCATATATTTAATTTTGGGTATCATAATCAAGAGAATGCAAAAATAGTCAAATATATAATCTTGGTTAGAATATTTCTACAAATTCTGTTAGATTGAAAATGTCCTTGGATTCAGAGATGATTGATTTTTCTATTAACTGTGTTTCTAAAGTTTTTCATCATAATTTTATGCAAAAAATAGGCCATTTAAAGTATTTCATCTTATTTTGCTTTTTCTTTCTAGTTTTTGATTGACCTCACCAAAATAGATGCATGTGGGAAAAAATGATGAAGTATCAGCAGAGAGAAGTTAAATGAAAATATCTTTCCGGTTAGAGATACTCAAAGGGCACTAGAAGTGGGAGAGCTATGCTAGTTATGAAGGATCTACTTGCGTGCCAATGTTTCTGGCAGGTTTGAAAAGCTAGACCATCTTCAGACATGGTCTGTCTAGAGTGTTTCGGATGAAGGTACTAGACAGTGACTTCGTGGAAAAAAGACAATTGTTGGTGTAGTTATACATGGCTATAAAGTCATCTCCAAGTGAGTTTGACTCTTAAGGGGCTCCGTTGTCCAGCAGCTGTGTACTTTGGGAAAAGGCAAGTGAGGCCGAGTTAGGGAATAAGGGCTTTAGTCCTAGTCTCTTCACTGTCAAGAAGCTTGTCCCTGTAGAAGTCAGCATCCCGTTTATCCACAAAAAGTTTTTGGTTCATATGTCTATCACCTAATTCCTCACTGGCTAATTTATTTGAAAAACACAATAATAGGAATTAAAGAATTACTAGAGATACAATTCTTCAGCAGGTCATGACCTAGCCCTCAAAACAAATGCTTGAATTGAAATAACTTCCCATGTTTCAGTTTTTTAAAAGTATTTGAGTACTGGACCAGCTGTGGCTTTTCAGCAGCAATTTAAAAAACTGCAACAAAGCAGAAAATGTGAGTGACTTGTGTCTTTGAAAAGGTTACCTGTGTATATGGGTCATACAGCCAGCGTCCACTTGTGGTTTGTTCAGTAGAATCAAGTCCACTACAAAGAGTTGAGAAATAGCCTAATTGGCTAAGGAATTTTTAGTTTTCTCCCATCTCAGTTCATCTTATTTTTATTTGGAATTCGTGCCCCAGCTTTGAACCAAACATGTTGAAGAAGACATCATGAAAAAATATCTTCGTCTTGGTTCTTTTTTTTCCCCAAGCGTGGCTAAATCTCTAGCAAGTGCATCTGTGCACTTCTGTTCACACTGCATGTGTTTGTAAGTGCAATTAGCATTTCTTTAGTATGCTGTACTTTGTGATCTGCTGAACTAAGACTCACTTGGAATTTTTCCTCCAAAATGTCAGTCTTTTGGGGTCATTAGGACCACTCCTGTGCTATTTCAGTAGTATCAGGTTAAAATACAGAAGCCTGAAGAGGTAGTATTTGCACCCAGTAACTATGCGAGGGCTTGTCAACAATTTTGCACTGTTAGAAAGTGAAATATGTGAATCATAGAACCTACTGTCAAAAGAGTGAAACTCAAGGTAAAATATAGGCCAGAGAGTCTTTGTTTTTAAAGTGTTATTTTCTCTACCTTATTACTAAGTCTTCTCAAGAGAAAGAAATCCACTTAAATTAACTTAAATGGAAACATCCTTGGTGTGCTTTGTTTAACTATTTTTTAAAAAGCATGAAAGGAGATACTCAAAAGAAATACATATCTCTTTCTAGCACCAATGACCCCTGTAATGGTCTCAGTAATAGCCCTTAAGTTTGCCTTCTGAGCTGCCAGGAATCTGAATTGATGTCACCAGTTAATTAAGTTTATGTGCTTCTAGGAACGTAATGAAATTGACCTTCGGGTTACATATGTATAAGCACATCTTCCTACAGACTCCCAAGACCACAGCTGATCAGCTGGCTCATTAACAGAAAACCACTTGAAATACCTACACATCACAGAAGCTTCTTAGTGGTGATGAGCCATTAATACCCAATAAATAAGTCATTAATAGTGAATTTAAATAGCAACTCCTCTCCTGATGGCATTATAAGCTCTTTATCAATGCTTCAGAATATTAAAGGATTTCCCCTACATGATTGCTGCACTTTATAATCAAAATCTAACGCTAATGAACTTAACTCTTAAGCTTTTGGACAAATATAAATTGTGCTGCATGAGTTATCTATTGCTGTGTAACGAATTACTCAAATTAGTGGCTTAAAACAAAAAGCACTTAACAGTTTCTCTTAGTCAGGAATTAGGGAGCAGCCTAGCTAAGTGATTCTGGCCCAGAAAGTTTTGGAGTTTGCAGTCCATATGTCAGCTAGAACTTCAGGTACTTGAAGAGTTGCCTTGGGTTGCAGAATCAGTTTCCGAGATGGCTCACTGTGATGGCTGTTGGCTGGAGGCCTCAGTTTTAGGCACGTAGACCCCTCCACAGGGCATTGGGGTGCTGGGTGTTCTCATGGCATGACAGCTACCTTCTCCCAAAGTAAGAGTTTCAAAGGGGAGAGCAAGGAGAAAACCACAATGCTTTTTATGACCTTGTCTTGGAAATCATATACCATCACTTCCCCCATATTTTACAGTCACTAAGTACAACCTGCATTCAAGGGGAGGTGAATTAGTTCCCCACATTGTTAAGGGAGGCATATCAAAGAATTTGGGTATATTTTAAAACCACCACACATGCAAGTTTATTTTCCACAAATAAATGTTAGGTGCATATGGTGGCCAGCAGCAGACCAGTATTAGAAGAAATGGAAAATTGAAGTGTATGGTATGTGAACTTTATCTCAACAAAGCTGTTAATTTTTTTTATTTAAAGAAACAAATGGGGAAGGCACTTCATTCGGAGGAGAAAGAACTGAGATCTTTAGAGCTTGTTACATACCCGGTATTTTACTCAGAATAGTGATGTAGTGGGGCTGGTACACCCTGGCTTGTGAGTGACAGTTGTTAGCATATCTATCCAGTTCCATGTTAAATGACACCATGTTGGAAGCTTGAAATAAACCATGATGGGAGGGGAAAAAAAACATGATGGGACTATTTACACTGTGGAAATTGCTAAAATCTTCCTTCTAGAGAGCTGGTTGTTTAAGTATTTATGAGAACATCAGTGAGTAGGGTTGGCCCTAATTTACAGATAAAGAAAATTAAGGAAGAGAGATTTTAAAATTTGTATGTAATTTTTTTTTTTTGGTATTTTTGCTTTCCCCAAGGGCATAGGGATATTAAATGAAAAGCCCAGAATTCGAAACCAATGTTTGAACGAATCTAAGGTTAGCTTTATTTCTAGTACGTATGATACCTCTCTAAGAGGATTAATTGCTATGCATTGCCCAGACCACTTTCCTTGCCTCCATCTTGGTATTAGTGTATTTGTAATGATGAGAAAGACTGCTGTGACTAATTAGCTGACCCTTTATGATTGAGAAATAATTCTACTTCAGGGATGAAAAAATACTAGTGAAAATCAAAAATAAAGAGGTTAACTGTGGTTTTATTCTAAGTAGGAAAAAAATGGAGAAAGAAAATGTAACATGGAGGGGAACCCTACTTTCTATTTAATAGGAAATTGCTAGAAAATGGATATGAGGCATCTCTGCATTATCCAACTGAATTGAGAATATTTTCTCAGAGAAAACATTAGAGCTCATTTCTCTAAGTTGGCATTTATCCCTCAAATCAATGTTCATTACCTCTAGCTTCAGATAAATACCCTTGAAAAACTATCCCTTATTTATTCAATGTTGCCCTATTTTGCATATTCAAAACATCCATATTCCATATACTTGCAGTTATGCAGAATTTTCTCCATGCAGACAACCATACAAACACAATCCCCAAAATGGAAGTTGTAACGTATGGAGGATGGAGGTGAAATTGACTTCAATAGAGCCACTGGTTTTTTTTTTGTTTTTTTTAGCAATAGTGCTAATAGCTCAAAAGTGATCATGTTTATAGATATTTAATAGAACACTGTGCCAGAGACTATGGACATGTAGATTAAGGCACACACATGTGAAATCTCACCACCATGCTAGGGATGAGAACATGACAGCAAGGTTACCATGGAGACAGAAGCAGAGACACCAGTTACTAACTCTGAATACCAATTAACAACTATAGCACTTCTTTATGTTACTAAAACTGGTTGTCAGGGCAACTCACAGGATTGGCTCAGGTTATCAAATGAATTACAAACTGAATCCAAAAATTCAGATTCTTTAGAATTTTATGGATCTTAAATTATTTATGGAGATTCATGCTACTCTCAGGATAGTATCTGTTATCTCTCCCTTTGTCATCCCCCTCCTTTAAAATATTTCTTAGGCAGAGATTAAGATACCTCTAATTTTCTCATTTGTTTCCATTTTTAAAAAACCCTTAAAACCATCATCTAACAATTACTTTCAGTATAAACAAAACAAACGAATAAGGTTGTATCTACACAACATGTGTGCCGGGGCAGCTATGTTTTATCAAGCAACTACTATCTGATTATGTAACAAGATGCTTCATATATGGTATTTAGTTTAAAATTCTGGACATATAACTATTAACCACATTTTGCTGAGAAACACATGTTTAAATTGAATTGTTTGTCACAGGTAGGGTTTACCCTAAAGCCTCATTGTCTTCCAGAGTCTGTGGTGTAAGCAACAGCCAGACTCAGGGGATAAGAGCCAGTTTGTGTGATCCAAACCCAGCATCGGCCACTTGGTAACTCTGAACAATATACCCAGCTCTTCTAGCTCAGTGTCCTCACTTACTAAACGTTTTTACTGAGATCTGACCACTTCTCACCACCTCCACTACAGCCACCGTGCTCCCAACCACCAGCCTCTTTGCCCTGGATGATTTCAACAGCTTCCCAACTTGTCACCAGCACCTGGTGTGATCCTGATAAAAGATGAAGTCTGTTCATGTTACTTCCCCTGTGACTCCAACCTTTTAGGACTGTAGTCATGCTAGAGAGATTCCCTGTAAAGGGACTGCAAACATGGAGTAAGCATTCCTTCACTGACAGGTTTATTGAATACCTCTTATGGGCCCGGTGCTGGGGACACAGCAGTAAACAATACTGAGAAAAATCCTACCCTGTGGAGTTTCCCTGAAAATACGTAATATGTTTGATCATGGCAAGTACTGAGAAACTTAAAGCATGGTAGGTAGATGGGAAAAAGTCTAAAGGGTCCTGTAGGATGACTGGAGAAGACCTCATGTAAGGTGACATTTGAGTAAAGACCTGATGAGTGAGAGAATGAGCCATGTACAAGCAAGTAGAGAGCAGCCCAGGTGGTGAGCTCAGCAAGGGCCAAGTCCCACCTTGGGAGCAGGCGCCTGGCTTCTGGGAGGCAGGAGCATCCAACGGGTGGCAAAAAAGACACTGTGGAGGGAGGTGCACATCACTTAGGGCCTTGTGGGACATAGCAAGGGCCTTGGCTCTTACTTTCAGTGAGATGAGGAGTCACTGGAAATTCCCATGAGCCGAGTGTGTTAGGATCACCCTGGCTGCTGCCAACAAGTTGGAAAGCCATTGTAATAATCCAGGGCAGATGGGCTGGTAGTTTTGGTGGCTGCAGCAAAAATGTTGAAGTGATTGATGCTAAGTAAATACTCCTAAGTAGCGTTATTACGACACTCTCTGACATTGTCTCTACACTTGAAGCTGGATTAATCAGTTACACAAACTAGCAGTTTGTTCCCTGTTCATGACCAGTCAACTCATGCTAAGCAATCAAGCCTATTTGTATGCTAGTCTCATTTACAATATTCTGACTTACACTAAATGATTTCCTGGTTATTATGTTCTTTCAGCACTTTGCTACTACTCACAGTGCTATAAAATATTAAGTCATATGAAAACTAGATGGTGCTTGCCATAGATGAGGGGTGGGGGAAATGAGTGAAGGCAGTCAAAAGGTACAAATTTCCAGTTATAAATTCTGGGGCTGTAATATACATAGTAATGATGTGACTATATTTAACAATACTGTACTGCATATTTAAAAGTTGCTAAGAGTAGATCTAAATTCTCATCACAAAACTTATAGCCACATGAAGTGATGGATGTCAAGTAAACTTATTGGGGTAATCATTTCACAACATATACATATCACATCATTATGTTAAACACAATGTTGAATGTCAATTACATTTCAGTAAAACGGGGTAAAATGAGCAGGTCAAGCTTTTAAAATTATACTAATAGAACTTTTAAAATGGAAAAAATAGAACTTTTAGTACTTAAGGTGTTTATAAAACAAAACAATAAATACATAAAATTTAAATAAAAAAAATATAAATATCTGAAAGCCATAAAGCAAAATCATTTTCCTAATGAAAGCTTATCTTTTGTCAATACCTTGTGCCTAAAAATCACGAAATAGTAGTATCTGAAATTTTTCTTTAAGCAAGTCCATTAAATAACACAAAATGCATCACTTTGCCTTATCCATTTACAAGATGCAGTGTATTTATGGCATTGTCCTTTCGATAAAGTTCTGTGTGTGCACATGATGAAGTTATTATTGCAGACTTTTTTGTTTCTCAAAGCTTTGCTTTCAGTAAACTACATTTCCTCATGAGAGAAGACTGTTCTCTTCCTTATTCTCCTCCTTAATGAGAAGAATTAAAAATTTGTCGAATGTGATAACCTTGAGCCTTGAACTAAGAGCTCCTGCTATTTTCTGAACCTTAAATCACCCTGGAGTCTAAGAATGAATCATATTCCATACACATGGTTTTAAATACAAAATGTAATGTGCATCAAACTCACATTTCGAACTTTCTAAGTTCAGATTTTTGTTTTAGAGGCAATAATGAGCAAGTAAGGAGTATTTTGTTCTACTAATCTTAATAGCAGTTAATAGTGCTATACCATTTGTGCTTTAAGTCTAACTCACAGGCACTGCTATACCACAGGCACTGTGCTCTGTGCTTTAAGTCTAACTCACATAATGATCACAATAATCCTATGAGCTAGGTTCTATTGGCACCATCCCTATCCTACAACTGAGGAAACTGAGGCGCAGAGATTCTGTAATTGACTCAAGGCAACTCAGTTAACACGTGGTAGAAATGAGAATCAAACCAGGCAGTCCGACTTCAGAATGTTTTTACACTCTTAACCCCCACAGTCCACTGCCTATCAGCATACAAAATAGGATAACATTTTGAAATATTAGCCCATGTTGTTTTTCTTGGACTTTCTCTTTCCATGCCTAACCTTTTGCTCACCTTCACCACCTGCGGTTCAAGTTGTGGAAATGACTTACTTTCCAAAATGCCAAGCTTTTATGGATACTTAAAGTTTTGCAAAGAAAATATTTTCTTGAAAATATATAAAAAGGTTTGCAAAATAGTGTTTGAGTGTGGAATCTCAATTGAAAGAAATGAAGATTTAAATTAAAAGGTGGCTCTCCTTGGGGTCACAGAAGTAAAAAGGTTGAGGTGAGGAGCTGCTTGATCTCCCTTAGCACCGTGGAAACAGAAGACATCTGATGTAAATGACGGTCCAGTGTGTCCAGGTTGATTCGAGAGTAGGAATGAAGGTGAGAAAATCCATGAAAATAACTTTTTGTCTAAAAATCCTGCCAGTCCAGTGGGATTATGGCTAAAAATAGAAATCGAGACATTGGAAATGAAGTTGTAGTTCTTATAAATAGGAGCTTATGGCCCAAGATTTGTGCGCACGAGATGTCTATCCTAAACTCAGAAAATGACAACACTGTTGGTGATATTTAAGAAACCTAACATAATCCTTCTCCACAGCTTATGTAGCATTTCATTGCCCCTCTTAGGTCATTTTAATCTATCACTATCATAATGTAAAAGACGGAAAATCAGAGCATACCAGCACTTAGTCTAGTATTGTATGGCAAGCACTTTACCTCAATTTGTGTACAGAGGGACTTCACCCTGAGGTGGTTTGTAAGCAAATCTTATAGCTGAAACAGACTATGAATAGAAATAACCAAATAACGTGAAAGCTTTCTCCTTTTATGTTAAACAGTGGTTTTATTTCCATTTCATAAAAATTGGCTGAATGAACACTGGGGGCAAATAATCTGTCCTGCAGTTGGCAGAGAAGACTATATAAAGTGTGTAGACAGTACAAACATAGCAGACAAAAGTCCTGAAGTCCTTCCACATCATACATTGACATGTTACAGGTTTTAGTCAAGCAAGATGCTAGAAGTTAAGTCTGAATAGGAGAGAAATGAGCAGAAAAAGTAGTATGAAGATTCCAGAAATAGACCAATGATGAAACTAAATGGTTTTGAAAGTAAACAATGCAGTGCTGCTGAGGCCAGCAAGACTCTCCATCAGCAGAGTCATCAACTCTGACGTGCTTCCTGTGAGGTTAAAAGTAATTGTTTGAAAGCTACCTTCCCAACTGTCCTACACTCATAACCTGTCAGCATGACCTGCCACGCTGACAGGGGTCTAGAGTCCTAGTTCATGAGATATTTAATACGTTAATTCTCTTGGTTACCTTCTCAAATGTGAATATCACAGTAAATACGCAGTCTGTCAATGATTCAAATGGAATTCAGGATCTTGCTGTAGATTCACCATAATAAACACCTACCATAATCGTATCAAAGCAGCCATAAATAAGTATTTAACGTGCCTGGAGAAAAGATCACTGACAGGGCATGAGTTTATTCTGGTACCCGAATACTTTTTGACTGGAAGAACAGCAAGTGACATACTGCACAGATTCTGCACCTGGACATTCAGGATTCTTATCTTACTCTGCTGCTTACTAATTACATGAGCCCAGGCAAGCTACTCATTCTGTGCCTCGACATCCCCATCAAAGCAAATGGGTGTACTAATGGTACCCATCTCGTAGGGCTGCCTGAGAATCAGATGAATTGTATGTGTTTAGAATAGGGAGGAACACATAACAAATGATATGCAAGCATTAACTATGATTATTGGCAATGAGAAAAACTGACAGTGTGGTTTAGACTCTCCTTTTTGAAAAAGCCATATTATAGTCGTCCTTTAAATACTTAAAGTATATGGTGTTAATTGACTTCTTACTATGTATTATAAGTAGTACACATATTTTAAGTCATTTAATTCACAAAAGGGACTTCTAATGAAATATTCTTATTTGAACTTAGGTGGAAATAAAATATTTCTCCATTTGAATTTTTTATTTAAAAAATTATCTTAGCGCTTAGAGCTAATAAGCTTCTGAGAGATGTCTATAAGCCCCACTAATCAGGGTTGGGATAAAAAGTAACCTTCATGAGGCACAGAGATGATCTATGAATTAACTATGCAGTACACAATTTGCAACTCCTACTGTTCAAGACCAAAGCTAGCACAGTCTCCTTAACTACTAGAAAAGCTATTTTCAAGGCAGGCCAGACAGGATCCAAGCTAATTTAGGGTCAAATTAAACCACATATACTCCAAATCCAAAAGGCATGTCTATTACCCCTTTCTCCTTGACATACAAGAATACCTCAATCTGTTCTGGTATCAGCATAATTAGCAACTTATGTCACCCTGGCTCTGAGATAAATACTAATTAAAGAACATTTTTGCTCCAGTAGACACTTGCTTCCCCAAGCAGCACTTTGAAATGTGTTATCACCTGGTTCTATAAAAAGCAAGCTGGGTTGGGTGGCTCCCCAGACGAACTGGGGTAAATACTTGCCCTCCCCCCAGTGGATACTTCTTTTGCATACAAACCCCCTTGTAAACACAGCTCCCAATTGACAATATGAAGCAAAGGGAAATGAGTTTCTGAGAAGAAAACAGAACTGTTTTGATTATTCCCCCAGATCCGGCAATTCTGCGCCCGCAGGGACAGCTGGCCATTCCAGAGTGGACAAAACATTTCCCCCTAGCATGTTCTCTCCACTGGGCCACGTTGAACAGAGGCCAAGTTCATTTATAGCTATTTCAAGTGCTCTAACAATATTTACTTTGCTAAGGAGGCACTGCATGATACCCGATCTTGGGGGGCTCAGAGACGTGGCCCTACAGCATCTCCACGAGCTGTGCAAACGTTCATAATTACAAAACACACACTCTTGCCATCCAGAAGCTTTAACAAAACAACTCAAAAACAATGTACATTTTCTCCATTTCCTTCAATATAAACTTCCTCAGAAACTTCTCCGGTTTCTTGATAGCAGAAGGAGGTTAAATAAATGTTGAAAACAAACCATTAAACTCGCCAGGCGGGATTCTTGAATGGCCTCCAAATTCCAGCAAGGCCACTTCTTTCTGATGTGGCCCTTTTAATCCTAAGATATTAAAGCATTTGGGAAACATTAACTCACAGATCCTCTTAAAAATCTTCCTGGGTGGTAGATGTCTGAACCCACAAGTGGGAAAGTGTGTTGACAGGCCTTCCCCTGCAAATCATGACTAATTCCTGGCCGTATCCCAGTCAGATGGGGCAGGTGTATTAACACTTCTCAGAGGGGACTGTGCTGTAAAGTTATGGCTTGAATGCCTAGGGCAGGGCACTCTGTATCCTTGATGCTCAATGTAACTGAATGAAAACTGCACGTTACTGAAATGATCTTTTCTCTTTTTACTTTCATGTCACTTAAAGTCTAAATTGGGAACAGAGGGGTCCAAATTAGGAAAAAAAAGCCGTTTTTTAAATTCTTAAGGTGAAGTACTGGCATTCGTGGAGTAAGAATTTGGATCTTGAGGGGAGGGCATAGCTTACTGGTAGTATGCGTGCTTAGCATACATGAGGTCCTAGGTTCAATCCCCAGTACCTTTGTTAAAAGAATAAAAATAAGTATTAAAAATAAGTAAACCTAATTAACCCCCAAAAAACACACAAAGCAAAAGCATTTCGATCCTGTTTCTTTAAAACCAGTTGAACAATTTCCCCCCACCCTCAGCTTTAATGAGATATAACTGACAAATAAAATTGTAAGATATTTAAAGTGTACATGATTTGATATACAACTTGAAAGGATTCCCCCATCAAGTTAACACATCCATAACCTCACATTTACCTCTTTTGTCTGTGTGAGAGAAAGCATTTAAGTTCTACTCTCAGCAAATTTCAATTATACAATGCAGGGCTATCAACTGTAGTCACCATATTCTAGTTTAGATCCTCAGACCTTATTCATTTTATTACTGAAAGCTTGTACCCTTTAAAAAATTTCTCCCTCTTTCCCCCACCCCCAGCCCTGGCACCCACTTTTCCACTCTATTTATGAGTTGACTTTAATTCCATATTTAAGTGTTACCGTGTAGTATTTGTCTTTCTGTCTGGCTTATTTCGCTCAACATAATGCCCTCCAGATTCATTCAAGTTGGTGCAAATGACAGGACTTCCTTCTTTTTTGAAGACTGAATAATATTCTATTATATATATAAACCACATCTTCATCCACTTATCCATTGACAGACACTTTAGGCTGTTCCCATAACTTTTGGCTACTGTGAATAATGCTGCGAACATGGGGATACAGGTATCTCAGTTGAACAATTTCTAACCAGTGTCTTTATCCCCTGAATGTTCTTTTATTACAATTTCCTCAACACTTTTTCAGAAATTATAATAGACAAACACTGGACGTAAAGCTAAGAGTTTGCAATGTGTCCTATAAAGTTAGCGTGAAGCAGTTTTTAATCCTTCTAACTTATAAATGACCATGAAACTAATAAAACAACCACACTGCTCATTAAAATGTTTTAAGTTGTTCCTGGCATTAGTGTGGCATCTTTTTTGAGCCCTCTAGGTTTCAAACCTAGCAATAATTTCTTGATGTACTATTTTCAGCTTTATGGAAAAGGGGATAAGAAAGAATGTGTAGGATTTTGTGGAGAAGGAATATTTCACACCTGTTTCTTAAAACATTGCCTTATAAGGACTTGACAAATGTTTTCTGTAAAGGGCCAAATAGTAAACATGTCAGACTCTGCGGGTCATACCTTGTCTATCACAACTGTCACTACAGCACAAAAGTAGCTATAGACCACACTAAACAAATGGGCATGACTGTGTTCTAATAAATCTTTACTTACTAAAGGAGGCCACAGGTCAGATTTGGACTTTTTTTTTTTTTGAGGTATAATGTATTTACAATGTTGGGTTAGTTTCTGGTGTACAGCATAGTGATTCAGTCACATATATACATATTCTTTTTCATTCCTTTTCATTAGACTCTTAGACATAGTTATGGTTACCAAAGGGGAAAGGGGAGTGATAAATTAGGAGTTTGGGATTAGCAGATACACACGACTATATACAAAATGGATAAATAACAAGGTCCTACTGTATCTCACAGGGAACCATATTGAATACCTTGTAATAACCTATAAAGATTTGGACCTCTGGACAGTTTTTCCAGCTCTTTTATATTATTCTTTTTGAACTTTGAAACTAAAAGAATACAATTCATCAGGAAAACTGAGTTAAAATCTTTAACAATATGTGGAATGTCCATGTATTATTAGAAATGTTCAGCCATACAATATGAGTCTAGAGATTGTATCCTATTGTTCCATTAGTCATGTGCATCAATAGCTTCTTTGTCAAACCATATTTTGAAAATTTTATAACCTACATGGAGTTATCTTTTACAAAGGCAGAATGTAGGTGCGTAGTAAAAAAAAAACTTCAGTCCCCTCCCAAATCCTCATTCAAATGGGAAAACTCTCAGGTGATTTGGTACTGGTCATTCACTCTAGCGCCAGATGAAAGCTACAGTGCACAGCTTTCTTCCCTCCCAGCCTTGCTCCTTCCTCCCCACCAGCTCCGCAACTGAGGTCTTTGGCTCCTAAGACCTTGCTAAAGGGAAGGGTGCAAGGAAGGCTCACGGGCTGAAGCTCGCCTCCCCTGTGCGGGCAGCTGAGGAAACTTCTGAGCAGGTGCGTCTACTGTTCATTCTGACTTCCTGTAGTTGAAGCCACCTCTTGAAGGTATTATGTAATTGGTTTCTTTGCTCATCAAACATTTGCTTTGCCTGAAGGGTCTGCTGGTTTTCCACACTTGAACCCTTAGCGGGGTTTTGAGATTTTGGTTGCTGTTGTTGCGAACAGTAAAACATACCTAAGTGATTTCGTCAAGGACAAGCAAGAAGAAACTTCACATCATGACCTTAATAAATACTACTCACAATTCCAGTTTCTAATAATTACCCTTCTAGCCAATTATCAACTGCAATTTAATATTGTTAAAAGTTTTCACAAAACTTAACTTTGGTAGTACTTCACCTCTTAATGTTAGGGCAGATATTCTCAAATCATTAATAAAAGTGTTTTTTTTTTAATATATGAGATAATGGTGAGATACTCCATGCCCAATAACTTTAAAAGACAGAAAATTTTCATTTCAGAGTTAAATGAACAAAAACACTACATACTCTATGTGACTGACCATCTGACAACTAAGAACTTTTCTGTAAGCCTGTGCTTCCCCACCCAGGACTCTTGTCAGAATGTTCTGGGTCTATCTCAGGGAGCCAGGCTAAATAAGAAGATTAAGACTGCATTTTAATAAGCAGCAACTTAATCAACTGCACTGTATCTGAGGGAAGGCTGCGTAAACAGCTGTCCAGTTTACCTGAGGGTTTACCAATTTGTAAATATCTCTTTATTTTCATTTGTTGGCAACAGGGACACTCCTTCACACCAAATTCTAACACCAGCATTTGCAGGGCTACGTGGAAAGCCGGCCTGAGCCCTCTGAGAGTAGGGGTGTGCACCTCCAGGAGAAGGGTGCACCTCCAGGAGAAGGCTGCCCCTAGGTACACTCAAGGTGGCATTTGCCTTTTTTGGATGCATTGAGGTCCAGGGTCTGACCCTCAAAATTACAGGCTGATCTGTTGCCACACAGATTGAGTTAATTCAGCAATCTCTGAGTGTGGTTATTGTGAATTCCCAACACCCACACAAACAGGCTGAAATATTTGGATTGGCAGGTCAATCCTCTTTCCTGGAAGACAAGCTGCTTGGGAAGTGACCTTTTCAAGGTTTGGTGAGCTAGAACCAGAATGGGAGAATTCATTGTAGAGCTGGAGTGTCTAGTACTGTCAGGGTATTATAATCTTACATCTCTATGTGGTCCCATCTAGTGGAAGGGTAAACCTCTTCCTGGACAGGGCACTTGTCACCTAAATAGTGCTTGAGTGGATATGGTTTATTTTTTCAAACTATGGGTTAATGGTTCCCAAGCCTGAATGAGCAGCAGAATGTTTTACTGTGAGGTTTTGAAAAGGCAAAAATTCCTTAATCTCCCATTCCCTCTCTACCCCAGGATGAATTATAATGGGGGTGATCCAGAAGTCTTGTTGAGGATTCTGATACAGACAGTTTTAGTATTGGGTCACTCTTGCTCTTTAATTCAGAAAGACAGGACTCAAAATTCTGAATCTGTCACTTAGAAAATTTAACTTGGGTTAAATAATCTTTCAGAGCCTTTGTTTCTTCGTCTGTAAAAGGGATATAAGTCCTACCTATCCAGGTGTTGGGAAACTTAAACAAGATAGTACTTGTAAATCTAAGGCTGGCTAAACATTTAGTAAACTAGATAGTTGTTCACTGTCTTTCCCCCAATAGGATTTGATATAATTGTTTAGGTTGTTGCTTATTAAACTACATTCCTACTGTAGTCCTGCATCCCTGAGAAATTTCCTAATAATTCTGACTGAAGTCTAAGATGTAAAGATATGTGATTACAGACAAATTCTTAGTTGGTTCTTATAAATGGTTGATCCCACCGATTGGGTGGGCTTTACTAGTTTAATGTCCCAAACCCTGATTACCAAGTCCTTGGGAGTAGGTGTCTCCTCAGTGTCCCCCAAATATAGATTAAAATGGCTTGAGTCTATATTTTTATCACTGAAGACTCAAAGCTCATATAAGTGGGTTAAGAATATGTCCAAAGAAGACAAGTCTCATCAGATGTTTTGAGAAAATTTTAACATGAAACTTGTGGTTAAAAGACAGTGTGATTGTTAGAAACTTTAGTAGCCAAAAGGTATGTAAGAGCATTTTGTATTGCTCTTTAGACACACATAGTACCTACACCAACAACAAAAGTTGGTGAGAGAAAACAGGTAAATGGTGTAGGAAATAAACAGGGTAACAGCCTTCCTCATGCCATTAACTCCCCACTAATAGCCTGAAAGTGTAAAAGCAGCTCACATGTAAGTAGCTTCATTTGCTAAGGGACAGTCACATCAATCCAGAAGAAAATCTAGTTTACTGCCAGACAAGAGGGGTATAATCCGTGCTTCCTCAGGTTCTACAAGCCTGGAGGCTGTAACTGAATGGAAGTAGAGGTGTCTAGCTGAGTCCTGGTTATACTCATCAGGGCTCTCCTGACCCCTAATCCCAGCTGTTTAGTAGGCTCCTAGAGACTCTCCTGCTGTCATGTTTTACAGGGGAAAAAATTAAAATCAGATTGGATTAAAATGGCTGTCTGGGTGTACATACATCTATTCCCTTCCCTCAAGTACCTTGGAATGAGAAAAATCTATTTTTAAAAGGAAAACTCATTAACTGACCTGTTTAAAAAAAAAAAAAGATCTTCCTGGCAAACTGGAAGTCAAGTTTCTGAAATGAAGAAATCGAACATGATTGGAATGACAGACACAAGACTAGAGGACATTGTAGCCCAAAACACTACCAGGGTTGATGGGCAAGTTGCTTTGGGAGTGCTCAAAATTGAAGATCCAATCAATAAAAAGAGCAGGAGGGGTCCCAGAGGAGATGAAAAAGATCATTTGTGTTAGTCCTTGTAGGAGCAGTAGAGATTCCTCTAGACTAAAACAATGAGAATGAGTGGAGAACACAGAGGAGAGTGGTGCTTTAGGTAGCCGGTGATGCCAGGAAGAAATGCAGCCACCACATCCAGGGAAAGGGCCTGCAGAAGATCCCAGCAAGACGTGCTGTGCTACCTGTCACCGGAGTCAAGTGCTGTAAGCAGCTGGCCAGTGGAAGAACACAGCTCTCAGACACCCACATGAAACAGGCAGAATTATATCGTCCTTAAAGCAGGAGATAATGGATGGTATCTAAGGTTGATAAACCAAAAAACAAAGCCAGAGCCTATTATTTAAAGTTATGGTGGTAAGTTCGAGAAAAATTAAGAACCCAAACATTTAAAAGGGAAAGAACATGACAGAGGTTCTGGGCTGGGAGCAGGCGAGACAAGAGACTGTGGCTTTTCATTTGGTAAAGTTTGAACTTTGTTTTTGTTTTTCTTCTTGTTTTACAACATACATTACAGTAAGCTAATTAATTATTAACAACATAATTCTAACAATATTCATCTGATTGGTGTGATTTTTTTTAAACCAACCATTATGCATCTATAAAATGAAAGAAATCCAGTAAAGACATTGCCATTAAAATGATAGTTTCATCATCTGGTCTAGCAGTTCTTCTGAAATCCAAGATACGTTGACAAATCTACAATTTTTAGAGTTGGCTTTTCTCAGATTTAAAATGCCTTAATCTGATATTTTACATTTTAAAATTGCTGCGGTCTATTGAAACTCTGAGATAAAATTAGGCCTTTTTGAGTAGTCCTAGTCCATTCTTGGTCCCTGGTAGGAAGAATCACATCTCTAACAGCTTTTCTTTGATAGAATCCTAAAGTAATTCTAAAATGGGCAAGTTTTCCCCATTCCATGAGTTACTAACTGCATCTATCCAATTGCAAGAGATTCACTTTCCCAGAACTCAACACATCTTTCCACCTTGAGTTCTGAAGGGGGATAAAAACAAAACATGTAGAATTCTTAGCTCACTGTCTGAAACATAATAGATGCTAAAATGTTATTGATTCTTACTGTTCATTTCATGGCATAATCACTACCAAAGCAGAACTTATAGTAAACATATATTGAATGTTTATAAGTGACACAATACTGTGCTAAGCACCTTCAAGGGGATTAGCTAAAGAAAGAAAACCTTATCATCCTCCTTTTACAGATGAGGAAACTGAGGCTCTGAGAATTTATTAGTTTACTCAATGGGAGGACTGGGACGGAAGCCCCGTCTGCCTCTAGAGCCAGGGCCTCTCAGCATGGAGTAAGACCCAGAATCCCTCAGTTAGCATGGAATCATTACTGGTGCAGAAGATGCATAGAAAACATCAAAAATGGAGCTGCTGGAAACTAACTTCTGCATAAAGCATGACATTCTATGTTTGCCTTCTATTGCCACCACTCACCAGAATGGTACCTCTAACTGCACTGCATCTCCTTTTCTGTTGTCTGTTGGTCTTTGAATTAGGCATTTTCTCAGTTACCAACAGAGTCAGAACTCAGCTCTGAGAGACACTGGGAATTAAGCAAATGAGAGGATTTACTGGGGTCAGTTGCAGTAGATCACTCTTCAGTGTTCTTCAAAATCACCAGTCACTCCCACTAAGAATTAATCAGATGCAGCCTGTGGACTCTGATGGCTGCCCATACTTAGCTGCTTATCACTCAGCTGGATTCCTTTCAATTTCTCCACTTGCAGTTGTTGGTCTCACTCAGTTCTTCAGCTTGATTTCCTTCTGCTCGTTCAGGCTGCTGAACAGCTTCTGGAAAGCCATTATCAGAGGCTATCTCTCCCCTGCCAAGGAAGGGCTCCAGTAGTGAGAAGCTGCACATTGCTTCAGATGGCATGTGTGTGTGACTTTCAAATTCAGGGAAAAAGAGGATCAAGAGATGGTGCCTTGGTGACACAATATCCCCATGAGGACTATGAAGTGATATCCCAAGCAAGCTGTTTATTCTTGTTTCTACAACTACAGGGTACTATTATCTGGCTTTTACATAATGTATCAAGTGACAGGAGGAAGCCTAAGTAAGATGCTGATAAACCTCTGCTGTATATATTAAGCTCCAACATGTTTTCTCTGGCATGTATTTTACCAAATCATAGATGCTCAAAAGTAAAAGGACCTTGAGGGGGTCTATTTGCCTGTCTTATGTCTTAAGCATCTTGAAATAATGCTACAACTTCTTATTTATCTATGTCAGTCATTATTACAGGGTTTATTGTCATTTTTCATTAAGAAATACAAAGGTACTGTTTCAAGTATAAATAATTTAAATAGTAAACACTACATTTCCCTTCTATCCACAGCCCCAAATGATAAAGGACCAGAATCTGAGTGTCTGGTTCTCCTATTACTGAGAGCTCATCAGAAAATGATAGCATCTGGTAATCATCCTTGAGCAGAACTTTAGCACAGTATCCGCAATTGACACCAATTGGAAAATAACTTTGGGGAAAAGTACAAAGTAGGGGGAACATGCAGTTTCCTCTTTATTCATCAAAAAAATTCTGATCTTCATTTTTGAAAATGGGAGCAGTTGTTCTACCTTCTGTCAGGATCCTTCCAATTTTAAGATTATTAAGGTCCATCACTGGCAGATGGTACTATTTCTGCTAAACTAATGGGCATTGTTTACTTGGGGACTCCTCTTGAAATTATCCCTTAACACCTACTTCATGAAAGGTGGATCAAAAGAAGGCTTTTTCATTTTGTTTTTGAGGCAGACCACCAAGTTTCCTGTCTTACTGAATTGAATATATTGTTTCTGACAACAAATGTAAAGCTAATTAAGCTACTCTTGACATAGTCCTAGCCTCTTCGTCTGCACCATAAAAAGACTGACCTAGCAGCTGTCTAAATCTATGAAATCCAAAAAGGATCAAAGCAGAGACACAATTTCCTCTGAACTAGAAATGGAAATGAGTGTGTTTCCGGTATCTGTTAATCTGTCAAACCAAGTAAATCATTTCAGAGGAAGCTTTCAGCGCTCTGTCAAGGTGATGGGTTGGTGAGGTGGCAAAGTAGAAACATACAACATAATTTCTATTGACGAGGTAGATAACCTTCATCGCTCAATGCGATAAAGCCAACCAGAAACAGAAGTAAAATGTTCATGTATCAGTCCGTCACTAGGATTTGACCTCCACTGAAGGAATAGAAGGAAATAAACAACATTGGGAGGATAATGTCTCAATGTTATTTAGTCATCAGTCTCTCTAGTGTTAAGTCACTCACTCCCAGATATGTGTGACTAATTTGTTGCATTAGTTTCCATGGTAATTTTGCGTGAATACACGAAATTACTTGAGCCAAGTAATGTGCTGCATATTTTACATATATGATTTTTAATTTGCCCAACAAAATTGCAATGCAATTTTTATTTTAACTGTGAAAAAACTGAATTGATAGAGTTAAAAAAAAAAAAAACAACAAAACTTCCCGACTACACAGAACTAGTAAGTAGAGTCCAGGACTCATGTCCTCATCCACCTAATCCAAAGCCCATATTTTTAAATCATTTATAATCATTCCCTTCTTAAAGCTTTCTGTGTGATAATATAATCTTGGATGAGAAAATAGGTTTCAGACTGTGAGCTGTGAATTTTCTGACACAATCTGGTGATGATTCTCTCCATTTGACAAAAAAAGAAGCATTAGATCAGTTATGCTTAGGGCTCAAATAACGAGTGTATCTTAATTTAAAATATATAATGTGAACAACTCATGGCAGACATCTCAATCTGACCAGAGAAATCCTTTATTTCTTTTAGTAGTCCATGTGAATGTGGATTTAAGCCACTGAAGCTTTAATAATACTTTACTAGGTTATAAGACAAAAAGAAAATCCCTGGTGGCTTTTTTGTCTATTTTTGGTAGCAGCTTAGATGAAAGAGGCTAATGAGAGACAAATGTAAGTGTTCTTTAACTTTTTTATGACATGAATTGTGCTATAGTCTGAGAAAGCCTAAGGACCTCTTCTCAGAAGGATGTCTGTAAATGCATAAAATAATATACATAGGATTACAAAGGAAGCCAACTGTATAAAAATTTAGTTATCAAGAATTTTAAAATGATACAGTAATATATGAATTTCTTTACACATCAAGTAACAAGATCTAGTGGCAGGTCTAATAACTACCACACATTTGAAGCTGGGGTGAGTTCAAAAAACTATTGAAAGATCTGTCACTACCATAATGTTATATGAAAAAAATGTGATTTCTATTGGTGACAAAGTTGCAGGTACTTAGTATCTATGTGACTTCATGGCTACATTCATATTTGAAGATAATTCTAATCTTTTCTTAGGCAAGGAAAAAAGTTTATCTTTACTAAACTCTAATTTCACCCAGGGGGTTCAGGGATATTAGATTAGAACCTATGCTCTGGTAAGTGAGAGCTGAAGGCAAGTGGTGGGGATGGGGAGGAGGCGCCATAAACCAGGGACCGGGGCTTGCAATGGCACACATTTTGCTTGTGCAAGTGATGCTTTGAAATTCAACTCAAGCTTAATGACTAAACAAGCCAAGAAAGAAATAACAAAAAAGGCTTATCTAACCAAAGAATGCCCCAAGAAAAGTCATAAATGTCACATCTTTGCAAATCACATCTGTTCTGAAGAAGAGTACCCAGATTTTGTAAGTTACCTTATTTGGGGAAAAAAGAATGGAAGAAGATGCTTGGTGCCACTTCAATCTTTCAAATGAGAAAAAAAAAAAAAAAACAACTTTCAAATGAAGTAGTACCTTATAACACCAAAATAAGTTGGCTCTCGTCCTTAATCTGAGTGGCAGACACAGAGCCAAAACCAGATGGTGGCCAAAGAGATTTACAATAGGTTTTCTGTCCCACTAACCAACAAATAGTGATAGTAATATTGTATAACTCATCAAATAAAACTAGATGAGTCAAAAGTAAAAATAAATAAGCAAATAAATGGAAGTAAAAGGAAAGCTCTACATTATGTAGATTGCCAACTGATAATGTGGAAAGAATCATGCAATTAAATCACCACTTTGCAGCTAACATATTCATAACTAATTGATTCAGGCAATGAATGAGTAGTAGGTAAAAGCTTAATAATCAATAGTATATTTATATGGTATCAAAATATAGTCATGTAAGTATTTATTACAAATTAGTAATTTTAGAGTGAAAACTTGGAGCACACCACTTAGCCATCATCACCAGTAATGGGAAAAATTTAATCTTAGGCACTGCCTAATACAAGCAGGACATAGTATCACTTAAAGTATTTTTTAAAAATGCATAACCTGAATCAGTCATAAGAAAACATCAGACAAACCCTGGCTGAGGGATAGTCTATACCAAAAAAATATATATATATATTTCTATACTTTTTCTCCCCTCCCTCCCTTTCTCTCTCACACATGGTTCACCTCTGCCATCTCTTTCTGTCTACCCCCACATTTTCTTGTCTTGAGTCCTGCTTATAATGGATTGGTCCATGTTTTCTGTATTCCTTTCCTCTATTGCTTTGGGAGATACACATTCATTTCTATTCCTTTAAGTATTAATGGCACATCTTTATATTTGCACTTAAGGTCTAAGATTAATCAACATTTCTACCCTTCTCCCAAACAATGTAGGAGTTTTTAGAAAGCTTTAAATCTAACCACTTGTCTTCTGAATTATGACATTATTGTCCACTATTTCCATATCACTTTCTAGTTATACTTCACAAGTTAGGTTTTATACAATTAGTGATTATTTAGATGTGTCCACATGTTGACCATTTTTAAAAAGAAATTACCATATTACTTGCACTTCATTATTTACTTGTTCGGTTTCCTTCTTTCAAAAGTATATCTATTGTTGTACTAAGTGAAGTAAGCCAGAAAGAGAAAGAAAAATACCGTATGATAATCACTTATGTGGAATCCTAAAAAGGGAGACAAATGAACTTATTTACAAAACAGAAATAGACTCATAGATATAGATAACAAGCTTATGGTTACAGGGGGTGGGGGAACGGAGGGGGAGGGATAAATCGGGGAGTTCAGGATTTGCAGAAACTAACTACCATAAATAAACAACAAGGTTCTACTGCATAGCACAGGGAACTATATTCAATACCTTGTAATGGCCTATAACGAAAAAGAAAATGAAAAGAAATACATAACTGAATCACTATACTGTATACCTGAAATTAACACAACATTGTAAACTGAGTATACTTCAATAAAAAAAATTAAAAGTCTATCTATTAGTAATTCTCATCGAATTGTACAGGGTCTGTGAATGGTAAATACTACCAGTACTTGCCAAAAATGTGTTTGCTTCACCTTGAATACTGAAAGGTATTTTAGCTGCATATAGAATTCTAAATTGAGTTATTTTCTTTATGACATTTAAAGATAGTATTCCTTTCTCTGGCTTTTATTATACAAATAAAGCAAGAATAGAATGGTCTGAAACAAAAATCCTCTTGGTATTAGAAAGAGCTCTTAGAAATGTAAATATGGTAGCTAAAATTTAAATATGTAATAAAGATTGGGACTATCTGCATCAGCAAGCTTTTCCTGATATATTAATTTACCATTGCTGTAACAAATTACCAAAACTTGGTGGCTTAAGACAACACAAAATTATTTTACAGTGTGGGAAGTTAGTTGTCCTACTGGGTCTCACTAGGCTAAAATCATTATGGTTTCAGCCTTCTTTCTGGAGACTCTAGGAGAGTTTTCTTGCCTTCTCTAGCTTCTGGAATCCATTCATATTTCTTGGCTCATGGCTCTCTCCCTCCATCTTTAAAATCAGCCATGGTGAGTTTGAGTCTTACTCTGACCTCTTCTGCCTCCCTCTTCCATATTTAAGGACTCTTGTCATCACGTTGGGCACACCCAGATAGTCCATGATTTCACTATTTTAAAGTCAATGGATTAGCAAAGTTAATCTCATCTGTAACGTTCAATTTTAAAGTGTACTTCTTGCAATATCAGAGGGTGTTACTTCTGGAAATCTAATAGAATCAAACAATCAGGAGAGGTCACTAGGAAATTAAGCATGGATGCCTCTTCAATGGCACAAATTCTTAGGAGCACTTAGATTGCATTAATCACACTGAGTCATATACTGAAATTAGGAGCCTTGAATGGATTACCACAGCATGTCATGCTGGCCACTTCAAATGTCTTTACTAGCTGTAGTTGTTTTGCTCAATTGGAATGTAACTCTTTTAACCTCCCCCATCTGAATTCTACGTATTCAGGCTCATTTTTGGTTCATCTTTACCATAAAACATTTTTGATTATTTCAACCCCCAGGGGTTCTCCATTTTCCGAACTCCTATCAGACTATAGTCCATAGTTTATCATTTTGCTTCTAAGTGAATACTATTTTGTTTCCTGTTGTTTCCTCACCATTGTTATCATCACCTTTGCTCCCATTTAGTGAGCTCTCACTGTGGAATCAGGCTCTGTGCCAAATGCCTTTTGGGCATTACTTAAATTCTCCTAAATGACCCCTCAGGGTAGTTATTGTTATCCTCAGTTTGTAGTGGAGAAAATGGAGATTCAGGAGATTAATTTGGTACCCAGGGTCAGAAAACCCGAAAGTGAGGGAACAGGAATTTGAATCCAAATCTGCCTGACATGAATCTGGTGCTTCTGACCCCTTTTCCATACTGCGCCAGACAATGTTTGTCTTGTTCTTAGACTATAATGAGCTCCTCCAGGGTAGGGACTCTCATAACTTCTCTGAACACCACAGCACCTAGCACAGAGAAGCATCTAGCAGGAGTTGTATATAAGCATGGGTTGGAGGATTTGGCAAAAACATGAAGCAGAATAGTACCATAAACAATGCACACATCCCCAGCTTTAGTTCATTGCATGAGTGAAGTAATGATACAACAAGTTGAAGAACCTATTTCAAAAGCATTTATTTTGTGCCTCTTAAGGGACATTCAATAGGTTAGGAAAAGTTGGAATTCCCTTCAGTGGCTTTGGAAAGATGGCTATGGTAACCCGGGTCAACATGTCACCTAGCTGAAACAGTGTAACCAGATGAATATCAATGCCTGTAACCACAGGATTTACATAGTTTTGACATCCAACCAGTTGTCACTAAAATAATTCCAGTAATTCCACTCAAAGGAGTGGTCTGTGGTTATGTCCACATCCACATGGGCCTGCTCCCTGCTGTCCTCAGCTAGCCCTTTGGGGAAACTGAAGCACTAGTTCACAGAGCTTGCCCCATATGAAATTCTAGAGCATTTACACTTGTGTTTAATGATAATAATTAATGATTCAAAAGGGCTTTTCAAAGCACAGAGGTGATGCATTTTATTAGCCATGCAGCAACAGATCATTCCTTAGATCAGAGCATCTTCTAGTATACAGTAGCCCAAATCTGTGCCTCGTCCAGGCTCATGTGGTTGCAGAGGGACAGACAAAAAAAGCCTTCCTGCAATCAGTAGAAACTGCAGGAATGAGCTCATTCTTGGGGCTGTCCCTCAGATACTACTGCTCATACTTGGACAAGCAGACACTGGGAAAGAGGGAAGGTGTTATTGCTTAAAAGCAGGCCCTTGGGCCAAGATAAGGAAACCCCAGGCAATGCAGGAGGTGTGTGGGAGTATTTCCTGACCCTATGTGCACATTCTGCTTTGTTTCTGAAGATGGTGTTTGGCACAGGGTAGGTGTCTGTGGGTTGGATGAAGCCGTGTTTCAGCTCACTGGCACATGGTCCTCCCATAAAACGGGTAGATAACAGGCTAGAAATAAGCAGAATTATAAAGTTGGCAAAACTTTTGGAGGTGTTCTTATGAAACCCTACTCTGTCCGACCCACTTTGTTCTCTTACTCTGTCCAACCAGCTTTCTGGGTCTGGAAGCGGTTTTCTCAGGTGGCAGAATCCACCACTTAGGCCTCCAGACCACTCTCTCCCAAAGTCCTGCCTGGGTGAGGCTTAGCACACTTTCCCGTGGTCCAGCCTCCCTGCACCATGCTCGGGCTAGACGGCCAGTCTGACACCAGAGCTTCCCAACACACATGCCTCTGACATCCTGCAAAGACTCAAAGGGTGGGCTGAAATGGTCATGGCCTCAGTTTTGCAGACAGGCAGGGCCTGGAGCATGGGAGCCACCTCCTCCTACACCCTCACCCCATCCAGCTTCTAGGAATGAGTAGCTTCCTCTGCTGGCCTCAGCAAGTCATGTAACTAGCGTCATTTTTGGTGAGTGTCATGAGTGAGAAGATTCAGAAGCCACCGTTAATTGAGGCCAGTATAATCAATGGATGCAAATGCCTACCTGTAGCAGGTTTTAATTTTTGGTGTGCATCCCCTTTCCTGCTGAGCTTTTCTAAAAATATACTGCCCATCCCCTACCACTCAAAATTCTAATTCAGTCAGCCTGTGGATTAGAATCTGCATTTTAATAAACCCTCTGTGGTATCTTTCTGAACATTGTATTAAGGTAGATGAGGCATTTTTAGCAAAGAATTTCCAAACCTTGCAGGTTTTTCTTGCTCCTGATGCATGAGTTTCCCACACAGACTGACATCTGTGTATTGGCTGGGGATGGGGGGATCACAGACAGGACAACTGGGGTCCACAGAGGTGAACTGGCTTCCTCAGAATCACAGAAAAGGACAGAGTCCTTGTTCTAGACTTGCCACTTTTCCCACTTGTTCCATACTATGTTCCTTCCTCAAGCTTTAACACAAGTTACGCGAGAACTGTGCCCTGGACAGAATCTTGACGTATTAGAAACACAGGTGGGTGTAGTGGAGGGGAGTCAGGGGAGTCGGGGCTGGGATGGGAGTTGAAAAAGAGGCTGCCAGCATCACTGAGAAACGCTAGGTGGGGATCATATTTCCTTTCACTAGTGTATTAGAGTTATTAAATTGGGGAATTAGGAATCTTATGATATTATACTAATGTTTGAATTTGGGAGAGAGATCAGAGGTTGGCAAATCTAACTTCCAGATGAGGAGGATGATCCTCTGAATGGATCCTAATCATAATGGAGCTACATGACAACCCGGCTCGGCTAAGGTCAGGGTCTTTCTGCTACTTTGCCTTCCTGAGTCCTTGATATGCTTTCCTGGCATAGCTTCTAGGATCCGAGTAAAGGAAACTCATCCTCTTTCACGTTTAGGAAAACAGTACTTTTCTGTATAGCAAAACCATCTACTCAGCCCGTATGGTTCCCATGTCCTGACAGGTGCTTCTTCCTGTGCTCTCTGAGGTTGTGAAAAGAGGGTGGGAGACTATTGGCATCTGTTACATACCTGTAGCTACCATAATTCCTGGTACTAGTAGGTTCTGGATAAATGGTTGATGATGGATGGCATAATCAAGATTCCACCCCTCTGTGAACTCCATGGACTATTTTGCTGCCTTTGCATTAACCAGAATAAGTTAGCCTTATGTGGCAGACAGCCCTAAAATCTTTTATCTTTTTTCCATGTATCAGCAGTAACATACTGAGGGATTTTTAATATATCTTGGACAACTCTCAAGTCTAATAAGCTCCAGTCTCTTAGGACACAGACTGCTACTTACCTCTTCAGACCTAGAACAGAGTCTGGTACATAATATATCCCAACTGAACAGATGGAGGACTGTCTTCTCTCCATTGTCCACACTTTATTCTTTTCTTGATCCCTACACTTTCAGAATTCCTCAGTAGCTTGTCAGAAATCTGGCAGGTGTCATGGAGCTGAGTAGTCCAGCGGTGTTTGTACACATATACAGGGGCTGCTATTCCACATGCGAATCGGACACAGGACAAGGAATCTGTATCAGGATAGCTAGTGCTGGCAACGCATTCCACACCAGGATCCTTGAGACTCTGTCCTTACCAAAAGGTGACAGAGCCCACAACAAGCTTCGCTCCGGTTCTTGGATCCACCCCCTTTCTGCTCTCCCTCCTCCACAAGCTTCTTCCTCCTCCTCTGTCACTCCTGGTGTATACACACGTCATTAGCAAGCTCGCACTGTGGCAGGAGCCGTGCTTTCATCTATGAATAGATTTTAACAGCCTCCTTCCAGCTTCCTCTGAGGGCTGCACTGACTCAGCCAGGCTGGGAACAGGGAGTGCTTGGACTGACAGCCAGCCTTACCATTCTAAAGGGTGATGATGGGGACATGTGAGAGGGGCAAGAAGACCCAGCTTGAAGGAAGCCTTCCTGAAATACATCCACCACAGGAGAGCTGAGAAGAAAGATGTTGAGCAGCTGGGCAGCTCCTGGGGGTGGTTGTGGATAAAGTGCTCGTTCAGGATATGAAATGAGTGATTGTAAAAATAAGACCTCTTTCAGGTTTGGGCTTTGATTTAAAGACTAAAAAGACATTGCTTCCCCCAAGAAAGGCTATGTAGAGAGCCAGTTTGCAAGTAGCAAAGCTGGGGGAAAAGAGAATTTCCAGAAGGCAAATCCAGGTCATCTGTTCACAAGCGATGGGTGCTGTGCTGTGCCTCACACGCTGAATTCACAGCTACTGCCTTCATTTGGTGACAAGACAGTCACTGCAGCAGCCAGCTGCAAAATCTGCCTCAGTGGACGTTGGAGGACGAGAGTGACCACTGCTGACTTAGGCTGCTTCACACACCCAGAATGTGTGGGAACAAACTGGGCTCGAGCCCTAGGTGGGATGGAGCTAGCCAAAGAGGTTTTTCCAGAAAGTGGTAACCTCACGGCTGTTTATTAATAGGACAATGGATTCACCTGATGGAAATGCTTGGCGGTGTCTGGTTAATTGTTCTCAGGCAGTTATTACTGTAATTAGGAGCCTGCAACATTGCAAAACATTGTCTAGACTAGTATTAAAAAGAACCTGTTTGTGATTGGAGAGAGTAGATAAACAGTTCAACCCAGAGTTTCACACAAGTATCTACCCAGTCAGTCTCTCTCTGGCTTTTCACGAGGGTGAAGTGGGTTTTGCGGAGCAAAGGGGCACACAGAGATGCAAGTGTGTGCACTGGTCCCTCCATACCACCTGCCCTCAGCTGCAATGTGCAACACCTGTGTTAGTGAATAAGGTTGGTGTTCCCAGAAATTTGGTTTTTATTTTCTTCAACTGGTGACTCTGCCCAGAAACAAACCAGAATGAAGAGAAGCAGCTTCAGAAAGAGACATGAGGGGTTCAGAAACACGGTGACTGGGGAGATGTCCAAAAATACCACTTCCTGCTGGAAACGCCACAAGTAGACCTTCATTTCTCTGCCTCAGATTCTATGACCCTCCACTGCTGGGGTCTCTCCTCCCACTTACGGCGGTCCTTCTCCATCTCCTCCTCTACTTTCACCCACAAGCAGGAACATTCACCATCTCCCTTGCCTTCTAGAGTCAGTTTTAAGCAGAGTTACATTCACCTTTTTAACCCCATGCTGACTGTTTACCTCTCTGAAAGGTCACAGCACTTCACATCTATTCCATTCATCTGTGCACTTAACTACGTGAATCCTTGGGTTGTTACTTAACAGTCTGGTGGGCGTACATTATCTTCCCAATTATATTTTAAGTACCTGGGAACATAATCCAGAGTCTCTGGCATTAACAACAGCTTCTAACATATAAGAGACCTTTAAGAAACACCTGTAGTCTAAAGATGCTTTTTTTTTTTTAGAATTAATAAAATTCACTTTTGAGCAGTTTTAGGTTTATAAGAATGAGTCATATGTACAGAGTTCCCATATACTATCCCCCCAGCCACAACCCCTTACCTCCCAGCGTCCCCTATTATTGACATCTTATGTCAGTCTGGTACATTTGTTTCAATTTTCGAGCCAATGTTGATACTTTAGTCTATAGTTTACATTAGGGTTCACTCTTCTGGTTGTATACTTCCTATGTCCTGAAAATGTGTAAAGTCATGTATGTACCATTACAGACTCATACAGGATCATTTCACCGCCCTAAAAATCTCCAGTGCTTTGCCTGCTTCATCCCCCTACCCCAACTCCCACATGCCAAAGCCAATCACTGATCATTTTCCTGTATCTATAGTTGTACTTTACCCAGAATGTCGTATAGTTGGAATCATACAACATGTCACCCTTTCAGACTATCTTCTTTCACTTAGCAATATGCATTTAAGGTTCTTTCATGTCTTTTCATTGCTTGAGCTCATTTCTTTTTGTTGTTGAATAACATTCCATTGCCTGAATGTACCACAGTTTATCTGTTCACCTATTGAAGGGCATCTTCATTGTTTCCACAGTTTGGCAACTGTGAATAAAGTTGCTATAAGCATCCATGCACAGGTTTTTGTGTGGATCTAAGTTTTAAGCTTATTTGGGTCAATACCAAAAAGTGCAATTGTTGGATCATGTGGTATGAATATGTTCTGTTTTGTAAGAAACTGCCAAATTGTCTTCAAAATGGTCATACTATTTGCATTCCCACCAGCGATGAAGAAAATTCTGATTACTCAAATGATCTTTGAAACTAGCTTTTGGTAGATGGAAAATATAAAAGAGATAAGTGTGCAGTAGAATTAATTCAGAGTCACCTATCCCTACCCTTGGACTGTCCTGCAGTAAACAGAGAAGGTAGTGGAGAGTGAGTGGATGTAGAAACAAACAGACCTGGGGGATATCTTTAGCCTGCTACTTACTAGCTATCCAATCAAAACAAATCACTTAACCTGAACTTTGTTTCCTCTTATTCAAAAATTGGGACAATAGTACTAATTTCCTTAGACTCTAGTAAATAGATTAAACAAGATAATGCATGCAAAGACATGAGCATAATCCTGTGCAATTATAGGCACTCAGTAAGACTGCTTCCATCCCAGTTATAAGAAGTGAATTAATCTTCACTAGAATTCCTGTAAATGTGATAAGCAGTATCCATCCCCCCTACTCCAAGTTCCTTTGTGATAATTGTAAAGTCCTAATTGTAAAATCTTGTACTAGTGACTAATGGAAGAAAATAATTTCAGAGTTTTTAATGGTAGTGAGATGTCGCAGTTGCTGTTTTCATCTGGGAGAAATACTGAGACTAGAAATTGCACTTTGAATCTTTGATGTAGGGAGAACTCAGACTCAAACACAGGGCTGTGGGTTTGCCTCTCCTCGGCCACATCTCAGGGAGTGAGGTCACCATGAGAGTGGGGCAGTGCGGGTGGCCCCAAGTATTCCCCCCTCCCATGAGCCTCACTGCCCAAGGGCTATGGATCTGAGAAAGACAGTCAGCAGTGTCTTGCAACCATGGCTCAAATTGCAGCCTTTGAAGAGGCCAAACACTGTAGTGGCTCTGAGATATTTTCACTCCTCTTTCTGTACTTGCCACAGGAAGTATCACTGACCAGTGAGCGCCTCATGAAACACCCACATCCTGGGTCACATTTTCATGTTTTCCATTGCTTCTGTGTATATGTGAGCAAGTACCTGTGTGTATGTGTGTTGCCCGCAGCCTGATTCCTTTTGAACTATTTAACATTTTAGATCCTGCTTCTCTGGTCCTAGGCTAATGGTCTTCTTTGGTTTGTCTGTTGAATGTCGTTCAAAATACAAAAACACCCTTTGGCCCTTAGCCCCTTGTCCCAGGTGACTATCTTCATTGGCTGATTTCCAATCAAGGAGCAGCTAAGAGAAACTGAACTGAAAAGTGGTGTTTGACTGTGCAGGTGGGCCAGGTTTCTCCCTTGGACACTACTGTGGTTATGACCAGTCTGACAATGACTGCTTAGCCACTACCATATGCATAACACTATGCTGGTTGGGAAGCGATGAGTGAAAAAATAAACAAAAAACCCAACAACCTGCACATGGATGTTTATAGCAGCTTTATTCATAATTTCCAAAATGTGGAAGCAACCAAGATGTTCTTCAATATAACATCTTCAAGATTTTCTTCAAACTGTAGCACAGTTTGGATGAACAATCTGTGGCACAGCCACCTAATGGAATATTATTCAGTGCCAAGAGGAAATAGGCTGTCAAGCCATATCAAAAATACGTGGAGAAAACAAATGCATGTTACTAAATGAATGAAGTCAATCTGAAACAACTACTTACTTAACTAGTTGATTCCAACTATATGACATTCTGGAAAAGGGCAAAACTATGGAGACATTAAAATGATCCGTGGTTGCTGAGGGTTTGGGGGGAGGAAGGGATGAATAGGCAGAGCACTAGGGATTGTTAGGGCAGTGGAACTATTCTGGACGATACTTTAATGGTGGATGCATGTTGTTCTATGGGTTTTGACCAATGTATAATAAGGCAGAACCCATAGAACATCGAGTGAAACCAAAAGTAAACTAAAACACAGAAAGGGTATTTCAGTGGTGACTCAGTTTCTTTTTCTTCCTTTTGAATCTTATTTCCTTTATATCTTTTAACACTTGTATTAGCATAAAGTAAAATAAAAATTCAGGGGGATTTCTATCCCCCACCAAAGATGTTGCAATTCTAACCCCCAGTACTTGTGATCAGGACCTTATGTGCATAAGAGAATGTGGAGACAAAGGAAAACACTAGCTTCAAACCAAGGAATGCCTGAGGCTTTCAGAAGACAAGAGAGGCATGGAACAGATGAGCCCTCAGAAGGAACCAGCCCTGCCACACCTTGATCTCAGATGTCTAGCCTTCAGAACTGCATGAGACAATAAATTTCTACTATTGAAGCCACCCAATTTGTGGTACTTTGTATGGCAGCCCCAGAACACTAATACAGCTACTGAAAGTGAAGGGCGGAAATGCATTACAATCAAACTCTAGGGTAAATTATAGGGTTTTCATTCATTAGCTCCATTACTTCCTCTTCTTACATATGTAGTCTCCATTCTTCCTCAACATCCTTACTGGGTTTTCCTTGGGTCATCATGTGAAGGTATCTTTCAGCTGGTCATCTGACGTAGTAACCTTCAAAATGTGTACTGCCTGCACTGAAATCACAGGTTGTGCTTGTTAAAACTCAAGATTTCTGTGTCCCAGGCCAGAACTGCAGAATCAGATTCTCTAGGGAAGAATGGCCCAGGAATCACCTCTTCAGAGCTCCTCAGGTGATTCTAAAGGAAACTAAAGTTGAGTTAGTAAACTAAAGTGGTTACTGAAGGAATCTGTAGCTGGATGGCCAGTACCACAGAAGAAAACAATTCACAGACAACTCACCTCTCCCCTGGGTCTCCATTCTGGAACTAATAGACCCTCCACCCTCCCCACCCCACTCCACCCCAGCTGCAGGGAAAAGAGCCACCAGTACACATTACATCGTAGAGGAGAAACCCCATGCCTCTTTATCAAAAGTTAACAGAGGGATTCCTGGAATCAGAATCTTCCTAGGAGACTATTCTTTACCCTAACATTTCCCAGACAGAAAGAAAGTATTTGAGTAAATAGTTGAACTCCTAAAGAGTGAGGTAAAAATTACTGTAATGACCACAGAAAACTGAGTTACACACCAAGAATTTATTAGCTAGACTAGCGAGACTTGCTTTCATAAAATGGTGTTGGGGCCAAAAAGCACTTCTACGCTATATCAAAAGGTGACTTCTTGCTGCTCCAAAGCTCTGTAAGGCCTGTGTTGAACAGGCTAGAAAATTCAAGACCCTCAAACCATTCTTTCTATGTTTCCCTCTTGCTAGGGTCCCCTTGTTTTGTGCATTAAGTTCACAAGATAGAAGATAAACGATGGTTCCTTAAAAGGAAGGGGAGCAAACTCAAGATAGAAAGAGGTAGGCATAAAAAGGAAGGGGCTATGGAATTACAAACTTTCTGTTGGGTGGCCTTTGGAAATCCCCAGGTGAGCCTAGAGTTCCCCCAAAGTTTCTACAGGGAAGTAGTTCAAACTCCTCCTTGCCTTTTATCTTATCTGTAAGACAAAAGGTGGTACTTGAATTTCACCCTTGGCTATCTCCTACATTCCTTTCCTAAGGAGCTCTTTGTCTTGCTGAGATCACTGCTACCATCTTGGGAGTCCGGTACACTGGGGTATTCATTGTCAAAACCCATTATTTGCCTGAGGAAGGGAAGTTTTAGGGTCTCTGTCTGAGAGATATTTATTAGCATATGACATAGGTTTTAATTAGGCATCTTAAGGGAAACAATCCTTTATTGGAAACACCAAGGCTTCTTTCTTTAACCCTGTTTTCTAGTTCAAAGATAACATCTCCTCTGTTACTTTTCCTCTTTTTAGATAGAAAGTCAAGTGTGAAATGCAGATGACTCTAAATGCAATTTAATTTTCACCTCATCACAGCAGTGATTTCCCTGGCTTGAGTAGAGTGAACCATTGGGGTCCTCTTGACCACTATTCCTAGATTCCAAATTGTAACGTGAGGTCTCCTTGACAGCTTTTTCCTTAGATTCAAGTTCCTCAGTACCTTTCATTAGCATCATGAATTTCTAATCACACCTTCAGTGCACAAGTTCAAGAGGCAAATGCTTGCAAAATGCCCTATTGCCAGCAATCCAGAAGCAACCTGGTGCTCGGCTCCCTGGTCTCAGAGTTGCAATGTTGTGGTTTGTGCATGCAAGCACACATGGGTGTGCGTGAGTGTACGTGCATGCATGCGTGTATGTCTAGGGCTTGAGTGAAGGGGTAGTGTTTGTTTTCCAGAGTAGTATCAACTTATATCTGTGCAAAATATAGTTTCCTCTCTCAATTCAGTTTCAATTTAATTATTTGTACTTGTAAAATAATTTCAGTTTTTACTCAAAACAAAAGACTTAGCAGAAGCCTTTATCAGACACCTGAAAAATAGAGACAATTGTACAGGAGAGGAAGGGAACAGATTTTAAGCTCAAGTTTAAGAAAAATTTTGATAAGTCAGGTAAGAACTCAAAGTACTGGCCCCTCAAGTAGGCCGGCATTGTCAATGATATTCATTTTCACGTGGCCGCTTATTTCAAAAAATATATAAATACCATTATTTCTTCGAACTAATAATTAAGATTAGTTTGTAAAATATAAATTCTTGTTTTAAAGGAAAGTTCCCCAACAGTGTCAACTTTTAATAACTTGACCTGTAGTTTTGCCCTCTTTAAAAATTCCAGTTTATTTGGATTTAGCAAATACCACACATCCATACTAAACTGTCTTTTTTCACCACCAAATATATATAAGGAATCAGTAAATCAGGATTTTACAATGGAGAAATTCATAACATTTAACAGTATATTGCTATTATTGGACTGACCAAAATATAGGATATATCTTTATATATACACAAATTCTGATAAGAAAGACACTGAAAAATAGAGAAAAAGAAATGCAAGGACTAAAGCTTGATTACATTAAAGCAACTTTTTTTTTTTTAAAAAACATCAAAACTCACCAAACCTAATACAATATGAAAAAAGTAATGAAAAGTGCTGCCCGTATCTGTCTTAAGATCAATGAATTGGTGATTTTCCTAATGTGTAGGTAGAAATAGGAGACTTAATCATTATTCACTAGGTACTGGGAGAAGACTACTACTATTTTATTGAAAACAAAACAAAACAAAACTCCCTCCCCTCAAATCCAGATAGATATATGCCTTTTGGGGCAAAGACATCCCAACCTTACTTAAAATAACAAGCACATAAAATACACAATATAAAACAATAGCAAAGTCAAACGATAGCAACAACAAAACCATGAGAGAATGAATTTAGTTCTTACCAGAAATACAGCTAGAAACTCTAAATGGCTCACATACAGCAACAGCACAAACCTTGGTGCCGGGTCCTTTGTATAGGATCTCTCTGATGCAATATAAATTTCTTCTTGGCAGCCACTTCTCAAGGACTGAAGTATATAGTGAATGTATACTGTGACTTGATCACTAAAGCCATAAATACAGGTAACCAGTACCATTATTCACGTCAGTTGGCTGAATATAACTCTGAAAATACTTAGACACTGGGGTTTTTTTCTTAACAGTTTTCTAACAAGTTCTAGTCAGTAGTGACTTAGAATGAATCTCAACTCACCTCCTTGGATCTTGGTGAAACAAAAAACAATTTTAATCATCTCCTCCTTAACAAATCAAGGGCATCTCATATATTACCTAGACCTATTATAATTAATGTGGCAGAGATTTAAAACAGCAAATTCTTCTATTTACAATAGCCAAGACATGGAAACAGCCTAAATGTCCATCAACGGATGACTAGATAAAGAAGCTGTGGTATATTTATACAATGGAATACTACTCAGCCATAAAAACCGACAACATAATGCCATTTGCAGCAACATGGATGCTCCTGGAGAATGTCATTCTAAGTGAAGTAAGCCAGACAGAGAAAGAAAAATACCACATGAGATCGCTCAAATGTGGAATCTAAAAAACCAAAAACAAAAACAACAAAAACAAAGCATAAATACAAAACAGAAATAGACTCATAGACATAGAATACAAACTTGTGGTTGCCAAGGGGATGGAGGGTGGGAAGAGATAGACGGGATTTCAAAATTGTAGAATAGATAAACAAGATTATACTGTACAGCACAGGGAAATATACACAAGATCTTATGGTAGCTCACAGAGAAAAAAATGTCTCAGTGAATATGTATATGTTCATGTATGACTGAAAAATTGTGCTCTACACTGGAATTTGACACAACATTACAAAATGATTATAAATCAATAAAAAATTTTAAAAAAATAAGTAAAATAAAACAGCAAGTTCTTGCCCTACTTGGAAAATATCTTATTTTCTAGATTTTAGAATCACATATTCCAATTTTAACTTTTTTATGTAAATCAATTTTACATAGGGTAAAGTTTTTTCAAATCACCATGCTTTATAAAAATGCATGCCTTAAAATGACTCATTTGTGACTTTTATATTTAAATTGTATTCTGTATTTTTCTAGAGACAGTCTGTTTTTAATTTAAAGTTGTATTCTGTAGTTTTCTAGTACCATTCTGGATGTGTTGGGAGGTAATTGCACAGAAAGAATTATCCTTAGAATTACATCATTTAAAAATTTTTTTTTCACTGTGTTCATCATAAAGTTTGTACCAACTCTTTTCTAAAGACAAAATTCTATAAATTTGTCTGGTTTGTAGACCATCTGTCTTCGAGTTGTGGTCTATTTTCCAGAATCTTCTTATGAAAATAGAGCTTTTCTGCACCAAGGAGTGAAATCAAGGTGCAATCCATTTTTTTTGTAAAGAAAAAGGATCTTTGTCTCCTGGCTGAATTAAGTGGTAGGATACACAAACAATCTTCTTGCTGGGAAAAGAACTAAGAAACCGTCTATTTTCCTCTATATCTTCTCTTTTACAGATAAAGACAGCTCCTGTTATATGTCAACTTCATAACTTTATTGATGAGTCATATACAGTGGAATCCCTCAACCTTATAAAGAAGAGTCAAAAATTTACCCCTCTACAGAATTTTTACCTGTCTGTCTGCTCTCATAGGAATACATTTGGGGACAAAAATGATAAAGAAATTCTGCTTTCTTATACACTACAAGTCTTGACTGAACCTTAAAAATGGACAGGTGACTATTTTCTAGGTTATTCTTTAGGGGAAATAAAACCACTAATCTTAGAAATCTTTGGATCTACTTTTAGTTCTGTCTCATCTAGAACCTCAGACTGAAAAAAATCTGATCCTAAATACATGCCTTCTTTTCTATTTGTCCCTTCCTTTAACTGCCACCTAGCTACCCGAGCTAGACATCTCGGTTCATCCTTAACCCCTTCCTCTTCCTTGATCTTCAATTTTAACACATTTAACATTTCCTACCAGTTTTACCTTTTAATTAGATTCCATTCCATTTGCTTCTCTCGTATGAACAGCCATCAACCTAACTGGTACTCTTATCATCTCTCTGCTGTACTGTTGTAGTCTTGTCTGAATTGTTTTCCCTCTCTTCAGCCTTAGTTCCTTCAAGTCCATCTTCAACACAGCCAACAGAATGATGTCTAAAACTGGATGTTTGACAATGCCACTTCTCTACTGAGACAGCAACAATATCCCCTTAACATCCATTAAATGATAAACTCCAAGCTCTTTCCCATTCCTTAAAAGATCTTCATGGTATAGCACTTACCTTTTCCTCCAGGTTACAAAACTTGTATATCTTATTAATCATACACGCATGCTGGTTATTCAAGCCCTTGTCTCTCTGCCCTCTAGTCTAGCCCTGATCCTTTCACCTAATTCCTAAGCATGACTTAAACCTCAACTCAGATGCACCCTTTGCTAGGAAGCTTTCTTTCATCCTCTCTTCTGCTACTGGGCTAATAAAAGTATTCTCCTGAGTTTCCAAAATATTCCTTGAATATCTCTTATATTGTACTCACTACACTGAGTTATAATTTATGCTTTTGTATATACTGTCTCCCTTATTAAAAGGCTATGCCTGAGACATTCTTAAAGAATACCTGACACAAGGTTAGTGCTCACTCAATGTTGAGTAAATGAATTTGGCCTTTAACAAGTCACAGAGCTGGGAGAATATAAGGCTTTGGAATATGTTATTCAAGGAGACCATGGAATTAGCTATTTCATTCATAAAGCAGGTGATAATGATTTCTAAATTTTAGAGCTTCTGTGCAGATCAGGTAAAATAGAACATGAAGTACAACTTTCATCTTAAAAATCTGTCCCTTCTTCAGTGCTTACCATCTCAGTTGGTAGGCCCTCCATCAACCCTTCTTGTACTAGAATTTTGAAATCTTCCTTTATCTCCCTCTTCACACTCATGCTGAGAATCATGTTGGTTCTACCTCAAAAATATACCTGGAATCCTCTTTCTTTGTGTGATCGTCGCCACCATCCTTGTCCAGGACATCATCTTTGTTTGGACACCTTGACAGCATCCTAATGTGCTATTCCTACTTCCATTCTTGACCTTTTACAACCTTTTTATTATTTTAACAGTCAGACTGTCTCTTAAAAATAAAAATCTTATCCCATCTTCTCATTGCTTTTAACCTTATAAAGAGTTTCCATTTTCTGGAACTGGAAAACTTTCACCTGGCCACTCCTATAAACCTTCTCAAGTTCAATGTCACAACCTCAAGGATGTCTTGCCTAACCCCTAAGTCCTAATTAGGTCCTGTTATTATTGCATCATATCACACTAAATATTTTCTTCTCAATATTTATTACAATTGTGATAATATATTTTTATATTTGCATATTCATGATTTTATTCCTTCATTAGACTATAACGTTCTATGAAAACAGATTGTATCTGTCTTATTTTCTGCTCTCTCCCCAGTGCCTGGGATATACTGAGCACTCAGTATGTATTTGGTAAATAAATGGCTTAACATATATTGCACATAGCAAGCACATGATTGGCATATAAAACATGGCTTTTTTTTTTTGTACTTTTGTGTAAAAACATTAAAGATAAAAAGCATTTTCAGTAGATGGATTTGAGTGAATTGGTGGCTACATATAGAATAAAAGAAATTCTTTCCATGTCTTTTCTGGCTCTAGGATCCCACAGTTTATCAAAAATTAAGTAATTTAAATTCTTTCACTAAATGTCATATAATAACACAGCTATTCACCAATCATCCAATTAAGAGTCCACATGTATTAGTTTGCTAAGGTTGCCATGACAAAGTACCTTAAACCAGGTAGCATACACAAACTGTATTGTCTCACAGTTCTAGAAGCTAAAAATCTGGGATAAAGATATTGACAGGGTTGCTTCCTTCCGTGAGCTGTGAGAAGACTGTTCCAGGCCTCTCCCCTAGCTTCTGGTGGTTTGCTGGCAACATTTGGCTCTCCGTGGCTTGTAGAACTATTGCCATGATCTCTGCCTCCTTAGTCATGTGGTGCTCTCCCTGTGCACACGTCTGTCTTTAAATTTCTCCTTTTCTTAATAAGGACACCAGGCATATTGTATGAGTGCTCACACTAATGACCTCATTTTGACTTGTTAAATGTTTAACTCTTTTATATTAATTAACAAAAATCCTTTATCACCAAGGAGTGACAAAAATAATTCTAGGATTCTTTGACAAGAGGAAACCCCTACCTAGGAGAGAAGGGCGAAAAGGATTTGGTTTATGAAGCCAGTAGTTTGTTACTCAAATAGGTAGTATGGATGAAGCTTGTATGGGCAGTTTTTTCAGGAGTCTAAAAGAAATATAGCCCAAGAATACTCTAGCCATAGGAGCTTCTGAAAAGGGAATAGACAAAGATTAGAAGTAGAGAATGCAAAAACCTAAGGAATGTGGAGGCAAGGATGTTTGGATCAGGGAAAGGCTGAACTAGAGTACCACAGCAGAAAATCTGGAATTTCCAGAACTCCGTTATGAGGAATTTTGGGAAGAAGGTGGAGGATAGGATGGGATGGGGAGTAATATAATAAATACATCTCCATCTTTCCCTGCCAAATTCTGAACCAATGTAGAAGAAAATGGGATCAGACAGAGATTAAAAAATAGTACTTTCACTAGTAATAGAGTTTACTGAAGACTAAGAGCAAGGTGTGGGTCTGTGGTCAGATGGGTTTGCTAATCTTTACCTCCAAATTTTAAAAGCTGCCCACTGTCTGTGCAAGAAACAAATAAATGCATCCTAGATTAGGCCACATATAAAAAGACTTCAAAATGGGCTAAGTTAGGTTCCTTCTCCCTACCTTATTGCTCAAATAGACCATTTCTCCCATAGGACAAGGATGGAAAAAAGGGCTAAAACTTCCGTTATCTTCCCAAAGGATAAATCTCCTTTTTTTCCCTAGGCCCAGGTAGGAAAACAGGGAGGAGGACAGAATACTTGTAGAATGTATTTCTTATTTTGAACCTTTGTATAATCTGTGTACCTGTTATTTGCCTATCAGTATTTATTATGCCCTCATAGGTCATTACCTACCATAAATAGGCAATATTTCACTAAGGAAGGACATCTTGTCAAGTTACATGCCCTTTCATCATGATTTTCCTGGTTTTGATAAAAATCCTGAATCAATATTGTTATTGAAACAATTTTACTCAAAGCTCAGAATTGTCACATTCCAGGGTATTCTTCTGGTTACTGAGTTTAGATAATTGTATAATTCTCTTATGAGGATATTCTCCATTGTATCAACTTCAATTTGTGCTGATGAAAACTGAACTATAGGTGATATATTTAATAAGGGAGTTTCTCTTAATCTAAGTACAACATGCCTAAAGTATATATATTCATTAAAATATATAATGCCCATAAATATGGTACCATTTTTAGTCAAAGGACAGTTTTTCAATGTATGTATTATATTAACTTAAAATCCAGAGTGGCCTCTCCTGTAATTTCCTACTTTTCCTAAGATCCAATTGGCCCTGTTCTAGTATTTTAAACTTCAGCTGTGTCTATATGATACAAACCAATTAAATCAGCAAAACTAACCAGTTCTATTGTTGGTAGCTTGTAGAACAAGTAGTAGGTTGCTGGAGACTGGAGTTCTTGCTGTTAGCTGGTCCTGATCATGCTTTTATTTGACTATCTTCCTTACTTTATAATGTTTGCCTATCAAAAAAAATGTTACAAGGTGGAGGAGTTTATTCTTACAGAATACTAAGCAAAGGGATCGGGCAGTCTGCCTGCCCCAGGATGTGCCCTGCTGTTACACAAAGTACAGTGATGACATTAGTCAAAACTTTTGTAGATTAGGGCCCCCCAAATGACTTAATTTTCTTGACTTATAAAAGATGAAATCAGTGGTCCTTTAAGCCATATGTCACTTTATGGATAATAACTTTAAAGTTGAATTGAATTGAGGACAAGATACTCAGTTTTCAATACTCACTATTCTTTGCTTACCTACTATTAAGATTTAAAAAAAAACGTAAGTTTATTTATATTGCATGATTCCATTTTTAAAATTTTTTATTTTTATTATTTAATTGAAGTATAGTAAGTTATAATGTGTCAGTTTCTGGTGTACACCATAATAAAACCCATAAATTTAAATATCAAAGACAGAGCCCATATTTAAGTAGAGTGCTTAATTTATCATTTCATACTTGATTTGTTTCTTCTGCTATAGTTAATGTTTGCTACTGTCTATATAATCTCAAATACATATGTCTGTATAATATCAAAATGGATAAATCCTATTGATTCAAATTGGTCTAAAGACCAATGATTAGCTTCGTCTATACATGGAGACCATTTCGAGGATTTAATTGGTAGCTGATAACTCAGTCCAGTAAATGTGTTATTTGTGATTTCTAAAGTTGTTAGTTCTAGATCAGTTTAGTGCTGCCAGTTTCTCCTTAAATAAATAGCTGCTTTTTGTAGTTTGTTTTTTCCCATAAAGTTGAGCAAAAATTTAAAAATATCTCAAGACAAAATTGCCCAGTGCCTCAAAGGGTTCAAACTAATATTTTGAGAGGAATTAGGTAAATGTACGCTGTTTTTCATACCTTCAACCTGCAAAATGTCTTCCTCTGAAAGAAATAGTAGCTTACTTTACATAACTAAAAATGTAATGGTATATGGTATAAACAGGGGGTTTGGGAAAAGATTGTTCATAAGAATTTCTTGGGTAATGACAGAAAATGCTGCTCCCTTATCCCAACCCCAGAAACTGATCAGCAACAGGTATTTTTACAAACCTCTGCCAGTGGTTCAGATGAAAGTGGTCAGGAACACTTCTTGGACAACACATTATAAGCAACTAATAAAAATATTGCAACTGTCCCAATATATGTGCCCTAGATTTTCTTTGGCCTCTCAGCGTTGGAATTCTAATGTCCAAGTACTGGCCCTTCTCTTCCATTTCGCTGGGTCCGAAGAAAGAATTAGCTGGCTAAGGAGCTAATATCACAGTTTTGTTTTAGTTTTATACTTGGTACCCTAGAGGGCCTCCCTACCCTTTAATTTGAGAGAAGGGGTCATTTTTCAGCCCTGCTCTTCCCCTGGAAGCCAGAGTCTGGTGACCCACGCTGAAAGCAATGGGCAAGGCTGTATCCCCTTTAAGGAGGGGCCAAGCCAGAGGAACAGGGCTTTTCCAGAACTTGACTAGAAAGCTCCTGACCACTTAAATTTCTCAAAGGACAAATATCTTCCAGCCTCACGAATACCGATCATCTAAAAAATATAACTCGTCACTAAACATGAGGCAGAGAAAGGAACGCTAATAAGCAGCCGAAGAGGTTTCCTGATGACTTTACCAGGACAGATGTTGGTTTTGACTAAATGATTATGAGCAGTCAGCAAGCAGCTCGCCTGCAAAATGCTGAAACCTTTTTCCAGGGAAGCCTAAGTTTCCATTTTAGAGAAATGTGACTGCATTTCTTTATCTAAAATCTCTCAGCAAACTTGCTTAGGAGCCACATCTCTTAACTGACTTTCTACCAAGGAGAAAGATCTTCCTTGTGGTAGTTAGAAAAGAAGGGGCGGGACAGATGTGTAAGCTAGCAACAGGATTTGCCCCAGGAGGAGAAGCCATTTACTTTGAATAGTAGAGACCCGCAGGATGTTCTCAGACGTAAAATCGAGAATTGTGGTAGATCTCCCCTAGTACTATCTAGAAAATGAATAGCTTAATTTCTTTTCAATTTTTTTTTTTGGAGGGGGGAAGGTAATTGGGTTTGTTTTCTCTTTTTTTAATGGAGGTACTGGAAATTGAACCCAGGACCTCATGTATGCTAAGCATGTGCTCTACCACTGAGCCATACCCTCCCCCAAATAGCTTAATTTCTGATGCATGCTGTGCGTTTCCTATTCTTTTGAAGCACAGAGCAGGAAATGCAAAGCTAAATGAGCCTGATATTACCCAAGATGGGGGGAAATGTGAGTCCTCTATAATTAGAGAAGTAAGAGGGAACAAATCATACACACCACTGGCTTCATTCTGCATCTGGAAAATGCTCACATGTCTCTGTAAGGACAAAACCATCTAGTCCAAATATCTGATCTTTAAGGCCATCGATTCTCAAAGAAGTAGTACAGATCCATCTTTCTCAGGGGCACCTTTAATGGCTACACACATAATGGCTAATCAGCACTTGGGTCTCTCCAGCCCCAAACTTCCGCCATCACGTAGCCCTGGGCTCCTCTGGAGTAACCGCGTGTGACTGCCACTAGCACAAAGGGCTGGCCCTTGCCCTCCTCCCCTTTGGTGTCCAGACTCCTGCTGAGTTGTAAGTTTCTGTCTATTGTTTTGGATCTGCCTGTGCCTGTGAAGACAAGTCAGAAGGCAGCCTCCATAAATGCTCTCTGTGTGTCCCTAGTGATGCCTCAGGAGTCAGCAGGTGGGGGGTAGCAAACAGCATTATTCAGTGAACTACTTAGGCCAGGTATTAACCTCCAAGTCAGGCTGAGACTACTGAAACATTGACACTGTTAAGCCAATAGTTAAAATTAAAACTCCCAGTCTGAGTCACTGAAAAAAAACTTAATGCAACTAAATGGATAATGTTAAATGCTTGAAAACTAGAACACTGTTTTTATTATTATGACCTTTGGAAAAGAATGCGATCTTTTCTTTAATGTAAAAGGCTATTTAATAATGCAGACTATTTATGGGTTGTGCCCACACGTGATGTGTGTCTACTTCCTTGTGTAAAACAATACAGCCAGGAAACCAAGTTGACCTGAATGCTATTTAAGATGCAGGGTAAGGATCTAGCAAATAAATGGGTGACAAGTACTGTCTGTCCACCCTGCTCCTTCACTTTAGACAGCACCTGGACCTGAAGATGAATTAAGTATTGGCTATTTCAGGCTTTGAGCAGTAAGGATTCCAGAGAGAATATTTTACATTTTGCTTGGGTACTTTTCAGATACGCAATTGTGCAATTTTGGCTCAGCACTTTGAATATTTGTTAGTTTATAATCTATTAAACACCTGCTATAAGCCAGGTCTATAACAGACAATGGAATTAGAAAACCCTACCTGCCCTTGGGCATTGGACAATTTAACGGGAGGTACAGAGATGAACACTGATCCTTTCATTACAGGATTTGCAAGTTATTTGAGAAGTAAGACCTGGTACCTTAGGATCCCTTAAAGAGTGTGAGGATTCCAGAAGGGAAGGCCTCTAGTATGAGGTAGATATGAAATAAGAATTCACCAGGTAATATGTGGAGAAAGGGAAGAAAACTTTTAGCTGAGGGAAGAGCATGGCAGAGGGACTAAGGAGAGCTTGGACCAGGTAAAGGGTTGCAAATCCTGCATTTTAGTCATACTAAGCAGGAGAGTAATATGAGATGAGGCCAGGGAAATAGGCGGGTACCAGATCCTGCTGAGGAGTTAGGATTTTATCCTGAGGGTGATGGGCAGCCACTGAAGGGTTCTAATTGGAAGTGATGCAGTCAGATTGGCAGTTTGGAAAATCCTTTGCGACAGTCTAAGGAATGATAAATTGGAGGGAGATAATCTAGGAGGCTGGACAAGATTATTACGGGGCAATTATGGTTAGATGAAGAAATATGGAAGGGAATTGAATAAATGCAGGTTTAGCTGGGCACCATCAGGGCACATGCACGATTGTGAGATGGTGGAGCGTGGACGGCAGCTGCACATTGCATGCACAAAAATTTGCAGGAATTGCATTCACACCTTTCTTGAGGAGATGTGTCTGTATTCATAGATATGATTTATTCTGTGCATCTTTTAAACATACTCCAGAGAACAGGTGTCAGTGTATAGTTCTATGCAGGGCTTGATAATTCATTGGTATTCCAAAAATTTCCATAAAATTGGGTTTGGGACAAAGAAATTAATGACAGTCTTCCTTCACCTTCTGGTCTATGCAGAACCTGGTCTGTGGGCTGAGTATATAAACAGAGATAAGGAAACCCCCAGTTAATGCTTGCTTTCTGATTCAGATTTTTTTACCATCTTTGCCTGAAACTGTGCCACTTAATAAGTACTAGAAAATTGGCAGTGGCTACATAGACATGGCATGAGTCCTATTGGGATTAACTGGGCTTGTCAATGGTCTACAGACCATTAATACAACTCAAAGCATTTTAGGTACGGCAGAACTTTGAGGGTTTCCCTTATTTATTAATGATTTGGTAAGGCTAGTAAAATCAGTGGTGGAGAGTAAGAGGATATAAATGCAAATGTTGACTAAAATATTTGGATCACCTGATTCCAGAATTTAAAATTTCTGCAGATATCCCAGTCTACTATGTCACATAATTAGTGATTACTGAATAAACAAAATCTTCTGCATGAAGCACTGTGCAGTGTCTGTATGTCATGTATATTTGTATACATGTGTACTTTCTCATTTAAGGCCTCATTTACCTCGAGGTAAAGCAGCCTCTAAAAGTTAGGGTCAGGATTCATCCCCAGATGTTCTGACATCAAATGCTATGCCCTGTCCTCTATCTTGTTCATTCCACCATGCCTGCTGTCTCTGGATAGGCATCCATTTCCTTCTGTCAGAAGGGACCATTTTTATGCCAGGTGTAGCCTTTCAGGCATTTAGTCAATATTGTGTATTGCTACTCAGGGGAACTTTTATCCAAACTGGTCTGAAAATGTCAAGTGTATTTGGTTGTTAGTCACATACGCATGGAAGCAAGCAAAGTTATAGTCATTCCCTCAATCGTGTGGAAGTAACAACTAATAACATAGCACACTTTGAGGTGAGCTCTTAATATATGCTAGATTTTGTGCTAAGCATGTTATGGTATTGAGTTTAGTCTTAGTCATCCCCAGTATCTATGAGACAGGTCTACCCCAATTTTTGTAGATAAGAAAAGTGGATTGAGGATGTTGAGCAGTTCGTTCAGGGTTATTTGATGACTGAATTACAAGGCTGGGATTCAGACTCAGGTTCGCCTACAGAACTCAAGATTTTAAGCATCACACTAGAATGTCTTGTACTTAAAATGTGATTAGAGCTCTGTCACTCACTGTGGCTAGTCCATAAGCAGTGGTCCCTACAGAGATAAGAGAGAATGTAAATTCATAGCTCTGCTTCATTTATTGGGAAAGCTACGCCATTAAACAAGAAGTCAGTCTACTGGAATCATTACTTTACGTTGTGGTCAAGCTGCTGATGATCTTGTTGCAGCCCAGTAGTAGAGTCACAGACAAGAGGCATGGGTTCATGGACCACATTTGACTAGCAAGGCCCAAGATCATTGTGTGGCTGCCAGATTCATCTGATAAGAATACCCCAAAGAAGTTGTCACAAAACACTTCATGGCCCCAAAATGCTTCATAGTTAAAAAAAAAAACTCCACTAAGGAATACAATTTTCATAGGCATATTTGAATACTTTGAATAAGTTATACACATCTTTTTAAAATTTTTTCATTAAATATTGTATTCCAAAATGAAGTTAACTTTTAATTTGGAGTTCTGAAGTAGAGTTCTACAATTATACTCTGATTTTAAATACTGTACTGAGGAGTTATGATGACTACATTATTCAGTGATTTGGGTGCTTGATACACTTAGACCTTGTTAACAGTTACTTTCATATCACTTTTAAAAGTGTGAATAAGGTGTTTCCTAGAATTCTATAGAAATATATACAAATCAAATTAAAATAATAGAAAAGAGGTAGAGAATCAAATGAATAATCACTCAATTCTTCATAACTGACATCTTTAATAAAGCTTTCATTGGATGTTACAAAGCTATTTTGAAAAGCGTGATTCCCAAGTGTAACACAGTTCTGAGGTCAACAGTGTTTTTGTCAAAGTCTTCGCTTGATACAAAGACATTTACCAGTAGTGTACGGGGGAAGCTTTATTTCTGACATCCCTAGGCGTCTTCTTTTTCTTTGTCTTTCCTTCATTCTTTCTTTCTTCCAATCTCTCATTCTCTCCCTCTCTCCCTCTCTTTCTCATTAAGTAAACGGATCCATTCAAAACAAAGTCCAGTGCCTTTCTCAATTCTAAGAAGGCAAAGAAACCATTATTTAGCTTAATATTTATTGTTTAGGTAGGAGCAACGTCAAACTCAGTAGAGACATAGCTTTGATTTCTCTGTGGGCACTTCACAGCATATCAAGATGTCTTACACAGTTTTGAAAACTGCCCCACACTGATGCCCTTGGTCTTAGAACATAATTTTGAAATTTTGAATGCAATTTTGAGTGAGAGCAATAATGTTTACTGAGTACCAATTATGCACAAGTAATTAGGAAAAGTCTTGGCCCTGTCTCTGAAAGATGGTAACTGAAAAAACTGTCACTTTTCCATTTAAGCTGTAATTCTGTTCAGAAGGTAAAGAGCAAATGTTGCGAATGTCACTTTTTTTTTTTTCCTTCCCAAGAATCAATAGGCAATTACACTGACCCAGGAGGCAAAATAAATTCACCCTAATATGTGAGTTTACCATTCAGAGAACAGTACATACTTTCACACCCATTTAAACACATGCTGCTACAGTCATTTCTGTACTTGTGAGAAGGGCTTCCTTGTATATCATGAAAAAATATGAACGCTAACTGACAGGGTAAAGGATTGAAGGTGTTCACGTCATCTTTTCAAGAGATGATAAATTATTTTCAATGTCCTTTCAGGGCATGAGATTGAGGTTCACGGAGAAAATATTTTGGTTGGCGTCTGGCACACGGAATAATCTTAGCAATGCATCTTCAGTGATGATACTTCAGCCACGCATTATACAGACAACGATGCACTTTAGTTAAGTAGCTTAATAGCAATCATCCTTTCCATTTGTGTTGCCTTTTCTAGTTCTAGGGCAGGCTTATTACTCTCGTTTTACCACTGAGAAGACTGAAGCTGAGAGGGCTAAAAAGCTAGGAAGCACAGACTTGGAGTTGTCTGTCCAGATTCAAATCCTGACTCCCCAGCTGGTCAGATGTGTGTGATTTGTGGCGAGTTGCTTAACAGCTTTTGCATTGGTTTTCCTGTCAGTAAAGTGTGGTAATAGTACCCACCTTTGTGAGTTGTTGGGACATGCTGAGTATAGTATATTCAACAAGAAGACTTTAATAAACAGCTATACATTCTGAGACAAGAGGAGAGATGAAAATGTTTTGTACATGATACAATTAGCTAAAGAATCTTTTTTTATAAAGCTCTTTGCCATTCATACAGGAGGATGCTCAGGAAGCAAATGTTTTTCACAGTTACATGAGCAGTGCAATGAATTTATTTCACTTTCTTCTCGAGGTATAATCAGTGAATCATTACCTCTTTTCACCAGAAATTTACCTTGGTTATTGTTTTCAAGTGAATATTTGGTTTCTTAATACTCATCTGTTAAATTTGAATAAATTTGAATAATTGCAAAATGTCAGTTAAAATAAAAGGAGAAAATATTTAGATTTAATTGACTGTTACTTTCATTAAACTCCAGTGAAGGGAAGAATTGTTTATCACTTTTGCTATTATTGTCATTTTTATCGAATACTTTGGCCCTTTAAGTTAGGCAGTATTAGTTAGATGTACTGAAACAGGTGCTTTAGTATTAGCCAAACAACAAATAACAATTAAATTGTTATATAGTGTATTAAAAGTGTGCATGTTAAGACAAAAAGTCTCAAAGTTTGGGGAAAAAAAATAGTACTACAGCTCACTTTTTATAGGGGTCTTTATAACTGTCCTAGTTTACCCATTGGTCACCTACAAAATGTCAACCTCTCTATTAATTAAAACAGTAGGTCATGACCCTCTGCAAAAGACATCTTAATTTGCCTAAAAATATAATTTCTTTAGTGATATTTGATTTGAAAGATATTGCCTATTGAGTTTACAACTAAATCCAAGTTATTGTAATATTGGATGTGGTTATCAAAGTACCCTCGCTGCCTCCCTCTCCCTTCCAGATGTTCTGATAATCCTCTCAGGGAGTGACCCGGTCACTTTCAGCTCACCACCAATCCTCTGTCTCAGCCTCATTAAGAATGTGAACATTTTAAAAGTGACTCTTTTCTATTCCAGTTTGCCCTGGAGGAATGCTCACTGTCCACTAGCCCTGGTCACTTCATTCCCACTTTTACCTGTGCTCTCTGCCTGGAATGTCCCACAACTACTTTTCAGGTGAGATATTTATGGATAAAAAAGCACCAGACCCACTTTCCTTGTGATTCTGAAAATCCATAAAACTCCATCAGTCTTTAAAATAGTAATAAATTCTGCCTGGGCAAGAATAACAATTTATATTTTAAATAAAGAAAAATGCTTGAAAACTTCTCTTCTATCTCCCTTTCCCTCTCCTCTCTCTTCCTCAGAATATATAGTTGTTTACTGCAGTCTTCTTGTTGTATACACAAAGAAGTATTTGGAGGTCCCCCTGATCTAAGCTAGTCTGATTTTTCTAGGGCATGTTCAGGTTTTATTTGTTTCAGGAAATACATGTACATTTTAGGTAATAAATAACTTTGTTAAATGAGTACATTGGGTCAGTTTGAGATTTTATGAGACATGAGCATGTAGGAAATCTGTTCTGAGAGTCTTTCATCACGTGCTTGCCAACGAGAATAAAGTGCCGACAGTGAACTAGACCGACACAGAGCTGAAGAAAGACACTAAAGTCACGTACACTCTGACCTCCACAGCAGAACTATCTTGAGGCATGTGATGAGCTTTATCTACCCAAAAGCCAAGGTTTATGAATTGTATTATCTACTTAAAACCCTTCCTCCTCATTCATCTTGAATCACACAGAACATTTTTTGTCCTTGAAGCCACATGCCTCAGTGTTCTCTAATTAAAGCACTTTATGGTGGGAGATTCTTTCCAGTAACAAGTACAGTGTCAAAGGGGCCATTACATCTCAGAATTGGGCAAAGCACGAATTGCCATAGAGTCACGTTGCATTGATGGGGCCTGTAAAGTTAAAGCCTTCCTAGTAGAAAAGAAATAAAAACAAATAGGCTTCTCAGTGTTTACTTAAGATTTTGCTTCCTTGATGCTTTTCCAAGATGGGCACAAGGTTGATTTTTGTCAGTAGCTGTGCCACAAGTGACTGTCATGCAACAGACAGCTTCCTGAGAACTAACACAGGTGACCAGTCCAATATTTGCTTCATGATCCTCATAGAAAGACAGAGCAAGGACTGTTCAGCTCAACACACCTAGAGAAGGACCTCAATGCAATATAATATATGGCCCAGAAGATTATAGAAATTATTCCAGAAGATTATAGAAAATATCCTGGAGAATCCAGGCCCCGATCCTACTCTCACTTAGTAGGTTTTCCTGATTCATCTCATTCTCATCTACAATTTCAACTATCACCAGGCAGTAATATTTCTAAAAATAACCTGAAGCTTCCTGTCCTCCTATGGAACGTCACAGGGAGCTCAAACTTCAAATGATTGAAATGAATTTTAGGGTCTTTTCTTTAATCCCTCCAAGCCATCCTTTTCCTCCATTTATCTTTATTTCATTTAAAGATGCTACCAGTGCCCTCCCTCATGCTTTCATACCCAAACTGTCAGGGAGAGCTCACCAGTTCTACCTAACTTTATCTCTCAACTTAATTTTTCTCTAACCTCACTACCACGGCCATAATTCAGTCCTCACTATTTCCTGAGTTATTACAGTAACTTTGGACTAGTAATCTTGTTTTCAGCCTATTCAAATCCATTAGCATTAGTCAGAGTTCTCCAGAAAAATAGAACCAACAGGGGAGAGAAAGAGAGAGTTTTAAGAAATTAGCTCACATGATTATAGGGACTTAAGTCCAAAATTAGCAGGGCAGACTGGTGGGCTGGAGTGATGTTACAGTTTTGAGTCCAGAGGCAGCTTGGAGGCTAAATTCCTTTCTCTTCTCTGGACCTCAGTCTTTTCTCTTTAAGACCTTCAGCTACTTGGATAAGGCCCACCAATACTGTGGAGAATAATCTGCTTGACTCAAAGTCAACTAAGTTAAACGTTAATCACATCTAAAAAGTACAAAAATTAATGAATGTAATATATCCTATCAATAGGCTGAAGTAGAAGAATCATATTAATAAAAGCATTGATACTCATTCATGATAAAAATACTCAGTAAACTAGGCATAGAGAAAAACTACCTTAATAACCATTAAAAACCTACAACTAATATTAAACTTAATGGTGCAATTTTAGTTGGTTTTATTGTTTTTAAATGTTCTTCCAAAAATTCACTCATACTACCCACAGTCAAGTTGGATTATGCCCACCATCTCCTCATCCCCCTTGGTAAGCCTTAGAACAGCCCCTTCAAGTTGTCCACTGGGCCTCATCAATTAGAAAAGTTTCTTAAGGCTTCCGTGTTTCCCCAAATAACTGGCTCCTTAAGAAAGCTGCAACTACAGGAATCCACAAAGCAGTCAATAAAATCTCCAAGACACCATGTTCTTAGGCAGAGTGGGGAAAGAAAGGGAGATACTTCTCATCTCTTCTGTCATGGAAAAAGTTAAAAGGGAAAATTTATTCATGGGATGTGACAGACTGTCAACTGAGAGAGTTAGACCCTAAACATGTACAGTATCCAGCTGAATGAAATATTTCAAAAGCACATCTTCTGACAAAGATGATATCTCCAAGATACCTTTGAGCAAGCACACAAACATCTAATTATTCAAAATCAATTATTCAACAACTGCTCCTATTTAGGCAATAGTGTAAAATACTCAGATGTAGAAAACAAACTTAGGAACATCTAAACATTTCTTTTATGTCAGTGACATCACTATATCATTATATGGAGCAGCTCATGTTCAGTGTTCTTGGAAAATCATTGACCTCTTATCAGCTCATCATCATTAACACTTGCCATCTGTTTGTTTGATATAATACCCTCTACTACGAACTTTACCCTCCTTTGCCCCATTGAGTTATTCCAGTGGGGTTATAGCCACTGATCCTTTCCAGGCTGGCATAATTAGGTTCTTTATTTTCAAGGTCAAGTTATGTTTTTTTATGGAATGACATGCAAAGTAAATGATTGAAGGCTGGACACAAGTCAGGGTGGAATCAAACTTCGTTCAGTTTTTCTGCTCCTTTACTATTAGTGCTTGCAGTCTTCACTAAATGTCATCAGAAGATACTTTAATACATACCAACCATCAACAGAACCTGTGGTCTCTATTCCTGAAATTGACTTTGGGCAAGTTGCAGTCTCTGCATTTGACTGCATTCCATTTGAGGTAGAATTATACAATTGCAGCTCTCCTCGTCACTCGGGATGCAGGAAAGATAAATGAGGTGATTTGTACATGATGTGCTGAGGTCTTTGAAAGAGGCGGTATCCCCTGGAGGTGACTTGGTGATAGTGGTGGTGTCATCTCTCATGCACTTCTCCATTAGCAGTCATGGTTTTTCTCTGATGGATTGATGCAGCACCGAAGCTAAGATCATCAGTGAGGTTTAGACAAGAGATCAAGAAACAACAGAATTAGACCAATTCACCATCTAGAAATCATAAGTGGTGGTGGGGGTCCTCTTTCTGAGGGAAGACACTAACCAATTATAAGCAGTTCTTAGAAGGCAATATGAAAGCTGCATTTAACATTCTCTTCCCCTCACCTACCCGCACGAGGCATCTTCCTTCTCTTTCACCTTTCATGTCAAGGGACATTAGTGAGGACCTGTGGATAAATTCAGAGGCAGGGAGGTTTCGATAGTTTGACACTACACCCACATTTGGAGTGGACACCGCGTTAGCCAGCACTAGCCCACCACTGGTTGGAGTCAGTATCTTTCCAGGTTAGGATGAGTTGCAAAGTGGCATACAAGTTCTCCCAAACACAACCAACCCAACAGGGCCCCAAATTGTATTTTACATTCACTCTTAGAAAGCCATAAAGCCATATTTCCAGGAAGTCCATGAATATCTAAACTCTTTAAATTAAATGACAAATGTGGATAACTGATGTGGTCCCTAGGACACAGATGATGAATGTGAACCCCTTCCCTTGCCATCTTCCATTATGCAATCTTTATTGTGTCTGATGGGCTGATGCATTGGGATGTGGGGACAGGAGGAGCACAGGGGTGGAATGAAAAGCTAGAAGAGTTGGGCAACGCAAAAGGTAATGAAGAGGATTCTTGAAAAGGAGTCACCAAATAGGGACTTAGGCCTTCAGGGGAGCTGCATGAAAACCTCGGGGTGCCAGAGCTTAGGGACATGAGAACTCTCACGTGGGCAACCCTCCTCAGATGGGACCATTGTGGTGTATTTCTAGAGAAAAGTCAGTGATTTCCAGCAATCCAGTCTTTCAGTGCCTTTAAGGTCAGGGGAGTATAAAAAGTACTGACTAGCTAAAATGCCAAGATTTCAATGCAGTGAATTGATTTGAGATGAACTTGTATATCTGAGGCCTTGGAGAACAAAAATATCTCAAATATGTCTTTAGGGAGAGTGGAAGTAGACTTCATCATCAAGTCACAGGAACAGATTCTTATTCCACAGCAAAATTCACAGTTTCTGAGAAATTTCTGCCAAAGGTAGCACTGAGAATTTCTATTTAAATGTTGGCCATATATCAGTGACTTGGCACTGCTTACTCTGAAATTGGTGTATCTTCCACTGCAATTGTACAGAGCAGAACCTGCCTACTGTGACCTCTGGGATGGATATTCGGCCATCACAGAATGAGCACCTACTTTGAGTTTAAGATCTGTCTCCTGTATTACATCTGACCATCATGCTGTCTCCCACATCAACCCTATGAAGTGTGGACTATTACCAGCCATGCATAGATGAGACCATTGAAGCTTAAAGAATTTAAATGACATACTTAACATCCCACATGACAATGTGGCAGACTTGGTCTAGGAACCAAGATTTCCTTTCTCAATGTTCTTTTTCTATACTGGATTCATCTCCATAACTGTTCTTTAAAAAAAAAAAAAGAATTCAATATGTTGTCACGCTCAGCAAATACAGAAAAGTGAAAAGCAGTATTAAAAATTCATGGTTATCAGAATTTTGAATTTTGGAGTTATAGCTGCCAAGACATTTCCTCCAATCATGGAAAAATAGTAAAAAGGAAAAGAAGAAAAAAGGGACAACCCAGCATTGGGACACCTTCTGCATATTATCTGTTTAACAGCTCATTAAGCAGATGCCATTGAAAATGTAATTTTCAGTTTTAGTTGTTCTTGGAAAAAACCTAGCCTGCTTCACGCTCTGGCCTCTTACTTGTCTCCTTTGTGCTGACTGTGTTTCCACATCCCCCTCCAAAGGCAGTCTCAGCTCACTGAGCTGTGTTGCAGAATGGAAGGGGGAAAACTCAGCTGCCCATGTGAAATGCTTTATATTTTTGTCAGTAAAGGAGATCACTGGGATTAAGTATAAGAAAATGCCCCCAAAGCTAGAATGAGGATTCAGTACTACCCCTCATTATTTTATAGTCATTTTTTAATATACCTAGAAGGAAAATATAGTTTCTCTCTTTAGGTGAGGAAATAAACACTCAGAAACAGCCAGAACCATTCAGGAGAAGAAATTATGGGAAAAGTGGTTATAGCTTAGCTAAGTTGTCAAAATAAAACCACTATAATACTATTAAATGAAATATTCAGTCCTCATCAACAAAAATGTATCTTTCCCTCTATTTTCGAGAAAAGAGTTAAGATGGATAGTAGTAACTTCTCCAGTAAAATCATTTTTGCCACTTTGTCTTTTTATCCATCTCCAGGGAATATGAACAATCTTAAATTGTAAAAGTCATGAACTCCAATCTGTCCATTTTTTCCAATGAAGATACTGGGTCCAGAGAGTTGATATGAGTTACCCGAGGGCAGTTATTAACGTATTATTGCTAAGCTGAAAATCCTGGTCTCTTTTTTCCTAGACTTCTCTTCTCCCTGCCAATCTACTTTATTACTTCTGTCAAATTTAAGTTCAGTTCTGTTTAAGGAAGTGTTCTATAATTCTGATCCTTGATCACTGTTGTCCTATATTGCTTTAAACCTTTAGGGATTATGGTTATAAATGCTTAAAAACAGATGTTAAACAAATCTACTTCAATAAGTAGCTCTGCTTTTTTAAAAGCATAAATGTTGTTCCTTGCAAACATCAAATCTTTTTTACTACCAATACTTTGTAATAATAATTACATTTTCTTTGGCAAAAGGACAGGCTAACAGAATTCTATACAGTAAGTGGGGAAATGGAAATTTTTTATTGGAAAATTTTTCCATATGCAAGATATAAATACTTAGGTGTATTTTCCCTATGATGCAGGGTGACTGATAACCCTGTTGATATTAAGATTTTTGTTACATTTCACTGCCCAATGAGTTGATCACATGTTAGGCTTATTTTGGCAGGTTATTTCTGTTTAAATAAATAAGAGTTTTCAGCTTGCCTGAAACATTATTTCATGTTAAATTAAGGGAATGCAAAGCTTTAATCTTACAGACAAATAATACAGAAATAATAGTCTCTATATATAGTATAAGGGTCAGTCAAAATATCTAACAATTGAATAAGAACAAACAGTTACTGTATTTGTTACAGTGGAGAATGGCAAGACAGATTAATAAAGCCACATTGTATTTTGCTATAGGTATAGTAGATATGAACTAAGCTAAGGGTGCTGTAGGGTGTTTAACGGTGTCACAGGAAACATCATGGTGCTACACAATGCATTCTGTGAAGGAACAGAATCTCAAGGCAACTAGTGAGAAAGAACATAGAAGACCAAGAAAGCACAGTATTTATGCTTCTATGATATATAAGTTCAAGGAAAGATAAAAAATCCCATTCTTAAGATAAGCAAGTAGAGAAAGATACTGTATTTTGCAGAACATGTTGAAGGTAAGCACAGTCTCTGTGAAACCTATTTATAAAAAGTATTTTGAGTGTGTGCTGAACTAAAGACCTAAAGCAATTTGCAAATAGCAATAGAGATCCTGAAATGAGCCAGATGCATTCCATCAGAGAACCATATCTGCCAGGAAACCTCCAGGGCTCATCCAGAAGAAGGTCAACAGAACTGGATAGGACACCACACTCAATTCAGAAGTCACATCCATCAATTCTGCTCAGCTTGCAGCCTGAGATTCTAGGGCTGCCAGTAGAAGCATAGTCATTCAAAAATAATGAGTCTGTACGTGTGACCCAGTGGGCTCTGGGACCAAATTCCTAATTCTGTGAATTGACCTAGAGATCCCAAGGAAAATCTGCTTCCCATCCTGCCCAAACTTTATCTCCTGCTTCTTCCTACTCCCACCTGTAAAACATTCTTCCTCCATAGTAATAGATAGCATTTGTCTTGTGCCTTGTGCTTTACGAAGAGGATTATCTTCATTTCCTATGAGGAAACCAATCATCAGAGGAGTCAGTGATGTGTGTGACATTACACAGAAGCAGGTAGCAAAACAGGGGTGTTTCACTCCATCTGGCTGCCTCTCAAATCTATCTGTCTACCTCATCATTCTGTGTCATGGCTTTCTTCTTTAAATTTTTTTGTGAGGTATTTATTTTAAACTTCACAAATAATCCATGCTTAAGAGTGATGAAAATCAAGCCCCAATCTCCCTGGCTCCTCCCTTTTACTCCTCCTCTCCTTAGCTCCACCAACCAGGGTTACACAGAGCTCGTCACTATTCACAATTGAGGGTCTACCCTTCTGTATTTTTCTCTATGCATAAAAAGATGTAGACAAACACATTCTTCATTCTTTATATTTTTATTGAAGTATAGTAGGTTTACAATGTTGTGTTAATTTCTGGTGTAAAGCATAGTGTTTCATTTATACACATATACATATTCCTTTTCATATTTTTCATTATAGGCTATTACAAGGTATTGAATATAGTTCCCTGTGCTATACAGTAGGACCTTGTTTTTATTATAATCTATTTTATGTACAGTAGTTAGTATCTGCAAGTCCTAAACTCCCAGTTTATCCCTCCCCCATAACCATATATATGAGTATTTTTTCTATTTAAAAATAGATCATTACATATATTATCCTCAACTTGATCTTTTCGTCTAGTTTACATGGATATCTCTCCAGGTAAATGCTTATAGAACTAACTTGTTCTTTTCATGGTTACATCATTTCTCATTCATTAGAAATTATGAATCATTAGATTCATTAGAATTAAAAATGTTCAAATCGATCAACCATTGATGAGAAACTGCATTTTTCCTATTCTTTCTTGATTTGTCTGGTTGCTTTTGGCCACTATATATATTGCTAAAATTAACATGTTTGTACATGTATTCTAGTGCTTTTCTTTCTGTAGAAGAGAGTCCCCAAAGCCAAAGTATACTAATATACTTATTTAATAGAAACTTCCAGTTAATCTTCCAAAAGTTTTGCAGTGATTCATTTCCACATCAACCATGTATCAGAGTACCCATTTTCCCTTTACCATCATCAGCACTGACTATTGTCAATTTTTAGTTTTACAAAGCTGAGGGTAGAAATGGCCTTCATTTTTTGCAAAACTATTTTAAGTTTCAGCCCAAGAGTGACCTCCACAGCAAATTCTTGTTTTGCAATCAGGAAAAAAATTCTGTGTATACATAGGTGTATTTGTATGCTTTCCAAAAGATAAATGGAATGACAGTGTTGAAAGGTAAAGGAGACAAGCGGCTATTTAAACCTGAGAAAGCAATACATGTGATGATGGAGCTTTAATCTCTAGACATTGAACAGCTAGAGGTTGGCACTGAGTCCTTGTCAATGAACTCAGGAAGGTAATACCTGACTCTTACTACTAAAAAGAGAGTAGGATGATCAGTAAGGTCATATCTTAGCACATTTAAACATCCCTGGGAAGTGATGCTTTGGAAACACTGGATGTTTTATATTTGTCCCATAGATTACATAATGCAATTTCAAAGTATGCAGTACCTATTTTCCAAGGGACTCTAAAAATTGCACTTTGTACATAGAAAGAACCTCATTTAAAAAATCCATTGCACCTATTATATAAGATGTGTATCATAACTAGATGCTTTTCAGCTTCATTCTCATTGCAGGGAGCTGCTGACATCCTCCCTCTAATTCATTTCTAATTCTATTGATGCTCTTAAGGAGATGATGTGTTCTAGAGTCCTTGAGGCCAAAAAGAAAAAAAAAAGTGTTAAAAAGAGGTTCAGGAAATTCAAATGGTGATAGCACAGGGAAATATATACAAGATCTTGTGTTAGCTCACAGTGAAAAAAAAATGTGACAATGAATATATGTATGTTCATGTATAGCTGAAAAATTGTGCTATACACTGGAATTTGACACAACATTGTAAAATGACTGTAACTCAATAAAAAATGTTAAAAAAAAAAAAAAAAGAAATTCAAATGGTGGGTTTTCCATGGGAATATGGAGCTGCCTGGTTTGGTGTAAAAATTCCCCTCAGATCAGGAGGGTCAACGAGAGTATTTCTAATTGTGCTGAATAATGCAAATAGCTTTTGAACAATTCTGAACAAGTAAGCTGAGATGTGGCTAGTTTCACGTAAAAGGCAGTGTGATTGGTTTCTACAGAAGGAGTAGGCATTTATTCCCTGGGAGCAATTATGAAATATGTCACTTCAAATCTTCAGCCTGAGCTGGGATGCTCACATGAGGATTGTCCTGAGAGTTAGGCTAGTCTCCACAATGTCAAAATTACCAATAGTCCTTCCAAATGGTTCAATAAAAATGACTCTGAAGTAAGTTGTTTGGTTTCCTGGAGACCTGCTTAAGTCACACTTAACTATTTACCATTTAATGAGTGTTCTAGGAAAACAAAACAAAACAAATAATACCGCAAATGAAATGTGATTGCCAGTGATACCTCTCAAACTCTACAATCTGTTTCATTATGTTTATGCATATTCTGGTACGGGGAAGAATATCTGTATTTGCCTCTGTTAAGTGTGCATCAGACAATTATCTCATCAAACTGCATCTGGTGGGCGGTTAAAAGGAAAAGGACTAATCTCAAGAAAGATGAAAGTAGAGGGGTTTTGCGCCCCTTGATGGAATGTCACAGGCAGGATCAACAAGGCGAGTTTGGGAGGCAGACGGATGTAAATTAGAACCCGAGGTCACTGGCTAGGAGAGTTAGGAGCAAGATTTAATTTGTACAAGCCTCCATTCCTTCCTGAGCCTCTGTAGCTCCTCTGACATGCTTTAAAGGCTTTGCAGTGCCTCCTCCCTGGGCCTGGAGCTCTTTCTGCAAGGATCCACATCACTAATTCCCCCACCTCATGCAAGTTTTTGCTCAAATGTAGTCTTAATAAGGCCTACCCCATTCACATTATTTAAAGGCAACCCACACCTGACCAGGAACTCTGGGTTTCCCTGTTTTTATTTTTCCACGTTGCTTATCACCTTCTAAGATATTTTATCATAGCTTTATTTCACTTTAATATTTATCAGCTGTTTCTCTCCCTCCAGAATATAATCTCAGTGCGAGAAAATTGTAGTATGATTCATTCCTCATGTATCTCAATACCTAGAACAGTGCCTGGAAAAAAGAGAGGGCTCAAAAAAATCTTTGGTGAATGATAAACATTTGCTAGAGTTTCTAGTACATAATAGACTCTCAGATATATTGCTTCCATTTCCTTACCTTCCTTTCAAGCAGCTAAATCTAAATATGGATTCTTGCCTAAGCCTTTTCTCACTATTATAAGGTCATGTGCATATGACTAATGCAATTGAGTTCTGAATATTTCTGCTATTGAAGAGGTACAGTTATATGTAAGACTTTAAAAAAAATAAAAAATAGTACTATCTATAATAAGGATTTGGAAATAACAATCTCCTCAATGGAATAAATAATCTTTCCTTTTAAAAAATGCCTAGAGAGGGAAATTCCACCATCCCCCTCAAGTATTTAGACCCTCCAGTGTCTACTTACCATTTATTTTATGTCAACTTTTTAAATCTTGTTTTCATTTACTGTATTTTTGCCTGATTGACACCTGATACCCTTGGAGAAATCATGCATATCCGAAATCAATTGTCTTGTCTAGTCGTACTGTAGAAAAATTCCTTTTAGTCCAACTTTGCTTTTGACCTCTGTAAGGGAGCTTCTTCTTTCATTTAAGTCCAGAGGTTGACATGTTCCAAACCTCCTCTTAGAATTAGGTATTTGTCACAAGTTGAGTTCTCCAGGCAGCAGACACAAAGATGGAGTTAACACAGGACAGCAAAAGGTTTACTAGGTAGTAACACCTGGGAAAGGATGAGGGGCTGAAGCAAGATGAGCAGAGGGAGCTGTCAGGCTGGAATGAACCTAAGAAAGCCTCTTCCACTGTGGGCTGTGGAACAGAGATCACTCGTTAGAGGAGTTCTACTTTGGGCAGGATGGGTGGGCCCTTCTACCACTGCCTGACTGGGTCATTAGCTAGAAGGTCACTCCAAGAAGGGCAGTGTCTCAGCTCTAAACCTGACAAGGATCCAAAAGGCACTAACATCAGGACGCTGCCAGCTAACCATTCCTGCGCTAAGCAGCTGTCCCATCTTAAGGGGGATCTGAGCCAGGCATTTCCCTGCCTCCATCTCCTGTATCGGAGTGCATGCAGCCATGGCCTTGCACCTGTCTCCTCAGCAGTCACCCTCCCCATGCACGCCGCCAACGTCCTGGTACAGACACCTGCGACACGTCAGAGCAGGATTTCTCTTGTACTGTGTGCTTGGCCAGTGTGCACAGCAGTCCAGAGGTGCTGTCTCAAGAAGAACTCTCAGCCAATGAACAAAAGGAATTGGAGGAAAATATAATCCATTCACCTCTCTCCTTATGTGGGACAGATTCTACACAGGGTCCCAGAGGTCCCCAAAGGGATCGGGCCCCAGCTGTCTGCAGCGTTAACCTGCTCATTACTGCACTCTGTATTGACTTCTTGCCCTTTCCTGTCTCATTTCTCCATCCCTCTATTTGGCATCACTCTAAGTAAACTGCTTAGACTCAAGTCCTGATCTCAGCATCTGCTTTCTCAGGGAACAGTCTAGATAGGTACCCAGCTCTGTATGTGGTTTCTAGCACTCTGCCCACTGATGAAAGGTGAGACTGGGAGTCAGGAAACCTGAGAGATGTTGAATAATCAGTCCTAATAATCCCAGGTTCTTGCCTGAATTACAAATCTCTGATTTTGGATCCCTGACCTATAGCCCTGTGTCTGACTGTGATAAATCCCAAATGGAGCAGATCCCAGCTATCTCTAGCCAGGCTCACTGGGGGTCTGCCTACCACTGCCTCGTTAATTAATGACTTAGACCATAGAATGACTTCCTTACAGGGATCTCAGGACCTTATGCAAAAAGGGAACCATGCACAAAATTGCAAACGAAGCATCACTCACTTTACTAGAATAAAGAAGGCTCATATCTCTCCTCATCTCAAGGGCACTACCCACTTGTGCAGGCCATTGATGCTGCTCCTTGGTCTGGGCAGAGAGAATGTAAATATCCTCTGGTATAAGAAATATTAAGCCAGAGCCTGCTCTGTGGACAAGCTCTGCTTTGGTAAGCAATATTCATGGAAGATAGACTTCTGCGTAGAAAAGTTAAACTCAGCCTTTGGCAGTTGCATTATATCCAAAGCTGTCTCTAATCACTTGGCAGCAAAAAATGATTCTAAAATTTGACCACAGCTTTCAGAAAAAGCAGGGTTTATTTGCAGAAGTATCCAAATAGCAATCTAGACATAAATAGCACCCATTTCACTGACATGGTCATAGATCCTATCACTGAAGTGTAGCTGTGGCCCAAGTTTTCCCCTTCATTAGAGCTTTAGTTTTAATGATAATGCCATCTACTTATACAGAACCTGAGAGTTCGCTACATGCTCTCACATGCATTACTTCTGTTTTATTAGGTAAGCATGCCAAGGACAATTTTCACCATTTCAATGATCAAGAAAATAAGGATTACGTTACTTAAATAACTTACCTCCAAATCGCAGTTATTAGAGGGCAATGCTAGGATTTAAACCTGCATTTAAGTAACTTTAAAATTCACTTTATAGAAAACTCAGGTCCAAGTTTCCAAAACTAACTCACAGCAGAGGCCAGGCAAGAAACCAGGATTTTTAATCTTTAAGGATAATCTGTATTACATAGCAGACTTTCAGTTTATTTCTATACACTTAAGTTTGGCAATATAAAGTTTTGAGTTTCCTTAGATGAGAAACTAGTCATCAATGTAGTGTTTACAGAATTCACTTAAAATATGGAAGAGAAATACAACAATAAAGTCCTCAGGAGACATAACTGGGCAATTTCAATGTGATAACTGTTGAGAGATGTTCCTAACATGGAGAAGGGGAACTTCTTAGTGTATCACAGCTTGATGAAAATATCCTAAAAGAGCATCAAACCTCTTTCCATGAAAGTCACTGCCCACAAAGCAACCTGCCCTCATCAAATAGGCTTTCTAGGGCTTCACTGCAGAGAAGCAGATCCTAAAGGATTAAAAAAGAATCTCTTTCTGTGCACCTTTTTATTTTTTCTGTGTTGACAGTTTTCAATAAGGAACTCTCTATGTGAACAAATCAAAGGCATGGCCTCCACAAGGGACTTGATCCACACAAAATAAAATGCCCATGATAGAATGGTAGTTATGACAGACACTGAACCTGTGAAATAGTATGCTTTTGTTTCTGTGATGTCTCCCCCAGATGAAAATTGTCTGATTAAGTCTGCTGAGATCCATGGGGACACTGTAGCTCTTCTAAAGCAGACCAATCCTACCCCCCCACCTTCCTTCCCCTAGCTAGTTTTTATTTTCAAAATCTAAACAATGTTTTTTGCTGATTTTAGGCACACATTGGTTGATATAGCTGTTGTTCTGTTTTGAATGAGAATCCATTAACTGTCCACTTCATTTGCCAGTAAAAATGTTCCGAGAGACTAAAACAATTTGTGATCAATTTTCTACAGCAGAGTCAATGGTGATGGAAACTAAACTGCCAGACTACCAGAGGAAAGAGTTTTTAACTGTTTCATTCAGGTTCTAACATGTTATAGGAAACATTGAAGAATCAGCAGAAGCTGTATTTAGCCCAACAGGAAAAAACACCAATATTTGGACTTCTTGTCAGATTCAGTTTTAGTTTCCTAACACGTGGACCATTTTACTTTATTTCTCAGATCTCAGCAGAGACAAGCAATTACTTTAGTCAAAAGTTGTTTTTGTGAAAGGTTATTTTGATGATCCTGGTGAAAACATTAAAAATAGTCTTGCTTTCAGAACTGGAAAAGGAAAAGGGCATTATCAAATTTAGAAAACAGTTGCATTACTGAATCAGGATTTCAATTACAATGTTCGACCTTTTGGAAATTCTAGATAAAAATTCCACTTTGAAAAGAAAAACAAAGAACAACTCAAAATGGACAATGAACATACACTCCTCATGACGTTAAGGAAGAAAAGTATTGGCTCACCACTTTTTAATGACACTTCCCTATTTAAGATGTCCATGAATTTAGCAGATCTTATATTATTGGAGCATCTATTGGAGTCTCAGTAACATGGGTGAAATCCATCTGCTGACCTACCTCACTTCTCTGACTACTGAGGTTTCTACTCCTCCAACTGAAGTGTAAGTGACCAATAAGGGACGCAACAGAAATTAAATAAAAACTTAGATTAACTCAAACTTGTGCTCAAATATTTGTAGCAGCTCTATCCACAAATGTCCTTGAACAGGGGAATGGATAAACAAACTGTGGTACACAGACTACTCAGCAATAAAAAGGAAAAATATATTGTCACACACAATAGCATGGATGTATCTCATAGTCATTATACTGAGTGAAAGTAGTTGATCTCAAAAGATGATAGGATTTCACTTTTGACATTGTCAAAAGGTCAAACTATTATGGAAGAAAACAGATCAGAGGTTGTGAGGAGTTAGGGTTGGAGAAGGGTTTGATTGCAAAGGGGCAGCATGCAGGAGGTGGATTTTTTGTGACATATCTCTCTTCTGATGTGGTGATTACACAAATATATATGTGTATCAATACCAATAAAACTGTAACAAAGTGAAGCAGTCCCATTTTACTCTGAAAATTTAAAAATACAATTTGTTATAAAAGAATAATAAATACTTTAGATTATTGTACTACTTTTCCTTTTTCTGGAATCCCATAGGAAGAATTCTCTGCTATTGACAGCCAACAAAATTCTTTTTCTGCAATATCTTGGACCTTCCCATTGCTAAAATTGGCTTATCTTTCTTAAGGTAAAATCTGGTGATGATGATGATGATGCTAATGTTGCCATTATTAAGTATTCAATCGTGTCTAGGGATTATTCTAGACACTTTAGAGGCATTTCCACATTGCATATTCATAACAGCCTTGAGGAGGTAGGTCTCATGATCTCCACTGTATAGTGGAAAAAACCAAAGCATGGAAATGTTAAACCATTTGCCCAAGATCACTCACTCAGTTAATAAGTGGCTCACTGGATGTTCAAATTGAGGCAGTCTGGCTACAGACTCTGTGCCCTCAAACATGATAACTGTATTACTTCTTAATAAATTCTACTGGATGAACCTTTACAAATAGAGTAGTCAAACCACTTGGCTCTATATCTCCAAACTCTTGAAAAGGCAGAATGGATATAAGATCAACTAAGTCTCCTCACCTCTTCAGCCCCACTGTAGTCTTTCTTCTCCTGAAGATGTATTACTAGAGCTCAAACATTTTAATAGTTGGTGGTTGACTATTTGAGTATAGTCTCTGAATCTAAAAAAAGAGATGATCTGCCATCTTCCTGTTGGCAACATAGGTTAGACCTTAAAGCACCTGGCTCTGGGGACTGGCAAATATTTTGCTATTAGTGTCAGATCGTTTTGTGAAGGCAGCAGTTAGATTCTTTGTCTCAGTCTGCATTCCATCTTGTGCTGTCTCCTAGTTCATTTTATTATTTATTTTTTGCATACATTAAACTTAGTTTTGTAGAATTCTGTAAGTTGTGACCAATGGTTAGTGTCATGTATCCTCAATTATAATACTCTACAGGATCATTCCAGTTCTAAAATGTCTTCTGTGCTCTCTCCTTTAATACTCCTCCAAACCCTTGTCAACTAATCATCTGGTTGCAGTCTCTCTAGTTTTCTTTTCCAGAATGCCGTATAAATGGTGCCATACTGCATTTGTCTTACTCCACCAAGCTCTCTCAAACTGGCTTCCTGTACTTAGCAATTGGCATTTCAAATTCATTCATGTTTTTGTGTGGATTAATAGATTGATGTGTCCACACTTCACAGGAATCTAAAGGAACACAGTTAGCTTGTCCATTCACCTATTAAAGGACATCTTGATTGTTTCCAGCTGTGGTTATAAATAAAGTTGTGAGAGTTTTTATATATATATAAACTATACCAACACACATTGTGAGAGGTTTATGTAAATAGAACTTGTTCCAAGCAGGCAGAGTTAACTAGTATTTTCTCTTTATCTTTTGGATAAACACAAGATGATTCAGTTTTGGATCTGATCAATTTCTACCTGCCCATTATTACCAGTAAGTATGAAACTGAAGTAGGATGTTTACCAACTAAAGACAAAACACAACATTAGAGAAAAAAAAGTATCATTCATTTTAGATACTGAAATTCTCTCCCTTAATTTTTTGGTTGATAAATTATTTGCATCTGACCATTATTTAATAGGTCAAACACTATTCTCACCTTGCTTAAAATTCCAAAAACAATAGAGAGGAGTACAAAGAATAAACTCATTTACAAGAATCAATCTGTCATTCTATCCTAGAGAGAAAAGAATTCACAGTTGCACATTTCCACCACAATGACGTATAGCTGGGGTCTCACTCTGGGTCCAACAAAAAGAAGCCAAGCAGCTCATCTGAAATAATACAGAAAGGCCTGAGCGATGATAGGAGTTTGAACTGCAGGATGTGGTAGTAAACCATGGAGGCAGGAAGGATAAAGGAACAGGCGTCACAGAGACAGACAATAGGAAAAGACCAGAGGCCAGGGGGTGGCAGCTGGATGAGAAATGGGCAAGACCGGACAAGGATGCCACAGAACAGGCTCGGGGACTGAAGGGTCCACATGGTGGACATTAGTGGTGAGATTCCAGCCCCCACCTTTATAGGTGGAGAAACTACAGACTGAGTGTTAGCTATCTGATCACTTGAGCCACTAGATGCTTGGTTTAGTTTATTGCCTAAGCTATGGAGGGAAATCCTAAGGGGTTTGGTTGCCTCATGTATGTGGGGCTGATAAAGGTGGGAGAGACTCACCCTTCCCACCAGCCCTGAAGAACAGAACAATAGAGACACACTTGAGAAAACCAGTGTTTATGTCACGCCCCTGACTACAGTGCTCCACTGGCTTTTCAGCACACTCAGGGGAAGACCCAATAAAACAGACCAATCAAGCTGGCCATGATCAGAAATGAAAAACAGCGTATTGTACAAAGGCCTTTCTAAAAAGACAAGAAACAGAAGGTAGAAACAATTGCCTTTGACAAGCCTACTTCTGATTTTTCAATTGTGGTATTCTGGGATAGTATAGGAGTTGCAGCTTCCTGGATCAAAGCAGAAATATCAAAATGATTAGCCTACTATAGGAACTTGATTTTATAATGTTTACTTATCAGGATTCTCAAAGGAGGAAACATTTTCACCTAAATGCTTCTACTAACAGCTCCCAGATTTTGTCATTTTATCAGAAATAGATTTCTGCCAACAGTGTGATACATTTTCGTTTCTTTTTTAATTTAGCCTTTCGAATGTATGAATATTTTTCCTAGTGCATTGACAAGGAATGTTGACTCAAGAATCCAGTTCCTGCTTATTGATCCTTATTTTGTAGACTACCACAGACCTCTTTCCTAACGTCGTTAAAGCCTGAGCCAGCGGAATGATTCTGAGTCCGCTTGGCCTTCTATAGAGCTTTGACTATTGAAACCCACTTTGCAAAATGGGGATTATTTTCTCATGCTGTGTCTGGCCAACACTATGGGACTCCTCCACTTCCTCCTGGACCCACATCAAACCCTAGTGAAGCTGTAAACATAAGCCACGGAGTGTTAGCATGCTCCACGTGGTCTAAAACACTCTCTGATCCCCACAAAAGCACAGGCAGGAAGGCAGGTTCACCTTTGTGATTCATAGAGGGCCCCAGAATAGTCCCAGCTTCTCTGGAGAATGTATTTTCCTTCTCAAATCTATCCTAACTCCTTTGAGTTCATATTCTGCCATGAGCCAACAGAAATAAATTCATAATGTGATGAAGGCTGACTCAGAAAGGAAGCCTCCCACACTCACTCACTATTGGTGGGAAAAGAAACCTATATATCCTTTCTTGAGGGCAATTGCATAACATACGTCAAAGGCCTTAAAATAGCATATTTTTACCATAGTCTCACTTCTAGGGATATGTCTGAAGGAGATAATCGGACAGTTGAAAAGGTATCTCTTTCAGGAGTTTCATGTTATTTATAATAACATAAAAAATTTCAACTAAATGTCCAACAATAAGAGATTTCTTAAATAAATGGTGATGGACTCCTGCAACAGGTACTCTGTAGCCAGTAAACTCTTGGTGCAGATCTGTTTTTCTTGACATGTGAAGATGCTCATAATATACCATCAAATTTAAAAGATGATTAAGTAGAAATGAGTCTGTTTCCATTAAAGGTTTTTAATTAAGTAAACATGATGTAATTGCATAGGAAAAGTTTAAAAGGGTTAAATGTACCAAAATGTTACAGGTAGCAAAATATGGTTATCATTGGGGTTATGGATTTGTTTTTTTCTTTTTATAATAAAAATGTTTACATTCTGTGATAAGGAAAATACTGGCTCTATTTTGAAGGAAAATAATGGAGAAAGATAAGAAAGATGGCTGTTTTCCCCTGCACTTTCAGACCTCTGATTCACAATGGGAGTAGTTTCCTACTTAGCAGCTAAGACGAAAATGGCTTCTGCCATTTCCTGTCAATCAGATGGCTATTGGAAGCCTTGGAAATGGTCAGGCCTCGAGCCAAAAGGTGCTAGTAATTTGATACGGAGTTGGAGAAAATCTGGATGAGTAAATGGCTCATTAGGGGCTTGGATGATTTATGCTTATTCTGAAATCTGTTGCTTAGAGCCAGGAGTAGTTAGTGGGTATGGGGTGATACGGGGGTGGAGAGGGTCCTGGGTGAATGAATGCCACTGGAGATGGCTTCTGAGGAAGGCTGGGTGCTGGTGGGCCATTGGGCCCCCGAGGACGCTTGCTTCTATATTCCGCCAGTTCCTCAGAGATCCTTAAGGAACTGCTTCCTCACATGAGACCTCACGGTGCCCAGGTGTGTCCTACTGTACACGATACATACACGACACCTGTGTGTACATGCACACTCATATGGAACTTCAGTTATCAATTGTGTGTAATACCAATCATGTGTCATCTGTGTCTATTAGATATGGGATAATAAGATAGAATACTTTTTCTTGAATAAAAGTCCTTTGCATGCATCAAGGTAGATTAGTGATTATTTCAAACCTATTTAGTCAAATATAAGACTAAAATGAGTACAGTTTTAGCTATGTAATTTGCCCTGGTGTATTTTAATTCTAGCATTGCTTCAGAGATACTGGTGGAAAATTTTAAGCAGGAAAATTAGTAATATACCTACAAAAGAAATCTATTGACTTTCAAAACATTTGAAGAGTCATCCCATGAAGTCCACTCTAGTTATTTAATATGGGTCAAATTCAGCCTAGGAATAGCTATCTCGGGTTTTATTTTGTTTTTGTTTTTTCTGATAGTAAAGCTCATAAAGAATAAGTCTTTTGAAAATGTTAACTTGGCAGGTATTTTTGCCCTCAAAGATACAAAACTTAATGTTCTTAAATATAGTAAGTATTTTTACAGCAGTATATAACTTAAGATTAAATAATTCTCCACTTTCACCACAAACCCTAAGAGCAATATATGAGGCTGAAACATGAACATGCCAATATTCAACTCAAACAACTGACGAAATCGTAACTTTTTGGCAAAATAAGTCAACGTTTGTCTTAAAAAGATCTTTGAAGGGAACTTAACATAGCCAGAATCACTTTTAGTTAGAACATGATACTTTACACTACATTCACACCCTGTCTTTTAAACCACTTACCAAAGAATCCAATCTGTTTCATAACTTCAGTGTCAAGTGTGAGTATGTTTGGGTTGGGGGAAAGAGTGGGGACACCGCTGGTCCTATAGTCGAGATTACTTCTGTGTTAACAAGAAGGCAGAATAATGCCTGCTAAGGTAGGAGAGACATTTGAATGTGACTTTACCTCCACAATTGGCATTGCAAAATGACATCCATTTTGCCTACAGAACCATGCCTAGGGAAGCATGACCTGGGGCAAATTCCACAATTCCACATGAGGTTCTCACAGCCTCTCCTTGCATGGGCAGTAACAACATTCTCCCCTCACCCCTGCACCGCACACACATACCCACACATCACAGGGTAATAGACTAAACCTTCACACAACCCATTAGTGTGTGAATCCATAGTTCTAAAAGGAAAGTTGGGTTGTACTCTTAATCTACTCATCAACACACATTCTTTGTGGAAAAGCTTATTTCTACTTTGTATAGTCTGTATTATAAGTATATATTCTATATTATAATTCATTTTTGGGGCAGGGAGGTAATTAGGCTTATTTATTTATTTTTAGAGGAGGTATTGGGGATTGAACCTAGCACCTTGTGCATGCTAAGCATGCACTCTACCACTTAAGTGATATCCTCCCCCTACTATATTATGATTCTTTATAACTCACTGTACTGTCTTGATCCATAATGAAATTTCAGAATATGGCTTACAGATAACTGAAAATATTAAATCGTGTGGAATAATGTCATTGGAACTAAGAAACTGGACAGCAAACCATCTTTCAGCTTCAACTCTCTACATCTTCTGGCTTTCAATTTTTTTACAAAACATTTTTCATTCCAATGTCAGGTTTTCTTGGATTTCAGTTAGAATCCAGTTCATGGTGACTTCAGTTTTCAAGCATGTCGGGTCAACTCTGGACAGGGAAACCAGCTACAACAGCTGCAGCTTCTGTTTCTCTTTGGGAATAAAAGATGAGTACCTTGTTGTGTGGCTCATCTTCTGCTTGGTGCAGAAGGAAGGTCATCCAAAGCCCACAGTTCTTTCATTGTAGCTACCATCACAGAGTGTGCTAGGCCACGAGTGACAGACTTCTAACCATCTCCAGAAACAAACTTGTTGCCTAGACTGCGATTCTGTTGAATTCAGTCCAGTTACCCAGGTGAGGAAATAGCATCATGACTGTGCTTCAGATCCATCCACAGCTACTCGCCCAAGTCAGATAGGAGGTTCCGCCCACATTGCAATCAAAGAGACAAAAGAATAAAGATCTAAGATCTCCAGATGTCCACCAGTCTAACCCAGTCCTTAATGGAAATTAGGGAGAAAAGGTAGCATTCATAAAATATTGCTCAAAAACTTTTTAACATCTGCTCAAATAGGTGCTTTTGATCAAAATCCCCTGTTAGTTACCCATCACACTCAATAAAATACTAACTCTGGCCAAACTTGGACCAGCTCTAGGTTTTGGCCTTTGCTATGGGTCCCCTCTGTTTAAAGCATTTTGGGGGCCCCCTTTCACATACATTGCTTCCTCACTTTTATCAAGTTTGCTTAAGTGTCTCCTCCTTTTGTGGAAATCAGTGATCAATAATAATCCAAAAGCAAGTTAGCAAGCAAACAAAACAAACGAACAAACAAAACTGTCAAGTCTGGATAAACTCTTTCAAGCCAATGACATTGTACAGAGAAACAGAAGATTCTTCTGCTTTCCCAGCTAGGCTGCTAGTTCTCTCTGTAAAACGTCCCCTAGTCAAGTCTGTGTCATATGAAAACCAGCCTGTCTTCTCATAGCATTCATGGTTAGTAAATGTTTAGTAAAGAAATAGGAACACCTAAGTTGTAAAAACCAGACTGCTTTCAGCACACAAATCCAGTGGAAACAATGAAAGAACGCACGTCTATTGCTAATTTAAAAAATGATTTCCTGTATATCTGCAGCTAAATCACCAGGAATAAATGTAGTATTTGCCCACTGGGCTACACATGCCCCTGCCTCCCTTGGGCTAAGCCCAGGACTTGTCAGCAGTTCTGTCACAACCACCCTACTTGTAGGCGTGTATTTCCTTGAACTTCCTCATACTTGTCCTGGCCATTGTGACATAAATTCATCTTTGTCAGTCTCAGCTGACATATGCAAACCTCTCGCTTATGTCATCTGGGAAATAGATGACCTTGTGGCTAAATATATACTGCATGGCTTTGCAAACTGTCAATCTTCAGATTTAGGATTTAGTTGTTGGCATGTTAGCTTGTCAGTTTCACAATTGAAAAAGGAACTATTTCCAGGACAACAGCTGTCTTCTGATGAGCACATGATATTTTCTCCATTTCAGTGAAGACTTGACTTCATTTTATACATTTGAAAATTCACAAATAACAAAACACAGAAGTCTGCTGCTCTTTTACTACTTTTCAGAGCAGCTTTTCCCCATCCCTGTTTTAAGTATAATTTTTCAAATGGTCCAGATAGAAAATAACTTTATTCATTTTCCTTCAGAAAAACAGAAACGCATGATGAAATAGTAGAAAAAAGTATAAGTCAAAACAGAATACATGTCTTCATCATGTAGGATTACTTTCTAAAGTTGGAGTAAATGTATTTTTTTCCTTTGTACTTTTGCCTTAATTTTCCTCTTACTTTTTTCTACTTTAGTTCTACATAAACTTTCTAAGTTCTTAAAACTTTTTACTTTAGGCAACAAGGTAATATAGGCTCCCCAAAATGTCACAGACATCACTCTGTTAGATGTAAAATTGTGTTAAAATGCAATGATGGTCAAAACAGAACTTTATTAATTTCAAGAGCAAACTTTATTGAGGGAATGAAGATTGAAGACATAGATTGAGCTTTTAGAAGAATTTACCAACTGACAACCAAGAAATAGCACAACACTGAGGAGAGTATGCGTATTTAAACAGGCTATTGAGACAACTTGATCTTAATATGTAAAATATATTAGAAGTTAAAAGAAGTTAGGATACCATGGTATGTTACCTTGGAAATTTTCTTTCAGTCAAGGAATTCTAAGTGGGTGCCTATGATGAGTTTAGCAGTATGCTAATTACCAGAGGCAGAGGAATTTATCAGGCATTGTCCCTACATTCTGAGAGCTTCTGAAGGCAAACATTCAACATGTAGGTGCCTAAGGACAAAGTGATATGATGGGAGCATGTGTTATGCTCAGTGGATCAAAGAGAACAGTCAGTTCTTCTCCTGGACGGTCAAAAGCCAGAAAAATGTGGCTGAGGCAACATGAAAATCTATAGAAAGTCACTTTATGTATCAAAAGTAAAAACTAAATAATAGGTGCATATGAATCATAACTATGGAAAGTATATTTATGCTTATGGATAGAGTTCTAAAATTTATTTGATCATGTTTTTTTCCGTGTAAAGCTGCCTTCACTTATAGCATTGTAATTGCCAATAAGAAAGCTTATTATCAAATTGTCTATCTTTTATTATTATTATTGCTTTTTAAATTGAAGTAGAGTTGGTTTACAATGTTGAGTTAGTTTTTGGTTTACAGCATAGTGATCCAGTTTTATATATATATATTCTTTTTCATATTCTTTTCCAGTATAGGTTATCACAAGATACTGAGTATACTTCCTTGTTCTATACAGTAGGACCTTGTTTGTCTATTTTATATGTAATAGTTTGTACCTGCTAATCCCCACCTCCTAATTTATCTCCCCTCTCTTACTCCTTTGTTAACCATAAATTTTTTTTCTGTCTGTGAGTCTGTTTCTGTTTTCTAAATGTGTTCTTTTGTATCATTTTTTAGATTCCACGTATAAATGATATTATGTGGCATTTGTCTTTCTCTGTCTGATTTACTTCACTTAGCATGATAATCTCTATGTTCATCATTGCTGCAAATGGCATTAATTCATTTCTTTTTATGGCTAAGTAGTTTTCCATTGTTTACACAACTTTTTTTTTATTCTAGTATCTATCAATGGACATTTAGTTTCCTTCCATGTCTTGGCTTTTGTAAATAGTGCTGCTGTGAACATTGGGGTGCAGGTATCTTTTCGAATTAGAATTTTCTCCAGATATATGCCCAGGAGTGGGAAAACTGGATCACATGCTAACTCTATTTTTAGTTTCTTGAAGAATATTCGTACTGTTTTCCATAGTGACTACACCAAACTACGTTCCCACCAGCAATGTAGGAGGGTTCCCTTTTCTCCATACCCTCTCCATTTACTGTTTGTGGATTTTTTAATGATGGCCATTCTAACCAGTGCGAGGTGATACCTCATTGCAGTTTTGATTTGCATTTCTCTGATAATTAGTAATATTGAGCATCTTTTCATGTGCCTATTGTCCATCTACCTGTCTTCTTTGAAGAAGTATCTATTTAGGTCTTCTGCCCATTTTTTGTTGGGTTTTTTTTTTAATTGTGCGGTATGAACTGTTTGTATATTTTGGAAATTAATCCCTTGTCATTTGCATCATTTGCAAATATTTTTCTCACAGTCCATAGGTTGTCTTTTTGTTTTGTTTATGGTTTCCTTTGCTGTGCAAAAGCTTGTAAGTTTGCTTAGGTCCCATCTATTTACTTTTGCTTTTATTTCTATTGCCTGGGTAGACTGCCCTACGTAAACATTGCTATGATTTATGTCCGAGAATGTTTCACCTGTGTTCTCTTGTAGGAGTTTTATGGTATCATGTCTTATATTTAAGTCTTTAAATCATTTTGAGTTTATTTTTGTGTATTGTGTGAAGGAGTGTTCTAACTTCGTTGATTTAAATGCAGCTGTCCAGCTTTCCCAACACCACTTGCTGAAGAGACTGTCTTTTCTCCATTGTAAATTCTCGCCTCTTTTGTCAAAGATTAATTGACTGTAGGTGTGTGTAAAATTCTCTTTAATCTTCTTCTTAGTCCTTAAAATAATCTTTTCTTATGTATACCCTAAAGGTGGAGAGGAAACAGAACTAACTTCTTGAGAGACACTGTGCTCTGTGCTTAATATTTCTATGTCAACTCATTCAATCCTTTCTTCAGTTCTATGATTTTTTAAAAATCACTGTAAGAATAAGGAAACTGAGGCATGGAAGCATTACACGATATGTGCAAGAAAGAGGAGTCTGATGGATTCTAAAGGCTGCCTTTCCTTACCATGCTCTATTTTAGAAGATGAATTATATCCAGCAAAATAAGGGAATTCTATTTTAGCAATGTGACAGTTCTAATATTCGAAGTTCATGGCATGGCTAATAAGCTGCTGCATTTTAACCACATGCCTTTGGGTATGTTTCAGGCCTCAGTTTCTTCCTCTGTAAATGGAATAGGTTATATGGGGGGTTCGCTAAGCAGGTCTGAGATGATGTGCCTCTGTGGCGTGGAATGATTTATCATTCTGAGCTGTCAAAGTAGCCATTTCAGAAACGACCACGATCACACTGAATAGCAGAAATTTGATAATCCCCTGAGAAAATCTACTCCAGATTGCTTGGAGGTAGGACTATGGGCAATTAAATGGATATAGGCATTTAAAATATTTTAATTACTCTTAACACAGATGACAGACTTTACTTCTCTTACTTGGTGCTTATGTAAAATGCAAAAGCAAAAGAAATGTGTAAAAATAATGCTAACAGCTATTTTACTGTTTCATTTTCAAATTAAATGTTAAATATTATCCATTTGGCTCATTTAAAATAAATATTAATTTACCTTAGAAGAGAACTTCAATAGTGATCATTTTGAAGGATTCAAAAAGTGATTTTCTGCATGGGCCCTTGGAAACCACATTTAACTCAGCAGGATTTGCTGAGCACTTTTTCCAAGCTCACTGCACACCACCTTTACACTGCTTAGGTCCATAGGTGCAAACCACCTATTCCATAATTTATTTAATATTTTTAGTTGACATTGACTTGAAGTTTTAGCCAAAATAAATTTACTCTGCAAGGAAACTTGACAAGTATAGATGGCTTGCTAGAGTTGTACACTAAAGATAACAATAACTTGCATCACTCTTTTTTTTAATGTCTGCTCAAGTCCTGCCTAAAGCTATCTCAAATTCCACCACCAATGATAGGCCTACAAATTTGTATGCCAGAATTCTGGGAGCAAGTTCCTCCCACCAAGGACTAATCAAATGAGCCCTCACCACAATGCCTCTGCAACTTGTTCTTACCAGCTAAGTACTCTAAAATTAGGCATTTATTTTAGACTGTAAAATCAATGATTACTCAGGACAAATAAATCTGATATACCTTAAACATGCCATGTATTTTATCTGAGTTATTTAGAATTCTGGTATATTAATCAAAGGATAAATTCAGAAAAACATCCACGAAGCATTGGCTTTGAGCAGAGTAATAAAGCCAGCAGCTTGCCTTGGAGAACTCCCACCCAAGTACCATCTAGCTCACCACCAACCTAATTCTTAACTCCAGGCCTTATTTTCCCTCTACATGTACCCTCCCTGCCTTCTTAATCTACTGGGGATCGTTTTTGCTTTTCATAACCTTCAGAAAAGAACTGGAAGCTCATTCTCACTAAGCTCATAGCAGCTTAAAGGTTTGTGTGTTCCAGGGATTACTGCCTTCAAGAAGGGTGAAAATCAAAAGAAAGTCTAGTGTAACATGCTTGGGTTTGCATCTTACCTCCCCGTTACCTGCCCTGCATGCCATCATCCCAAGCCACTTAATATCTGTATGATATTGAGCAAGTTATCTAACTTCTCTCAGCTAGTTTCCGTATCAACAAAGTGGGAATAATATTTCCTTCCTCATAGGCTTGTTATGAGACTTTAATGAGCTAATGTAAGGTGCTTAACACAGTGCTTGGTACAGAGTGCGAACTTCATCAACAATAGTTGGTACTATTGTTATGTAACAGTTTCCACCAAAGAGGAAGTTTGGCCCCACCTCTAAGTAAAATTCAAAACATTCTGTAAACGATAGGTGGAACTTGATACCACTGTGCAGTTTAGCAAATGTTTGTTTACAATCAGTTCTGTTATTTGTCAAGATATTACTTTATTTCCTGAAAAAAAAAGTGATATGATTAATAGAAATGACCCGACAAGGTGGCAGGAGTACTAATCAGAACAGAACCACTTTGAGTGTATTCTCCCAGAACAACAAAGTCACAAAAATAAGTTTTATAAACTAAAAGTTATTCTTTCCCCACCTCTAACCATCACCACTCCTCCCAAGAAGGATCATTGAAGTTTGACTCCAAAACAATGCCTTGCTTCCTATTCTGCTCTCCTGTGAGGGCTGAACCCACCTTCCCAATTCTTTCTACAGTATGGGTAATTACAAAGGTTATTGTGATAGACATACCCGACCTAAAGCTTTGCATTTATTCTACTTGAGTTTTTGGAGGTGACTCCTGAGACTCTGGAAAACTTGCACAAGTTTAGCTTTACGTGTTCCCTGAACAGGCATGGAGCAAGAGATTGTGATCAGCACGTGACATGTGCTGTTTCCTGAACATGAAGGTGTTTATCCTGATGCCTTCCATGGGGTCCTATTCCCGGGTTATCAACTGAAGAAATCAGACTTAACTGTTGTTGTTGTTGGGGGACTTCCCATCCCCCCCCCGCCCCCTCTCTCTGGGCTGACTCTTCTGAAAGCACCTGACGGGTGACATGGGAGGGAAGGTCATGAGAAAGTCAACAATGTGACAGCCATTTCCCGAACCATCCTGATCTTATCCTTGAAGATGGATCACATTCTCCAGCTGAACCTGTTATAAATAGCAGTTACCAGGAGCTGGGCGGCACTATCACAACTTAGCAGACTTTGCATAGGATTGACAGTTTCCATCTCTCCAATGGGCTCTGCCTAGAAGCTAATTCCCATCCTGGGCTTTGGTGAATTCACGTGTTATTGCATACTCTCACCACCCCCATCTCTAGTCTATCTTTTGCTTCTCCCAACCAGCCGAGAGTCTTACAAGCTTGGCATTGTGTAGTTTGTATTGCAGAAAACAATAGATTAAATAGGTTTTATATTTTATTTAATATCATTTTCCCATTATTTACCATGGCTCCCAAATAGTGTGCATTCTTCTTCATCTGGCATCTTTGAGATTCACTGGCTCAGAGATTTTAGAATGTTTGGAACATTCATAGAACACCCAAAAACCAAGTTTAAGAGAACTGTTTTCCATTCCAGGGTCAGTATAAAAGGAGCTGAACATTCAAGATGGAAAGAAAACCCATATGCAGCTTTCTCTGGTCACCCTAACGTTCCCTATAAATGCAAGAGATCACCAGCCATCACATGGTTGCATGACAGAGTCCACCAGAGTCAGCATAGATAGACTGGAAGTTTCTACCTGAATAATCCACCGGTAATAGCTTCCAGACAATGTGAAAAGATTGTTTTTAAAGTAGTATTTGACATTGTAGACATGGCTTATTTCTTCCTTCAATAATATCCTTCAAGAATATCTCTAGGGGGAGGGTATAGCTTAGTGGTAGAGTGTGTGCTTAGCATACACAAGGTCCTGTGTATGCTAATGGAGGTTCAGTACCTCCATTAAAATAACTTAACTAAATAAATAAGCCTAATTACCTCCTCCCCCCCCATAAATAAATAATAAGTTAAATAGAAACTGCCACTTAAACATTTTTTAAAATAAAATATAGAGAACATCTCTAATGTTTAGCTAAGAGAAATGTTAGGACTTTGCAGGAACTGGAGAAGGTATGGCTAAATCTCTTTTGACGAGAATTTCTGAACACATACCATGTGCCACACACTATTCAGAAGAGCAAAATCTCTCCCTTTCATAGAACTTCAGTCTAGTTGAAAACTTCTTAACTGAGGAAAATAATAATGAACCAAGAAGAATCCTGAGATCATTACTGACAATAATTTTAAAGGTAAAAGCAATGCTATTTGGTTAAGAAGCTTTGATGTTATTGGAAATAGATATAAATTCACTGGAATGAGCTTCATTTATGTTAAAAATCCTATTAGATTTTTAGTACCTGGCAAAATATCTGAGTTTTAGTTTCATCATCAATAAAAATAAGGAGTTAGATGAACTCTCAGCTTCCTTCCAGCTACACTATTCTAGGTCTATAATTACGTATTTCCAAATTTACAGACCAAAGTACATTATTTGACAAGAAAGTACCTATTATACATCTAAAAGTTACACATATGCCTGTATTATGATAATATATTTTAGTTGGGGGAGTCTTAGTTGTGAAGACTACACCTTGCTTTTAATCCTTTTATAAGTATTTTGAGGGAGGCGAGTGTAGTTATTAACAATAAATATATATTGAGCACCCACTGTGTATATGGCACTAAAGTAGATACATGTTCAGATGATGGTGTTAAGGAGGGCAGGGTGTCCCTGTGTCTGATACCTTCCAACACTGCTGCTCTTCCAAAGAAAAATGGAGTTTGCCTCTGCTTGGCCAGTGCAGGATGGTGAGGGAGGCCCCACCCTCTGACCTTATCAGCTGCCTTCAACCTGGGAGAATGGTTATTCCCAGTCCCATTGTTCAGTGCTTCCTGATCCTTTTTCCCTCTGACTCACCAAACATGAAATCATAGCTAAGGAAGCTTCAAAGGGACCATAGAAAACCCTAGACACACACAGTTTAAATGACAAAATGGTGTCAAGCCATAACAAGACTAGAAACAAAATCATGGGTTTATTGTGACAGCTGCACTATTTAAAGACCAGCCCCCTCCCCACAAATAAAGCTGGGATTCCTTAGGCTGCTTCCTAAAGCCTTTCAATCTAGCCCCACACATTTCTTCAATCTGTACAAACATTATGCTTCAACAATAATACATTCCTCATAGTTCTCTGTATGTGCCATGCTTCCTTCTGTTTCCCTTGAATTTATAGTATTACGTGCCTAGCGTGCTCTCTTTATCTCCCTATTCCTCCTGATGAAGGCTTCTCAACCTTTGAAGCCAGCTGAGATGCCAAGTGGTCTGTGAAACCCTTCCTGATAATCCTGGATAGTTACTCATGCCCTCTCTCTCACTATCAGTTCATATTTCCATCAAATGCCTATTGCAATACTTGGTTGACAAGTTTTTCTCTGCCACCAGATTGCAGGCTCCTTAAGGCAATGGCTTTTGTTTTATTTCTCTCTGGATCTCAAGAACTTTCTGGTCTCTAAGGCTCAAAGTTTGTTTAATAAGTAAACAAATTCTGGCTTCTGCCTCAAAGCAGAGACATCTTTAGTAGGAGTGTGGATAATGGAGTGAAGACTGTGGGGGTAGTGAGCCTAACGGGTCAGCTTGGAGGTTCAAACTAGAGGGGTTCAGGGGGCCCCCAAAACTGCACCCGATAGTGAGAGTGACCAAGAAACAAGTTCCAGTTCATTGCTCTTTCCATTACTTGTGCTCATAAAATTTGAATAATAAAGGAGTGGAAGTTGATATCTTCATACAATGTGATTTGTTTCTCTGATAAACACTGGAGGAAGAATTGAGTAATGGAATGATCAGATCAAGTGAGGGGTCACTCAGGCCCATGAAAAGGACGTCTTCCAATAGGCCACAAACAAAACTGAAAATTGAAGAACAAAGTAAACTCAATACCTGGGCTTTCTTCATCTACCTAGGCCAGTTCCAGAGTAGGAAAAGAAAGCATGGGAGAATGACTAGCACGATTCTTCTCTAACCATCCATGTGCACCTTTAAAGGTTGCAGAACTTCACTGGGAAAGGTGAGGAGGAGGTGAAAGTGTATTATTTTAAGTAATCAACTTGGAGGTTATAAGAAATGCCCCCTAAATCTCAATGGCTTCATGCAGTCATATGTTTTCCTTCATGTCAAGGAAGGAGAAGTGGGGAGCTTGATGCCAAGTCCATGTCCAGCTGGCAGCATGTGACCGATGAAGGGAAAATTTTGAGAGTCAGTCCCCTCATGGGCATTGCCCAGAAAGCAACAAAAAGGCCTTCTGTGTCCGCAAAGGGACTGGTTAATACAGTTGAGCTATTTCTAAAAAGAGAGAAAACCAAAATTCTCTCAGAGAAGAAAAGTAAAAAGTCAGGGAAAAAAAGGGGAGAGGAAAATTCAAAGTAAAAACTGAAGTTTAGAAAGCATTCAGGAGAAGTCTGCACTCTCTGGGTGTCTCTTAGACAAGGCACCCCTTACCTTAGATTATCACGTAGCTGAAGAATGGAATATATATAAATATGGAGCAAATACATTAATATGTATACACGTATACCTGTAAGTTCCATTCTTCAGCTGTGTTTGTGTATACATACGACAGAGATGGAGCCCAGAGTGTGGGAAAAAAAGACAGAAGATATTTAAAAGCATATATTAAAAATATATTTATGTCAGCTATATGCTTTCCTTTTAGCAAATTCTGGTTTCTTGCCATATTCAAATTTTTTGGTCCTTGTACTGTATACACTTCCCCAAGTGGGTCATTTTCTTCATTCTTTTTACTTAGGGGCAAATACTGTATTTTCTGTCTATTCCAGTTAGAAAAAAAAAATAGTAACTCTAACCTGTTTCATCCTACCTCTTTACTTTTTCCCCCTTATCCTCCAGCCAGCTGCTACTATTTTTTTTAAAGATACAGGCACATCCTTTCAGCAACTTTCACTTATTTGTACTAGAGCACTTTCGAATGGTAATTATTTTGTTTATGTGCTTGCTGACCTTGCTAAACAGTTTCCTGAAGACCAGCTCTTCTTGCAGGCCCATTGCCTCACAGAGCTCCTGATGTGTAAGAGGCAGCATGCCTGTGTAAATTAGTGATTAAATGGAGAAATTTTGGAGTGAAAAGGTGAAGTAATAATAATGATGTGAAATGGTAGGAGGAAACCAGGGCTATCCCTGGAAAATAGGGACATGTATATGCTTTATAAATATGTGTTGAATGAGAATACAAGCTCTATTCTAGCAATTTTTTTCCCTCTGATATTGCTTTGTCTTATATCCCCATTACTCAGAACCATGTCTGGCATATAGTTTGTGAGCAGTAAATATTTGTTGACTAGATAAAGGACTGGGAGAAAATAAAATACGTGGCAGTTCTACAAGTCCTAGGCTAAAAACCTTTTCACCAATTTTTCCCCCTCTTTTTCACCCAGCATGTTCCTTCAGTAGCTTTGCCTAATGCAGTGGACTGCCCTTAATGTTTCTTCCACACCTCTGCCAGGACACAAAGCTTCGCTTCTGATGCAACGTGGCACTAAATTCTAATTCTTTAAAATCGGAAACTAACCTGCTACAGAGACCAAGCTATTTTGATTCAGAGGTTTTGTCAAAAAGTGATTCAGGTGTCGTCACATTAGGTTCGAGTTCCCAGCCCAAGAGCCTTCTTTAAAGTATCCTGACATTGCTCGCCTTCTAGATCTGGGCATGGAGTTAAGTAGTAGCAGGAGCAGCAGGAAGCAGAATAATTCTGTGTCCTCTTTGACTGCTGTCTCTCAGAAGGAGCTGCTGCTACAGAGGGGTGACAAGGGGAGGGATGTTTTGAGACATTATAATCAGAGGAAGAAGGGGAGGAGCTGATGGAGTTGGGAAGGACTGGACTGAATTCAATTGTCATTACCCAAAAGAATTGAATGACAGAAATGAGAGATGGTGTGTTTGGGGGAACCAGGGCTGGTGAGGGAAAAGGCAGGCTATCCTAGAGTCTTTTGAAGGCATCATGGAGATTGGGGAAGCAACTCTGAAATCGTGGAATGGGTTATTTCTTAAGGCAAGGTCAATAAGGTCCCAGAAGCTGAGGCTACTGGCGCAAGCAGGAAACCCCTCCTGAGAAGCGCACATCCTCCTCTTTCTGGGCAGTTGTGACGCGGAAGCACAATCTTCCATGCCTTAATTAGCACTCTTGGTGTGACAAGGGTGGCTCCCATGCTGAGGTTTCCTTTCTGTGTTGTTTTACAGAAGATTTCATGGGAAGAGACGACAAACTCAGTTCCTCTTCAATTTCGTTGAAGAATATCAGCAAATTACAATTGTTCAGAACCAAAATTTCATAAGTTTGACTGCAGAGTATTTATGATGCAAAAACAATTGCAAAAGGCTTTGCCATACTGCTTTATTGACACAGCCTTCCTGTCCCCACATCTTGCTTCCCCTCAGGAAAGTGGGACGTGTTGGATGATTTCCCAGCTTCTATTTGGAGAGGAAGTCTCCAGGTTTTCCACCATCCAGCCCCCGCCAATCTGCACTCGCCTAGGAACACCTGCAACCAAAGGCTATGCCCTTCTCTTTTGTGCCTTTACAGCTATCAAAATAAGTGAGCCATCTTGGATGGGGAAATTACATCTCAGAGTAACCTCACTCTCCACATGTGCACAGAGACACACACCCTGATGTTAAGCACATTGCCAATGCTATGAATTACAATTCAGGCATTTTGCATTCAAAACCAATGTCAATAAATGTCTCAGCAGAGCCTGCAAAAGACCCCATGCATGGGTAGCTTTTCTCTGGTACAGCCCATTTGTTTTGCATAGAGAAAATTCTTAAACCCACGTAAGTAATGGAAAACAAGGGAGCTGCCTGCCTCCTCTGCCCAGATGTAATGATACACCCTGCACAAATTATTAGTATAGTAAGTCCTTTTCCTACCCACTAATTTATTGCTATCCCAAGCACCTATCTCAGAAAGCTGGCATTCTACAAACGGTGCTCCTCGCCCACCTGCCCATCTCCCAGGACTCTAGAGTTGGTTGAGACACCATGGGAGCTTATGACAGCTGTATGCTCAGCCTAAGGCTTGAGATGGGGATCAAGTGTGTGATGTTTGCCAAGATGGATGTTCATCTGTTGCTTATTCATTGTAACCCTGGCTTTGAGGCTGAAAGTAGTCATTTGAAATTCCTCTGATAGAAGAACAATGAAAACCACAAATCCACAGGCAAAACCCCTGACCATTAGATACAAGGAATCCTGGTGCCTCACTGACTCTCTCATGGATCTGTTTTGTGGCCTCCATAGCTGTGCTGGTGATGGTAGCCTGAAAGGAGTAGGTGTGAGCATAAACAGGTCTGTGTACGTGAAGACAGATTGCTCAGTGCTACAAAACCCAACTCCACTCTGGAATTTCCTGTCAGCATGGCTGGGTTTGATAGGAACCAAGAATGTAGTATATGATCATCCTTCCCTGAGCTTCCTGACACACTAAAAGGGACCCCAAACCAAAAGTGATCCTATCCTGTTTCATCAAGCACTCCCCAGGGACTGGTCACTTCCTTTAAAGTGACTCAGTGTGACGAGATCAAAACCTGCAGATAATGCCATTCCTAAGGCGTTTCTGCTCAGATTGATTTCATAGAAATAGCCACCCCAGCATCTGTCTCCTCCCAGTCAGTATGAAGTTTTTAGTCTTCTTGCAAATTACTCATGCCTCCTCTATAGTTTTCAGATGATTCTAAGAACTTTCCACTTGGGAAATGCCACATCATCTCCTTACATTGATTTTTGTCATCTGTTGCCAGCTCACCTCTTTGCTGTTTATCTAAAGCCTACCAATTTTTCACAGTTCCAACAGAAGTCCTCTTCCAAGAAGGAAGGCTATAGTAACCTTCCTCTCCATGGAATTTCAGGGGTACTTACTACCTGCTGGACTTACTTGGCAGTGGTCATGTCTGCCTTCCATCGTGGGGCACAGTCTATACGTACATATCTTGGAACCAGCTAGATTGAAAACTTCCTCAAAGGTCAAAATTTACCTTGCAAAAATTTGTGTTTCTCACAAAGTCTAACATGTGCTAATTTCTCCATTAAAGTATCTTCAGTGGGAGAGCAGTAGAAGTATCAATGGCTGGCCAGTGATCTTACATTCCACATCGCGTAAAAAGAACTGTGGCCATTAGGCATGACCTCCTTCAGCCCTGATTCCCTCCTCTCACACCTAGAAGTACCAACAACCATTCTCTTCTTCTTTGTCTTTCCTTCCTCTTATTTTCTTTCCTCAATTTTGCAATGCCTTGTAAAGTACCTGATACAAAATAGGCAATTTATGTTTCTTTTAATGATGATATTAATGAACAAATAAATGAATAAATGAGTATAAATCACATTTTCCTTTACTGGGAGTTATTTTTCAAGAGAGCACACACACAGAAACTTAAATAAGGAAATGTTCCTGTTTATACCCACTAGACATTTTACAGCAAAAAGTATTCATTGCAACATGTTTGTTTTCCTTAAAGCAACACAAAGGTTATAGAAAAACACTACGAAATTCCACAGCGCTGTCCCCTGTTTTTCTGTTTTCCCCTACCAAAATTTCCACCCATATTTTTCTAACGTAAAATGTCTATTCAGTCATTGCCTGGGCTCACTAGTGGTTGTGTGATTTATGTTAGGATTAGCTGCATGTTACAGAAAAAAACAAGATAATAGTGGCTTAACAATAGAAATTTCTTTTCATCTCAGATTAAAGAATTCCCAAGGAACTGAATCGCCAGTTCCAAGGTCATGAGGAATTCAATTTCCTCCTGTTTCGCTGCTTTTTGATGCATTGCCTCATAGTCCAAGATGGCTTTTGGAAATTTGGCTGTCATATCTGTGTTCCAGGTAAAAGGAAGAAGGGAGAGGAGTAGGGCTTGCCCTCCCTTTTCAGAATGCTTCAGAATGCTAGAAACCCTGTACAACAAGTCCACTTACCTCCCACACCAGCAGTCAGGACAATTGCACAATATGGTTTTTGTTAGTTTACTTGTTTGTGTATGTGTGTTTTAGTTGATGGCAGTGTGAGAAACAAAAATTTGGATTTTGTTCTTAAGGATAAAGGGAAGTAGGTGCTGACATGGGCAACCAATAATCTTTACCACAGTTGATTCTGAATGTATGGCAAATAGAGAAATCTCAAATGTATCATACTGGTGAACAGAAGTAACATCCAGCAGGATGAGCTGGAGGAGATCATCATCTAGCTGGTCAGTCTGCAAATAATACCAAGAGCAAATCCACAGAGCGAAGCTGCATATCTCAGGGCTTATAGGACTAAGGGTGTGGTCTTTCTGCCATTATTCAAGTTCACTATAACAAATGTCAATTAAGCAGATGATAGACATGTTCTGGGTATATGTATTCCTATGAAATGTTGGTGTTATGAAGATAAGGAAATCCATTTACAGGGTCAACTTGTTTAGATTGGCCCATAATTTTAGAGCAGTGCTGCTCAAACTTGACTGTGCATAGGAATTACCTAGTATCTCACTAAAATGCAGATTCTAATTCAGTAGGTCTCAGGGGAAGTCAGAGTCCTGTTGCACTTTAAGTAACAAGGTTTTGAGAGCCTCAGCACATGTTACTTCAAGTTTCCAGTGATGTGGATGCCAAGTTGGTAGAGATGTACGAGAGATTTATGGAAAAGTTTGTGGAGGATAAAAGGGAGGAACCAGAGAAGGCAGGAGAGCCCTCAAATTGCAATGAAAGTCTGAGCTGGACAAGAGAGAGAGAAGGAGGGAAAAGTACATTGCGGGAGCATCATTCTACAGAGAGACCCATAGGGAAACCTGAGCCAAAGATGCCTATCAGAGTCCTAAGTTCACACAGGAATGGTCTTGCACTGGTGCTCTGGCCATGCTCAGTCATTAGCTAGAAACATCTTGTGAGAAGCATGGTGGATCCAGAGGGGCAGCAACTGGGACCAGTAGTCAATTACATTTCATGCGACAGGAATCTCAGTAGTGCATTCTAATAGATGCCACCATCCATATTCTTGCCTTTATAAGCACAGTACACTGAATATAGTTTAATGTGCATTTGAGGTCCTTGAAGTATTTGAGAATGTTCATTACAAAGACTAATTTTTCAACATGGATTTATAGTACATGGCCTATAGTGCCTTCAGTAAATATTTGTTATTGCAAAAACAAAATTGAAGATGAAAGTACTGCAGCAATAAAGAATTAACTGGTAGAGGACCCAAGACAACATCATGGAATTTGCATGGCCAGGGAGGATAAATTATTTCCAAACTATGGTCTTGGTATTTGCTTCTTTCTCATAAAAGCTGATTGCAGCAAACATTATCCAATTTTAGGTTCCAGTTAGTCAATGTTTAATTGTAATTGGTTTAGTGATTTGGATTCATTTCTTCTAAATAGACCATGGAAAAAATAATTTAATGCAAACCAATTAACCATCATGGAATTTATATAACTCACCCATATGCACTTTGAACACTAAATGTAATTACATAATAATTTTGACTCAAAATCAAATCATTTGGCACACATTTGAAGAATGAAATTAGCAAAGTCCAATTTAATTTGTTTAAGGCACCAACATTATCTGCTTTTGGAAATAAAAGGCCTTGGCAGATAAAAATTAAATTGAAACTATTATATTTTTATTCAGATACATTTTCAATGTGCTACAGTTCATAAAATTTTAAGTCAAAAATGACTATTTCTGAATTTATAAAACTTATAAACTTTGTCATTAAAGGACATTATGTCCTTTTATGAGTTTAGGGTTAAAATTTTCTCTAGTGTTTTTCTTCTAATTAGAATCATAAGTCAAATGACTTATGTCTTTATCATATAAATGCTGACATTGCTTGGTGGTACTTACCTATAAGCAACTGGCAGAATTCATAGAAAATCCTACCATTTATTACAGTAGAAAATGTCATATTAATACAATTTGGGTGGTTGGAGGGGGGAATTCTCTGCACTCCAAAATAGAATCAACATCAAAAATCTGTATTAATTGTGTTATTTTCATCATCATGACTGCATCTAAAAGCCTCTTTCATTCATTCAATAAGTCATTATTGAGTAGGCTAAGGACAAGTCACTGTGGTCAGTTCTACTGGAAGTTGAAAAATAAGTTAGGCCTACCATAGACCCTCAAAATACTTTGGAGTATGTAAATGATAAGGGCATTTGGATAAGTTACCCCTTGTCACTTTCTCTGTGGCCCTTATTCCAAGTAAGTATAAAGGTGAAAGTATGGGAGTTCTATGGCAAGAAGATCTGTGTTTTGCCTGTTATATTTTGAGTTCAGAAAAGAAAGTGGTAGTTTCCTTATTGGAACCATCAAGCTTCTCAAAGAGGTTACATGTGACTTTGGAATGGAAGGGTAGTTAGCATTTCAGTGAATGAAAGTGACAGACTGGGCATCTAAGACTAAGGGAATGGCAAGATCAAAGACCCAAAGAAGAAAATAACAGCCACTTCCAGAAATAATGAGTATCCTGGATGGTTTTGAATGTAGGGGAGTAATAAATAGAAGGAGTAAAAAGATTTAGATCAAACTTCAGAGGGCTTTGAATCACATGCTGAGGAATTTGAACAGAAATCTTATAGGCAATGGGGAAACATTTCAGGTTTCCACAGAGAGTGCTGATTTTATTCTTTGCAAAAGTTGACCTGATAACAGTATGTGGTATTTATTAGATGAGATAGAGAGTGTGACTTTGTTGCTGTTTGAAATATAGTTTTTCAGTGGCTATTGTAGGGAATCAGTGAGGCAACCCACAAGAGATGACAAGAAAGATTTCTAGGAAATAGAGGGGAAATAGCTAATTACTAAACATGCACTGGGTAGAGTCTGCATATTTTGTGTATTTCTCAATAAAACAGAAGATGGGAATTGAAAAACCAGAAAGTTGAAGTGATAATCGACTGGAAAATGGCACGGCAGAGATGGAGAGGGTCAGAGGAACAGGGGAGTCTGGAATCTGTGTTAATGAAGACAGCGTGGAAATGCCTTACCATCTCTGGAATCATCCTTTCTGTTTTGCTGTTTGCAACCCTTTACTCTCTCTTTCTTTCCCTAAATCTACAGACATACTGGACAGTTTGCACAGGAGCAAAATTCTTTTTCCTGACCCAGAATTTTGGAGTCAGGCTACAGGAACTTCAGTCCCAGCTCTTCAGCTAATCACTAGCTGTGTTATCTTGGGCAAGTTACTTTGCTTCTCTGATCCTCAGTTGTATGATAAGTCTATGTGGAGGTTACAAAAATAATTTGCTTCATAGAATTATGAGACTTAAGAGAGTAAATTCATATAACACACTTATAAAACAGTCTGTTATGTCCTAAATACCTAATTATTTATTATTATTCTCAGATAAATCAAACTTCAATCTTTCCTCACCCAATCCTTCCTGCTATCAAAATGTTGAAGATAGTCTTATTTTACCCCTCCAGCTTTTGTCACTTAGAAACTCCTCAGAATACAACTTTATCAAAACTTGTCAGAACTATTATTATGATGGTAACCCATCAGCACAAAGTAACCGACGCAGCTCTGTTCTCAACCTCTTTGATCTCATCCTTTCTCCTTTGATCACCCTCCATATAAAAACTCCCCTCTCTGTGACACACTCCTTAGGTTCTACTCTTATCTCCCTGGCTGCCTTTTACCTAATTTCTTTCTGGCTTCTCTTCCAGGTCAATAAATGTGGGTGTTTCCCAAGCTCTACCCTTGGCTTCTGTTCTTGCTTCCTGATCACACCTTCTTCCAAGGCTTAAGTGATCCTTTCTAGCTGATCACTCCAATTCTGCACCTCTGGTCTTACTATCCTCAGCTCCAGTACTACCTTTTAACACCCCTGTCTAGATAGCCTGAGTCACTATAAACTCAAGTTCAAATCCCAATTCAATTTGTACCTAAACACAAGCTTTCAACCTTCTCATTTCCATTCATGACACTATTCTATAACTAGGCAGTCAGAGGAAAAACCTCAAAATAATCTTGTAAAATACTTCAGCTTTTCCCCTCTCACTTCAGTTTGCCAAATCATATGAGTTGCACCTCTTCAGTGTCTTTCATGGCCATTTCCAAGAGCCACTGCTCTATTTCAGGTCTTGATTACTTCTTACCTAGACTATGGCTTAGTAAAAGCCAAAGTTACCTCTCTGCTTCCATTCTTTGAGCCTTCCAAACCTTCCTAACAACAACCGCCACATTAATGTCCCAAACACAGCTCTATAAAGACACCCTTACTTCATTGGTCACTGTTGACTCCCTTAGACTAAAACTATACTTCATTAATAACTCTATCATCAATAATATATGCTTATGTATTAACTATGTATGTGTGTGTATATATGTATATGTATGTGTATGTATGTATATATATATGTATATATGTTGTCTTGTATTTCCACTAAAATTGAGTTTATTAAAGTTAAAATCATGTTATAGAGTTGTGTCTACTCATACTAGGGGCAGTGCCTTCAACATACTAAGTGCTTACAGAATTAACTTTGTGCTGAGTAATGGCACTCCCTTGCTCTAAAATCCTTAATGGTTCCACATTTCTTATCAAGTAAGATAAAAATTCTTTAGCCTTAGCTTTAAAACTTTCTACAATTTAACCCCAATCTACCTCTCCAATTTATTTCCTTTTTTGTACCATGGTGCTATGGACTGAACTGTGTCCCTCCCCACCCCAAATTCATATATTGAAGCCCTAACTACCAGTGTGATGGTATTTGAAGATGAGGCCTTTGGGAGGTAATTAGGGTTAGATGAGGTCATTAGGTTGGGGCCCTTGTGATGGAATTAGTGACTTTATAAAAAGAAGAAGAGAGAGATCCCTCTCTCTCTGCCATCTTGTCTTTTTGTACTCAACATACTCTACTTACATGAGAGTTACTTGTGTACTTACCTTGTCTACTTGACTGTGACCTTGGTAAACACAAGTACTGTGTCAGATTCATCTTGTATCCCATAGTGTTGAGCACAGAATGTGGACCATAGGAGGAATGTAATTCATAGCTTGATATTCTAGCTGCATAAAGATCTAAGTATAATCAGATGTTTTTAATAGGCAAGATAAAGCCTTCAAAAGACTGGCATCTGTACTGACATAAATGGAGAGTGGAGAAGGACAGATGGGACGTGCTTTGAAAAGGATAAAGAAGGAAAGCAGTTAAGTTTAAAAGGAGTGTCATTGGGATAGAATGTGCAAGTAGAATTTCTCTATTAAAGTTCTATGGGAAGTTGGAGGCTGATTCTGGAAAGACATACACAGTAGAAAGCAGTTTTGGAAATGAAGAGTGATAAAGCTATGAATAGTCCTTATAGATCTCAGAGGAAGAGTTTGGGGGGATAGTTGTCTTTCAGTGGTCTGAAAGAACAATGAGGAATGACAAGCAGATGAACCCATGTTGGAGCTTTGATACAGGAAACAGGAAGAACTTTATAGTGTAAATGATAGGCACTATTTCCTACTAAGGCCACCAGATAAGGAAAATAAAACCCATAATTAGATAGTCATTATGCAAAGAAGAATAGAAAAGACAAGTAAAGGATTGGACATGACAGAGGTGGGCACACAGTGAAAGGGGAAAGGCTGAACTAGATGGGGATCTCAAAGCAAGAGGAGACATGGGTCTGTGCTACATATCTTGGACTTTGCAAATCAAATGAAAGAACAGATCACAGGAGGCACAGGAACACGCAGAGCATAGCTCTGAGTAAGTGCTATCTTGCGCCAGAGGAACAGCAGGCAGGCAAGGCACACCGCACGGACAGGAGAGGCCAGCCCTCGTGCTTCAGGCAGTGTTCTGGGTGATAATGGTGACAGTCTCAGCCTCACCCGTCCCTTCCTGCCCCAATGCGCTGCTCTCCTAGCACCAGTCACAGACTTCTCACTCCCTTCTGGATTTGTTCACTTGGATGTTCAGCCAACACTTCAGACTCAGTACATCCCAAACCAAACCTCTCTGTTTCTCTCTAATCCAATCACTTGCTTGTCTTCATTTTTTAAATTAATGATATTCTGGTCACATGACTTCAAAAGTCTTTGATTTTTTTTTCTACCATGTGGTAGGCTAAAAAATGGCCACCTTTTGACACCTTGATTTCAGGTGATTTCTGGCCTCTAGAACTATCAGAATAAATTTCTGTTGTTTAAGGACACCAAGTTCATAGTGATTGGTTATAGTGACCACAGGAAACTAGCACAAATGGCCTCCCTCCCCACACACAATTACTGAGTTCTACCTACTGGCAAGCCATGTGAAGCCACGATTGCTCTGACTCCTCTGTTTACCAGCCTTGGAACTTGAGCAAGTTACTTAACCTTTCAGAACCTCATTTTCCCTATCTATAAGATTTGGGAGAAAATTTTGGGAATGGAGATAATCCACATAGAGCACTAAATGACCAGTAAATACTAGATATTATTATCATTATTGTCTAAGAAAGGGTCTTTGTCCTTTTCTTGACTTATTCTTGTCATTTATTCTTCCTAACACTCAATATTGTTCATCCCAGGATAGGTTTGTGACCTAGAAATCCCCTCCTCAGCTTCTTTGAATAGTCTACTAGCGCTCAGTGAGGAAGCCTCCAAACTCCACAGCATGGCATTTGAATCCCTCTAGAGTGAACATTGTTGGGGTCCCACCCAATCCCTTTTATAAAACCTGTGCTATTCCTCAGCTACTGAGTGCTATCTGTGTACTGTTGACAGGTACCCCTTCGCAAGAGAATTGCTTTCAGACCAATGGAAGCCCCAGAAGTGAGCTCCCTACTCCTCTGAGCAGCCCACAACCAAAGGGGTACATGGGGCCAAAGGCTGTTGCTCTTTGCTTCAAGGTGAGACCAACCCTATGTTGCTATTCAGGCTCCAAGCTCCCTGCGGCATCACGCTGTACCAGGCTCTAGCTGAAACCACATTTGTGATGAGCATCTTCCCTACGTGAATCCTCCTGCCCTTGTTCCTTCCTCCTGACAGTGCACCCATAATAAAACACATGGCCCCAAATCCCCGCTTCAGACTTTGCTCCCAGCAACGTGACCTGTCATCCTCTTAATATGTCCCTAAACTGCCTGACTGGCCTTATCTTCCATTTCTTTTCCCCTTTAGAAACCAAGTCTCTGATCACGAGAGCCCAACCATTCCCTCTGATCTCCTACTCATCCTTCCTTGCTCTCTCTGGTCCAAATGATACCTGTATTTCAAGCTCTACCATGAAACCATCCTGGGCAGGCCTATTCCAGTGAGTTTTCCCTTCCCTCTGAACTCTGTAATGTGTGCTTTCTGTACCATTTATTTGGCAATAATTCAAATACTTTCATTTTTCCACCGAAAAAGGAGATAATGTCTACCCTGCAGGTTTGTTGTGAGAAATTAAATAAAATTTATGTAAAACGCATAGCACAGAGCCTGGCTCAGAGAAGGCTCATAATAAGTTGTGGTTAATTTATTGGACCTCCAGAAAACATCTCTGTCCTTCTCCCTCCAATCTCTCTGTTTCTTAGGCCAGAAAATGGAACTTGATTTGAGTCTATCTGTGGGAGAAACACTGGCCACTATGGCTTCTCTCAGTGTACCCACTACATGGGTTTCCAGCTGAAGCCACAGTTTGAGTGGGGGTTGTATGAAGAGTGGTAAAGTCCCTCGGAGTCCAGCTTATTAAAGACTTCTCTGTTGAGACATGAACGTATCTCAATTATCAAAAAAAAAAAAAAAAAAAAAAGGCACTTTGTTTCTCATTTGTCAAGATTACCCGGCATCTAATACAGGCAATAGATGCAGCTGAGGAGAAAGGGTAATGAGCCTAAAACATCCACACTAAATTTCCATTGAGGTGTACCTCATTAAAAAGATAAAGAGAAAAAGATTTTTGGCTAAATGCCCAGTCCAAGATTTTTGTAAAACAGAACGAAGTGTTTAAACAGTCTCTGAAGGAGCATCAGCTTCTTCTGATTTAAGGTGGAAAGTCCCAGCATTTATTTCCTGTCAGTCATCTTTTAAAAAATTACCCTTACATTGTGAGTTTTAGTTCTATTTTAAAATGTTAAGATCATATCAGCAACCTAAGTTCTGTGAAAATCAAGTAAACAGAAGCAGCAGACAAAAGATTGGGGGTTGGGGGGAGAGGAGGGATAATCTTTCTCATATCATGCTGATTTGTTTTGTATTTTTAATCACCCATTTCAAGGGAGGTGTCTTTCTAATATGTTTGAAATATTTTCAAAGACCTGGTTTAATTATTTTGCACTAAGGCTAGCAATAGAGCATTTAAGGATAGAATTGAAAAAGAAAAAATTCAAACATCATCCTAAGCAAACCAACCAATCCACACACACTGTTTTATAATGTCCTCTATGTTCTGTACTCAAAGTCAACTAAAAAAAGGATTCTCTGTTTTCTAAGAACCTATAAGTCTATGCTATATTTCAAAGTCTCTGCTTATGTCTTTCTTCTGCCAGAACGGTCTTTCCCCCGTCATCACACCTAAGAATCTGTCCATCCTTCACAGTCTGGTTCGCGTCACCTCCTTTACTGAGACCTTCCTGCTTCTCCCAAGCCATAAAGTGCTTCCCTCCTCTGAGCCCCCATTGGGTCTGACCAACTCCTAACCTGAGGAGCCGTCCCAGATCTGCTGAATAGACTGCCCTGGCTCTCAGCACTTTGACCTTGTGACCCTATTTTCTCCAGACTGAAGTGTTAAAAAATGATATTTTAGAATTGCATTGGTATAAAGAAAAGTAGCATCTGAGCTGGACTCATCATTATATATCCATTATTATAATGATATTCATTTTTAGTTCTGATTTTTAAAAATTAAAATTAATCATTTTCCTGAGCTGCTAAATATATCATGGACCACACCTCCTATTAATGGGTCAGTTGGCCCCATACCAGCCACTCAGACTCATGTTTTAATTATTTTTGTATTTACTCTCTTTCTTCCTGAGAAATGAGCTTTAGGTCAGAAGCTTGAGAACCCCTTTATAGCAGGTATCAGAAAACAGATCATCTTCTAGGATCTCCTGAGAAAGAACACTTGAGAATCTACTTAGTCCTGTATTTACTGAGGCAGGGAGGCTACCCTCTTTGGTATGATTAATTATGATTCCTACTTTTTCCAGTGATAAAGCTACATTATTATTGTTAGACCTAAATGTTCCTATTTTTAATGAAGTATTAAGGGAACAAAGGTAGAGCAAATGGGAACCCTGGAGACTTGTTTCCATTTTCAAAGTTTCCTTTGTTGATCAGTACTTTGTTTTTTAGAAAAGAGGTGTGTGTGTGTGTGTGCACGCACGGGCACTCATTTATGCACAAACACAATCTAAAAGAGGTCTAGAAAATATGGCTTCTCTTTACTTCAATCTAGTACACTAGAGTAACCAATTTAAAACCAGGCTACCACCAAAATTATGTAAACACATGTCTATAATTGCTTATAAGACTATAGTGTTGTGCAGATTGGTGAAATCTGTATTTCCAGGATTCAAGTCATTGCCCTGCTCTGCCCCTAAAATCCTAAATCTGAGAGACTTGAAAATGAACATTGCAGAGGCCTATGCTATTAATGTTCTTGACTTTCATAGGTTTTGATGTGAGCCACTTTCTGGACTAAGTCACTCTGTGTTTTCAGGGTTGAGGTTACAACCAGCATAAATTACTCAGACTCCTGTTCTTAAAAGAGGAGGCATTTACCTGATCACTTTTAAGATATGATTTTTCCAGCCATGACAGATGCCTGGCGAAAAGCACTCAACTCTGAGCACACTGTTACAGAGCCCAGCAGACAAAACTCCCTCAACACGCAGTATCTCCCGAAACTTCCCAGGGTTTTGAAAGAAGTGATTTTGTGGCAGTGTCAAAGAGTTTCTTCCAGATAATGTCCCCATGTGTTGAACTTTCCTAATGGTATTTGCAGCAAATATTTGGAGAAGCGCTGTTGTGGGGAAGAGCCAGGCCATTTGGAACGCTGTTTGTTAGGGAGAGCTGCTGAACATACTGTAGTTACTTTTAGTTACTTTTAGTTACTTTTATTTCCTCTCGGGGGTGGGGGGACCCTCAAGGTCTGGCTTTGTGGAATTGTAGGGGCCTTTCATAATTGTGCTCCATCAGGACTTTACTTAATACTGCCAAAATTTTAAAAATATAATACAGCTTTTCATGGGGACAGTGGTCATCTGCTCACACTTATATACTATCTGCATAGAAACATCTTTAGAAAATGTGGGGTTTTTATTGCTCTGTAACAGTTGAGCCAAATAAAAACAATATCCTTGCCAAACATAGGCATCTCCAAAATCTGGTCCCTTTGGGACCACTCACACAGATGGCTGCCTAGACAGGAGCCCCTCCACTCCAGTATAAAGAGACAGCGTCTTCACTGCTTCTGGTTGTCTTCCCCAAAAGGCCAAAGGTTACTGACACTGTGCTTTTGTTTGGAGAGTAAAATCAAACACAACTAAAACAAAAATCACACCCCGAACACCAACTCTCTGACGTGGCTGATACTTTCATTCAGAGAATAAAAATAAATATAAAATAAGATATCACAAGCTTCAGGGAGTAAGAAACTTTGCTCATAAATAACTTGGAGAAGGTTGACAGCCAGTTTACCCTGTGTTTAAAGTGTCATTTTCCTTCGGAGGGACTTTCCCAAGTTCAGATGGAACTCACACAGAGCCATGGTCATTCCTTGGGAATGTAGCAGTTTCGGTGACCCAGGTGGCTCTGCAGGCTCCTGTCCAAGGGCATTTGCTGCAATCCTTTCTTCTCTCTGAGTGAGTGACAGAGTACATTCTAGCCTACTCACGGTCCCTGTGATCGCAAGCCCAGCATGAGTCAGCAATCCCGGCTGTGAAAAAAGAAACTGGTCTGATGTGGGGGTATAACGTGTGAAGGAGGAAGATAGGAAGGAAATAACCCCCAGTGCACCCAGCCAGGCTCACACAGCCTGGAAGTTTCACCCAATGCTGGGTCCCAAGAAAATTCCAAGTAGGGTTGCCAGATAAAACATAGAAGACACAGTTACATTTGGATTTCAGATAAACAGCACACAATCATCAGTGGGATGTTAAGACATCCACCTTTCCAGTATCCTGTGAATAAAAAATATTGTCAGCCATATCAGTAAACAAAGGATGCCATGGCCATCAAGTCATCAGCCACTATGACTGCCCCCAACAGTGAGCAGAGGGAGCTCAGGATGCAGACAGGCAGGGAGCCTGGCCTCTGCAGCCACCCCCAGTGGTGCCCCTGAGGGAACAGGATACTGGCCTTAGATAGCTCAGTGCATATCAAAGGAATGATTTCAGTGAGCCCTGGCTTTCTTACCTTCCTACACATAGGAAAGCACTAAATTCCTTAACTTGAGATATCTGGTTTTCTTTAATGAACAGTAATCTTTTAACGTTCCAACTACCTGGTCTTTGTTGCAAAAAGATTCCTGTGTATCCTGGCTTCTCCCTTGCCTCGGTGGAACAGTCTCTTAGAGCAATTTGAGAGGCTGCCTCCCAGGCTCGAGTCCTCAGAAAGTCCACCCAATAAAACATAACACTAAGCTTTCAGGTTGTGCATTTTGTTTCAGTCGACAATCCCTTCTTCTCTGAAGGCTCCCTGAATCCCTCACTTCTAAGTCTAAGGATCAATGATTATAGCAACAACTAGCATGTATAAAGAGCTTTCCATTTTCCAGAGCACTTTTCACACTCACTTAGCTCACTTTTCAGTTTATCTTTACTATGGTCCTAAAGATTGATATTACTATGGCTCATCGATTGATAATACTTGAGGCTCATCTGAGTTAGGTCATTTACTATTTACTCATTCAAGTAAGTTTCGGGGTTAGGATTTAAAGGTCTAATATCAACTATGCTATCTTCCCAAAGCACTTTGAATCTACATTTTTATAATAGAGTTTATAAAATTCTCCCAGGTACTCCCTTGCTTTATCTAGACATTGAGGTTGGTGAGAATGGAGATTGGTTCTTGGTTAATTTTATTAACGTCCCAGTGCCCTGATGTTCAACAAATTGTCTATTGATGTTAATTGGATCACCAACACCTATTTTTTTCAGGCTAGACAAGATTACCTTCAGTCCGTTTTGTTCACCGGGTTTCTACAAGGTGGAACACAACTATAATTATATTCTACATATTTGCTCAAGGGAACAGAGTGAATTATTGCAGACAGTGGGAATGGAATCCAGGGCTTCTTTTTGTCGGTCCATCATCCTGAAATACTGTTTGTGGCTTTATTATCATGACCTATTAGGAGGTCTCAGGACTCTCCACCTTCTAGAGATAGTACATGTTGATGAGACAAGATGTGTCTGACATACCAAAGGATGTCAGAAAGAAAGGTGCTTTCAAAGCATAAATAATAATCTAATATCTCCGCCTTGGCTTGCTGAAACTGGTGATGTGTTCAGTTACTAAGTCTTTTAAAAGACACATAGAAAAAAATGCACTAAACATGAAATAAATGTATGCTTGATGCTCTTTATGTTATGGAATCTTGGTGCCCAACAGTTACACCCCAAATCCCCATCAGCACATGTCTTGCTGAGATAGTCAGAGTGGGCAGAAATTAAAGGATGTTCCTTTTACAGACAGTGGAAGAGCTGGCTCTCCCTGGCAGGAGATAAGTAATATGATTTGTCTAGAAAGTGACTGCATACTAGCTCAACATGGTGGTAAAAAGAAGCAGGCTTTACCCAGTTAGAAATGTATACTGGGCAAGCTCAGTTCTTGCCCCAAGTTCTAGCCGTTGTATTTAGCTTGCAATAGCTCCACACTCTCACATCAACAAGACTGGGATTTCCTGCTTCAATGAGCAACAATGCTAAATTCTGGCAGGGTGCTTTTCTTTTCCTGTCATCATGAAACCATGTCCAGAGAGCGAGGACCTCTTTTGAAATCATTGCAGATTTTCTATTATGTTCTTTTGACAGAAGTCCAAATTTACTAAGCAATGTAACAGAATGATTAAATAAATGCATAGATTTTGGAGGGAGGACTGGATAGTTTCAAATCCTATCTCCACCCCATGAGACCTTGGACTAGTAACTTCTCGACAGTTTTCTCTTCTGTAAAATAGATTCAGTGATCTTGACCTCATAGGATTTTGGTGAAGATTCAATAAAATGCCACTGATTCAAATCTTGTAGCATAATGCCTAATATATAGAATATCCTCAACAAGACTAGGTCTGGCTGTTATTCTTAAACACTTGAAGTATTAAAACATATTTCTAAATATTAGCCTCAGTTTATGCATAGATGAGAGAGCTATATTCCAATTTCTGAAATTAAGATCCAGGCAATAGTCATTTCTAAAAGCTCTCTAGGTGACTCTAATTTGTACACAGAGTTGAGAACTACAGCTCTGGAGCAAGAGTGATAGTAAAAATACTTAGGTGCCTGAAAGGCACCTCCTAATTAAAAAGAAAATGTGATTAATCAGGAAGAATCCTGGCAGTCAGCAAGCAGCGTAGCCATGCACTAGACCAACCCAACATCTGACAACACATGAAAATATGTTCCTTGGTCAGAGAAGTTTGGGAGATGCTCCTTATTAAAGATTCTGCAGGATTATGAAAGGCTCTGAAGGGTCATGCAATTAAAAACAAATACCAGTTTATGAATTTGCCAAATTGGTGCATGGACTTTTTCTGTTAACATCGAGTAGCATCTCATGAGACATATTTAATGAAGATGCTGAGGGAAAGGGAAACATCCCAGTTGGAAAAGGTTTTGACTATAATTGGTGCTTGGATTTTGATTCTGTTGACTTATCTACTTCTCTTTATACCTTCAACACCTCTGACTCTTACTGGAAATTGTAAAGTCTTAGGCAGAATTCTAAGATGACTCCTAAGAGTCCTACCCCTGGTGTACATGTGTATAGTTCTCTTGAGTGTGGGCAGAACCTATGAATATAATGAGGCATCACTTTCATGACTGTTACATTGTAGGCAAAAGGGAGATTATCTAAGGTGGGCCTGACCTAATCAGTTGAACTCTTCAACAGGATTGTTTTTTTCCCCTGGCTGGTTGCTTGGGGATGTCCTTCTGGTGGCTTGGGATTCTATATCAGATAAGTTATGAACTACCTATGGAAAGGATTGACCACCAGGAGCTGAGAACAATCCCAGGCAACAGCTAGCAAGAGAACAGGGACCTCAGTCCTCCAATACAAGAAACTAACTTCTGCCAATAACTTGAATGAACTTGGAAGAGGACTGCAAGCCTAAAATAGTGCACATCACTGGTTTGCAATATCTTAACTCTTCCATCCAAAAATACATCAGTGGACTGGATAAAGGATGAATGATGCTTGTTGGCAATATCAGAACTATTTGTTCCATAAAGATTCAAGATTTTAGGGAAAGGGGATGTAACTACGCTTGGAATGAACAGGAAAATGTGATATCGTTAGATCTTGTGAAGATAGAATAGTGTTCAGAAAGAATAAGCAATCTGTGAATCGCCATAAAATTAACTCTGTAAATGCCTGATTACTCGTTATATTTAGAAGCAAAAGTTATACTATAAGCTAAATAATAAGGGAATAAGAGCAAAATGAGAGACCAGTGAAAGGCAGCTTGTTTAAGGAAAACACTAGAAAGACAAGAATTTTGAGGTTCTCTTTCTAGCTTTGCTACTAAATAATCATGTAACATAGCTGCTCCGTGACTCAGCATGCAATTGTTCGATCCTTCAGTTACAATTCACTGAGCATATTCTGTGCATCGGCAGTTCTGCAGTTAGGGATATAGTGAAGAGCAAGGTAAGCACGGGCCCTGCCCTTAAGGAGTTTCCATTACAGTGTGGTGACAATGATTTGGAGTAAGCAGTTCAACAAACACATACTTATTAGATGTTTGATGCAGTTCTTCAACATTTTCATGGAAATCACAACCTGGATTTATCTCTGAATATGCATCTTCTCCTTAGTACCCCCGAGGAAGTCTGGGTACATTAATAATTCATAAAACACCACCATTTTCCATTTAAAAAATGAAGCAGGAGGTTAACAAAAATCACAGTGATTTCCACTTTAAATTTCTGATAAAGTATGTATTTCAGTATATCAGTGACCGAGAAATTGACAGGTATGAGTGATGTGGAAGGTGCTCCCAAGTGAACAGATTTAAATTTCTGCCTCCTATAGTTTCCATGGCTACAAGCCCATGTGAATTGCATTAGTCACATAGTGCCAAGAAAGAACAAAAGGAAATGGAAGAATAAATGGCATCAGAATGTTATAAAAAGGGAAAAGTGATCACAGATTATTTTTTAAAGGAACCTAGTTTCTTATATCAAGAATTCTCTGCTTTAGAGTCCACGTCCTTCAATAGGATATGTTTCTAGTCGGGTCTGGGAATTTTTTTATAAGAAGCCCAAGATTTCAAAAGTGAAATTGGAGAGAATTGCTCTGTGCTAAAAAAAAAAAAATCAATTTATTTGTGGCTATGTGGTAATTAGGGCATTCAGAACTTTCTGACATACTCACAGAAATGCAATCCTAGAGCGTCCAAAGTGGGGAAAAAGTCATGTCCCAATATAACTGTTGTTTTTATTTTTTGTTCTGTTTTTTTATTCAAGTTGTTTGATTGTATCAGAGTTATCAATATAGTTGGGCTGCTGGCTTTTATTACAACTATGTAATCAATGGTACTGTGTTAAGTATTAGGATAGGTTCATCTGCCTATTTACAAATAGGTACTTTTCTTAAAAATAACATTGAAATGAAATAAAAGTTGATGGTGGTTCCTAAGCAAAACTTGATAAAGGTGCAGACACAGAAATAGAAGTATCAATCTGCTCCCCAAATTGAGGCCAAGAGCCCCTTGTAGATGCTTCGCAAGTTAGCACTTATTTGATGAAAAGCAGTGTCTCCTACAGGCTGCAAACTCATGAGCAAGTCTGCCTAGATGGGCCCCTCAACTGAACTCTCAGCATCTTGCACGGTGAACTGAAATGCTTGATAAATCACTGAATGAGTGAAAGAATGAATGAAGATAAATGGTAGCTTCACAGTCACTTCACCTCTCTGATACCTTCATTGTTAAAGCCACCAAAATAAAAATAGTGACAATAATAAAAGACATACCTGATTTGAAATTCTCTAGTAAAATAAACCCTCTGTACACCTCAATGCCGATTAGCATTAACATGTTTTTTTATGTAAATATTAAAGCATGGAATGTGTAGCAATGGTTGCTGGGCAAGATTTGGTAAAAGTGTCATTTGGGTTAAACCAAGCTAATCACAATGACTGGTTGGGCATATTTCCAGCATGGAAAATGGGTTTCCCTCTGCAGCATCTCTGGCCTTCCTGAGAATCTGATTCCCACATCAATCTCTGCCATTTAGATTAGTGATGCTTCCAAGACTTTTTTAACTTTAAAGGAATCTAGAAATCACAGTGTTCTCAATCGTGAAGGTAGCTATTTCATATTTTACAGATGCCAAGGGAGGTTAAAATTCTACTTCCACGTCTGATAGCTTCACATGAAGTTGTTCTTGACACAGGTTTTGTTAATAAACTCGTACAGCCTGAATTGGTCTGCAGTACAGTTCTCCAGCTCTCCTTCCTGGACACTCCTGACTCACGCATCTCTCCTTCCTCTCCCTCCTCTTCTCTCTCCACTTCCCTTCAGTCTTAGCTCTCCCAGTCTTGAGAAAGCAAATCTGGTAAATCACACACACAAGGATATTTGCATTTCAAGTTAGAACTCTAAACAATGGATTTGGGAAATACAGGTTTATAGGCCAGACTGATAGTAAAATTTCCTCATTTGCAAGCTGCCCAGGGGTGGATTGGGACCTTCTTTGTATGTCCAAAATCATACTTCATAGCAGAAAATTATGCTAAGTCACTAGAAAAAAATCAAAAGTTTGGTTGGCTTCATTTCAATTTCTCCTGGACTGAGACTTTCCTACCCTTAGCCGATCAGGGAGGGTGAGGATTCTACTCATTAAGGGCAGTGGGACTCTGGAAAGTGGAAGTCTTTTGACTTGGAAAGGGCCCCTCAATGTCATTAAGCTCTATCTTGATGGTGTCGGCCATTAATTCTGCAGCTTTGGGTCAAGTGAGGGAGTTGAGCAGCTCCACCAGGCTTCCCCTGCGTCACTCTTGCAGCCTGTTTCCTGCTCACCTTGGCCTCTGCGGGAATCCAGTTAAGCATTTGGCAAGTGTACATCCTTGTGGACACGGATGTCTCATAACAACTTCCACCCTCTCCTCCCCACCCACCCACGCAGTGAGCAGAGGTGCAAAGATGACCTCTGATTTTCCCACAGGGATTGAGGTACATAGAGAAGGAATCTGGCACAGGCTTTAGTTCATTTTCCATGAATACTACCAGTCTAAAATAAGTAAAAGGACACTTTTCTGACCATTGTTAAACAGTGACATGCATTGGAATCAACAAAAAATAATTAGTTCTGCCCCCGCCTGACCCAATCAGTGCTTTGCGCAGTTCCTGACACTTAGGGGGCACTTAGTAAATATCTGTTGAGTGAATAAATCTCCAAGACTGGGACTTAGGGAATTTGAAAAGTGTAGTGACAGGAAAGAGAGAGAAAAGGGAATAATAGAATACTGGAATAGCAAACAAAACAAGATGCATTTAAGAGGTAAATACAATATACTTTCTTCTTAATAGTATACCCCCAAATTTGATGGTTAATCTGCCTGTAAAACAGCATTTATGGGGCAAAAACTACCTTATATAAACATATGATTCAGACTTTTCTTATAATCTAGATTATAAATTTATAATCTAAGCGAAAGGAGAAAATTAACCGAATGAAGTAATTAAAGGTAAACTATATTCCAAAATGCCTGGTTCTGAAAGTAAGAGCTAGAGTGGTATAGAAACAATGGTGAAAGACATGCTGATGGGAAGCATATGCCTATAATTGAAAAGTAATTCAGTGACTACTATATATAAAATAGACAAACAGCAAGGTCCTACTATATAGCACAGGAAACTTCAATATCTTGTAGTAACCTAATGAAAAAGAATATATATATATAAACTGAATCACTATGCTGTACACCAGAGACTAACACAACATTGTAAATTGACTATACTTCACTAAAAAAAGTAATTCAGTGGACTGCCATTAGGCACACATTTGTCTTCAACATACTCAGTTGTATATGCTAGAAGAAAATTGTTTTTGAAATAAAGAAGTTAAATATTGCGGGGCATGCAGTTGGCCATTCCACCCAGTGAACACATGAGGGATGATCATCACCTGCAGTGTGTTCTCATTCCCTTTTGCTTCCTAGTGAGACACCTCTTTTCCTTTAATGAAATTTCAGTGTTTACAACATCTCTATGGTTGATTTAAAGGAATTCTTGAGGGTAGTTTTAAATATACGTAATTATCATACATTCCCCAGCCTTACTTATACTATTTAGGCTATTCTAATACTCTAAATACTGCATTTTCTCCTTTTTAATCAACTGTCCAAAAGAAATAAAAAGGAAGTGATTGGTATAGTAATTTGTTGGTTGTTATTTGATGATTGGTTCCTTCACTCCTTCACATTCAAGTGAAGCTCAAACACTTATCAAGTTTCTACTTCCATAAGGCACACTAGACTTTGAGAATGTGTCTAGGTTTGTTTTACATTGATACTAGAATAAGAATTTTCTGTGAGTGTTTATACTAACAGGATATATCTAGCATATACTTTATATAGTAACATGATGAAGAAATTTTTTTCTTTAGTATTTTAAACATTGACTTAATATTCAAAAAACCAGAGGCATCCTTTTCAGCCTCATTAAGGTCAAGGTCCAAGATACTGACAGGTGGAGAGAATTCTCAGTATCTCTCTGCTGAAAGTGACTGTATTTCTAGCTAAGATTGGGAAGTTATTTATTTTCATAGTTAATGGTGCACAATAATCGAAATGCACAGAAGAGGAGATTTTCTTTGCTTTGAAGCATGCGGATGTGTTGATGGTCAGGGTTGGCCAGTCACCAGAGACACACCGCTGTCTTGCACAAGCACTGCACCACCTCTCATTATTCCTCCAATGGGAAATCAGTGCATCCAGCTGCTGGCTCACAAGTGAGAGCAGCACATGAAAATCTGAGAAAGAGACAACCTATTTCCACTCCTGAAACTATCCATAGACTCTCCTATCTCGTCAGGACATCTCAAAACAACATTTACCTACATTTAATTAAGTACGATGCCTCAGAATGCTTCATAATGAAAAGGCTAGAATGCTATCCAGTTTGTTTTTGTAAACAATCCTTTGCACATATTATCATAGAGACAACTCTGCTGCTCTTCCTTCCTCGGGAATCCTGAAACTTAACTCACTTCCTCAGGCTGGGCAGAAATACAGCTGGAGCATATTTGTTCAAGCATAAATTTTTGTTGAAGTATAAATTTGTTCACAAATTAGTGACAGGAGTTGTCAGAAAAAAAGCTACAAAAAAGTTAGTGAAGTTAGTGATATATCAGAATTCTGTGCTGAGATATCCTGTACTACTTCACTGTCATTTTACCAAGAATAGCAACATTTTTCTCATGGCTAAAAAGGGAAGTAAAACATTTCCTTGCAGTTTTTTATATTAGGACGTAAAATGACAGCTTTACATTTTCAAACAATGAGATGATTCAAAAATAAAAGGCAAATTTGTTTTCATAGAATGCACCATCATTTCAAGAGGCTTACTCCTATCCTGTGCAGAAAAGGAGATAATGTGATTGCTGGAGCTGTTGTTATTTGGATTAAATCTTTCCGCAAATCAAAAATACATGCTTCAGAAAATGAATTTTTATGATTTTTCCATAAAGTCATAAAAGCCAAACTGTGTACTGTGTATAAAGCTATCCATTCTTACAGCATTGTAACTTCACTTCCAAGGGGAAACATGTCATAGAAGGATATTTCTTTCGAAGAGAAGGACTTACCAAAAAATGAAACACATACCCACACCAGCATATAGTTAATTTTAAGGCCCAAATATAATATAAAAACAAAATGTATAGTGAGAAGGCTGGCCTTCAAAAGCTTTTTTTGTAAAAGAAATTTGCATGCCTGCTAAATCAGAACAAAATAACTAGTCTCTGTGCATAAATTTTCTGAAAAGATTTTGTGACATCGTTTATTTTTCCTTGTTTTGATTAGATTTCCAAGGTTTACTGTGGTTGTGAAGAAACTTTAGTAGATTTAAAGAAGACTCAGTTTCACCTAAATGAACAAGTTCATGCATAATAAGAATAATAAAGTTTGTTCCCACTTCACTAACGGATGGGACAGAAGGAAGGGAAGTTGGGAGAGGTTGGGAGATTAGATATTGTTTCTTTTCGTCTTAAACAGAATCAGCAATTTTGAAATTAAGGCAAAAAGAAATGTGAACCTGAGTTCTGGCAACTCGACAGCATTTATTATCTACCACAGCAGATTTCTGCTAAGAACATCTGCCCTAAACCAGCAACAGACTAAGGTTGATTGTCACTCTTCCGAAAGGAATTCCTGTTTCCCTTCCTTACACACACACACACACACACACACAGCTTATCTGGCAATCTTGAGAGAACCCAGAGAAATCTGGGAAACCAAAGAGTGAAATCCCAACCCAGCCTTGTCACCCTCTTCCTTAGCAGAAAGGAAATGTACTTTAGGCTTCATTGAAATTATAAGCAATGCTCTGTTTGCAGCTGTGTTTCAAAAATCTGATGTCAGTAGCACTAAATACATCTTTTCATCTTGTGCAAAACTTATCAAAAACATAAAGAACCAGATTATATGATCCTATGAAAACAGCCCACAGAAAATACCTCTATTCTTTTTGTTGCTATGCCACATGTATTTATCATTAGTTATTGCCAATTTATTTATTTATTAGTAATTAACTATCTCTGCCTAGCAAAATAAGATTTCAGGAACCAAAACTTTTAATCTGGACACAGTTTCATACTTTTGGTTGATCTCCTGCATTATGTATTACTGTCACTCCAGCTACTAAATACAGAGAGAAAATAACCTAACGTTTTGTAAAGTCTGTACTCTGCTAAGAAAAAAGAAAAAGAAATACTAACAAGAAAAATATGAACTTATAATACCAGGTATTGATGTAACATTTACTGTGTTTGAAATGGAAACTCTTTTTCCCTAAATGAATCCTTTAATTATTCCTGCAAGATTGTCTCCACTTGGGATGAACCAGCCGAAACATGGGGCATATCTGAATGGCCAAAATGAATGATAAAACAGTAAAGAGACACATTTTGTGATGTTTTGGTCCAATGTCTCTCCTCCCTGTTGTGTCATGTCAGCTACCTTAGTAACCACATGCTATGTTACAAGGAAAACCTTTCTCAAAAGCAATTTAGCAATATATCAAGTCTTTAAATGATTCATAGGCTTTGCTTCTGCGATTCCATGTCCTGAAAAATACTAAGAGAAATAGGCAAAGCTATCCATCACAGTATTAGTTCAAACAGTTGAAAATTGAAAACAAATGTTCAGCAATAGGAAAATGACCAAATAAATTGTGGAATAGCCATACTCTGGAATTCATTACAGCAATTAAAATCACGTTTTAATGAAATGTTTAATAATATGAACTCCAAGAGTATATGAAAAGTGAAAAAAAAATCAGAAATGTATATAATCCTAAAAGCATAAGAGGAAATGTATATATGTATACCTATATATACGATATGACCCTAATAGTATTAATGAATATATATGTACTCATATATATCCCATTATGTATAGTATAAATATTTGAAGGAAAAGAAGCATGAATGATGGTTATTTTATTTTTAAGTGGCAAAATTAGAGATTTTTATATTATTCTTTAAGCTCTCCTATTTCTTCCAAACTTTCCACAATAATTTTTTATAATTAAAATATAAAGGTATTCTATTTTTATATTTAAAAATAACCTCCACTGACATTATGTGATTCCCTGTCTCTTACAAAATTACTGGAAAATAATGGATGCCTTCAAAACCTAGCATTTCTATGAAAGAAGTTTAGCAAAACTGATATTTTAGCACAGGAAAATAATTCTACATTAATAAAACTTCCAAGGGATAAAAAAACAGGAAACCTTCCAATATTTGGAAATTTAAGGATATAGTTATAAATACTGTGTTAGTGAGTTTGCATAATTCCTACTTACTCTTGGCATGGTAACCTTGCTTAAAAATAGATGTTAAAGACAACTTAGTAGCCAGTCAAAAATTTCTTCCAAATATAATGAGTCTCTCTCTCTCTCCCTCTATTTGTATATATGTACAAATATTAATTTAAATAATTTTGTTTAAAATTAAACTTTAAGAGTTTTTTTTTTACAATCATCTGTGATATGTGACTCTAAGAAGAAGGTGGTCTGTATTTAAAAAAAACAAGAAAAGGTATGTCATTACTTACAAGTATACAATAAAAATTAGAATTCATTAAAGTGTTTCTGTTGAAATTTTGAAATATATTTAGAATGGAGTTAAAATTAAAAGTGTCATCCTCAAGGAACTATAGTACAGATTGGCCTTAAAACATAATTTTCTTCAGAGAATTAAACATGTATTACTATAGCTTATTAAACATGCCTCATTATGGGCATTACTATTTTACTTAACTAATTCAGGTAAAATAAAAAATGTTCAAATTTAGAAGAATTACCACATTTTGCTATACTACATTCATAATCACTCTCCCTGGCCCAGAAATGTAGAGGTAACTTAAAAGTCCACAAGTCTTGTTATTTTACACAATTTTTAAATAGCTCTGCCATAAAACTTCCAAGGCTTTGAAATGTCACATAGGATAGGACAGACTCTTTGAGATAATTGCTGTCTCTCAGTATGAAAGAGAGGTCTCCAGGAAACTCTGCCCTGCCAGGAACAAACAACCTAAAGTGAATGGGACTCAGAGCAGCTGAAGACCACTCCTGGGTGTCAGGAATAAGACTTTGGGGGAAGTGAGCCTGAGGTGGAACATCTAGGAGCCAAAGATGGGAGGCTCAAACATAAAGATGAAGGCACAGGATGCTGAAGCCAGAGCAGTGGCGAATTGGAACAGGTTGGGGCCAGAGTAGCATGACCAGCAGGCATCTAGGAGGGTGTGAGGTTGCCCTGAGGGGGATCCCTATAGCAACACTGCTGTGGAGATAATGAAACTTGGAACAGCTAGAAATGGGAGAATTACAAACAGGCACTCCTGCTTGAAACCAAAATTTATGAGAGGTTTACCCACTAGCTACCTGCAAAAATAGGAAGCCAACCCCCTCAAGTATCCTTAAGAACTAGCTCAGAATAGGTCAATAAATTGACAAAGATGATCAGAAATTCTAGAAGACAAAGCACTGTGAGTGAGAGCAGAAAGAACAAATAACGTTCAGTCTGCAAGGACAGCAGATGCTGGAGCTGTCAGCTGCAGACTACAGAATGGCTGTGTACAATAGAGCAGAAGAAATAAAAGATTCAGAAATGAGTGAGTAACAGGAAACTCAAAGTGAACACACACCAAAAACACTCATGGAATTTCTAGAAATGGAAATATCAATGTCAGAATAAAAAATGGAGAGATAAAATAGAAATTACCAACATTTGAAGAAAGTTAATGAACTGAAACATATAACTGAAATGTTTAATTAGAATGAATGCTGCAAAGAAGATGGAAACTTAGAAAAAGCAAGACAAATGAAATGTAAGATGGTATAAAAAAAAAAACCCAGATTAGCCATAATCATAAAATACTTAAACAACCAATTATATGGACACAGATGTAAATACAGCATGTATAAACATAGCACATCTATAAACATAAACTATCTAATTTAAAGATTATCAGAGAGGATTATTTTTAATCCAGTTATATGTTTATAGAAAATATTCCTAAAGAATGAGTAAACTAATGGGATAAAGTGTAAAGATAAAAAGGCTACATCAGGCAAATAACCAAAAGTAAGCCAGAGCAGCTCTATTGTTCATAGATCAAGTATCTTTTAAGAACGAGTAGAATCACTGGGATATAGGGAGTGGCTCTACAGTAAAAATACTGAAGACTTAATTCACTAGGAGGATATAATAAGTTTAAACAAAAATGGCTATAGCAAAACAGCTTTAAAGTGTAGGTAGTAAGAAAACAGTTAAAACCACATAGAATGTTGATAAATCAACAAAATGAGAAATTGTAAAATAGCTCCTCTCAATTATTATTGATAGCAAGCAGACAAAAAAAAAAAATCAATAAAACTAAAGAAGAATAGAACACACCTGACAAGCTGAGAACAAGCTTGATGTAAGAGCTCCAGATACTTGTCCTGCTCAAGGACGTACAGAGTATTTTTTAAACTGGCTATGTGCAAGACCCTAAAGCAAGTCACAGCACATTTCAAAGAACAGGTATCACGTATAACAGCTTATCCAGTAAATGTAATCGAGAAGTAGTAACAAAGAGACAAATAAAAACATCTCCATGTACTGAGAAGTTAGAGAACACATTTCTACTTAATCCATGGGTCAAAGAAGAAATGTTAATGGATGTTAAAGAACAAAAACTCAAGCCTAGAGCTGAAGGGCAACCAAAAGTCTACATTTTAAAACTTGTAGGAAACATTAAAAGCAGTGTTTTGAGTTCTGCTTAGCTTTTAAATGATTACATTACAAAAGAAAAAATGATGGAAAAGTAATGAGTTTTTTCCAAAAGTAAAGGTTATAAAAAGAATAGCCTAATAAAATCAAAGGCAGCAGGAAGACAGATATAATATAGATAAGGATGAGTATGAATGAGATAAAATATAAAGGGACAATAGGAGGCATCAAAAGAACTGAGTTTGATTCAAAAGGAACCTCAGGTGAGATTGGTCAAAAAGGAGAAAGAGAGATATATGGAGGGAAGTGAATAAATAAATAGTACACCGGATATTAAAGGGACTTTAATAAAAGATGAGGCCAAGATCATAGTAGATGAGAAATCATCAACAATTTCATGCCAATAAATTATACAATTTAACCAAAACAAAAAGAAATCTCAAAAAATTATAACTTGCCAAGAACCTCAAGAAAACACAAAAATCTTTGTATTTCTACAACTGTTAAAAAGTCAAACCAGTAGTAAAACATATTTATATATAGAAAAAAATGAGACCTCCAAAGTTTTACAAGTAAATTCCACCAAATGTTTAAAGAACAAATCATTCCAAATTTGAGCAAATTTTCTGGAGAATAGAAAATGAGGAAGGAATCCCTAACTGGTTTGCCAAGGTCAGTATAAACTTGATACAAAATCAGGTAAAAACAAAATGAGAAAGGAAAAGTATAATATCCAGTTTCTCATGAATATAGGTGCAGAAATCCTAAACAAGAAATTTACAGATAGAATTCAACAATATAAAAAGATAATATACATACTATCCAGGTTAGAATTACTCTATGAATAAAAGGATAGTTTTTAGAAAATCTGTAAATACTATTCAAACCATTAACAGGTTAAAGGAAAAATATGATCATCTAAATAGATGAATAAAAAGGATTTTATAAAGTTTAATACCTATTCTTAATGCAAAAAGAACTGTGAGCTAAGAGAATATTGTTAACCTGACAATGTGTATCTACAGAAAACTTAGAATAGACACCATCCTAAGTAAGAAAATGTCATAAGCATTCCTTTTAACATATTTCAGATTTGGGGGGGTGGGTGGTAGGTAATTAGGTTTTTAATTTATTTATTTATTAACAGAGGTACTGGGGATTGAACCCAGGACATCCTGCATGCTAACTGCGCACTCTACCACTGAGTTATACCCTCCTCTGCAGAAGCACTCCCTTTAAAATCAGGAACAAAAATGAGAATGCTCACTGGTGCCATTTTATATTCAGTGTTTTATAGGAAATTCTGGTCTAATAAGACCAGAAAAATAAATGTTATAATTTTCTGTGTATAAATCCATAGGTAAATTAATAGAATATTATAAATATTATAAATAATGAGAGATTAATAAGGATGCAAGGCAAAAATTCATTTTTCAAATTTCAAGTCAATTGCATTTCTGTACACTAGAAATAAACTAGAAAATTTAATTTAAAACACATGATTCATAAAGAAAATTTGTCTAAATCTTTTTTTCATTTTGGGAGTATATACCCAGAAGTGAAATTGCTGAATCATATGGTAGATCTATTTTTAACATTTTGAGGAGCCTCCATGTTGTTTTCTATTCTGATTGGACCAATTTACAATCCCATCAGCAATGTATAAGGGTTCTCTTTAACCACATGCTTGCCAACACCTGCTGTTTTTTGTATTATCTTTATTTTTATAACATAAGACATAAAAACAATTTCGTGATTAATTATGAATTTAGATATCAAATGTAAACTTTAAAAGTTTTAGAAGATAATTTCTGCCTGTGGAGTGGGGAATGATTTTTTAAAAAAACAAGATAAAAATAGTAACTATAGAAAGATTGAGAAGTATGGTTTCATTAACATTTAAAACTCTATTGAAAAAGTGAAACTGGAATTAAAATGCAAGTATAAACTGAAAGAGCTATTATCAATATGCTTATCAAGGGATCAGTATTATGAATATCTAACACACATTTCAAAAAGAAAATACTAACTACTCAGTACAAGAATAGGCAAAAGACATGAATAAGTAACAGCTTGGTAAGGCAACATACAAGTATAAAGATACATTCAATCTCATTATTACTCACACAGAATAGCACTGGGACAGACTATTTCATTTTCCTTCAAAGGGCAAAAAGTAAGAAGTGTGACTTTCCAACAGTGGATAGGATGTGAATAAGGGAATCTGATGTGCTTTCCTGGTGGGAGTGAAAACTGTATGCCCTCTGTGAAAAAGAACATATCTTAGAGGGTCAAACAGTGGCATGTTCTGTTGCTCAGCATGTCTACTCCTAAGCATATTCCCAAAAGAAACTGTCTGGAATGCCCCCCAGCAGGGGCATGGAAAAATGCAGTGTGGTGTAGTCACACAATGGAATGTTACACAGCAATGAGAATGAATGAATTCACAGCCTGATGAACAACAGAGTTAAAATTTAATAACATGTTGTATAAGAAAAGCAAGTTTCAGAAGACACTATGATAGCATGTTTATAAAGTTCAAGAGTAAAACTCCACAAAATATTTTTAGGCATGTATTTGTGTGTGATATGTGAGAGTATGAGACAAAACCTTACACATACACAAACATGTAAGTGTTTGTATACATACATGTGTGAGTATATATGTACCTTTTTTAAAGCAATGTCAGATACAAAATTCAGGGCAACGATTACCCATAATGGGAAGACAGAAGATGAGATAGAGGAATATATAAATAGAACTATGTTATTGGTAATGTCCCCATTTCTGGTTTGAGTGGTAGATTCATGGCTATTCATTAAATTATTAAATAAGAAACAAATGAAATAAGTAAATTAAAAGAAAGCCACATCTGGATAAATGATAATAGTGCTTTATGAACGTTATGATTAACCTAACTCCTCATCTCCTTAAAAGTCAAGATATGGGCACATACACCAAAACAAGTATACCAAAGAATGAATGTATAGCAGAACATGTAAACAGAAGGCATTAATTTGACTAGTGCTTTATAATAGTTAACAGAATCCAAAGAAGATCTGTCCTGCTGGAATTTCTGAGATATTTCATTGGATTCCATTTTTTCCTACAATTGTTTTGCATTGTGTTGTAAAAAAAAAAAAAAAAAAGCTTAACAGTATTGATAAAGGAAAGATACGTTTATTAGGGAAGGTAGTCTGACTGATAAGTCATGTATGTTGTAATTGATGAGTATAAGCACACTGATATAGGTGGGAAGGCTAGGTCAGCTGTGAAATGTCCTATTTGAATAAGAAGAATAATGAAATAGTTGAATTATCAAATAATTGTAAATTATTTACTTCATATACAATAATTCTACACTCACTTGCATTCTAAAATGTGTCTGAGTAAGAAACAAGGGGATGGCATTCCAGAAAGGCGGACAGAAATGGTACATAATATACAGCCTACTTTGTATTACTTGCCTGTTGCTGCAAGTTCCATGTTAGCATGGGGCACATGTAGCGTTTTGTGTAAGATTTGAAAGGTCAGGTAAAGAAGCAGCTTCCTAGCTGCTAGTGTTGTTTCTTGAGGGCTCTTCTGTTTAGGAGACACAGCAGCTGGATTCACAGCTCCTGTGGCTCCTGCCAAGTTTCCTCCTTCAGGTCAGGTCCTTGTGTAGCTTTGTGACGAAGCTCAACCAGCTCCTCCTGTAGCATACCACCATCATCAAAGTTGGGGACTTGGAGGCGAAGAGACTCTAACTGAAGTTCCAGTCCATCCTTGTGGCTTTGAGCTCAGTCTTGCAGGTTTCAGCTTGACCTCACTTCCCCATGTCCATCTGCCCTTCTCTGCTGCCTGCCCTCTGAGCTGCAGGCTTTAGCACCAGACACAGCTTCACACAGACTGTGAAATCAGCTCCTTCAGCAGAGTCACATCAGATCTCTATAATAAACTCCTTGTTATAGGCATCTCCCAATTCTTCCTTTCTAATCAAACCCTGAGTGGAACACAGGAGAATCAAGTAGACACGCTTTTCCCCACATGTTCACCAATCTCAGATTCTGTTTGGAGGCAACTTGGTAGACCAGGATTGCAGCAAAGTTGATCAGGGATCAAATCCAAGTCCCCTATTTTATCTTGGGCTTGTACCTTCATTTCTCTGTGTAGCAGTATCTCCATGTGTAAAATCCTGGTAATAATCCCTACTTTCTAAGGTTGATGGGAGAATCAACTTAAATCCTCTCCGTCAAGCCCTGAGCCCAGTACTCAGCTCTTGGTGAGTGTTATTATCCTTTTTCTCCGTCCAGAGCTTTGCAGTCCTTAGAAAACAGTTGGATGCCTGAATTCATGCAGCTGATGCTTCTTGGGGTCTTTTACATAATTAATTGACTATTACATTCCTATAAGTGAGCTCTTCTACATACTCACATGACTAAAGGGAAGAGATTTATAATTTTTTAAGCATAATGGAATATATTTCGAATCTAGGTCTCTGTGGACTCCAAACTTTCTCTCTATGCTGATTTCTGAATGAATGCAGGTCAACAAAATTTCCACCCTCAACCCCCACAGGAGTATGAATAAGCTAAATTCTAAGAATGCAAAAGGCACACACACACACACACACACACACACACACACACACACACACACACGGAAAAGTGAGAAACCTAGCAAAACTCAAAATGCATTTTATGCATTCCAGGGAAGCGACTTAAATGATCCTGTGTGTGTTTGTATTTTTTCATCCTATTGAAAATCCTTTGGGGAGGTATGATTCTTACATCCAAAAATTCTCTCTCTTTCAGTGTTGAATTAGGTGTTGAAATTAACAAGGAAACTCTTTCCAACTATTAAGAAGCCATGCTATGCCCTCTTAGAAAAATATATCCTGCCACTCAGACTTGAAGCCACCTCCCATATACTGTTTTAAAACAACACAATACAAGAAGCCCAAATAATATAAAAAATGCCCTCTTTTTTTTTTCCTGGTTAGCGAATACCTCTCCAGAGGTAAATAAAAGTTTTCACAGAAAAACGTGAATCTTACTGAGAAGGTGAGTTACTCAGAGATAGTTTGCTGACGTCAAGGAATATTTGAGCTTGTTGTTTTTGCATCTGATTTTGGCAGGACCTCACAGACAAACGAAATACTAGGTCAAAGTTTGGTGTATAGGCAGAGTTCACCCGACTGAAATAACACTGAGCTCAGTCCCCCTGGCCTCTCCCCTCTCACCAGGCCTCCTCCACCCAGGGAGGACTTCGGGAGGGAGTTTTACAGCAACTTGCACAGACTCCAAGAAGTACCATTGGAAAAGCCTCCTTTAAAGACGAAGGCAGCATAGTAAGGGCTGAGCTAAAGAGGCAAGATCTGGGCCTTTTATTTCAGTTCTACCCTACTGCTTACTGGAAGACCCTTGGAGAGTCACTTCAAGTATCTGAACATTCCTTTCTCTGGGTTAACACCATTTGCCCTCTCAGGGTTATCTTCTTGGTCAAATTAGCAAATGTATGAGGAAGCACTTCTAAAGCCTAAAATGGAATGTAAGCTCTTTGTCTCTCAAGTCCTCAAACAATAAGCATTCTGGAAAGTTTTTTCTTCCACCCTTACTTCATTTCTTTTCCCTCCCGGTGTTCTCTTCTCTGGTGATTTCAACAGGGCTTGCAGTTTAAAGTATCCCCTCGAGGCATATGATTCTCAGGTTGCCGCCCATACCTCCAAATCCTTTTTCAAATTCTACATCAGAACTTCCACCTGTTTCATAGACAGCAGATATTGGCAACCTCTCAAATTCAGCTGGTTGAAAACATCTTCACTGTCTCCTCAATCTCCCCCCACCTCTTCTTCATTATTTCCGTTTCCTTCATTGGACACTGTTCAAACCATAGAGATACAGATTCTGGCCTCTTCCTCGCCCTAGACCCAAGTCACCGCACACAGCTTCATAGTTGGTTAATTCTTCTTTCACACAGTCCACCTTTTCTCCTTCACACAGTTAATTCCATCCACAGTGTTTTATTCAGGCACTCATTACCAAATGCCTGAGTCACTGCGACAATGCCCTAATTGATCTCCCCATCCAGAATATCCTCCATTCAATAAATCCTACCCGCCATTCCAAATAATTGTTTGTAAAGTACAGCAGAGATCAAGTTTCTCCCTTACTTCAAGATACTTAATGGCTCCCTGTTGCCTAAGGAACACAGTATCAGGTTTCTTGGTGTTGCTCCTTTGCATCTTTGAAGCACAGGTATCTGTATAACAAAGGAAATAAGTAGTCATCGTTACACACCACTTACTCCTTTCTCTGTTAGAGCTGGCTGCTTCTGCTACTGCAATCTTAAACTGTAGAGAACAGCACTCAGATCTGTCTGTCAATTATTCCTAGTTCATCTTAATGTTAAATTCCTCAAATATCTAGTGTCCTCTTTGCCTGTACTATTATTTCTCAAAAAACATTTTTCCATCAATTGTCCATATGGTCTGTCCTGGCTATTCCTTGTGGCTGAAATGCACATGCTTATAAATTTCATGGGCAGATGTTCACCCTGTGTTTGGAATAGAATGTGCTTCCACATCCAAATCTGGAGCTGAAGCATACACTTCCATATGGACCAACTAACACAGCACAAGATCTGATTTATACTTGGAAGGGAATGGAACATACATAAAGATTATATCACTCCAGTGTGTATTAATGCATGTCAAATAGCCTAATAATAATTATTGGCCTAATGTATTTTAGAATTTACATGATAAAGACAGCTCACTTTTAAATTGCTTACCAGAAAAAAGAATCTTTATTAGTATGTAAAAATAATTCTTTAAAGATGCTGAAGCAGTACATTGACACATTGTAAGCATAGGCATATATAGAAGATGACAGAGAGTCATATAGGAAGTGAACAGACCAAATATCCCCCTGAATGAAGACCCAACTAACATATATATGTCTGCTAAATGGCAGCAAGCATGTCTTTGCAGTTTCTTTTTTGTTTCCTTAATGACCAAGTTGTGAGAAATGGATGTATCAGGGAAGATAGTAGGTGATGACTTCTCCCCTTTGTACATAGAGAGCTACATCACTCACTAACCATCCTCTCCCCGGTTATCTCACCCCCACACCCTCCACTGCACCCCCAAATTCTGTGTGTTCTTACATTTTGAAGGAAACCATTTCCAGAGGTACTGGTAAGGCATGATGCTCCAAGCTGTTGTAGTTTCTACCCACTCGTATGACTGCACTGGCTTAGACAACATTAGGAAGGGAAAACGTGCCAGCATCTCCTTTCTTGTGTCCAGGAGGATGCCAAGCCAGTGCTTTGAATAAAGGACACCGTTTGTTGTTTATCAGTCTGAGAAGGAAACTGATGGCATACTCTAAAGATTTATCCTAATATGTGAGTGAAGGGAACACATACAAATATGTGAGTGTGGTGAGGAAACTAGTCATACATGATGAATAACCCATAACTAGCACCAACAGGAAGCCATTGCCAACCCCTGATCTAATGTGATTAGATGAGGAAAGAGTTATCAAATCCTGTCAGAGATGGAAATGCCACGTGACAGAAGCTTTGGCTGTAGAAGACACTCTCATTTCCTGCTGATGTCACCCACTACCAAACCTAAAGGGCAGCAGAAGGCACAGGAGCCAGGGGATCCAGTCCTCTGGGGTCAGTTTACAGAGCAGGGCAGAGCAGAGTGCAGAATGAAAGGAGATAGGACTCAGGAAGGGGCCAAAGAAGAGAAAACTAGCACTCTCATCTTTCATAAGGAACTTGAAAACTATATTAAACAATGGAAAATATTGAGGAGCAAATTTGTCATAGCAACTAACAGTAAGCCTTAACTATTGGGTCTTAATGAATGGATATTGCAAGATACTGACTTACAGCAAGGCCAGAAGACTTGGCTTCCTTCATGATTTTTGAGAATACAATGGTATATATAGAGCATCTGTTCAATCAGAATATCTGGTTAAATAACTTGTACAAGAGCAATGTATAGGGAATGGTAAAATCTGAACAGAATCCCAGGCACCAGTAGTCTATGTGTTTAACCACTGGGCTCTGGTGAACAGTGAAGTCTTGTGCATCATCAAATAGTGAACAGTAAGACTAAGATGGAAATCCCTGGGGAAGGTTTCCCCTCCACTGCATTGTGGATGGGATATAATTCATTATTTTCCTAGTTCTGAAGGTAACTAACCACACTCACTCTGTAAACTTGGGTGCAACTATTACTACGAATACTAGAGATAAAGTTGATAAGACTTTAAAATCATGAACCAAATGATTGTTTAAACTACCTTTAAATTATATTTACATATTCTAATATAATAATTTATTACCTAATCTGCATTAGCCCATGTAATCCAGATGAAGAAATTAGAGTACACAGAAGTTAAAAGATATGCCCAGTATCACACAGCTAGAGTGATCAAACCAAAATCCAAATTGGCTGACAACCAGAATTAGCTACAGATTTCTTTAAAACAGAAATCCCCCAAATCCTGCCCTTGATCTACTGAAGTAGCATCAAGATTGATTGGGAGCAAGTGGTGAGGATGTAACAACTAATATCTGCACTTTTAAAGGCTTCACAGCAAGACTGATGTGCTAGCAGGGTCAGAGTCACGAAAGACGCAAACTGATCAAATGCTGTAAGAGCGGATTCTAAGGAACCACTATCTTCCACTCTTGACTGATTCTCTGCCTCTAAATAGGCCATCAGCTACAACCAGGAATTTCCTAGTCAGGTCAAAATTTTGATAGAAGCTATATTTGGAGTCGTGTCACTCGACCTTTTATTGTCAGATCATGAAATACAGTTTAACGAAATGTTTTCTCTGAAGCTTGATGTGAGAGTCTAAAAAGCCTTCCTAGTTCGACATTTTGTGCATTTTTACAGTTTTCATTGAAAATGGGAACTTAACTAAAAGGAAAACACTTCCTTGAAATTCTGGAACTAGCAACTGAGCTCTGCTCATTACATTTCTCCTTCTAACACTGGGGTTATCCCACTAATGCAGCTCCAAGTAAAGTTAAACATCAATTCACAAACAAATACTTAAAGGAGGAGACAAGACCAGTCATCATGGCTTACCACTCCCAACTCCACTAAAACAAAAATCATTTGCTTCAGATTAAGATCTCTATGGGGGAGTGGGTATAGCTCAGTGGTAAAGTGCGTGCTTAGCATGCATGAGGCCCTGGGTTCAATCCCTGGCACCTCCGTTAAAAAAAAAAAAGATTAAAAAAGACCTCTCCAAAGGAAGGCAAACACAACCAAAATAAAATAATAAAAGTAAAATTAGCAATAGGACTTGGCAAATTTGGAAATTCCTGAGATTGAGACAAGGTAAATGACAGAGAAGCAGCCCCTATTCCTCAGTTTAGTGTGTCCCATTGCACCCCTGGAAGAATTGACAGATTGCTGTACCTCAACTTTTGGACTCAAAGTGACACTGAATTGATATTCCTCTTCTGTTTCTCATCTCTTCAAAGTCTTTGCTGCAGTATTTTGCTAGTGGTATAATTGTGTTTATGGGAAGGAACTTTTAAAAACAACAGTTCATCTTTTTTTGTACTGATCTTTAAACTAGCCAACATTTTCCACCTGATTATTGCTAACTTTTGTGAGCAATAGAATAAGGTCTGAAATCTGGTTACTCTTTTGAAAAATTAGTCATCTCTAATACAGAGTGTACTTCTGTTGAATGTAAGAGTCAGTATGCCTTTGGCACTCAAGAGAAAAAAAAAGAAAACAACAATAATCCAATTTCTCTTCTAATGTTTGGATGGCAGCCTTCTGGAAGATTGGTTGCATGAATTCAGCATTGTATTATAGTGGGATAGATAAAGCACGATGATGGCTCAAATGGAATACTACTACAAGTGAAAAACAGATCTTTGAGCAAAGACAGTGCCCACACACAACAGATGTATAAATGAGCTCACAGAACTTCATGGGAAGTTGAGTCCATAAGCACGTGGTCATCCAGGGTTGGTGCTGACTCAAAGGGCTGTACTGGTGTCTTTCTAACTGTGATCCTCCTATTTCCCCATTCCTTTGTAAACAGAAGCTGAAGGAGGAGTGATGTTTAGGGCAGGTAAAGCTCCACCTTCTGATTGCTGGCAACCTCCTCCATGCTGTCCCTCTAGGCTGGAGGACCAGTTTTCCTTCAAGCCAACTCTGATGATCTCACTGAAGAGGTGCTGTTGGCTTGGTCCAGACCTAGAGTCTTGCTGAGGCAACAGAGAAAGACATTTGTCTAAAAGAATTTGTGAATAATAAAGATGATACAGAGGGGATATTGATTTATAATGATTTATATATAATTTGTAGGAAGCCCAATAGAGTGGAAAGAGAAGGCCCATTAAAATCAAAGAGTCTTAGGTTCGAATCCTGCTCTGCTGCTTACCAGGAAGCCATTACTCCACTCTGTCTCTTTTTTTCTTATCTGTAAATTGTGAATGCCAACATTTACCTTAGAGAAGTATTGAAAGAGCAAGAGATACTACATATAAAGTGAAAGAAATGGCAGTTGTTATTACTACTATTAATAATAATTAAACAATGTTACAAAGCGCTCTGGGCTATCTTTCCCCACTATTTTCTATTCCGTTACCTCATGGGAACCTTGTGCACAGGTAGCAGATTTGTTCTTTAATGTCACTCTTGGGCATTTTCCATCTGCAGTTCAGTAGCCTGTACAAAGATGTGCTTGTTGAGAAGGCAGATAACTTTGCAGTATCTCAGAAAATACCACACTTGGTCAGCAAAGTACTATTTAGTACCAAAAGAAAATCACCTTATTCCATACTTCCTGAAATATTTTTCATGAGGTTGTTTCTGAAATTTGCTCAATATAAAGTTTACTTCAAAACAGCCTTTAAAGATTCCTGTCAGATTTGGGCAAACTGGCTTAAATGCAATTTTTTCCTTTGACAATTAAGCAGTTGAGATAGATACCCCTGAGAAATTAATCCCAGTTCCTAAAACTCATATTTTTGGCTCTTTTTTTTTTCTTTCTTTTCTTACATAATAAAGTGTAGCCATTATCTCTTTCATTGTGCTTATTTGAAAATAACTACTTTGACTATTTGAACAAAATATATTTTGACTTAAAAATAAACATTTCCATGGATTTCTTAAATTGATGCGTGTGCTCCTCAAGGCATTGCTTTACTTATATGCCCCCAAAAAGAGTTTGGTATAAGAAGCCAAGTATCCCAGGGGCTGGCAGCAAAAGAGGCGTGGAGCCACTGTTGCAAACACCCACAGTGGTAACATCGAGCTACAGGCAAATTGTAATTAGGCAAAAATGTTCTCTTCTATGTTCTTCTCTTAAAAACAGTATGAAGATTAGCTTTAAAATACAGAGTCATTTAAAGACTCATTTGTCGTATACTCCTTACTGAATCACCTGGAATATTTTTGGTTTAATGTCTCATTGCACAACCAATGTGTTCTCTGCCCACCAACTTGTGTTGCTGAGAGGAATGATGATTTGTGAGAATTAGATCTTGGAACCATGAGTTTAAGGAAGTCAGTCTAGTTTCCTTAAGTGAAGACATCAAGGCTTACCAAGACAGCAAGACATCCATGGCTGGGTTGTCCTATGGGCCACTTGGTATCTCAGCAAGTCAATTGGGAGGCCTTCCACAATGTGGAGCTTCCATGTAGAAGGGAAAATAGGTAACAGCAGAACTCATCCTTAGCTGGTGTAAATACTGCTCAAATACCAAGGGGTTAAAAATCACACAACGCCTTGCAGGGAACACATTAACTTTTAGAAAAAATAAGGAAACAGAAGCGAATTTCACATTAAAGGAACATACAGCTATTTGTCAGTGGAAGGGGAAATTAGTACAAGCAATTTGGAAGAAATAGACAGACAATCCACTCCCTTCATCTATGTTAATTTTTAAAAGCTGAAAGGAAGGGAACTCCCACGGCGAGCTAAAAAAAAGGAAGAGTTTGAGGAATGACTATTAAAGAAGAGGAGTAGGGCCAGGATGCAAAATACCTTTTAGGGCTACAGGGATTATCCTAGTGGACAGGGGAGAGTAAGGAAGAACGTTTATACTTATTCCATATTTACATGTATCAGGTACAGCTCTGTGTATTTCCCATGTATTGTTTTAACTCCTAAAAGGATAAATAATATATAATATCCAGATTTAATTGATGAATACCTCGACCTTCCAAGAAATTAACAGCTCTCCTAATGTCATACAAATGCAAAGTAGAAAGTCTCCATTTAAAACCAAGGTTGCTTACATGATTTCAAAACCCATTTTCTCTCTGAAGCAGTGTCCCAATGCAAAGTTTACTGCATATAACTTTTGGACGACCTTCACAGAGACGGGAAGCTCTCAGGTTATTAGGATTCTTGGTAGTTTCCAAGGATTTCCAGTAATCGGTGGTATTTCTCCCCATAATCATACGTTCCTACCACAGACCCCTTCACTCCTAAGGCAACAGTGTAAAATAGTTTATCCCTAGGCATTCATGATACATTCAAAATGAAAATCAAGAGTTGTAAAGTTTTACATGAGGATCAAAATGAAAAAAGAATGAAATTTGTGAGACCTTGAAAATTTTAAATTGTTTTAAAATTAGCAAATGCTTCAATAATGGAGTTCAGGCTCTCAAAATCAGTAATTTAATTTCTATATCTACAAACACAAGATTATCTATATGTTAAATATTCTACTAGGCACTTGCATGTTATGCATTTGTGAATATATATGAGATAAATATTACATATTAACTAAAATATCCAAAAAAGAAACAAAAGCAACATAGGAGGATCTCTGGCCCAAGCATCATTTTATGTTAACATATCAAAGTTAAGATTAGCTGGTTAAACACTATAATGACAAGTTTTTGAATATATTTTCACATTAGTCCATAAATAAGAACTACTTAACACATGTTGGTTGAGTTAGAGTCACAACCTGGCCACAATTTTTAACATGTGTTTTTCAAATGTTAAATCCCTTCTTCTGTCAATTGCCTGGAATGTAGGGTGGATTTTTTTTTTGTTGTTGTTCATTTCAAAACATCCAAAAAATAGAACTTGACTTCTGAGACTAGCCTATAAAATGGAAAGTAGAAATAAAACACTTTGAGCATACATTGTTATCATGTACAGATAAAGAATCTTTGTCCAAATACAAGCAGCTGGTACATTTTAAAAGCAGAATTCCATGTTGTTCAAACCATGTTGTGGAAACCAGTGTCTCTCAACTGGTGGCAATTTCTGGTTTTAAGAAAAATGTATCTCAATGTGGCTTTAATATGCATTCCAGATGACTATTGATGGATACTTTTTTATTAAATGTATTGTGCTATTCTTATTGATATGAGCTTTGTTGGCATTATAGATTATAAATATCTGACCCCACTCAGTAACCTGTGTTTTCACTTCTCTTAATGGTGTATTTCAACAAATATAAGTTCTTACTCCAGTATTCTGATAGTTTCTTTTTTATTTAGTGCTTTTGATTTTACTTTTAAGACATTTTTGCCTAGTATAAGGCCATAAGGGCATTCTGTATTTTACCGTAAGAGGATTTCTTGTTTTACTTTTCACACTGAGATCTACAGCTAACCTAGGATTGATTTTTACATATTGTGTGAGATTAGGGGTCTAGAGTTACATTTTTCCATTTAGTAATTCAATTGGCCCAATGTCATGTTTCCTCACTGCTTTGCAATTCCACCTTTGTCATAAATCAAGTCTCTGTTTAGATTTTGGTCTATTTTTTTGATTGTTTATTTTATCCCCATGGTTTATTTGTCCATCCTTATGCCAATTCCATATTGTCACAATTACTGTAGCTTTATAATAGGTCTTGACATCTGGTAGAATGAGTCATGCACCATTGTTCTTTTCCTTCAATATAGTCTCAAGCATTTTTGACCTTTTGTATTTTCATATAAAGTTTAGAATCAGCTTGCTGAATTTTACCCTCAAAGTCTACAAGATTTTCATTTGTGGTTGTATTTATTATATAGATCTATTTGGGGAAAAAACCTGACAAGTTAACAGTATAAGTTCTTTAATTCCATAAACATGCCAGCTTTTTCATTTATTTAGTTCTTTAATTTCTCTTAATAAGGTTTTATGCTTTTTTGTGTTGAGATCTTATGCAGTTTTCTTTAGCTATATTCTTAGATATTAGATATTTTTTACTTTAATTCTCTACATATTGTTGCTATAATATAGAAATTTAATTGATAATTGTATGTTAACCTTGTACCCACCAAAATTGCTTAATTCACTTTTTCTAATTTTTTAATAGATTTTTTACATCAACTATCATTGAGAGTGACTAAAGACTGGCTTTATTCTTTTCTTCTTTTATTTCATTTTCTAGCTTTATTACACTAGTCCTAACTAGTGTAATACAATGCTGAATAGAAGTGATAATAATGAGTACCTTGTTTTGTCTCCTATCATAGCATAAAAGAGTTTAATAATGCAATATCAAGGATTGTGTTTGCTGCAAGATTTCTAGAGATACTTATTTTATCAACTTAAGGAAGTTTTCTTCTACTCCAAGTGAACTAAGAGTTTTGCTTTCTTTTGTTTTTATCATGGATGGCTGTTGGGTTTTATCAATATTGCCCTTTTGTTGTTGTTATGTGGTAAAATACTAACTGGTTTTTGAAATTTAAAACAATCTTTTTGTATTGAGAAGAACCCAACTTGTTGCATATATTCTTGAATTTGAGTTGCTAATATTTTATTTGAAATTTTGCATCTCTGTTTATGTGATAAAACAAGATGAGGAGGTTCCTTTTTTACATTCTCAGAAATAGTTTATGTAAGATGAATGTTCCCTCTTCCTTAAATGTTAAAATAATTCACTGGTGAAGCCATTTGAACCTGGAGTTTCTTTGGGAAGTTTTAAAATATTTAACATATTTAACAAATATAAGACTATTTCAATGATCTTTTCTTTAGTTTTAAAACTTCTTTCTCAAGGGTTATGTCCATTTCACCTAAATTTTTAAAATTTTGTTAAAGTCATTCATAACATCCTTTAACATTTTAACATCTGTATGAGAAAGAAAATCCCATGGTGAGGGAAGGGTCTACTTACTGGTTTGGTCAAAATGTATTTAGCTGGGTCTGCAGAAGCAAGGAAAAAGCAAGTAACCTATTTTGATTAGTTAATAGAATAAATGTTTTAAAATGTATTACATTTTCAAGTTCCAATTATTTCTTTATGCCAAAACTCAAACCCTGTGATAAGGGTTAGTTTCACATGGAATTTAGCAATTTTGCAATTATAATATATTAACTATTATATAACTTTTATAAGAAGTTGTTAACATTTCTTATTAGGTCTGTTGGGTTGATTTTTCTCCTTTAATTCTAAGAACACACAAATAAAGAAGAGTCTTATCAGAGACTAATCATTTTGTCAAGAACTATATAGTGTTGAAGCAGAGATATCCTAAAATTAAGATGTATGACACATCCCAACTATGTAGTAATTGATAGAGGGATCAATTTCACATACTTTGAGTCCTTTGCCTCAGAGTTCCAGCTGATTCCACAGGATATCATGATGTGGAATGATTCTGGGATAGTCATTCTACAAACTTTTCTTACTAACACAAAGCTTAGTTTCACCAATTTTATGGATGTACTCCCCTCCCATGTCTGCTTAATATTTAGGGACCGTTTTCACCCTAACTTCTTTTTTGTTGTTGTTTTTACATTTTTTTTATTGAGTAACAGTTATTTTACAATGTTGTGTCAAATTCTAGGGTAGAGCATAATTTTTCAGTCATACATAAACATGTATATATTCATTGTCACTTTTTTTTTTTCACTATGAGCTACCACAAGATCTTGTATATTTTTCCCTGGGCTATACAGTATAATCTTGTTTATGTATTCTGCATTTTAAAATCACAGTCTGTCCATTCCCACCCCCCACCCCCTTGGCCACCACAAGTTTGTATTCTATGAGTCTGTTTCTGTTTTGTATTTATGTTTTGTTTGTTTGTTTGTTTGTTTTTAGATTCCTCATATAAGCAATCTCATATGGTATTTTTCTTTCTCTTTCTGGCTTACTTCGCTTTGAATGACCTTCTTCAGGAACATCCATGTTGCTGTAAATGGTGTTATGTTATCGGTTTTTGTGGCTGAATAGTATTCCATCATATAAATATACCACATCTTCTCCATCCAGTCATCTGTTGATGGACATCTAGGCTGCTTCCATGTCTTGGGTATTGTAAATAGTGCTGCTATGAACATTGGGGTGCAGGTGTCATTTTGAAGTAGGGTTCCTTCTGGATATATGCCCAGGAGCGGGATTCCTGGGTCATATGGTAAGTCTGTTCCTAGTCTTTTGAGGAATCTCCATACTGTTTTCCACAGTGGCTTTCCTTGCTTCCCTCTCCCACTCTTAATGATTTAGATATCTTCTTCTACAATTTTGTGTTTATTCTTTTTGTAATTCATGGCAGTTATCTCCTTTCCAGTTATAAGTTTCTCATTTTTGTAGCATCCTGCTTCTTTTCTATTTAGAGTAGACCTGTGAATATTTCTTTTAGCATGGGTTTAGTGTTGCTAAACTCTTGTAGCTTTTTCTTGTCTGTGAAGTTCTTTATCTCTCCTTCTATTCTAAAGGATAGCCTTGCTGGATAGGCTGCATCTTTTTTTCATTCAGGACTTTGAATATATCTTGCCACCCCCTTCTGGCCTGTAGTGTTTGTGTAGAGAAATCAGCTGAGAGCCTTATGGGGGTTCCCTTGTAACTCACTCTTTGTTTTTCTCTTGCTGCCTTTAGGATCATTTCTTTATCCTTGATTCTGGCCATCTTGATTATGATATGTCTTGGTGTGGGTCTGTTTGGGTTCTTCTTGTTTGGGACCCTCTGAGCCTCCTGTACTTGGATAGCTGATTTTTTCTTTAGGTTTGGGAAGTTTTCAGTCATAATTTCTTCAAATACCTTTTCAAATCCCCTTTGTTCTTTCTTCCCCTTCTGGAACCCCTATTATGCATAAATTGGCACACTTTATATTATCCCATAGGTCCCTTATATTGTTTTCATTGTTTTTTTTCTCTCAGCTGTTCTGATTGGGTGCCTTCTGTTGTCCTGTCTTCTAGGTCACTTATTCATTCCTCTGCGTTATCTAGTCTGCTTTGTACAGCCTTTAGGTCAGCTCTCATCTCAACAAATAAGTTTACTAATTCTACTTGGTTCTTCTTTATAGCTTCTGTTTCATTTTTGACATATTTTATATCTCTAAACACTATTTCTTTTAGTTCCTTCAGTACTTTGATCAGTCCTTTTTTGAAATCTTGATCTAGTAGGCCATTAATGTCTATTTTCTTGATCATGCTTTCAGGGGATTTCTCTTGATCTTTTAATTGGGAGTGGTTCCTCTGCTTCTTCATATTGCTCATATCTCTCTGGCACTGTGGCTTAAGGAGTATCAGTTATCTAGTTCTCCTGGGGATGGTGGGCTCTTAATGATTTTATCGAGAGGTTTTTGTGTCTTCACCCTGTTTCGTGAACTCAGCTTGCTGTTTCCAGAGGCCCTCTGTTGGCGCCCTTGTCTGTCCTGCTCCCATTGGCTGTCAGCTAGCAGATTGCGCCCCCTCCTAACACTGGGTCAGGAGCTGAGCTCTTACCCAGTGGGCAGGCAGGTCACTCCCCCTCCTGATGCCAAAGTCAGATGCTGCACTTGGGGGGGGGGCAGGTGGGTGAATTGCACCCCCTCTGAGCACTGTGGTCAGGTGCTGCGTTCCTGCCAGGAAGGGGGGTGGCCGCCTGCCCTCTCCTGGAGCTGGTCGCTCCGCTGCTCTGTGCAGCTGCCCGCTGTACCTTGGATCGGCGCTCTGAAGGCGGGCTCGGGGAAGACAGCGGAACGGCCCTGCCCCTGCTCCGTGCCAAATCTCAGCTCCTTGTTTGTCTTGGTGGCACGAGTTCTCTGAGGTGCCAGGGCAGAAAGATCCTATCTGCCTCGGGCTGTAAACAAGTCTCAGTCCTGCCTAGAAGGTTGCAGAGCCTCCGGATGTGGATTCAGGTCTTGGCCGCACCCCCACCCGGGTTCTGCGCACAGGAGGAGATGGCGGCTGTGGCTGCACCCCGCCTCTCTTCTCACAAGATGTGCCAGTAATGGCGGCGCAGGTCTGAAGAGACAAAGGCTACGGTGCCCCTCCCCCCAGGGCATAGCAGCTGTGTTGCTTTGCTTTTTTTGCAATTTATGGAGGACCGAGGTTGTTCTGCTCCATATCCCCTCCCAGCCACAGCACGCAGCACCCTGCAGTCCCCTGGGGCTACCTCAGTGCACCCACCCTAGTCCTCCGCCCGGCTCGGGCGGCCTGGCCCAGTCCCTAGCTGCCAGCTTGCATCTTGGGCTGGATGTTGTGGGGACCCTTTGTGCCCGTTTAACTCAGTTCTGTCGGTCAAGGGGTGCTCGGGGCAGCTTTGAGCCTCTGAGGTTCCCCATCTGTCCTGCTGGCCTCTCCGTTGGAGGGGAGGGGAACCCAGCAAATGATCACCAGTCCTCCTTTGCTGCTCCCTCCCCACGGGATCAGTCCCACACTGTTGTGATTTTTCTTCTTTCTTTCTTCCTTTTCTCCTACCAGATTTTTGGTGTCTTTGTCTTTCGAAGAGGGCAATGTTCTGTCGGAGTTCAGCAGGTGCTCTGGTTGGCTGAGTAGGTCCATAGATGTGAGTTTTGGTGTACTTGTGGGAGAGGGTGAGCTACAAGCGTCCTTCTACTCTGCCATCTTGCTTCTCCGATACACTCTAACTTCTTATAACTAGCTCATTATAAGCAATACCTTTTACTTTGTAATCTGGCATGTACATATGTGGGGTGTGTGTGTGTGTGTGTGTGTGTGTACACATGACAGACATCCAGGCCACAACCTAAAGCTATTGAGTCCGAGTCTTTGGGGGTGGGACTCAGCTATCTGTATATTTTAAATATTCCACAAGTGATGATAGTGTGCATGAGATTGGAAAATCACTGATTTGTACATTTTCAAAGAAACTGAGGATCAGAGAGCTTAGAAGACTTGAATAAGATTCAGTTGTAGGTAGTGGGGAGTCAATCTTAAAATCTAGACCTCTGATCCCTATACAACTATTACTTTCATCCAAAACTTGACACAATTTGTGTTCTGTGGTATACCAGTCTTGAAGAAGTTACATTTGTCACCCCCCAAAATTATTTCCTTTGGTCAAATAACAAAGTCAAATAGATTTTATTACTAACTTTATAAGGCCTTTGTAATTTACCCTAATTTAAATATCTATCATTACTCTTCAACCCTGCATTATGATAGATATAATTTCTTATCTATCTAACTTGTTTAACCACAGACCCATTTTATTTTCTCCCAAACATCTTGTCATGGGTCAACATTCTATGGAACAGATGGCAAAAACTTCTATAAACCAACAACAATATACCGACAACTAACATTTGTATAGCTTTTACAGTTTGTACAGAACTTTCCTGTTAGGTTATTTTAGTTAATCACTTAAAACACTGAATAAAAATGTCCAATTTTGTTTATTTCCAACACAAAGGTGAAAACTTGTGCCAAGTTTGTGCCTCCCAGTGGTAATGCAGATCTTGTAAGAGTCTGTCAGTGGAGTAATCACTCTATGATTGCGTACTAACAATGACTATGATTGCATAATAAGTGACTACATTTGCATGCCCAATCAAAGCAGAAACTGTCACTGTTCAAGATTACTGCTTATTAATTGAAAAGAAAAATGTATAAAAGTCATAATTTTATTGAAAAACAGTACTTAGGAATGTATGTGCAAAACTAGACAATGTGTGCACCAGATATATATTGGGTGTCTACCATGGGAAAGATACTTTGTCACATATTATGGAAATGCAAATCTGGGAAACAGCACATAGAACTTGGTACATGGTGAATTCTCAGTGGATATACAATGAATGAACCTCTTCAGAAAACAAAAGTGCCTTTCAATGAGTATTCTTTCTAGAAGAAGAAAGAAAAAAAAAAAAAAAAAAACAACCAAGACATAGATATAATGCGAAGAAAAAGTAAATAAATACTGAGTAGAGTCAAAAGGTACCCAGTAGAAGAGAAAAAGGATATTAATAGAGCTAAAATAGCTAATAGTTATGGAATGTTTGTACAATGTTTAATATCTTAGCCTTTATCCACATGTGGCTATTGAACCCTTGGAATGTAGTCAATCTAAATTGAAATGTACTTTAAATGTAAAATGCCCATCAGATTTCAAAGACTGAGTACAAAAAAAGGAATGTGAAATATTTCATTAATAGTTTTCATAATGCTTAAATGTTGAGTTGATAATGTTTGAGGTAAACTGCATTAAAGAAAACACTATTAAAACTATTTTCAAATGTTCCTTCATACTTTTTAAACTGGATTACAAGAAACTTTGAAATTACATACGTGGTTCACATTTGTGACTTTTATATTTTTATTGGACAGCACTATGAACCAGAGAGCTTTAGCAATATGCTATCTCATTTAATCTTCCAAACCATCCTAAGAAGTCAGTACTGTATTTGATACAAAGCATATTTCAGATAATCTGTCTAGAATTACCCCCATGAGTAAAGGGCTGACTCTACAGCAATGTTTTGGGTAAATGAGGGAAGGCTACCTGATGAATGATGATGATGACTCAGTGACCAGGTAGCAGCAGTGAAGTGTGTTTCCTTAGCTGAAACTGTGCATGAACATGAAGTTGTCAATTGTAAACTCAGTAATTTTTAAAAATGATGATGATAAGGATTTCTAAGGGAAAGAGTAAAGAAATATTTGTTATTGGGAGTTATGTGAAGAGCTAAGCTTGTATCTACTGGGGTATATCTATTGCCATTTTCCAGCATAATGCCTTTTGAAGACTGCATAACCGTCTGTCCCCATTTCCCCCCAAATCCATACGTGTGACTGAGAGGGGCCCAATATTCTCTTTCATCATGAGTGAGAGCAAATAAGGTGCTTCTCAGGCTTTGACCTTCCAGAAGTCACCAAACATAAGCAAATTTGGATTTCTCATGAAGAATTCTCAGTGTAAGTTTCATCATACTTCCATCACCAGGTGATATGTAAGTATCAGCACAAGAGGCCTGTGACAGAAACTAGTACAACTTTGATGTGAAGCCAGTCACCCTTTGGGCCTGTCATTTTTTAATCCCATGACACACACATTTAGAAAATGTCAAGAAGAAGCTCTAAGCTCCCAGAGCACCAACCTCAATTGAATGCTATAAATCAAAGTCTAGAGAATAGGTTTAAACATAGGTTAAAAAATAAGTCTTGGCTTATTTCCACTCCTTGAGCATGGAAAGAGAGAAATGATATTTGGCTGGATTAGGGGGATCTCAGTTGTAGAGAATCACTTACATAAAATGTTTCCATTGCTGCTTCATCGTCGTAAGTCAGCGCAGGGCTGATTTCTCTGAGTGACAGCAGAGTTGGAGCTGTACCTCAAGGATGTAAACTATCCTCTGAAAACAAAGGAGAAAAGTTTCCCTGCACAACTTAGGGAGGCCTCTGTGAGTCGGACAAGCTACTCAATCATCGTAGGCAAAAAGAGAAACAGAGAGTGGGAATTTCCCCTTGTAATGCTTGCAGAATTTATGTGGTTGGATATTCAAAGGCAGTACAAATGTGATCTGTAGATCTCTGATGTCCCACATCTCAGACCCTAAAATGTCTTCTAAGTGACCCCTTCAAGGGTCTACATGAAGGCAAAAAAAAAGTTTACATAAAATTCTCATTGAAAGCAAATCCTTTACATAAAATTCTCATTTCATAAATTTCAGTAAATCAAAACTTAAAAGAAAACAAATTGCCTGTCACTCTTTACATTTCTATACAAATTCACCTTAGGTTTTCTTTGAATGGTAAGCTTTCTCAGAATATTTAAAATTTGATTTAATTCCACAGGTATTTGGAATGTAAGTTATAGCCAAAATGAGGTGCACCTGGTGGGAAGGAAAACTATGGAGACCATCTACTGTGATTTTATGATCAATGGCAATAACAAAAACTTATTTGAGACTATTCTTTCACAATAATGACTGAAACAGTCTAGTCAACATTTTGACTTTGACCCAAGAATTTTACTTCTGGGAATTTATCATATAGATATTAACATACGTGAAATACCATACGTTTAAGGATATTTACTGCAGGATTGTATGTAATAGCAAAAGTTGGGGGAAATATTCTAAATGCCTATCAAAAGGTACCTGTAAAATAAATCATACAGCTATAAAATGAAATATTAAGCAGTCCTTTTTAAAAAGAAGCTTGATATGTACTAAAATGGAATTATATTCCTGATAAAGATTATTTCAAAAAGCAAATGGCAGAGAAGTGTTTAAATTATACTACTTTTTGCATTAAAAAAAATGTTTATACTTGTATGAGTACATCATTTGTGGAGGGATTCTCACACTAAACAGCGTTTCCTTGCCAGGGGAGTTGCACAGCGGCTGGACTGGGGGTTTGGGTACCTACTTTCTCTCCAAATCATCTGCACCTTTCAAATTTTATAACATACACTTGCATTACATTTTCAAAAACATAAATAAAAATTTAGAAAAGGATTTGGGGGGAGGGTTAAGGATTTGTGCTTTAAGGAGAGAGTAGGTGAAAGAAAGAAACAAAGGAAATGCCTCTTTAAAAATTAACTGTCAAATTAGTCTTTCATAAGCAACATAAGATTTAGGAAAGACTGTCTGACTTTCACCAGTGCGTTTACTGATAAAATGTGCTGAGCATGGGAGTATTTAAGAAACACTAGTTGGTGATAAATATGTTTAGTTGAAAGTACAGGAAAAAAAGACATGTGACCAGTTGAACAGATTCTCTCCATTGTCCACATTACATCACATATTCTGGGCAGAACTGTCCACAAGGAAATCCCTCTAATGGAGCAGGCACTACTCTGGGAACACAAGCAGGAAATGGGAGTGATAAATCAAAAAGGCAAAAGGAACAGAATGGATGCTGGAGAAGCGAGAGGAAAGCAGGAAGATATCAAAGTGTTCAAAGAAGAACTAGAAAAACAAGATGGTTTGGATGACATCAGTGAAAAGAAAATAAAACTTGGGACACACCAACGAAAGAAGCTCGAAGATGATTTGACAGCTCATCAGTGCCATGAACAGGGGAGCAAACTAGCCATTTTTGTTGCTGGGAGATCTGTTATGGCTCACAGGGAACATTGTGGTCAAGGGCAGATGCTTCCTTCCATACCAATTTTGGATTTTAATCTCTCAGTTGGAAAATATTGCTGAGCACCTGCTTAGCAAGGTACAGAGGGCGGTTCAAGATGCAGAGGATAAAGATCTGCTATCTGAGAGCTTACAGTCCACTTCTAAATGGAAAAATGTCAGGTGGAATCTGAAATTCAAAATTATTTTCTAAATTTTGAGCCATTCAGTCTTGAACACTTTGTGTAGTGTCATCACCTATAAACAAAGATTTCTACTGCTTTCCATTTCTTTCAACTATTTATTCCTCTGAAGCATAACCAGTAAATTCTCTTTGTTAACAATCTAAGTTTTCATAAAGATTAAATCTACTTTTCTCCATTGTTCAGAACAACTTGGTCTCTATTCCTAGGATGTCTTAAGAGTTTATAGTCAGTAATGTCTCTGTGGATCTGGGATCTTGAAAAACTTAGATTGAGAAAAAGTTTCTGTTCCAAGATGTCCAAAACCGAGTTGTTGAGTCAAAACAACTTTCCTTAAACCTAATCAAAATTCTTCCTGCTGCAATTCTGACTCATTTCTTTGGCTTCCATGTAATTTAGCTCGTCCTTTCATCAACAATATTCTTAACACAATTGAAATCAGACTCTTGATCTAAACAAAGCAAGGAGCATCAATTCCCCAAACATCTACTTACCATAAGCATAACTTGAGTGAGGTTGCAAGAAAAAATACAGGACACCCAGGTAAATATGAATTTCAGAGAAAACAACACTTAATCTTTTTTTTAAGCTTGAGTTTGTATCAAATATTGCACTGGACACAAATATACTAAAAAAGTATTTATTGTTTTTCTGAAATTTTAACATAACTGAGTAAGCCTGTATTTTTATTTGCTAAATCTGACAACCTTAAACTTCAATAACTACTCTAAAAAGAAAAGTTGATTATAAAACTAAAACCTGTGAGTATTACATAATAGTTAGCACATTTGAGATTTGAAAATTTCCAATGACAAGCTGCTATTGAGCAGTTTACCATGCCAAAGATAAAGATGACCGTTTCTGGAGTATGTAGAGCCTTATCACTTAGCTATCTGGGGGCAAAAAACAGAGTACCTTCTGGATGGAAAATCAGTGTAAGTCACTGACTATTAAGAGACTTTCAAAACAATTTTCTGCTTTATTTTCCTTTATTAGTGTGCAGTGGTGGGTGCTTTCCTATTCATCTAACTCATTGATATCAGGGAGTGTTGTTCCATGTGTAACTGACAGCTTAACTTAGAAGGAAACTCTTACCAGATACTTAGTGACTCACTTTGACACCTCCCCAGGAGGTGGTCCCAGGATACTTGTATGTGTACTATTTCAGGCTACCAAAAGACTTTCCTATAGTAATACGAGATGAACAATGGAATGAATCTTTTAAGTGTGGAAACGATAGATAAAATATAAACTAGACTCTAAGGAATATGCAGAGAAAGTAGAATATGGAAAGTAGTGAACAAAACCCATTAAAAGACAAGTCCGAGGGAAGACAAATGCAAACAGTGAGAAAACAACCATAAAAAATGTAAGGGATTTAAATACAATTAGATACTAGAAGCAAGTACGTCTCATTATAAAATATAGAACAACAAGCATGTGTTGAATACTCTTCGTGCAGTGGGTTAGAGCAGGTACGTAAAGACAGTAGAAGATATCAATTTGCCACTGTTTATTCATTCATTAATCCAGTAGATAATTTTTGAGAATCTATTATGTGCCACATGCTTTTGCAAGTCCTTGGGATACAGCTGTGAATGAAATCTATTCAATTCCTGACACGGAGAACTTACAATCTTGTTTGGAAAATTTGAAAGTAAAAAATTAAAAAGAAATCATGGTTTTCCAGTCCAGAATGAAAGGAGCTTGGAAGTCCATTTTAACAAATAAAAAGCGGAGCAAACTAAAAAATTCAGCAACTCTTTTTAGGTTTGTCAGAGAAGTAAGGTCACAAGACAAATGGCTGCCCTTGAAACTGGAGCTTAAACAACACACTTTTAAATAACAGATGGGTTGAAGAAGAAATCTTGAAAAATTTTTAAGTATTTTGAACTAAATGAAAATGAAAACACCATTTATCAAAATTTGTGAAATGCAGAAAAACTGTGTAGAGGAAAATTTGTAATATTAAATGCACATTATAGAATAACATGTATTCATATATTAGAAAAGAAGAAAGAAAGAAGCTGGTTCTTTGAAAAGACCAGTGATTTCACCAGTGATTTTGGTAAGCTTCTAGCCAGGCTAACTAAAAAAAAAAAAGAGAGAGGACACAAATTATTAATATCAGAAATGAAAGAGGAAACATCACTACAGTTCCCATGGACATTAAAAGGATAAAAATAAATTTTGTGAAAACTCTGTGCACAAATTCCATAACCTAAATTAGAAAAAATTCTAAGGCCAATTTTGACAGTCAGCCTGTCAAAACTCACACCAAAAAGAAATAGACAGTTTGAAAGGCCTGTATTAAAGAAATTGAATCAATAATTAATAGCCTTCAAAAAACACAAAGTACCAGGACCAGATTGGTTCACCCTGAATTCTATCAATATTTGAGGAAGAAATTATACCAGTTGTCTCTGTGTCTTCTAGAAGATAGAAGTAAAGGGAGTACTTCCCAATTAATTCTATGAGGCCAACGTTACCATAATAACAAGACCAAACAATGACACCACAAGAAAAACAACAACATAAGTTTCAGGAACATAGATGCAAAAATCCTCAATAATATATACTAGCAAATCAAATCCAACAATGTATAAAAAGAATTATATACTTAACACAAGGAAATTGAAAACTATGTATTTTGACTTACCTTGGACAATTAACTATAAAGGCAAGTCAAAGAGGAGATATCGGCTCCTATTTTTTTTTAAAAGTCTGTTTTGGCTACGAGCAGTAAATAGTAGATTAGGTTCAATGATGGCATTAAATAACACAAGATGAGCAATATCAAAATGGAAGTTTTTCTTAGCCTAGACATCTGTTTAGAAATAGAAAATAGTTTACCTTAAAACCTCCTTTATCTAATGAGGCTGGAAAGTTTCACCCATGGACCACATATTGAGGAATTATAGGCAGCCTCTAGGAGCTGAGAGTGAATCCCGAAAAGATGACAGTCAGCAAAACAGGACCTGAGCCCTGCTGAATTTTGCCAACAGTCACATGAGCTTGAAAGAAGACCCTGTGCTCCAGACAGAACAAAGCCCAGGAGATATCTTGATTGCAGAGAACCTAGTTAAGCTGTGCCTGGACTCCTGTTCCTTGGGAACAATGAGATAATAAATGAAATGAGATAATAAATTTGTGTTGTTTTCAGCTTCTACAAAAAAGAAAAGTCGTATCTGCTCATCAAAATCAAAGTAAAAAATAGCACAGAAAAAGAAAGGTCAAAATTCCTCACTCCTAATCTCATTCTTCTATGTGGCCACTCCTAAGGCTCTGTGTGTGTGTCTTAGAGAAAGATGTCTGCATTCTACTTTATTAAGGTAGACAATCCAATGGGCAGGAATGAGGATAAAGGATGTGAAGCTGGGAAAGAGGGATTTGGCATTATCTCCTTGGGGGCAGCTAAGTGCTGCTGATTGCTAATCTCTCAGGCTCATCCTCTAAGAAGGCTGGTAAACCACATCTCAGGACATCCAACCAGCAGGGCCTAGGGCAGGAGATGGGTGAGGCTGAGAGGACCTGAAGTCATACATGAGACATGCCTGATGAAGATCCTTGTAGACACTTTATAGATTTTCAAACATGTATATTGCTTTTATTAGAAAGCTGAATTGATACTATGCCTACTATCTGGCTTGCTTTTTTCACTTATTAATTATATTAGATCATCTTTTTCTGCATACAGATCTATCTCATACTTCTACAGGTACAGAGTAAAAAGAAATTTTAGACAAGAGAGTAATAAGTTTTTGAGGTTACATTGTATTTTATTTTTTCTTTTCTTTTTTCTTTCTTGGCATTTTTTGACAAATGATACATTTTATTATATCCACTAGGATATCATTTCACTTAAACCGGGGGAATCTTGGTGTCATGTCACTGAACTTTCAATGTTTATTCAACAGTTTTGTATTTAATTATTAAAAATATGACCAGCTGTGTTAGCATATGTTTCTGATTTACCAGTATCTTATTTGGTGTATTCCTGGGGAAAGAAAATTTAGTTCTCTCAACTCAGAGGAGCATGGCTATAATCAAATAACCCATGTGAAGTTAAAATGAGATAACATGAAAACTCTGTTCCAAAATTGATACCTAACATTCTATTAATCTTGTCTTCTCAACCCTATGTCAATCAGTTTCTCTCATTAGCCATATTCCACCCCACTCTTACTATGGACTAGAAGGAAGGAAAGAAGGAAGAGAGGGAGGTAGAAAGGAAGTTAGTTCCTTGACCATGATTAATTTGATTAATTAATTCAGTTATACAATAGCAAGACTTCCCTGGGAGTTTAGCTATTCATTTGAATGGTATAGTCAACCCATCCTTGTGTTATCAACTAGAGGGTCAGTCTAATTCACTCTAGGGACACCCTGGACTTGACAGCTACTTAGCAAAACTTCCCTGTGTAGCTGCTCTGAACCAAGCTGACTCCAAGGAAAACTGGACCTGCTTCAAGTCTCAGGAAGAGCTAAAAAATAGCCCCATGGTCACTTCTAACAGTTGGAATCTTAACAAAGAAAAACTGGAAATGAGGCAAAGGGAAAAGAAGTTGTCCAAATAGATAACAAGCTTGCCAAAAGAGCGAAGCCTCCTCTGGTCTCTCCCTAGCAGACACTGATCCGATCAGGAGGAAGTAAACTGGGAGACAATCCTGCTTTCATGCAGTGGACATTCCTAAGCAGAAAAACAACTCATGAATCTCTTAATGACATTTTTTCCTTTATCCTCACCAATGAGTAGAAAGAACTGCTCTTCTCAACAAAAATGTTCAAATTCAGCCCCCAGGCGAGCATTGTAACCTTTCATGAAATTTTTCAGCACCCCAGTCTTTTCTGACAGTAAAATCACCATCTTACAACTTTGAGGCAAGAGAGTTTAAGGACAAGTGAAGAGAAAGATCTAAGACAAAAAAGCTGGGTGAGGTAGTGAAAGGAGCTGCATGTCCTTGACTAGAAATCAACTACTTCTTCAGAAAATATTTCAGGGTGAGGGATGGGTTATCTATGCTTTGTCTTCTTAGTTCTTTTATATAAATTCATTCCATTTCACAGATCAACTTCTAAAAACAAAATGTCTTCTGGTTTCATGGAGTGTGTTCCTATCTGGATGTTGGATTTGGCCGTGGCTGATCCCTTAAGACAACAGTTCTAAATGCATAGCAATACATTGAGCACCATGGATGTCAGAGACATGCAGTGTACAAAAGATGAAAACCAAATGTTTACCTTTATTATTCTGAATTTGAGAAAGAGGGTCAATTAAATCAGAGTAGCTTAATTGAGAGCTGAATTGTGATAAAACTGTCAAAAAGGCAGCTCTCTTTTTTGTTACTCAATAATCTTTTAACATGGATTTGATGTCTCTAGCCCAGGTATGATAAAAGATGTCTCAGAATTTTGGTTGTAAGGTATTTTTTTTTTTAAAGCAGAAAAAATATACCTTTCTTTCTGACTCTAAAATATCTTCTCTCAGAAGTGGTATGAACAAAACTATACCCTAATAAAAAAAAAGGTATGAAAATAGAATTACTAAGTTTGTCAGTCATAGAAGGGAACATTCCACTTGTCTCATTATTTAGGTTTCTTTACGTTTCTTCTGTGTTGGACCAACTGAGTATTTACATATAAATACACTACATATATATGTGTATATTTGTGTGTGTGCACATATTAAGTTATATGAATGAAAGTGGGGGAAAATTAAAGTCAGATCTTGGCTTAAATTGTAACTAACCTACTTATGAATTTGATAACAATATTTCAGGCACATCTCCTCTCTAAGCCTCAGTTTCCTTACCTGTAGAATGGTAAAAATAGCTATCTTTTAGCCTTTTAGTCTTTATCTTAGAGGACTATAGTAAGGATTAAGTAGATAACACATACTGTAATGGTGAAAAAGTTGATCTCTGAAGTCAGATTTTTTGGGGGGCCTGATTCCAGCTTATTTACTTACTACTGTGAAACTCGGACAAGTGACATTACCTTTCTGTGCTTCAATTTCCTCATCAGTAAAATGGGATAATAATAGTGGCCATTCATAGATTGTTGGGGGATTTAACTTATTTAAAACCCATGCACATTTAGGAGACTACCCAGGACATAGTAAGAACTCAATAGCTTATTATTAATTGTTACTAGTTATCAAAATAATAAAAACAAAAAGATACTATAGACCACAAGATATTATAAACAAATAATATAATAGAGAAATCCAAAGACCCGTAAAGTATTATTTTCCTTGTTGAAAATTGGTTGGAATAATTCTTGGCAGTAAACCAGACAATAACTGAGGTTTGGGAATAATTCTAATATGGATATTGTTATTAAATGAATATATTTTTAATTGGAGAGTGTCTGAATACAAATGGTGGTAGAAAGAATTTTATTCTCTAGAATTATTCACATAGCATATTTTTCCTGCATCATATTCTATAGGATCTTTCAGATGGTATGTTTTCCCTGCCTCTAAAACAAATCAATTTTTGTTTTTATAATTTTACCACCACTGTACTGGAAGAAATTACAAGGAGAGGGAAAAATAATTCATGGTAATAGCTCTCTGCAAAAGGTGAGCCCACCTATTTCCCAAGTTGTAATGAGCTAGTTTGAGAAAGGCCTTTGAACTTACTCCTGGCAAGTGGAAACACTAACAGGCCCACTTTGAGAGGAGCTTTTGAACTTCTGGCAAGTGGAAACAGTCCCAACAAATCATCAGCAAAGCTCAGGTCAAAAGTGCAGCAGCAGAAAAGTATTTCCATCCATGTTGCGGAAAGATCAACATATCTGCATGAGCTGTCATGTTTATGCATATTTCAGCCAATTTTCAAGAAGGTTTCATATCCAGGAATGGATAAAGATGATTCCAGTATTGCTCAGGGCAATATTTATTAAACCACAGTATGCAACCCATTAGTGGTCACAAAAGCAATTTATGGGTCTCAACCAGCATTTTAAAATAATGACATCAAGTAGAATAAACAGAAACTCTCAGAGAACACCCCATATTAAAGATAACTATTGTTTGTGAAACTTCTGCTCCAGGTGTGTGCTCTTGCTTGATCGCAATGTAGAAAATACTTCTTTCTGGGAGCTGTGGTCAAAAGAGCAGAAAAGCACTGGTCTGGGGCTGTGCATTCTGACTGGGTTTCGATAAAAATGAAGAGACGAAAGGCTTTGGGTCTGAGGTTGGAACTGGAGGAACTGCAGAATTTAAGTACTTCTAGCCCCTTGTTCTCCAAATCAGGATAGCATATTAGGGACAGATGGTGAAATGAATCGGTTATCCTGTGTCATTTGCCTTAGGTAGATGAGTACTAGTAGCCATGGTACCATTTCTTCAGTTCCTGACTGTCACCAAAGTGGCGTTTTCTCCTTTACTGGTCAATGAGGGCTTGAGAATCACAGTGAGACTAGTGCGTATCTACCTGCCACATTTTCCTTTGCCTTCAGAAACTGCTGCAAGAGATTCAGTATTTTGATAGACAGAGAAGCTTGCATTGTCTTGCTTGTGTATATTACTTAAGCTCTAGGGAAAATTCCATACAAGTTATGAGCACTTGCCTTTGCTCTAATTACTTCTCATGAAATGAGAATCACTTGACATTAATGCTAATCATGTCAAACAACTGCACTTAGGGTGAAGGAAAGTTTGAAATAGAGGCTTCAAGAAGGCAATTTAAGATAACTTCCCAGCCAACTCATTTTGGTGCACGTTAGTTTACTTTTAAACTTCTCTAAAGGAAATGAATGTTGGCTGGCTGATGACAGCTACCACTTACTGGATTTTATAAAAGATAAAATATGCATGGGTTAATTTGTATACAGCTGGCACATGGCAATTTGAATTTCTGTCCAAACATGATTCAGATGCCTCGAGATACTATGATTCTAGAGGAGTGCTGTCCAAAAGAACTTTCTGTGATAATGGAAAAGCTTTATATCTGTATTGTCCAAATGGTAGCCACTAGCCACACATGGTTTGTGGGTACTTGAAATGTGGCCAGTGTGACAAATAAAATGAATGTTTAATTGTAGTTAATTTGATTAATTTAAATAGAAATTTAAATAGCTACATATGCTAGTGACTAAGATATTGGACAGCACAGCTACAGTCTTTCATTTCCATGCTAATTCAAAATAGATGAAAATCCCTCTTCTCTTGTAGTGTCCTAAAAATTAAATCACACAAATATAATAGGGTGACTTCTCCTATCTTGTTAGGCACTATTCTCAAGTCTTTCCCCTTACTCTCATCTCTTAATGGTGTCTTACACATGGTAGATACTCAATAAATGTTAGCTCTTTGCTACTGTTATACATATCCTACCTACCTTTGACCCTAAATCAATCCTTAAAACTTAAGTTTATTAGCAAGTTTTGAGGATCTGTTGTGATGAATGCAAATACAAAGGCATTATTTTGGGCAATGTTTCTCAGACTGCTGATCGTAGCCCATTAGTGGTTCCCGGAAGCAATTTAGTGATGTACAAACCTTGTTACATGAATTCTGTTTTTGTCACTAAGAATTATACTTAAAACCTATTTTACTAAATATTTCTAAAGTAACTTATGGTAGGTGCCAAGCAGATAAATTGTTTTTAATTTGCTTGGGCAACTCCCTTTACCTCTCTGGCCCAAGCACATTTATTTATTAAATGGGGATTGGACTAGATCCGGTATCCCAGGCGTAATGCCTACGGGATTTTGATGGCTGCTTAACAAATGAAGCAGGCAGAGTATAAGATGAAAAAGTACAGAGGAAACTGTGTCAAACTGGAGAATTCATGTCCCACCTAAAAAAAAAACCACTCCGCTCCAGTCAATTTCACCTTTATGAAAATTCAGACCCTCTGTTCCTAAATGCTTTAATTTTCCAAAATAAAGTAAAAATTTAGATTTTATGAGTGTTGAAACCAAATCCATTTAAAAAAAATGGGGCAAGTGAATTTTAAGCTATGTAAGTTACCTTTTAATAAAGCCCTTAAAATGATATATGGGCTTAAGGGCCCTCAGTTTGCAACTTCTGGATTGTTTGATCTTCAAGATTGTTTGATCTTCAAGATGCTGCTGCTCTGGCCTTTCTAATTCCTCTGCATGTGTCTTTCTTAAAATTTTTAAGTCTGTATTTGAGGAAGAAGTATGCTTCAAGAAGTGACTTTTCTGAGGAAAGAGAACTAATCTAGCAATGAGTCCATACTTCTGGGCCTAGGCCAAGATTTTAGGTAAACTAGTTGACAAAGAAGTAAGTGTAAGCCTAGCAAAGGAAAAAGACTGACATAAGGAGCCGATAACATTTTTAAAGTAAAAGAATGAGGTGAAAAGATAATTTAGGTGAACAAGCTGCACACGGAAGAGGCAAAGACAAAACACTGATTACTCTGTAGCGGGTAGTGTTTTCTAAGACATTTGCATATTCCAAAAACCTTCTTTGAAAATACCGAAATGCACGTTAATTTACATTTGTCTGGAAATAGGTCATATTCTACAAATTCTAAATGATGCACAGTAGGTAATTACAGTTTTAATAATCAACGTCTAAGAAGGTGAGGATAATAATCAGCTAAGATGGGGTTTTTAACCCAATCCTGGAACACGCCTTACTTTATACTTCCTTCAAGAACCCCAAACATGTGTGGCAATTACGTCTGAAAGACACTAAAGCAGCACCTTTGAGCTCTAATCAAAGCCAGAAATAGGAGTACAGAATAAAAGCCAAAATTGGGAGTCAAAAGAGACTGCCTGTCATCTACGTTCATTATAGATGTACATTTTTCAATCCCTTTCACACCAATTCTAGCCCAATCATTTTACTGAAAAGAACGTAATTAACATAACAGATGAAAATTGAGTCATCATTTTAAAGAAAAAAAATCAGAAAAAACTATTAAGTAGAGTTGTGGAGAATTCAAGTTATGACCAATACCTTTATGACTAATCTTTAAGGAATACTGACTTACTCATTTGATTGAAACTGAAGTTCAATTCTATAATTTTTTTCAGAAGTCTTCCCAGTGATGCTCCATCTTTATGAACATAAAGGGACTATTTGATCTTTGGAAAAATTCCAGAAATAAACTTGACATTATTTCCCACAGTCTGTAAAAAGTTGAAAGAGAGAAAGAAAGGTTATCTTGTTCAAAGACAAAAAGGCTTCTGCATCAGAATCAAAAAATCTTAAAGCTAAATAATATGCTGAGATTACAACTATGAGAAACAGAGCAAAAATGATGGCTCACCTTTTCTATCTAGCTCTTTAATAGTATTCAGTTCCATTATGCACTTAATTTTCAGTGAGATGCTTGACAAGCTTGTAGGTGTCACTGAATACAATATGGACAAAAACCATGACCCTTACCTTTTCAGGAACTATCTTTTTATCTCACTGAGAGTTCAAACTCATACACCAACAAGGATGAGGATGAACAATAGAAGTTTTAGAAGGCCTGACAACAGACCGAGGCTTGTCCTGGAAGAAAACATAGAGATCATCTTGCAGACCTCATGTGGTCCAGTTCCTCAGAGGATAAGGAAACAGAGGTGCTACAGGTAGAGAGATGTGCATACCACGGTGGGCCTGGAACTGTAACTCAGGTTCTGGACCCCCTGTCCCATACTCTGTCTAAGTCCTATGCTGAATCTGTACAAATCATATTTTAACGTTTCTCTTGGTCCCAGTTTATATTTGAGACCTACCAACTCTCATACTCTTCTGGTTCACGGAATTTAGTGATTCAAAACAGTAAACCCCAAGAATATTTACCATATTTTGTCAAAGAAATAAAAAATTTGAAAAAGTATAAATTCCTCTTCCTCTTATAAATCGATATTATGTGCTTACTCATTGCCAGACACACTGCACTGGGTGCCAGAGATAGAGCCCAGTGCCAGGTCAGGACCCTGAACCGCCCTTAGAAAGCTGATCTTCAGAGAGAAAAAATACCATGTGTCATTGAAATGCACAAAGTCTTGGGTTCGAAGATAGCACGCTAATTTAAATATCACTGAACAAGAAAACCTTTCTTAGGTCCCAAAAAGCAATGCTTTCCAAAGTTTAATAGGCATATTTGGAATCTCTTTAAAGTGAAGGTTCTGATGCAGGAGTCTGGGGTAGGGCCTGAGATTCTGAGTTCCTCTACCAGTGCTCAGGGGATGATGTGCTACTGTCCTCTGGCCATACACTGAAGGATAAAGGCCATCAAAGCAATCCATGATTGCTTTTCAAGAACAGAAAAAAGTGACTTTCTCAAATACTGAATGAATGCTTCAATAAAATCAAATTATACTCCATAGCTCCCCATAAACAACTTTTATTTCAATTATGATCATGGTCCTCAGGTCAACAGCAGTGATAGGACATCACTGATTTCAAGACACATCAGTGATGTGAAAATGGATGTGTTAGAACTGATGAAATACAGTATTCAATAAATCAGCCTTTAACTGGCATAAGTGCCAGGTATGTGCTGGGGCAGGTTATCAGACAATTGGAGCACAGGTTAAGAAGACCACATCGGATCTGCACAGGGTACCATATATGCACAAAGAAAGGACACCTAACCTGGTCTTTGGGCTAGGACATTGGCAATAAGAGGTGGAGAAAAATGACTTTGCTGTAGGAAAAAAAACAGTAGGCATCAGTCACATCTGATCCCAAGACTAAAGTTGTTAGCTTTGGGATCCTATATGAACTTAAACCCTGGGGAGGATTTTTCTCCTCTCTGTCTTTACTTCTTGGTCTAAATCAAAATCTAGAAGGACATTTTTCAACAGGTAGTCTTCTTTTTCCATGAAAGCAGTACTGACATTAATACAGAGGGCTACAAGGAGGTCTAGACATAGCAAATCACCATGCTCCAGGAAACTTGGAGTTAATTTCTTAAAAATTATGTACAGGTTTAAATTTTCTCCCTGGGATGAAAGTTTGGACAAAACATGCAATTCATGACCATAGTTGCTGCCAATCTGCTTTATGTGCTAATGAAACAATTGCTTTGTGGCCTCCAGAAATACCTTGCCCTCACCAGCCCAACTTTTTCAAAGAAGCTGAATTTCTATTTTGCATTTGAGATATACCTGTAAGTGACAGATTTCAAAACTTAAAAAAACTGAAGTAGAAGTACATTTTAAAAAGCACCATTGAAAAAAAATTAAAAGTAAAAAAAAATGCATCATTGGCTTTGAACCTATGAATTTAAGAAAGTATATTCACACAAATAAAGGCAACTACTTTTAAAAGAAATTTTCCTTTTTAGGCCTGAAAATATATAAGTGGGTATGTGTCTATATGATATATATATACTTTTATATATATTGCCTTAAGTAACTCTGTTTTTAAGACTGTCATAGCATTTTAAATATCATTTTTAGTTATTTTACACACTTTTTAGTGAAAATCATTGGTTACAACTGACTGAAAGTTATCCTAGTTCACCTTATCTTTTCAACAAAAGATAGTTTGCATAATAATTTCCACCTCTTAAAATACTGATCCGTTAATATTGTAGCATCTGTATGGGCAATCAAACTAGTTTCTAAAAAGTAAACCATTAGAGACCAAAAAGAAAGAAAGAAAGGAAAAAAGGATTAGTTGCCACTTTTAAAAAAATAAGAATGTTCAAATTCGAGGGTTTTTTTTTTTTTTTTTGCTTTGTTTTTGCTTTTTTTTAAAAATAGACTTTATTCTTTTGGAGTAATTTCAGGTTCACAATAGAACTGAGCAGAAAATACAGAATTCCCATATAGCCCTCCCTGCCCACACATATATACTCCCCTACCCTCAACATCCCTCATCAGTGTGGCATACATGGTACAATCGATGAGCCAACATGGGCACATTATTATCAACCAAAGTCCATAGTTTACATTAGGGTTCACTCTTGATGGGTTTTGACAAATGCATGATGACATGCAGCCACCACTATAGTATCATACAGAATAATTTCATTGCCTTAAAAATCCCTTGTGCTCCATCTATTCATTCCTCCCTCCCTCCCTCTCCCCAAACCCCTGGAAACCATGATCTTTTTATTGTTTCTGTAGCTGTGCCTTTTCCAGAATGTCATTTGGTTGGAATCATACAGTTTGTAGCCTTTTCAGACTGGCAAATTTGAGCTTTGTATGTGCTTTGAAAAGATTCCCTGTGAGAGGAATGCCTAAAATGTTGTGATTCTCATGGATTATTTTACGGGTGCTAAAAGCAAATGCCATGACCATATATACTTTTAACAAAGGACAGGGATAATTAGTGCTGCCATTCCCACTGCCACTTTCTGGGAACAGGTGTCGGCTACCTGCTCTACTTCTCCAGGTAAAGATTACTCATTTCCTCTGACATTTTCCAGTGTTCTTCTGAACTTCAGGTGACATAATCTGTTGCTACAGTAACATCTCCAAATGCATCAAAATACAATGAATCAAAGGAATCCAGCAACAACCTCGTTTGGCTAGGACCTAGAGCAGACTCTCTGAGTCTGCCAATGCTCCAGTTCTGAAAGCATCTATGTGAGGTTGCCAACCAGCAGCCCCTTACAATATATTAAATAATCATCCATCTCCCTTAACAGCCCAGCTACAGATATTTGCTTCCTGCTGAGATCAGAAAGCACTCGAGCTGTAGAAATCCTAGCTTGTTGGGGATGGCACAGTTCTTTGACTAAGCACCCTGCCTTTTCTCAACAAGTTAAATGAGGCAATAAGTAGAAAAGAAGCCTAGCAAATTGTGACTAAAAGAATTGAAAAACTAAATGAGCTTTTTCATTTGACAGAATGTCTCTTCTTTGGGGTGGAAAATCTCACAAAAATATCAGATTTGAATCTTGAAAATACTCTCAATATGAGTTTTCCTTCGAATGCATGACTGAGTTCCTATCAGAAAGACATAGTTCTGAAGTCATTTTGTCATTTTCAGCAAAAAGCCATATAAAGACTTCGTGTTAGCTTGAGGTATTTTTCTATTATGTTACTGAATTTTCTTTCTATTCTTTTACATCAGTAAATGAATTTGAGGTGGTGATAGGCCTGACTTCAAAGCATAATGATTTTCAGAACTGAAATGACACCTCCATAAGGTTAAGGGCAATAAAATTGTCAGGATCAAGTTAGAAAATAATTGAAATGTGAATCAGTGTATTTTTTTCCATTTGTCTTCAGGAGTTTTCCTTGGACTAGATGTAGGTTTTGACTTAATAAACTTTGTCCTTGAAAAAAATGCTTGAAATCAACACCTTGGGCTATTCCTGCTTGCAGCTGACACATCCCATGTTACTTCTAGTGAACAGCTTCATAGCCTTTTCGTGTGTTAGGCATTATGCTTGATCAGGGATAAGAAGATCAAATGTACTCTTCCTCCAAGAACTCACAGTCTACTGGGGAAACCAATATGTAATCCATGTCAAGATGCCAACGTAGCAGTATTTTATGGGATGCCAGAGGGCTTCAAAGAAGCAGCAACTAACCCAGACTGGTCACCACAAGCAAGGGGTCCAGGGAGATGGATCACTGGGAGGATGGAAGGAAAATAAGGTGAAGAAGGACATTTCAGGATGGGAGGACAAGCATAGGTGAGGGCACAGAGGAGTCAGACTTGATTCCTAACAGAAACCAGCACTAGATTTGGGTCTGAGTGGCGCACAGTAAGTGGGAGAGGCAAGGAAAAGGATCGAGCATGAACCTGGAGAGGGAAGCAGGTTTCCAGCTCATGAAGCATTTTGGGTGCCATGTTAGGGACACGTTGATTGAGAAACTGAAATCTTTACCACAAGTTGTAACAGTCGTCACAGAAATGATGAACACAACTACCTTGTCTGGATTTGACATTTTTGAAGCCTATAAAACATGTACCAGATTATTCCTATATTCCTACGCACACTGAGAACATAAAACCCCCACCTGCAAGGCCCAGATGAGTGAAATGCCTTCCCATGCCCACACAAAATAAAAATGACTACACACCAGTGGTCAGACAGTAGTAATGTCAGGAAAAGACTGTTAATAAGTGGGTGCACAGGGAAGAGATATGGTGGTAATTAGAGGACAGATAAACCATTGTCCTTTATTAAGCTGTAAAAGCCCCAAATTAAAACCTTCAAATTCTGCAGTAGCTCAAAGATAGATTCCCTGAGGATGAAATGTACAGCATGGTGACTAGAGTTCACAGTGCTGTACTGTATATTGAAAAGTTGTTGATAGAGTAGATCTTAGAAGTTCTCCTCACAAGAAAAAAAGATTTTGTAACTGCGTGTCATGATAGATGCTAACTAGACTTGTAGCGATCATTTCACGATATACACAAATAGTGGCTCATTATGTTGTACCCTTGAAACTAGCATAATGTTATATGTCAATATAGCTCAGTAAAACAAATACATAAATAATTGTAAATAAATTAATTAATTAACTGAAAATAAAAGATTGATTCCATGAGGCTGGAGAGATCTCTAGGTTGAAGAGTGATGAAGAACAAATGGAAATAACGAACAGACAAAAGGAAATTTCTTAAGATCCAGGATTAATTGGTAGAAGAGGAAAGAGCAATGATTTAAGAAAACAAAGGCCAAAACTTTGGTGATGAGTAATTATGAACTGTGTGGGGTGGATAGAAGAAACTTGCAGAGGAAATTTAAATCATGCAGCAAAGGTACTTTGTCTACAGTTTAACTGCCTTGGACAATTTCTTCTTCCTCCTCTTCTTTACCTTTTTCCTCTTGCGCTTTGAAGTAAATTAACTTCATATTCCAATTACTTCTAGGTCTGGTCTTTCTCTAACCCTGTGAGATTTTGGGGGGTTAATTACAGATACTATAAACTTCTCCTTTAGGTAGTGTTCCTATTAAAAGTAGAAATTTCAGTGGAAACTTCTATTTCTACCTCAATCTAACTTCTACCCTCACTACTACCTTGGACCTGCATACTCTTTGCAAGATGCGTGCCAAGAGGGCAGTATAGTGCAATGGGTAACAGCATGGTTTCTGAACGCAAACGACATTTGCTTGAGTCCCAAGGCTGCTGCTGCACTCTGTAATTTTGGGGAAAAATACTTAACTGCCCCATGGTTCTATTTTCCAATCTCTACAGAGAAGGAAGATGACAATACGGTTGAAAGAGACTGGCCTGTGGGAGAGATGCCTGGAGCTGCAGTGTACACATTGCAGCTGTGAAGGGCAGGTCAAGAGCAGCAAAGCAACCTTGGCCCTGACACTCTTGGGTTACTGTGCCAGCCCTGGATTACCTGTCTCCATAATGCTCCATGTGGGAGGGGGAAAAAATCCTATCTTACTTAAGCAACTTTATTTAGATTTTCTCTTAACCAATAAAGTAGTCTATCCAAAGTCAAAGTCCGTCTCAAATTCCAACTCTTCTAAAATGTTCTCCCTCCAACTCATATTTCAGTTGGATCAGAAGTTATCTCTCCTTCCTCTGAATCGTTGTATTCCTCATTGTATACTTACCTCTAATTTGCAACATTGCTTAGCCCTTATTAGATTCATAACTGATGTCCATGACAGGATTATAAACTACGTGAGGGCAGGGACCAGGTCTTTGCCCATAGGGTCCATAGTACGTTGTGCTAGAAATATGTGCTGACTGCCTGATTGATGTAAAGCATGAATTTTTAAAACAAAAAACACAACACATTATTTTCTCTAACAAAAGGTTTCATGGTCTGAAAAATAGGCAAATTAAATTAAATTAAGTAAAGTAATAAATGTAAATAAGTTTAAAGGGCAGACATCCAAGAGTTTTTAGGCTGAGTTAATAGGGTGTTTTTGCTGTTTCATATTTTTTAAAAAACAACATACATAGGCTTTGTATCATTTGCATTCTAAGAATAAACAATGGCCGGTTCTGCCGTCTGTTTCCCAAAGCAGAGGATGGTATATTATTTTACTTCACAGTTACATCAAATAAAGCTTGACATAAAATGAAGGTTCCTTTTGGTACAGGTAGATTGAATGGCTCTTTCCCATTTGATAGGTGGGCTCCTATGTCCTTCAGCCATTAGAGTTTTTTTATCAAAGCTAGCTTTGAAGACATATTTGGAGGAGATACATGGGTGTCTCTATCTCTTGTCCTTTTTTATGAAATCAGTCCCATAAGAGCTCTGTTGGCATGGAGTCTACAATCTCATCCGATATGATTAGAGATTGCTCAATTATTCCAGAGAAACTGATGTCACATTTCTCAATGCCATGACAACGTACCCCTTTGTAAACAAGAATGAATTATTTTCCTCCAAGTAACAGTGGTAGATAGAAATAGAATAATAAAAGCTGTCAAGGATCTCAAGAAATCATCAGATTCATTTGCCTGCACTATGCCAGATGGTGTTTTAAAGCCCTTGGATAATGGAGAACCTGTAACTTACTATCCAGGCATTGCCCGAAACTTGGCATCTCTGATTTCTAATTTCAAACATTTACATATGGAAGGGCATTCCTGCTGTCCATGTTTGATGCATTTCTCATCCCAGTATCTCCCCAATACCTTCAAGCATATGGATCATGATAGACTAGGCTAGGCTACATTAACAAATAGATCTACAAATGTGTATAGACTCAAACCCAATAAAAGCTTGTTTCTCACTTAGTTAATAGTCCAAATGAAGAGCTTCTGACCATGAGGTGACTCTGCTCCATGTGGTAATTCAGATTCCTAGGCTCCCTTCATACAGTGGCCCCATCATCTTCACTGTGTGGCTCCCAAGTTTTCCAAAGCGGAGGGGGCAGGGAGTGAAAGTAGTGGAGGGAGGTCATTATCCAAATTGTTCAAAAGGAGAAAATACCTGGAAGAGAGTGTGTGTCTGGGCGACTTTAAGAGGACATGCCCAGAAATAACCACCTCACTTGCATGCATCCACACGACACTTCTACGTGTAAGAGAGTCTGAGATAGATACTTTGATGTCTCCAGGATAAAACCAAAAGGGATTTTGGTAAAAACCAATTGTTCCTGTTACATGGATTCTGTTTTCCCATGGCCCTAAAGTATCCATTCATTAATTCAGTATGGTTATGGAGACCCTACCCTCTATTGCTTACAAGCTAGCTGGAAAGAGACATATTATTCACAGTCACAAACACTATATTATACATAAACAATTGTAAACTGAGACAAGTGCATGGAGAGAGGGGACAGAGTGCTACGAGGGTCTGTAACAGACTTAGAGTGAGGAATCAGGTGAAGCATCTCTGAGGAAGGGACACTTTTTTGCTGTCATCTGAAGAATGAATACTTTTTAGTTTATCATATTCTGTTATTTGTCCTGAAACAGCATTTTCTTTCTTTCTTTGATAGAATTATCAAAGAAAAGGATGATTAATTATCAAAGGAGGGAAGATTAATGAAATAAAATAGCACACATTTCTATCTCCCATTACACAGATCCCCATTATATGGTTTTATAACAGGTAACCAGTGTGTATACATACCCAGTACCCTGCCTCATGTTTCAACCAGCTGCCATTACCAGCATTTCCAGCAATCAAACAGATGAGTTTAAGCTCTTTTTAGTTTAAGAGTGGGGGGGTCACCTCAAGTGATGACCACTGTTACTGGCAAAATTCAGAAGTAAGTAAGGAAGCATTGGACAATCTTGTAAGCAGTGTTGTCAAGTTTTATAGAAAATGGGAAAATCATTTAGAACACAGCAGAATCTCTAATCTGCCCTTGAGTCTTCCCTCAAGTTTTGTTTCCATCTCTGCTTCTACAAAGGCTACCCACTGCCAGCTCTCTCATCCCCTTTCCTCTACTCCATGCTCCTTTCTACCCATGGCTTTTCTTACCCATAGTTCCTGATGGCTACTTTCTTTGTGCCTCTTGGCTTTGGGGTTATTTCACTTCCCACATCTTCTGATCCTTCTGCTACCACCGTCTTTTTGGATGTTTTGTATTCATTGTCCCCAAGAGAGGAACGTGGAGGAAACATTAGACCTTGTTCCCTAGCCGGCCCACAGGTGCTACCTTAGGCTCAGAAACAGATGTCAAGTGGAGCCGGTTATGTGTGGCCAGGGTACAAAACAGGTCTGTGGTTCCTGACACAAAGTATAAGGATTCATTTTTATTCATGGCTGCAGTGGACCAGATTTATTCTCCTGCCTGAAGTAATTTTTTCAAATAGGCACAATATGTGAAATAATACTGTTCAGATATTGAACTTCCATTGGTGAAGGAAGGTGAATCCTGATGGAGGGAAACAAATCAGGGCAGCCCTACAATTGACCCAGTTTACCGTCAGGAGAGAGTTACCAGGGCACAGATGAGTGAGGAGACCCCAGGCAGAGCTCGGTGGACTTTCTTTATTGGGGACATGGGGCTGGGGATCTGGAAAATCCGGACTGCAGAGCTGATCGTTTTAGGCTTCATGCTTATTTATGAACAGGGGGAGTGAGAAGATTATCATCAGGAATTCAAGGCATTACCAAACAAGCACAGTCAAAAGAGACCACCATTCCTCATCTGTCCTCTCTGTCCCCTTCATGTCCCACTCCCGAGAGCCCCACCCTACTTCTACAGGACTTCACCTGCATCTTCTAACTGTTTCCAGAAGTCTCTTCTCTAGCAGTAACCTTGCTCCCAAATAAGTATTTCCCAATTAAAACTCTGCTTTTGCATATTTTAGTCAAGTGTTCTGTCACTCTTCATCCTATTTTCCTATTTTTTCCAAGTACATATAATTATGAAAAATATTTTATTAACTTAATTACATATATTTTGAAATTGTCCATTAAGTTAAAAACTCTTTCTGTCCTTTTCAGCTGTTTCTCTGGGGCCTGACACAGCGTGAATGCAAACAACAAATATAAATAAATAAAATTGTGTGTGGAAGGAAGAAAGGTGTTCACAATACAGCATAGCAAGTAACTGGCAGTTTAAACCCCTTGGGTGTGTTTGAATTTTAAAATAACAAGTTCACTTTAAGAAATCTGGACCTAGTAGACTTTGTAGGGAATATAAAGGCCTGTCTCCGCGGACTCTTCTGCTCAGAACTATAAAGAGTGGTGCCAGTTACCTGAAATGGTCAATTTCTGAAAGAAGCTACCTCTTCCTAATATTTCTCATTTTTCAAAGTCTCCTCTGACTAAGGAAATTTGTCTCCTAAGAACATGAAAGTTAACTGTATTTGTTTTACTGCTAAAACAGTTTAAACAAACAGAATGACTGATTCAATCAGCAGGGATCCTTGAAACACTGGAGATCTTGGGGCCTTTATCAAAGTTGGAGCAAAAAGTGGGGGCAAGAAGGAAGGAAAGGTTGGGGATTTCTTGTTTCATGAATAAGACTTAAAGGAAAAACCCTAAGTTTATTCAATTCTTTCAGATGGAAGCAGACTTGGAACTGTATAAGATCTATAAGGTCTTTGATAAAATTCAGAATGTTTTTAATTTCCCTGCATTTGTGTCCAGTTTGCCATCCATAAGCATTTTCAGTATGAGTCTTAATAATGGAAAGAATTTGCTTGTGTTAATGGTGAGGCCGATATGGGCAGTCTGTACCAGACTGGGTGTGGGGAGCAGGACAGAGAGAGAAAACGTCCACGTGCCCAAAGGTTGGAAGTACCTGACAAGGGAAAAAGAAAGATCAGGGAGATACGTTCTTAAGAGAGAACGTGGGCTGAACTTCAGGAAGACCTAAGAGGGACTTCCTGATTTGTTTTTAGTGATTCCTGCCACCCCCCACAACACAGGGATGGGAGAAGGGTGCATGCAGTTTGATCTCCAGCCCCTAGATTGCTTGTGTAATAGCAGATTCCTGAGTCCCATACAAGACCAAATACTTCTGACTCTCTGAGGGGCACACCTAGGAATCTGAATTTTGAATATGCAGCCCAATGAGCCTGGTGCACAGTAGAAAACAATTACAAGGAATTGACCAGTTATCTGCAAAACTACATTACCAGTATCCTTAGCTTCTGTGTTATCAATAGCAGTGACAACTGCAGTGTGTAAATAGGCGTAAAATGTGGTAACTGCAGCGGGATCTTTAGATGCTATACAATGCTGCGAGTGTCTATTTGCAGTTTGCTTTGTATCTGGCCCCTGAGCATTTGCACAGGCTCCAAAAGCAATAATCACTTTCTGTCAACTCTAGTTTGTGGGGCCTACGTCAGTTTGTTGTGCTTTTGCTTTCTTTTCTAATTAAAGGACTGAAAAGACCACAAGTGAGATTTCTTTCCTTTATAACTCACCTAATACATTCCAATTCCAAATGCCACTCTCCAGTGGTGGCAGGAACCAGCTTGTCAGTTCTGAGATTTCCCTGTGAGCGTCTCTTTGTTTTTTAACTAGCAGAGTGGAGACCTGGGGACAGAGGAAGAGTCTAATAGCTGCTAAGGGACCAACTAATCTGTTACAGGTTTTTTTAACCTTCCACAATGCTCTTAGAGAAGCTTTTCAAGTTGTAATTACTGTGCTGTGCTTGCGTGCCCAGATTTTAAGCACATTTTTTTAAAAGAACTTTTTTTTGATAAAGCATGATACATTATTTGCAGGTTTTCTAAAACATGTAGCAATTTTGTTGAGGCCACTGATATGAAATTATGCCTTGTTTCACTCAGAGAGACAGAGAAAGGGGGAGAGAGAGACTAGCAAACATTGGCAAGGATGGAGCAAGTGATTATTCTTTTAAGTTGCACCTCAGTTGTACCTTTTGCTTCAGAGAAAAACAATGAAACCTTTGTAGTATGTTGACATCTCTTTTAGCAAAAGAACTTAAACCAAAGAAAACAAAATTAACCTAGGATCTTTCAGTATTTGTTACCTTAAGAACGAAAGCAGAATTGGGTATACTGTAGTATCATCCACGTAAGCGTGGTGTATATCTCCTGGGTTGTAGACTGTGCTTGCTGGAAGACACTTGAGTGATTACAAAAACTTTTCTTATCTTCAGTTTACTAATTACTAAAATGATCATTGAGAGCCAAAAACATATAAATAGCTTCCCCATGATCTTACCCTTATTTAGTGGCCATGTTAGGACCAGAGCCCAGATTCTTTGAAGATTTATCTTATACTTATTTCCTCAAAATTAAGACATACATACAAAGCCCTCTTCTTGGGAAGCAGCCAGGTACCCAAAATGGAGCACATTGGAGTCTGATGCACCTAAGCAGAGATTCTGACTTCATTTGCAAAGCCTTGGGAAAATTATTCAAGCTCTCTGAGCCCAATCTCCTTTGGTGAAAATGAGAATAATATTTAGTGCACATAGTGGTTTGTTCAACAAATATTTGGGCAGCTACTTAGAACCAATCACTGTTTTAAGGCACTGGGAATGCAGCAATGAACAAAACGAGAACTCTTGCTGTCACGGAGTTTGTATTCTAGTGGGCACATAGGAACAATAGAAATAAACAGGTAACGTGTATAGGACATCAGGTAGTTGCAAGTGCTTCAGAGAAAACAAGAGAATGGAACTGGAATTACCAGGCTCGATGAGGTATGAGCAGATGGGTATGTGTTATTTTAAATATGGTAGTCTGGAGAGACATTATTGATAAAGGGATAGTTGAGGAGGTATGTGGAGAAAGTGAGTGATAAGAACATTCCAGAAAAATAGCAAACTAAACCCCCTTGAGGGAAAACATATTCAGTCTGTTGGAGTACCAGCACAGAGGTGGTGTGGCTGGAGTGAAATAAACCAGAATCAGAGCGGGAGGGAGAGACTGGGCCAGGGGAGGGGCCCACAGAGACATCCTGTAAGATCTGTAGCCACTGTAAACATTTCAGCTTCTGTTTAAATAAAATGGGAAACGACTGCAAAGCTCTGAGCAGAGGAGTGACATAACGACTTATATTTTAAAAGGACTATTCTGGCTGCTGTGTTGGAATAAACTGTAAAGGCAGCAAGGGTGGAAGCCAAAAGACCAGAGAAGATGATTTTGCGATAACCCAGGAAAAAGACAAGATGATCATCGAAAGACGTCAGATGTTGGATATAATTTGAAGAAATACTAAACAGGTTTTGCTGAGAGATTAGATATAGACTCTGAGAGAAAGAGAGGAGTTCAAGATGTATCCAAAATCTTTTCCCACATTATTAGAAGGATATAAAAGAACTTGGGAGGCAGAGGTATAGGGGGAAGATGGACTTGAGACATGTTAATTTTGAGATGCCTACAGGCCATCTAGATAGAGGTAGTGAGCAGCCAGGCACCTGGAAGGTGGAGTTCAGGGTAGAGGGTCTACATTGGAGAGTCATCAGCCTATAATGGTATTTAAGGCCACAAGACTGGCTGAACCCTTTCTGAGAGGAAGTGTAACTAAACTGAGTCAGTGTCAGTAGGAGGGAATGGTCAGCTGTGTCCAGTATTGCTGAGAGCTCAAATAAGACAAGGGCTAGGAAATAACCACTGGTTTTAACTAAATGAAGGCAATGGGTGACCTTGACTGGTGGAATGACGGAAGCAAAGGCCTGCATGGTGTGTGCTCAAAAGATAATGATAAACTTGGGGGGAAACCTAACAAATGAATAGCAAAATTAGCAAAAACGAACACAAAAGAGCCCACAAAAAAAGAAATGCATGTGGCAGATAGAATACAAAACAGAGAAAAATATGTTCAGCTTCACTCATAATAAGAGAAATACAAAATACAACAATATTGAGATACCATTTCTCAGTTTAGTGAAAATCCAAAAGTTTAAAAATAAAAACTCTGCTGCAAGGCTATAGAGAAACAGCTATATATATATATATATATATATACACACACATATATATATATACACACACACACACACACATATATATATATACACACACATACACATATATACACACACACACACATATATAGTATATATCTATATATATTACCTATACATATACTGTGTGTACATTTGTTTATTTACTTATTTATTCTCACCTCTTTGACTCAACAATCCCAATCTAGAAATCTATCTCAGCCTAAATGTCCATCAACAGGTGACTGGATAAAGAAGATGTGGTATATTTATACAATGGAATACTACTCAGCCATAAAAAACCAACAACATAACGCCATTTGCAGCAACATGGATGCTCCTGGAGAATGTCATTCTAAGTGAAGTAAGCCAGAAAGAGAAAGAAAAATACCATATGAGATCACTTATATGTGGAATCTAAAAAACAAAAACAAAACAAACAAACAAACAAAAAACAAAGCATAAATACAAAACAGAAATAGACTCATAGACATAGAATACAAACTTGTGATTGCCAAGGGGGCGGAGGTGGGAAGGGATAGACTGGGATTTCAAAATTGTAGAATAGATAAACAAGATTATACTGTATAGCACAGGGAAATATACACAAAATCTTATGGTAGCTCACAGAGAAAACAGTGTGACAATATATATATGTTTACATATAACTGAAAAATTGTTCTGAACACTGGAATTTGACACAACATTGTAAAATGATTATAAATCAATAAAAAATGTTTTAAAAAAAAGAAATCTATCTCAAACCTGGCAAAAATAGAAAATGACAGATGCACAAGACTTTTTCCCTGCAGCAATACTTAAAAAAGCAAAGACTGGAAACAATCTAAGTGTCCATTAATAGTGGCTGGAGTGCTATGCAGGTATAAAAAGGAATGAGAAAGATCCCTGTATACCAAGAAGACTGATCTCTGGGATGCATTGTTCACTTAAGAAGCACCATGTGGAACGGTGTTATACTCTATAATCTATAGTGTGATACTATTTGTATAAGAAGTAAAAGAATGCTTACATTTTAAAAAGAGTAACAACGGAAGGAAAAAACAAGACTATAAAATAGCCACCTATAGATAGAGAAGAATCATCATAGAAGAAACAGACTTCAAGTCAGACTTAGAAGATTGTGCCTTGTTTTATAATTTTGGTTTTATATGTAATTTTGATTTTGAAACTATTTAAATATTTTACATAAATATGAAATAAAATTTTTTAAAAGTTAAATTAAAAATGAAATTTAAATTAAATATAAAAAAGAAAAATAATCATAAGGAAAGATCAAAACAATTTTGGAAAATAATGGGAAGTAAAGGAGCCCTAAATGTATATCAAGCTCTCACAAAGAAACTGACTTTTAAATATAATATTTTGACTGAGCATCATTAGTCCCTCCCTATGAAATATATTCTAAGAGCAAAACGAATGACAGATAAAGCTTAAATTGCATTCATTAGGATTGTTGTTGAATTATTATTTTTATTAATTACTTGCATTTTCTTTGAAAGCACTTTATTTATTATAGGATAAAAATAAATAATTATACCAACATGACAGGGAATCAAGATTTTTCAGCTTAAGAGGAAAGAGACATAAATAAAAAGTCAAAGAAATCAAGTGAAATGTCTGTAATCTTAAATCTGAATTAGTAAAAGCAGTAAAGACTTGTGATTTGATCTTTTTTTTCTTTCAAAAAAAATTTAAAAAAACATATTTCCTGGCTCTGTTCACTAAAGAGGCCTGGGAGCCATGAAACACTAGTAGTAGTTAGTACCCCTAGTGCCCAGCTTATGGCCCCAAAATACCATTTCCCATGGAAGAAGCAAGTTCATTGTGAAAAAGGCTCATTCCAAATCTGAGGCAGGAAATAGACAAAATGAGCCAAGGATGTCTTTTTTTTTTTTTTTTTCACAAACCAGAAAAGGGTAATAGGGTATTGTTAAAAGGACACAGGAATCAAATTGAAGGGGCTCTCACTATGGAAGAAAGAGGGACAATGTGTACATCAAAAAGAATAGCTGTAATAGATGGAAAACCATCCAAAAAATCTGTGGATTCATAATATACTTAAGAGGGAGATTACAAACTGGAGAGGAACTGCGAACAAGAGAAATAAATACATAATCCCTTTGAAGAAAAACATTGTGATTGCTGGAGGAGGGTTGTGGAGTAAAGAGAGGTTTGTTTGCAAGTTTGTGTTTCAAAACGGGAGATGTTACAGGATGCTTTGCATGTTGACAGAAACAATCAAATGGAGACCGGAAGACTGATGATGCAGGACAGAAGACGATTAATTATTGAGCAATTCTCATGAGTAGGTGAGAGGTGATGGGATCTAGCACACAAAGAGAAGAGCTGGCATAGATAGCAGCATGACAATGCCTCCATGGTAACCAGAGTGAAGGAAGCATGTATGGACCACAGGCAGGTAGCTGGTGTTGGGCTGGAGAGGATGTGGATGGTCTCCTCTGACTGTTTTCTCAGAGAAAAAAGAATGGGAAGGAGGTTAGGAAAGAGTTGTTTGAGATTTGATGGGAGCACAGATTTGAAGTAGTTGTGTGGGGGAGTAGGGAGAGGGTGTGGACTGAGGAAGTAAATAGAATTGCCAGGCAGCACCAAAATCCCAGGGGGATGATTGCTTACTGGTTTGAAGACGACCCAAGTGAAATAGTGGTGTGCTGTTTTCTTGTCACGTTCAGCCACTGTACATGTGGGTATATGCACAGAGTAAGTGATGAACTATACTTCGCCAACATTGTGTGAGGATTAATTGAGATTTATGTATAAAATAATGCCTGATCAGGTACTTTCACACTTACCAATGTATTTTCCCTTAAGCTTAATTCTCTAGGCCATACAAAAGGGTGAGAAAAAAAGGAAAAGAGTTGATACTCAAAATAACAAAAACAAATTTAGAAAGGGATATGTGTATAACCTATATTAAAAAGCCCAGAAAATTTTGCTAAGGGATACAAAAGAAGACATAAATACTGTGATGTCAATACTTTCCAAGTTAATTCATGAATTTAAAGCTATACCAATAGAAATTCAACCAGGCCATTTTAGAATGCTAGAAAATAAGTCTAGAATTAATTAGGGAAAGTAAACATGCATGGATATGATTTCTTAAAAAGCTAACTTTTTTTAGACTTTTCACATGAGGATTTATTGTATTTTGGTAAGGATAATGGTTTTTCAAACTGTCCAGGTGAATTCTGGGTCCCCCACTCATCCATGACTGAGCCTCTCTGTGCCTTCAGCTGCCTCGTCTGTAAATGGTTTATGTTCATTTGTGCCATCCATCAGAGTGGCAAAGGCCTTAGGATAATGCTTGGCTCATAGCAACAATGATAGGTAACATTTACTGGGTGTTTATTATGCATGAGGCTCTGTCCTAGTCACTTTACATTTATTTATTTTTGTTCATTGTAACTCTCCAAGGAGTCCAAGGCACTGCGAGGTTAAAGAATTTGCCTAAGATCACAGGGCTAATTAGTGAAAAAATCAGGATACATAAAGACTGAACACTTAGCCACTACACTAAACTGTATCAAATAATAATGTGAGCAAGAAGAACAGAAAGAAGAGAGTCACATTACCAAAAACAATGTATTGTAAGGTAACAAACATTAAAACAATATAGCATTGCTACCAAAATTGGTATGTATGACAATATAGAAAATCCAGAAATGTACTTAGTCATACATAGTAATTACATAGTAATCTTACCTTAGATAAAGCCCAGCTCCTCAAAACAACAGGAAAAGTTTATGCTGATCTGATTGATAGACGTCTATATGTTAACATAGCTCCCAGATAAAGGGCAAATAGACATAAACACTTCAGTGTTTTACAAGATTCGTTCATTTATTTATCTAGGTTCATTTCATTCAGCAAAGTAACATTATGTGAATTCATTTCTTTTCTAAATTAACAGTGATCTAAATATCCTAGATAAATTAAAGAGGCTGAATTTGATTTACCCAAGTGTTGGCTGGTAGTTTAGAATGTTCAGTGTATACACTTAACAGAATCAGCCTGCCAGGGCTGCCGTAACAAAGTACCACAAACTGGATGCCTTAAATAACAGAAATTTACTGTCTCAGGGTTTAGAGGCCAGATGTCCAAGATTAAGGTGTCACTAGGGTGGTCCCCTTCTGAGAGCTGTGAGGGAAGGATTGTTCCCAGCCTCTCTCCTTGACTTGTAGTTGGCCATGTCCTCTCTCTGTCTCTTCACCTCATCTTCCCTCTCCATTTGTCTGTGTTCACATTTCCCATCTTTATGAGGATACCAGTCACATGGAATTAGGGTCCTGCCTAACGATCTTATTTTAACTTAATTACTACTTATCTCCAAATAAGGTCCACATACTGTGGTACTGAGGGTTAGAACTCCAACATATAGTTTCTTTTTTTTTTTTTTTTTGAGGGACACAAGTCAACCCATAACACTTAATATTTGAGTGTGAACCATAGTAGCCACAGACCCTTAAAAAAGCTGTCCCGTTGGCCTCATTGATATTTTCTTCAGCAGATCCCTGTCAATGAACCATGTATGTCTAATCCTTTTCAGGAATTAATCAAGGTGCATTTAAAACCTCAGCACAATGTAATTCTTCTGGGTGACATCGAAGAGTCACTTACTCGTTTTGCAGGAAGACAAAATGCGTTTCTTGGCCCTGGCCCAATGTTTCTGCAGTTGTATAAGAACCACCTTAGTATTTCAAAAAGTCCAGATCATTAAACAAGGGCAGCAATCACATATACAACACACTCCTTCACAACGACATGGAAATAACAATGGGGAAACAAGCACTCAACACGCAAGGCAGAAGAAAATGGGTTAGGAAAACAAAGATTGGGTGTGGGCAAGAATCAGTGGGAATATGAAGTAGGGGTGAACTCTCTGTCCCATAATTCCAAGATGTCTGGTGTCACAGTCCAAGAGCCAACTTTGCCACACCCCCAACCCTGCACAATAGGACCCCACACACCAGTTGGTGGATTACCAACTGTGACTTGGAAAGCCTCCCTGTGGTGGGCACAAATACTCATCTCTAATCAGCTCCATCCCTCAGTCCCTCTCCTTTATTTTTATCACCAAGCCCTCACATCACTCACATTGTTAGCTCTAAAACAGGTCTTGAAACCATCCATTTATCTACATCTTCACTGTTGTCATGTTTACCCAAACCACTATTATCTCTTGCCCAGACACTACCTGTACTCCTGTGTCTGGCTTTACCTTAACCCCAGGCTAATCTAGTCTCTACAGAGCAGACTCCTTGTTTGCAATGTTTCATTGAGCTTTTAAACAAAACCCACTGTACTTACCAGACCTGCACTACCTGGCCCGTCCTTCTTCGTTTCCTTCCTCTCTCCCTCTTGCCCAGCCTCTCTGCCATCCTTTATTTCCTTGAATATTCCAAACACTTTCTGGCTTCAGGGTCTTCACACATCCTTTTCCCTCTTTCTGGGAACTTAGCTAATATTCAGCCAGCATACACTGATACCCTTGAACTGGTTGTGAAAACAGTGAAATCCCTCTCTACCCCATCGGGAAGTAATGCTACCCTGTGTCCCTGCACACCCCCACATACATCCATCTTACCCCTATCCTAGAACCCCCTGGACCTCCACACTTCCAGCAACTGAAGGAATAATGCCTGGCCCTAGGTGAGGCCTGGAAGACCTCACATTGGTCAGTATTCAACCAGAGAAACAAAGCCAGTAGGAGACATATAGTAAGGGGTTTGTTACAAGGAATTGGCTTATGCAATTATGGGGGCTGCAAGCTAAGTCACAAATCTGTAAGGGAGGAAGGGCAGACTGGAAGTCAGGAATGAGCCGAAGTTGCCGTCCACAGCAGAATTTTTCTTCTGAGAAGCTTCAGTTCCACTGTAAATAACAGGCTTCTTGGCTGATTGAATCAAGCCCATTGAGTCTCCTTTACTAAAAGTCAGCTGGTGTTGAGTGTGTCAGGACTGTTGCCCAGCTAAACTGACCGTCACAGATGTTGCTCCACACCAGGGTTGCTGCTGGTCCGCCTTACCAGTAGTTCAGTACTTTCAATATCATCACGGCCTGAACTCTCCCCCCTCATCAACCTTGCTCCTCAGATGACAGGCTCCTTTTTTCCTTTATATCCTTCAGGACCCCACTTAAATGTCACCTCCTTACAGAGACCTCTCCTCACTACCCTCTGGGGCATCCCCTCTCAGAGGGACCTGCTCTCTATTCTTTCTCCCGCCCGCATTCTTTCTCTTCACTCCACTTACTACAGGTTGCTAATCATGTGTTTTCTTTGTTTCTTGACTGATACTGTCTGTCATTCCCATAAAACTGCATGCCCCATGAGTGCCAAGGTTTTTATGTGTACAGCATGGCATACTATGAGTTAATGACCATAGGCTCAATTCATATTTGTCAAATGAGTGAATGTCATCACGGGTTACTGTATTTGCCTGAGACACAGAGATCTGACTTGCTGTGCACTCACACACACCTGTTTGCCTTGCCCTGCAGCCACCTTCCACGTGCAGAGTCCCATTGAATCAGGCGTCACTGCTCTGGCACAAGCGAAGATTCAGTGCAAACACACTGATGGAGTACTACTTTTAGAGAAAACCGCTAAGAACTGGCTGATCTGCTTAACCTCCACAAGGTGAGTTCCTCCCCATCCCCAAATCATGTTTTTATTCCAATATATAACCCTCAGTCTTATCTCTGATGTCTGACCCAGGTCAGCTCCCACTAAAACAAGGGGCGTTTGTTGGAAGTGTGATGTTAAATGCTTGTGCGGAAGGGTAGACACAACTCATGAATGAATGCTGGGGGGATGGGTCTCCTTGCTAGCAGGCCCTGGAGTAGGACGTAATCAAATAAAAGGCACAAATAGAGAACCTCACTAATTGGTATGGATTTGCCAAGATCACCCCTCACCACAATGTCCAATCAGGAAGCACACAGGGATCCACCAGATTGCTCCTTAATTCCCTCACTTCTCATCATTTCTAATCGTTTGCTTTCTTCTGATCCAGTAGCATATTTAAGAGATGCCCACTCTTAGCTTCCTTGTTCTATGTCTGCAGTATTGGGCAGTGATGCCTGCTGGAAATGTGGACTTCCTCATAGTTTGAATAGGTTTCATGGCATTTCTTGATGAAGTAGATATTTGCCCCCCACTCACTTGCTAACACATACAGGTATTTTGAGTCACCAGGGAAATTGCCTTCTGGAGATTTCTGCATTAGATGCTCTTTGCACCATTCTCACTTCCTAGGGTAAAATAAGGAGGTAATTGGATACTGTCTTAGAAGAGGTTTATATGCTGGGCAAAACCGGATAATTTGAGAAAGCGATAAAACTGTTTCTGTCCACAGAAGAATTGCATGATCTGTTAAAGATGTAATGATGACACTAGATCAAGTAGCATAGAATGCAGTTCAGAGTGACACACTATTTGTCTATAGATTATCTGAAGCTAACCATTAAGCAAAAACATCCACCCCAAATTCCCTCATAGCCCTAGTTGTGGCCATCACCCTTGTTGGTCCATTTACTCTGCTATTAGAATATGAAACGTTATACAACGATGTGGCCAAGGTCAGTTGGAAGAACACTGCGTCTACTCTGAGCCTAGGACAGAATGGAGAAACAGGCAAGGTTTAAATGTGAGGCCTCCACTCTGAACATGGACTGTTTCTTCCCTTTTTTTGTTTGGCCTCCCCTCAGGAACAAAAGCTATCCTGCTCTTTCCCTTCAAGACATAACTGAAATCCTGTATAGTCCTGTCCACGATCAAATTTCCCTTCTCTGAATTCCTATAACACAGTTGCCTCCTCTTATGCCAACTTGTTCTTTATTTTTCATTATAGACTAGTTGCCTTATTCCCAAATTAAACCATGAATTCCTGGAGGGCATGGCAGTGTTTTCTCTGTCTTTGCTTCCTTACTATGGAGTCATTAGACATTTTACCAGTACCTAGGGAACCAATAGTGAGGCTGTGGCAGAGGCTACTTAGTTGTGCATCAAAATGTGCTTTCTAGTCTTTCTAGACACACAGCTGACTGCATTTCCCAGCCTCCTCTACAGGGACATAGGCCCTGTGATAGACTGTGCAACTTTCAGGCTTGCTCCATTTCAGCCTCTCATGTTTCCTTTTCCATGCTTCTTTCTACTTTTTCTGATAAGAAGGAGTCCCTAGGGATGACAAAACCATAAGACGGAAAGGGCTTAGGTCCCAAAATCATCTTGTTGAGAAAGCTGCCCACAGACCAGGAACATCTGCCTTGGACTATTATGTAAGCATAAGATAAACATCAAGTGTATTTGAGCTGTTCCATATTAGTGGTTCTACTTGTTGCAGCAGCTAGCAGTCATTCTGCTGCATCTGGTAGTTCTAGTAGAAAGAGCCTGAGCTAGGTTTAATGCTTAGCTCTGCTGCAATGACCAAACTGTGTGATTCAAGGCAAGTTACTTAATTTTGCTGTCTCAACTTCCTCATCCCTAAAATGGAGATAATTATAGCAACTACCTCCATCAGTTTGTTGTAAGAACAAGTAAGTGCCTGCAACCAGGCACTCAGTGAATACTAGTTCAGTACCACTCAGGTGTGTCCTTAGGGTCAGCTCTTAACAAGCAGGAGCTCTATTCCAAGAGAGGCCAGAAAAAATGGGATTGAAAGAATTTATTTTTATGTTCTAACTACAACAATTGAAGTACAAATTTTTTTGAGATGGTAAATATGCTTATGGGTGGAGGTAGCAGCCAACAGGAAATGTTTAAAGAGGGAAGAAGACTAAAGAAGAATATTTTATAATATTCCTTGAACTCTTAGAACTTCACCCCTTAGCAAGGATCTAAATTTTTTGTACATAAAGACTGCATTAGGCCAGTTTGCGTCTAAACAGATAATGAGCGATGAACAATTTTGCTGCTATGTAGGTCAGAGGTACTCTCCTTTCTAGGCTGGGCTATTCAGTACCTGAGGAGTTTGTTTGATCTTCCACTGGATATTGATGATTAAATGACAAGCTGTTCACCTAATCATTGGTTACAAAGAGAACAAGGCTGGGTGAAGTTGACATTTGCTTGATTTCATGAAGTTACATTTAGATCTAGGAATGAAGTAGTCATTATCTTTGCTGTTGGCTCCCAGATACTCCTAACAGTTCTCAACACCCAGCAGGCCTTGTGCAGTACAATAAATAAGACTGAATAAAGCAAAACTTAATTAGGTATATATTTGTAGGCTGAATAAATCTTTGACACCTGCCTTTAGAACATTTTATATTTCTTTCATTAACACATTTATTCCTATTTGGTTGACATTCTGTCCTCATGTTCAAAATTTGAACATATAATTCCTTATCCTCTCCTAAATCTATTCCTTTAATTTTCAGGGGATTTAACATTATTTATTAAAAGATGGAGGTGGAAGAATGGGAGTCTGTGGTAATTTTTCCTAAGATGAAGGTTGTGTGTCTAAACAAAATTTGAAATGATTTGAAGTCATGCTATCCTCTGCTATAATCTTCTGTCAAGAAAGTCACAGAGATTTTGGCATTATTTAATTTCTTAGGTATGGAAAATTACCATAACAGATTTTTGTAAGGGCCAACTTTCTAAATCTATCACCAAAATATGTAAACCAGGCAAGAATAGGTTTTTAAAACTTATGAAATACGGATGTTTATTGAAGCATTGTTTGTAGTTACAAAAGGAAATAAAACAAATAAACACCTAATGTCCATGAATAGGAAAATGGTTGGATAAATTATACACACACACATGCACATACACACATGTGTATAGTATAATTCTATATTTGTAAAAGTAAACAAAACCAGAATCCAAACAAAAGCAGAGCAAACTCCCTACATTTGTGAATATACATTATAATATAATTTAATGTAGACAAAGTTATAGAAAAATAAACACAAACCTTTTACATTGGTTACTCAGGGACATGGATAATAAGGGTTGTGAGTGTGTGTGTGTTAGTTCTATTTGTGAATCTCTGTATTGTTTAACAGGTACAAAAGGAAGATACTACTATTACCATTTTCAATAATGAATAACTATTAAAAAGTATTTAAATACAGAAGGCATTCCTGAAATGTGGGAGGACATAAGTATTTTTACATTTCCTAGAATTTTATAAAACTTTAGTATTCTAACTTGTGTATCATGTCCCAGAATCTATAAAAATTGGACATTAACTGACACTCTATCAAAAATATGCAATGTGGGGGACGGTCACAAAAGCAACACATGCATTCATTACAAAAGTAATATGAAACAGAGTAGATTGCAATGTTGAATATAAAATGGTCTAAAACAAGCTTATCTGAAATAAATGAGAATGAATCCTTTAATTATTACTAAGAAAAAGTACTCCACATTCCATTAAAATCAAAAGGAAAGAAGGGAGGAACAGAGGGAGGGGAGGCAGAAAGAGAGGCAGAAAGAAAATGAAAGAGAGGAAGGAAGACAGACAGGGAGACAGAAAGAGGGGAAACGAGAAAGAAAAGAAAGAAGGTACTAGTGCCCTAGAGTTGCAGTAGCCCTGCAGTTGGGTTGGTCCTAGTTCCACCTCCATTACAGATGTGGCCACAGCCCAGAGCTAGTGTGTGTGTGTATGAGGTACACTGTCAGCGGTGGTGGAAAATGACACCCAGCTTACAAGGCACCCTATGAGTTCATGGAGTGACAATGGATGTCTCACTGATGACAGTCCTTGTCGCTCCACATTTATGAGCAGCTACCAGCTGCAACTAGGTGCCTAAAACAGAATCCCTCCCCAGCACTGAAGTGGAATGGAATATAACCCGAACTGAGAAGTAGTTTCAAGTGTGCCAGGAATGGCGAGAATAGGACAGGGAATAAGTGAATCACAAAGAGAAGGTGCAGCTGTCCTGACTAATCAAAATAGTCTGAGAAGTAGAAGAGAATATAAAATATGAATGATTTAAATTCGGGGGAATGATCTTAAGGAAGCCAGACATTTCAGAAAGAAATATGATTAAAATCAGAAAGGATTATGAGTTCATCCCTGCACTTTAGATGGTTGGAAGAAGATGTGCATTTTAAGAGTCAGCCAGGGAGGACACCATTCATCCAAACATAAGATATCAAAATTCAGATTCACTTTTATGTCTTAGTAAAGGAGAGATGTCTATGTAAGGCTAAGGGCTCTTCAGGAGAACAGGCTGGCAAAATATCATGCCCTGTGGGATTTTTAGATTTCCTCTCCAAATCCCATGTATTTGTTTGGAGCCAAATCCAACCTTTTGTTTTCAAACAATGCTCTATTCTAAAGTTCTTCCGAGGAGAATCCTGCCTCCTGGATGGGCTTGAAATCGCACAAAGTAGGCCCCCCAAAGTCGTCACTGGAGTCACATAGAGTGAGAATCTGGCCCATCAATTATCTGGGTTTCTTTTTGACAACAGGACCTGTATGGGGAAATTGTAGGCCACGTAGCTCAGCCAGCCCCATCTGCAGGAAGGCTGGATTCCAGCTGAGTGGCAGCCAGATGGGGTGATGCTGTATTCTTCCTTCTGGGTTCACTGAAAGCCAGGCTTCCTCAAAACACTAGATGAGCGGCCGCCATTTTGACTCAGGCATTTGACGTTTTCACTTCATGTGGGGATCTTTCGTCTGTCCCCTTCAGATTTCTGTTTGGATTGCTTATTCTTACAAATGATAAAACACAATTGCTTAACCGAATTAGAACCCAATGAAGATAGAAACCCAATTTTTTAAAAAAAGATGGCATAAAAATAATGACCATATTGTTCTATGTTAACTAAGATTATTTCCAAATTCTAAGGTATTTGGGTATAAAAATTCATCCAAGGGGACATTCTGTAAAGGAGGAAAATGTTGACAAACAAATATGAAGAAGAGATGCAAGAAAAAATCAATAGGTGTGATTCTCACATCCCTTGCTATAAGTACGTTCTTCAGTTTGTCCTTATCCCACCATTTCCCACCTGAAGTTCTTATTAATTCTTCTTAAAATAAAACCTTTTGGATTTAATGGTCTTAATTGTACTAAATAAGAAGGCAAATAAATAGGAAGAGCTACTTTCAATTAAATCAAATTTCTTTAAATTAAAATATTACAAATTTCTTTAAATTAAAATTTCTTTAAATTAAAATATTAAATATTATTATTTAATAAATTAAAATATTGCATGATGTATAAAAATATTTAAAACACCTAATGATGTTTAAAATAATGTTACAAATAGTTATAGCACAATTAGAAGAACAGAGTGAATTTGCATAATTACTTTCCTCTGCGAATGTAGGTGATCTGTCCAAGGTCTCTTAGCCAGTCAGCAAACAAGATCTGAAACTAACAATCTGCCAATTTTTAAACTTATATTCTTTCTGCTTAGCAGTGTGGTCTCGGGAAAAGTTATTGAACATTTTGATGACTAGATTTCCTCAGCTGTGAAATGAGCAGCATAATAACATGTAATTCATAGGGCTGTTGAGAGGAATAAATAAAGTTTATGTATTTAAATTGCATGGAAGAGCACCTGACATATAGTAAGCCCTTTGTAAATATGAGCAATTATTATTTACTACCTGTCTTTCAATTAATTTACTATTTAAAACAGCCTTTCAAATGAATGTTTTTGAGTGTTTAGCTACTGGAAATGTAGAATTAGGTGGTAGTACATCTCAGATGGAAATGAGGAATTTTTTCTTATTTCTTTTCTTTCATCTTCCCCAAAAAGAATTTGCAGACCACCTTCCCTCTTCAAGCCTACATTACTTCTTAGCGGATCAATAACATTTGTAGTGATGAAGCAGAAAAAATATACAGAAGAAAGAATATGATTTCGAATTAGACATCGAGTCTAGGGTGTGCCATTCACTGCCATTATAATTATCATGACAAACCGATCAGGAATAGATTAAGCTGACAAATCGAACTAGGGAAAAACACATATCCATTGCTCATGCATCATTTCAAATGCCACTTCCCCAGTGAGGTCTTCTCCGATCCCACCCAGTAGAATTAATTTCTCCCTGATCAACATTCCAGTGCAGCTTTGTTTATACTTCACTTTGGGCACTAACCATATCAAGCCCATGCATCGTTCTTCCACTGCACTGGATTGCAAGCTCCTTGAAAGCAGGATCTATTTCTAATTCATCTCTCTGTGTCCAGAATCTAAACTACTTCCCAGCAGTTATAGTGCACAATATTGTCTATGGAATCAAATTCACAGAACTCACTTAGAAATAAGTGAGAATATAAGCTTCTTTTAAAAATACTATTTATTGAGCATGTATTGTGCATCTAAATCTCTAAGCTGATAATGACTATACGAAATGTTATTGTTTTCATTTATTGGTGAAAAAAGCTGAGGCTCAGAGATGTTAAGGGATTTGCTCAAGGTTACTATAAGTGGTCGAAACAGAATGTAAACCCTTATTCTATCTGACACCGCTCCTTGGTAAGAAGAAAATAAAAATCAAACACTTATTTTTATTAGTAATCTCAATATAATCCCTTCTGAAACAGGTTCTGACTTCACAATGCATTCTCTTTAAGACAGTCATTTTGTAATATCTTACCGCAATGTAACCCTGAATGTCTTACATGAATAAAACCAACATCAAGAAGAGTGCCAGTTCTAGCACCCTTTGGGCAATAGTGAAACCCCACCATATTAGCTCTTTGAAAAGTTCTTGTGGACAGGCATGATTCTGCGGATTGGTCTGGCTTTGCTTTGTTGCTGTCACTTACTTGTTCCTTCCTCTGCTATGATACACCTTATGTAGGCTATCACAACAATGCTCCGACCGGTAGAACTTGTCTGCATATGCTCATGAGATTGGCCTCCAACTATTTCACTTCAGAACTGCAAGATGAACCAACTCTTTTCCAGCTAGAAACCCAAGCAATGTAATGCATTAGTATTCAAGACAAATCTGTTAAATTCCACTGTGACCTTTCAAAGGCTATAATTTGAAAAGCATACTGGGTTCTTTAAATATGCTTCTTCCCCTGTTGTTTTCAATCATACCTTTTTTTAAAGTAATTCTTTTTTTTTTTTTAATCTCTTAGCCATTTTATAACCTTCTGTTTGATTATCCTATGCAAATTCTCTGCAATATCTGATACACGGGGCCTTCTCACACTAAGAAGAGTGCGCCCATTTTAGTTATGCAAGTTTTCGGAGCTAGAAAAGCCAATAAATTAACTGCATATTAATGAACAAATCAAAGTAGAGAGTATAGTAATAGAATAAGCATTTTAAAAAGGATTTAGTCCTTTAATTTGGTGTTACCAACTAACACATCCAACCACAACTTTCTTTTTTCTCTAAATGCTATGGCTACCCACGGAAAAACAAATGAATGTTGAGAAATGTGGAAGGTTAAAAAGAAGCTTTTTAAAACAAATAAAGCCTAAAGCATTTCCTACTTTCAGTTTAGAAGCAGTATGAAATTAAGATAATCATGCCAAGAGAGCAACAGAAGCTACCCTGGGGGAAATGTAAGATGATAGCCATTAAAAGCAACAGAGGAAAGTCTATGGTAGAGAGGGGGCACTGGAATTTGACACAACATTGTAAAATGATTATAAATCAATAAAAAATGTTAAAAAAAAAAAAAAAAAAAGCAACAGAGGAAATGGAAGGCATTCAACATAAAACCCAGCAGACACAGCCCTAAACCGAAGGCAGTCTCTGGATGGAGGAGCCGGGGGCAGCTGGATCAGCGCCTTAGCATCCAGGCACTCCCCGGGCTCACCCCACCCCCAAGAAGCCTGGGCGGGGCTTCCAGGTATCACCACTTGCGGCAGAGAGCACTTCCCCGCATTCTCACTCTTCCTTCCCAGTGGGTTTGTTCAGCTCCATTTCCTGGAGAGACCATTTCCTCCCAAGCACTTCGGTCACACACTGTGAGCTTTTCTGTTAGGAGTAGAACATATTGATTTGCAGCACAATAATGTGGCCAGTGGAGTGATTACCAGAGAATCTAGTCGATGCCGCCCTGTGGACCAGCCTTCCCAAAGAGACTAGTTTAGAGACCTTCAAATCCTACGGGAGTAAGAGTTTAACATGGATGAGACTTTCCAAGGGAAAAGCATCAAAGGCATTTCCTCTTCCTCATCTTCCTGTTCTCAGAAGCATATGTCATGTCTAGGTTTAATTTGGGGAAAAGAACAAAGCAAGGAAGGGAGGAAACAGAAAAAATACGGACAGAGAGACCTAAGCTACAAAAGGCCCCTCATTCAGATAGCAGCCGTAAAGCCACATTCTGCGGACTCCTAAAACACACCTGGCCCTGGTCACTCTTCATCTGCTGTACAGCTCTAAAACTAAACTAGAAAGCTCTTCTTTCCTCAAGCTTCTGTAGACTTCGCTATCACAGTTTACTAAATCCTGGCAGGGTGAGGACTGTGAATGGCACAGCCCAGCACAGGAGGCAGGGCCAAAGGAAAGCAAGTCAGCTCTTGGGTTCTAATTACCATTTTCTCCTCAGGCTTTAATTGGCAGATCACTCCACAGGGGTAGTTATCTTCATCTGTAAAAATGGCAGGGGCAAACGCATTCCACAGGTGTGGAGAGGCAACTCAGTTTGTTGTAGCACCAACAAGAATCCCCCGCCCCGTGAAGAATGCATTTAAGTGGACGCATACCCAGTCAGTGAGAGACCGCTCTGCTGAGTCCTGTGCAAATGTCTTGGTGGCTTTTCCAACCGTGAGGGCTTTCAGTGTCTAAAATTTTTTTAAAGGCGGATAAACCAGACTGCTCACAGCTGGGATGTGTGAGTGCATGTTTTTCTGACTCCACATAATTCCAAGAGCTTCATAAGCTTTTGTTCAGACAGAGAACTTAAGTCACACCACTGTGGCCTCCCTTCAACCTGACCCTCCACCTCTTCCAGTCCCTCTGGGGCTACTGTTTGCTCTGTCTCCATCCAGTCTATCACTGTAGGTGGTACCCTCTCTCCAAGTCTAGTGCACCCTCGTCTCATAGTGTGAGGCTCCTTACTTCAGTCCCTTTTTGTATTTCAGTTGGATTTCATCTTTAGATACAAAGATATCATTGCATTCATTTACTCCTAATCAGGCTTCCCAGTTTTCAATTTGACCTGTGCCCCCAACTTGCCCCCAACTTCCCCCGACAATGCCCAGTCTCTGCATCTGCATGCTGTCTCAGAGTTGGCTCTTTTTGAGACAGGACACGATATTACTAAAGCAGATTAGAACACTATAACTGTCATGGGACATCTTTATCCTCAAGTGGCTGTTCTTGGCATATTTGGACCTGATCTATTTCAGCACATTTTTTATATATAGGAGCATTTAGATTCCAGAATGATAGCTGTCATATGATTACTTAAAGAGATAATTGATTTTTAAATAGGTGGCCACTTTTTTTTTTCAATACTAAATTGGCTCCTCTTAAAATATGCAAGTAGTACTTGGTGAACATGACCAGGGGCAGAAAACTCTGCACCAGTAGACTCTGTGGCATGAGAAAGGCTCATCAGAAATAGAAATGTGGGGGAGTGCCTCCTCGTCCTCATTGTCCCTGAGCTGTCCTGCCCAGCAGGTGCCACCTCCCACTCAATTGCAAACAAGAAGCTCACGGTAGTTCTCCAGCAGCAACTCCTGTTGTCATAATCACCAACTGAGGTCTGAAGCCAACCAGCCCAAATGCCATTCTAAGTTTGTAAAACATACAGGGAGCCATCAGGTGGGGTTGAGCCTGCAGAACCCAACACACAGGCTCTGCAAACAGGGAGGAAGCCCCAGGCATCACTCCTAAAAATGGATGGTGCAGAGTCCCTTAAACAGAATGAGAACTCAACTGATATAATCAGTGGGGAGAGAGAAGGGTGATGATCCTGAGCAGATTTATCCATCCTCTCAATTAATCAGGCCCCCAGACCCCACGACATCCTTCACTCTATCCCTAGACCCACACATCAGTACTGTTGGCCACTCATATGTTCTTCCTTGTGGTTGTTCAACACACCACTTTAAAGCTGATTTGACTACCTTATAAAGTCAGATTCTGCTAACCATTGCCACAGGCCAGCTTCTTAAACATAAATACATGCAACCACTTGAAGTTGTTCTGTGTTCTAAAAAGCAGGATGAAAACAACTGAAGTATGAGTGAAGACTTGTTTTGTTACCTCGTCCACTCTGTCACTATGAAAATTCTTGCCATTTGGCCATTTCAATGACTTTTATCCCCTGTGCAGAACTAACCTACTAAGTACATTACCATAGTCTCTTGATTTACAGGCATATTTTGTCAGCATTTCAATATTTTTGAAATCAGGCACTCATTACATAATTAAATGAAAAGCAACTTGCCAGCTCCTAGCAGCATAAGTTATGCTTTGTGGTACCTGCCTGAACATGTGCGAATTTGGCTGTGTACAAAGGTACCTGTCCGTGTATTGTCACCTCTGTTGAAACATTTGCAATTCTAGTACCACTTGTGGTTGAATTTCACTCAAAATTGTCCTCCACCAATTGCCACTCAAAATACCTTAAAAATTACTATGATCCAGCTGAGAAATGGGAAGTCATTAAACACAGAAAGTAGTCATCTGCCAGGCAGTTTGGAAGCAGACAGTGGCAACCACCGATCAATCAAAATAGAGCACAAAATCTCCAAAGCTTGGCAAGGTTGAGATCACATGACCCATTCAAATACTAGTTAGGGTTATTGCCAAGGGATTGATCAATGCCAAAGCTTCTGATTGACTTTAAAGAGAAACTGTTAAATTCCAAAAATGTTTATTCAAGTCAATGAAACAGCACCAACTAACCAACCAGTAAGTTTAACAAAATAGGAAAAGCAGGTAAAAGCACATGTATCTTCAAATACTCACAGTAAAGACCTAGTGAGGATAAGAATTTCAAGATTGTTATCACAGGGTCTATAATATAGGTAGAGGAAGTTTTATATGTGTTTTAAAATCAACACATCAAGTCCTGTGAAAAGAAATAGGAGAATGGAATGCGAGAATTAATGCATTACACCATGGTTGATGGTGGTGAAAATGGCAAGGTTATAACCTCATTTTTATTTTGGCACTGAAGACAAGTTGGTGATGTGCTCTTTGAGCCATAAATGAGAATATATTTCTTCTGCCCCATCTTCCAAACTTCTACTTTTTCCGTTGATCTAACTGAACTCAAATGCTAGTAAATCCCTTCCTTGTACTTCCTGTGATCTCCATGGTTTGGTAGGTCAGCCAGTATCCTACAGGCTTTACTTCTTTGTGGCCTTTGCTCTTTCTTTGACCAAGCAAGTAGGAATAATTCACAGGCATAGATTTCATCTTATAAAGTACTCAATGCCTTTGTTGAAGAGAAGATACAATTCTCTGCCAGGCTTCTCATTTAAAATCCATGTCTGGAGTCCTGTCTGTTGTCTCCAGGCCATTTCTTCAGATGTAAGGTGACTTACAGTTTCCATTTGCCTGGGGCCATCTCAGTGTGTGTCTGCTGTCCAGGTGTCCCTTCTAATTTAGCATATTCCCAGACAAAAGCTTCCCTGATTTCATGACAAATGATCCCTCTACTCATAAATGATATGCTACATAGACTAAAGAATAAGAAAAAAATCAATCTCAAGAAAATACATGTCAATTCACTCAAATTCCTTATATGCCGAGTTGACCAACTGCCCAGAGAAAAATCTTGGCTACAAATCCTATATATCAACACTACTTACAAAGCAAAGAACATAAATACAGAACAGTTAATAGCTCCAAAGTCTGGTCAAACTTTCTTCGACGGAATGTGTACTTTGTTGGATGTTGAATTCAGTTTAGTACACAACGTCGATTACCATGAGACATTATCCTGATGCTCCTTCTTCCTAATGCTAAAGAGGTACGGCCTGGGTGAGTCTAAGGCCAAGAATGAACAGCCAGCCAGAAGACTGAAGGTGGTGTGATCCCGACTCACTCACTCTTTAGATGGTGCATGCATTTTTGAAAAAAGGCAGCAGTAGATGGCAAATCTGTCATATTCCTGCCTAAGGACACTTAACTAATGCAAGCCCCAAATACTCCTACCAGGTATTCTTGGAAAACAGGACATGCCTTCTTCTACTGGGAAACATTAAAACAAAATGCTCTCCTATTAACACTAATACCAGTGAGGCATCTGCTACAATGATTCATTTCTAAATAGAAACTCCCATCTAGAGCAGCTAGGATACATGGAACACAAAACAATCAATCCAGGGTTGTCTGTTGGAAAGAGAGGAAAAGGAAAGCAAAGTCCTCACGGTGTTCCAGGAACTTCATTCATCTGAGTGACACCATCACTGGACTGCGTTATCATTTTTCTCAGTACAAAATTAAACTTTGAAGCAGCATTTCCCCTTTTCTTTACTAAGGCAATTTCATCTGTATGCATTTGCTCTTTTCTATCACTAGAGATTTATTATAATATTAATTAGATTGGACGATTGTTTGTTTTTAGAATTTTCCTTCCACCTTTACCCCATCACCAGCTCTGATAACTAGAACTTGAGAATTTTATGTTGATGGCAAACTTCAGACACACCAATTTTGTTTAACTCAGTAGCTGATGTTTGAAGAAGGCAGATTCCTTAACCGTTCCCTTCCCTCTAGAGAAGAACCTGAGTTGCAAATGGGGTTGGACCTCCCCACCTTCTACATCCCCTTGGATCAGTGCATACACCTTCAGACTAACTTTTGTGCATGCGCAGATCAAGATGTGGCTCTTTCTAAGTAGGACTTGGAAGAAGTAGAAAGGACAAGATGGGCAATTCTGCTTTAACACATCTCAGAATTGCTCCCTCCCCAACCCAATCCCAAGTAACCCTGCCCTCCACATCCACCCTGCCTTGGCATTGTTAATATCTGTGGGATTTTCCATTCCCTGCGTGGCTCATGCAGAACCATTAGGTATCCACTAATGCCCTCATCACCTGAAGGGGCTTAAGAATTAAATACAGGAAGGGGCGATAGAAAGAGTTCCTCTCTCCTGTGTACTGAGAAGCCATTTCATAGAAGAATAGAATTAAATGCCCTGAAAGGGCTTTTTAAAACCCAGGATTCTAGTTAGCAAGATTGCTGTAAATTTCCCATTCTCCTCTTTCATCGACCAGTAAGCACACAAGATGAGGAGGCTTGTATAACCTCTCAAGACCATTTCAGTTTGAAGATGCATTGACTCTCATAAATTTTCTACACAGTGAGTTTTCTTTCTGCTAGGTATCTGATTATGCTATATAGTTTTGATAATTTTCTAATTTCTATATAAATCTGGAATAATATATTTAAAGGTAGCTGCAGACTTGAAGATTAGGACCAGCACAGGGAGAGCTAAACAAACTCCTTATATCTGGTTTGTACAGTAGTCCAAGTTCATCCTGAATATGTTCCCTGCACATAATAACAAAGAACTTAGTAGACTTTCAGCTATGGTTATACAGTAATAAGTTTTATCCTGTATTGCTGCTAAATGGAAGAACAGAAGACCATTTTCCCAAGGGAGGTGAGACAAGAACAGAGAAGTACAAAAAAGACAATAAATAACAAGTGTTAGCAAGGATGCTGGGAAAAGGGAACCCTTGTACACTGCTGGTGGGAATGTAAAGTGGTGCAACCATTATGGAAAACAGTATGGAGGTTTCAAAAAACCAAAAATAGACATACAGTACAATCCAGCAATTCCACTCCTGGGTATATATCCAAAGAAAACAAAAACACTCCCAGGTATAAGCTCCAAAGAATTGAAAACAGGTGTTCAAACAAAACTTGTACTGTTAGCGGTACTATTCACAATAGCCAAAAGAACAACTCACAAAAAAAAAAAAAAAAAAAAGAGAGAGAGAGAGAGATGATGGTAAAGGAATTCCTTCTTTGAGGGTAGTTATTCCAGTCCAGATGCACTGCATTCCTCAGCCTAAGACAAGTGGAAGGTGTTAGGGATGGTTCCTAGAGTGTATATACTTCTTGAACTAGATTCCTTTAACTCTGGGTCTCTTGGTATATGGGCTCTGGACCAAGAAAGCAAAGTGCCATATCACAAATCGTTAGAAAAATCCAGATCCCATCCAAACTGAAATGTGGTCCTCCTAGAATCTAACATTTTCCTTCTTGGAAAAAAATATTGCATTCAGTCATCAAATTGAGTGTTTAAATATCATACCTGGAAATGAAATCAGCATGCAGTTCTAGATTTTTTCCAATTTTTTTTTTCTTGAAAGCTTGGGTGTATTGAATTGCTTTAATCTAAATAGACCTTATAAGTGATTCTTATCATTGACAATCATTTTCAAAAATGTTATCATTATCATTATGAAATTGCTAAAAACATGCTTTTTAAATAAACAGGTCCTTCCTTTTTTCCTCAGACATTAACTCAGCTTATGTGATGTGGCAGATATTCTAAACTAGGCCTTCTCAACATTAGCACTATTTAGTTTTTTTTAATTAGACCTGTGTATTGTAGAATATTCAGTGGCATCCCTCACCTCTACCCATGAGATGCCAATGGCACAAGCCCCTCCTCCCCATCCAGGTGTGCCAATCAAAACTGTCTGCAGGTATCAACATGCTAAGTGTGGTTAATAAGCAGCTACAAATGGTATCATAAGAGTGCAGAGGATGGATGAGGACAGACAAAAATTGGGCAACAGCATGTGCTAGGGCATAGAGGCAAGAAATAGTATGTTAGGAATAAAAGAGTTCAGCATGGCTGGCATCTGGAGGTCATGGCCAGGAGTGTTAAGAAATTGGGGTGAAGAGGAGAGACACCAGGTCGTGGAAGGCCAACTTCCTCTATTTGCTCCTTGAAAACTGAGTCTTCTTCACATCCACCCTTAGTCATGCCATTTTAAAAGCATCACATAAAATATTACTTTTAAACATTGACAACAGAATACTGGCAGCGTTTTTGTAGAAGATGAATTAAGTCATATTTATGGATCAAGTTTATTCCTTTAGGCCAAACCTAAACTACATTCAATCTGTAGAGTTGAATTATTTTTCTGTCCTAATATTGGTAACGCATTGCTTTCTTTGAAACCTACTTGGAATATGTCCATAGCCTCACTGCATCATAAATCTTTGCCACAAATATTTTTTCTCAACAGGTATATTGGCATCCTTGTTGATTTCTAGCTGTGCTTGGTTTTCTATCAGAACGCTGGCTTTGTCTGAGCAGTGCTTGAGAGAAGCAATTTATCCATCTGCATTCTATTTCAGGAAGAGCCATTGACTCAGGGAGTGAAACGTTTGACCTACTTGTGGCTCACTTAAGCTCAGCAGGAGAGCAAAAGTCGGTCCTCTGATTCTATCATCAGCACTGACATTTCCTGCCAGAAGGAAATTTAAATTTAAACAGAATGGGGCTCCAACATCATCATTTTTGTTAACTTCTCTTGGGCGGGTTAATCCTGTGACAGTGTCAAAGCAAGTAAAGTTTTAAAATGTGCAGTCAAACTACAGGGTCTATGAGACACTGAAATAAACTTCCTTTTCTCTCCATGAGAAAATCAAACCCTTGCTAGGATTTGTCTGCTCTAGGTCTACTTTATTGAAGAACATGGAAAACCTCAGTTCAGGTCCACAAATATTTATTACATCTACTCTGAGCTAAGCACTTGAATATGAATACAACCTAATGGACAGAAAGTTGACCTAATATAGTGAAGGATGCAAATAAACAGATTATTCGAGTCAATGTGATAAACGCATGATTGGGGAAAATAGAAAGAAATAGCCAATCTAGTGAGAGAGGTTTGCATTAAAGACTCTCTAGGAAAGAGAGCCAAGGCATCCTAAAGAAAATACTCTGGGAGCTGACTCTGCCCAGATGACAGGTAGTTAGCCAGGCGAAGAAGAGGGGGGATTGTTTCCGCGGAGAGGCCTCAGGGCAAAGAGACAGCAAGGAGAGCAGCCGGGCATGCGCAGAGGATGTACGCCTGAACTGAGCAACGCCAGGGGCTGGGAATTGGGCCGGAAGTTCCCTCGAAAAGAACAGAGACTTTATCCCATAGATGCTAGGGAACGCCTAAAGGGTTTTAGGCCAGAACATGATAAAGATAAATTGATATTTTTGAGAAACTACTACAAAATCTGGGTAGAAAATGGATTTAAACGTGATGCAGCTAGAGGTGAAGAAACTAGTTAGTGACTGTTGGAATTGTTCAGATGAGGTGGGACTTACACAGTGGCAATGGGTTTGGAGGGAACAGCTTTGAGAAACATCTAAGTAGCTTGGCTTGGTGTCTAGATGAACTTTAAGGCTTCAGAGAGTGTTTTTAAGAGAAACGTTAGGAAATGAACAATTTGAAGTTTTTGTAGTTATCACACCTGAAAATAAAAATTCCTGACATTTGGTAAGCACTAAGTCAATAAAATAAAGCAACAGGGGTGGCAAAGGTGGTATATAGTAAAGTTGGGGGGAAAGATAAGGAAGTATAAAATTAAGAGGTTTTAAAAAGGAGTAAAAAATGTACTCGAAGTAAGTTCCTACCAGTGATATAAATATTATCTTTACTAGAATTAATTGCCAAAGAATTTACTTGGAGCATGTGTGCAAAACTTGCTCCTTGTTTAAGTGAAACTATCTTGTACCTTTTAAGGAACAGTACACAGAACAGTGCTTAATACATGATCATTGATAGAAGACCAAACGGAGGATAGAAAACAGGAGAGAGAAAAGCAGGTTGAGGAGGTTAAAATATGCCCACAAGAAAACAGCCAAAATAATAATAGGAATGCTTGAAGGAAGATTTAAAGAAACATTTCTCAATAGCAAGGGTTATCAGACACTGAAAAATGGAAGTAACTCCAGTAAAGTGGTCAAGAGCTGGGATACTGGAGTCCTGTTGCCTTTGTTGGGACACTAACTCTCAAGTTAATAGCTGCATGAACTTTAGCAAGTTCCTGAACTACCCAGCCTCAGTATCTGTACACGTAAAATGGGGGGAAATACTGAGATAGCAACTTCCTTATTAGGCTTGGTGGGGATTCAATACATTTGTGCATATAAAGTGCTCAGAACAGCACCTGGTACAAAGTAAGCATCATGTAATATTGTCTGTTTGTTAATACTGTTAGAACTGGAATTTGTTGAAGATGGCAGTACTTCTTGTTCAAGGTTATTGGTTTATGGTAATGGGGGGATAGGAATAGAGTCCAGTTTTTCCTTGGGACCAAATGAATGGTTTTGAGGTCCTTATCATTCTAAGGAATTGATTTATAAGCAGTCACCTGACAAGCTTCCCCATCACCCCCAGTCACAAGGTGCAGGTATTTTGAAGTGACAGGCAATCCACCAGGAATGTCGTTGGCTCACAGCAAGGTCTGTGATGCAAGAAAGGCTACTTGTTCCTCCATAGGAAATCTACTTCCTTCCTAGTCATTTTGCAACTACAGCTACAGGACAGAGACAGGTTGGGATCCATTGTCTGTAGGTGCCTCAGTTTTCTGAGAAGATAACATGGTATACCTCTAAATAGTCGATCGAAATGTAATTATGGTAGATTTGCTGAATTGGATTTAGCCCAATATAGCTCAGTGTTAAGAAAAGATGATCATTTTTGGCAGCTGCAGACAAAGTACAAAATATTAGGACGTACAAGACTAATTTCAATTCCACTGATGGAATCTGCAAATTATCATTTGTCTTTGAAACGAGCTACTGGCTGAGCCCTGGAAGTGGCTGCCAGACACATGCACAATGACCCAATTCAACAGGATTACTTCTGCACTGAAAGATCTAAGACCTAAGTGTTTGCTTTAGAGAGTATAATTGTCTTAAATGAAGCAATAACGGGGAAGAAAAGCAGCCATTCTGCAGGGAAGTTATGCTTTCTGGTTAATGGGCCCCATTCAACATAGGAAAAACAGGAGAAATTATTTCTAAACAGCAATTTGCCTTCATTGGTGTGTGCTTCAATTAATGCAACTAGAGAAACACCTTCAAATAATAAGGTTTTAACGAAAAGCCACCTGCTTATTTTGGCACCAGGTGTAACTAAAGGTGCTGACTGAAGAAGCGATTTTCCCTATTGACGGCACTCCTCCCTTCTCCCAAGTACTTACCAGCTGCGATGCTCTCAGCTTCGAAAGCTGAAGACTTCCCTAAGTAACTGCAAAACGCCATATCCTATTACATTCCACTACAGCTTTAGGGCATGTGTGCTCATGTGGATTGATGTATATTTGGTTTAAAGTAACATGGAGGATACCTTCTCTTAAAATGACTATTATCTTTTTTGATAGGGAGACTATTGCGGGGCAGAGAAAGGGAAACTCAGATGTGTATATGTGTGCCTGTATTCGTTTGTATGTGTGTATTATCTGCTCCTAATAATATACTAGACACTCAACTGCCTTTATCATCTCCCTATGGTCCTCCAAACCTGACTCCTTGTCCTGGGTCCCCTGTGTTAGTGTCACCTCCACATACCTAGTTGCTCAAACCTTGGAGTCATCTTTGGTTCCTCATCTCTTCTCCCTCTCCTGATAGAAACAGAGAGAGCCACTAAGGATTTTTAAGTATTTAAGTGACATAACAAAATGAATTTTTTAAAGAAAAAAATGATCTGTAGTGATACATCAAACAGATTAGAGATTGATGCATTTAATATAAGAAGAGCAAAAAGGAAGCAGGCTTTGTAGGCAGTAATATAGAGGTGAATGGATGAGTGGACAAGAAATTTGGAAATAAAAGCAGCAAGAGACAGATTAGAAGACATTATAAAGACAGAAACAACACAACAATTCATACATGAATACAATAATGTATAATACAAAGTAGTGATTTAAACTAAATCTGACTGGCTTGAAAGTAGAATGCAGAATCATCTCCTTGAAATCTTATCATTAGCCATTTAACATCTCTTTTTCTCTGTAGGGAACAGTCATTCACAATCAGTAACTTTAAAATTCTCTTCCCATACTCGGCTTCTAATTCTCCTAGGGATGAGAGATGTAAGAAACAGGAGTAGTATTTTTCTCTTGTTTTCTGAGATCAACACCAGATTATTTCCTGCAGGGAATGACTGGGGAGAATTCCAGGCTAGTTTGTGGGATATGAACTTCAACGTTACTAATACTTCATTTTGAAGATAATTTCATATGCAAAGAATTCTCATGGGTAGGAAATTCTATCACATATTTGAAAAGTACCTTTCATTAGACTGAATAATTATTATGACCAAACAGTGTTGGTTAACTTTAGGTGGGGTAATAATGATCTTTAATAGAGGCACTATATTTAGCTAAAGGAGTCTTCAAAGCATTATATGAGACTACTAAGAGCTGAGAATACTTTACAAGCTCAGAATAACAGAGTACAGTTTGGCTGTCAGCTGGTGTTGACAAGACAGTTACCAACTGGATAATTTTAATTGCTGGTTGACCCTGCATGAGAAATAGGATACTGAAATGTAGCTGAGACAAGATGGTAAAGATATTTTTCCCTTCTTTGAAGAGCTAGGATATGGATTATTCTAATATTATATGTCTCATGCCTGGAAACTTGAAAGTATAGTGTAGAAGAAAAAAATGGTGGGGTAATAGAGAAATCATAGAGGTCAAACCTATTGGACATTTCAGGATGCTACATCTTTATACTTCTAAGGTACATTATTTTAGCCACTAAATCTAACATAAAAATAAGAAAGGATCCAGAACTCAATAATCTAATTTTTTATTGAGAATATCCTATAACCCTATCATGGGGCTAAATGCTGTGTGAAATGTGACATTTGAGTAGTGCTACAAAAAACTTTCATGTTAACTATTTTATTTGACCCTCATGAAAATTCTACGAAGTAGTTAAAGCAAGTAATATTAGAAACCATATATGAATAAAGTGAAGTTCAAAAAGCACTATAACCTGCCCGAGACTCCAGAATCAGTAAAGTGGTGGTTGAAGGACTTCCAACTAGATAGTATGGGCTTTTCCCTGAAGAACATACTACCTTAGAAGGCAAGCTAAGATTAACCCTTAAAAAAAAAATCCATATGTTAGATTAGTATTTAAGATTGAGGCACAGGAAATAGGAAAAAAAAGAGAAAAATCAAAGCCAAATATTGTTGGTTATAGGATAATTTTAATGCAGTAGTTTTGGTTCTGGTCTGGTTCCAAAACCTACATTATTTATTCTACAGCACTCTGATCAAACCTAGAGTCATAATCTTCAGTCCTATTTTATTTTATTCACAGCACTCAATATTCAACCATATTTTGGTGTGTCTGTGGTGTTCTCCCCAAGAGACCCTGAGATCATTATGGAAAGGGTGGTTAAGGGACTTGTCTAAAGTCACACAGTTGAACTGGCAGTACAGGGATTAGAAGCAAAGCTGACAGAATAAGAAACCCACACTTGTAATCACTATGTCGTACTATCTTTTATATGAGAATCAATAATCAAGCAAGTATGCATGTGATTTGTATATATATGTAGCAGAAGATAAAGGGCTATGACTCTTACTGATTCTTGTTTAAAAAATAAATCAATCCCTGATGGCTTCTATAGTATACAGTAAATATATTCAGCCATCCTTCATTCTCAGTTGATGAATTCATGCAGATGTATGAAATCCTTTCTGCATTTACACTGTTGTGAAGATTATTTGCCTTTTAAAAATTTATTTTAAGAGTACCTTTAAAAGATGACATTTATTATCCACCGTAAGAAGTAATTGAGACTGAGTCAGTTTAGAAAGAGGAAAACAAAACAGAATAAAACACCAGAATAGACAAAATAAATAAAAGCTTAACAATTAAAGATGTATTTCTTCACCTGTCTGTCTTAGCCTCATGCAAATACTTAATTAAATTTGGGGTTACTTTTCTCACTTTCTGTAAGAGTTCTAGACGTAGGTAGTCCCAGGCTTTCTCAGAATTATGGAATGTCATCAGGCATCTCTTATCTTTCCATTCTATCAGCTTCAGTTGGGGTTTTCCTCTACATGTTCACAAGATAGCTGCTGCATGCCTGAGCATCATGCACACATTCCAAGCAAAGGGCAAAAGGCAAAAGTTAGGATGCCAAATGAATCTGTCCCTTTTAAAACACCCAAAGATTCCTAGAAATTTTCTACTTATGACACGTTTGTCAGAACTATGTGTCCTCAGCACCTCTACTTACAAAGGAATTTGGAAAATTTAGTTGGATATGTGGCTTCAGTGAACAAACTTAGGAGATATCATTCAGGAAGATAAAATGGATATGAAGGAGGCAAGCCCCATACCATGGAAAGACATTAACACAGCTGTCATTATTCACAGACAATAGGTTTGTGAAATATAAAACTAAAATAATCTATAGAGAAATTACTAGAACTAAAAATTCTATATAGAGAGATATAGATAGATATAATTGAATTCCTATACCAGTGACAATTAGAAAATATATTTTTAAATATCTGCAATAGCAACGAAATGTATTTTATAACTAGGAATAAATAAATCTAATAAAAGATGTACGGGCTTATGGAGAAACATGTAAAACTTTAAAAAAAAAAAAAGACACATACCTCCGTAAATGGAAAGCAATGTCATGTTCATGAATGTAATGATATATTATTGACATAGCAATTCTCTCCAAGTTAGCCTGTAAATTCAAAACAATAAGTTATTTTTATAGAGCTGTGCTTTCCAATGCTATTTTCTGCCAAAGCTGATCATAAAATTCACAGTGAATTGTATGCTGTCTTTTATTTTACAAATGTTACTAATTTTAATGGAGTGAAATCATCACTCTTCATCAATGGTTTGTAATTTCTGTATTTTTTACTATATTCTTCTCTACCCTAAGGTTGTAAACAGAGTGTCTATGTATCTTTCTAGGAGAACTTCCCTTTTTTTCCTCTTCTCTTCCAATAGAAATGGCCATGCGACTTGGTGAACAAGTCCTAGGTTATAGGATGGGATTCTACAGAGCACATTGATGGAACACATCTGCTAACTGTTCTTCAGACCTTATGGGTAGGCTGAAATACATGTGTTTAAAGTCTGGTTCTTGCTTAGCTCAGGCAACCAATGTCAATCTCTGCTAGAATGACAGGAGAACATCACATTATATTTTTGTCATTGGACAGGAGGCTTGGGCTCTCACAGATGCACTTTGGAAGTTCTTCCAGACTCCACTCATTCTCCTTTGAAACTCTATTTTTGCCATAAAGTATTCCTGAATTGGGATTATATCAGTTTCCATTTTAACTTTTAGCAAATATTTCCTTTCTCTTGAAGCTCCACAAAGCTTTTTCAGTGCATTGGTATTTCTCTCAGCCTCAAGTTTTGATTCCTCTTCTTAAATAATTGTTCTTGTGCTGAACATCTGAGATTTTATATATAATATTTAATTTTAGTTAGTTAGTTAATTGTTTAGTTCATCACTTAACCCTTCCCTTCCTGACTTCTGTGGACAGTTTTAGAAACAACAGCTACTGGGACTTCTACCAAAAATATCCAGAGACTTCCAAGCTCCTCTTTGGGAAACACTGATGGGGAGAACTGGCTCTCAGCACTATTTACAGGAAAAGGTTTTGGTTTTCCCCTTGCTGCTTCTCCCAGCACCTCTTCACTCACACTGCCTCCTCCATCCAAGGTTTCCCAGGTCTCTCAGCCTCCACCTGTCCTGTCAAAACACACCAGCCTGTCCTCCATTCCCTCCATCTGATCGCTTAGCTAAGCTAACCTGGTAGCCTGGTAAACCAGCCTTCAGTGATGAGTTCCACTGGGTCGAATGGGCTTCCTGTTGCTTCTCTTTCTTGATATGTTTGCATTTAAAGAGGAATTTTCATCAGTCCTAATACAAAGCACTAACCTTCATGTGGATCAGGAGGATAAACTATCTCCTTCAAAAGAATTGTAGGAAGTGCTAGGTGGATCTAAAGAGTGATTGGTTTTATTTCCATCACTGGCAGGCAAAGGAGGGGGGCATTTGCTCAAACAGACTTCATTTATGCCCCTGAAGGCTCCTCCATTAGACACTATCTTCTTTAAGCACAGGGAGCTGGGAGCACAAGGTGCTGCTTTAGCTCCAGGAAGAGTACAGTGGGAGGAAAATTAAAACCAGAGGGGATGAGAAGAAAAATACACATGCCTAGAGGCCTTCTGTAGAAGTCCAGGGAAGAACTTTGAGATGATCAGCATGGTTTTATGTGATGAATTACTGTGGACATGAGACAGATCACCCAGGCAGCACATGTAGAGTGAGAAGGGAAGGGGTCTCAGGCTGGAGTCCTGGAAAGTACCTGTATGTGAGGATCAGGCCAGGGAAAAGTAGGCTGCAGAGGATGTGTTCAGGGAGGTGGGAAGAGAACTGGGAATAATGCCACCACCACCATCACCTGTCACTTATTGGCACTTTCTCTGTGCCAGAACATATGTTCATCAATTCACGTGCATTTTTTATCCTAATCATCACAACAATGCCATGTGGTAGAGATTATTATTATTACCTCCAAATCATAGACAAGATTTAGCAAAGAGTAAGCTATGTGCCTAAGCCGCATGTCGGGAATGGTCCTGTTGGGATTCCGTGGCACATTAAGCAATTGGCCCCACTCCTGCATGACTCCCTGTATCTACGCCCTTTGCCAGGTGACTCTGTAGTCCCGCCCACCGGAGACAGAGTGTACCTCCCTCCCCCTCAACTTTGAACTCAGCCATTTGAGTTCTATAGTCAAAGGAATGTGGGCAGAGATGACATTGTGCCTGTTCCAACCTGGGACTTCAGGGGCACGCCATGCTTCCACCTGCTCTCTCGTGTTTCTGGCATCACTCCCAGCCTGCAGGCTTTCTCAACTTGCTTCCAAGAGTGATGATACAGGGAGCTTCCCTGAGTTCTGTCTGCAGCTAGCTGGACCAGTAGCTTCAGGTACCTTCACCTAGCAAACCTAATCTAGATCAACATACCCCAGCTAACAGATACACACAGGACCAAATCAGTTGAGATCTTCAGAGCCATTCCAACTCAAACATGAGAAATAAAGGCTTATTGTTGTAGTCCATCAAGAGTGTGTGGTTGGTTGTTACCCAGCATGACTGTGAGAAAAGCTGATGCAGAAATGAACCCAGGCAGTATGATTCCAGAATTCTGTGCTCTTCTCTAACCTGAAAACTATCAGGGATATCAGAGAAGCTGAGATTTAAAAAAAGAGTAGCCATCATGGCCAAATGCTATAAAATTAAGCAAGCGAATTATAAAAGGTATCATCTCAGAGTATTTTCTCTGCAGATAAGTTTGAATTATAGTGTGGTACCTCAGCCAACCCACAACAGGCAGCAGGCACAGCGGTTCACACAAGAACAGTTAGTGTGACAGACAAGCAGATGTCTCCAGGAAGAAAACTCCTTTTAGACAACTGGCAGACAGCGTAGTATGGCAGCAAGCGCTGCACGCCTTTGGCATGGCTGTGGATTCCAGTTTTGATGCTGCAACACCTGGCAAAGAAGCCTGAGGGGAGGCAGCTAAGTAGCACCAAGCGTGGAAATCAAGCACGGGCTAATTTGCTCTACATTAATGCTGTTGACTAGAAAACCCACCTGTGATAATGAGTAATCCATGTCCAGTCACCGCAGAGAGCAAAGCACAAACATAATCAGGCCAATTAGGTCTTATTGTTACCTTCTTTTTTATTAGACTGTCATGTTATTAAATACAGTAATTTAATGGTAGTTTTGAATTTACTACATTTTTTTAAAAAACCTTTGGAGTAAGATCCTCATTAATATATTGCCAAAGAGGTACTTTCCTATTTGATCTGGAGGGAAAATATGTATATAAGATCTTAGCCAAAGGCTAATGTTATAATGAAAAAAAACAACAACAAAAGGAAAAGCAGAGGGTGTGTCAGTTGGGCTTGAATGTTGATCAGGCCACTAAAGGGCACTGTGACCTGACCTTACTCTCTAGATTGTAGACATCTCACCTACAAAAGAGAATAGACAAACATAGTGGTTGCTTCTGACTTGTGTTACTTATGAAATGGCCTTTCAACTCTAAAATTAAATAAACCTAGTAAATATAGTGCTGAATTCTTTGGCTTAACTAAACTTCTTAGAACATTTTACTGCAAGAATGTAGGAATTCTTTGAAGACTATAATATGAAGACATTTACAACCCCTGACAATATTATAATACAAGGAGACTTCCAACCAAAAAAAGCCAAAGGAAAAATTTTAAAGTGAGAAACTTTCATCAGAATTGGAACTAAGGAACTGTGACAACCCTTGACCATAAAATTTGAGGCATATTGGTTTGGTACAGTGGATTTGCAACAATATCAAAGACTAACTCACAAATCCTTTTCCAAGAGAATGGAGCAACATTAACAGAGAATAAAAGAAATCCTGGGAATAGAAGCCCTGGCAGAATATTCCAGAGCCTTACTTTGGAGGGCTTGGCTGATTCCTAGAGCCCACTGGAAAATCATGCATCACTTCACTGAGGGCCTCTGACAACCAGAGATTAGGAGCAGTTTGAGTCTCCAGGAGCAGGGTTTTGAGAGACAGTGGCAGCTATAGCCAACAGACACCTTGGGGGTAGTATAATGGTAGTTTTGAATAATCCAGCTTGTCAGTGGAGTCAGGAGCTGAATCCAACATGAGACAGCACTTTCGGAAATGAAGAAGAATCCCCTAACCTGAGGAGGGAAAAGCTAGAGTTGATGCTGGACTGTGAAAAGATGAGGACCATTCTACCCAGAGCTGCTGCAGGTGAAGAGCAATAAGAAGTAGCTGTGCTGGAGGGAGAGCAAGGCCAGTGCTTCCCTGAGACTGAACTTCCTGACAGTGTGGCCGGTCCTCCTGGACCTGGGAGAAAAGCTTTCAAAAACAGAGGCATCCCTGGTAGGAGACAGAATGCTCCCCCTCAACTAGAAGTGCAGAAGAACATAGCCACACTTTGTATCTACAGTAGAGATTAGACCAAATTGAAAGACAGATAGAAGGCTGATCCATGGTACAGTGGTACCAACTAAGAAAGAAAACCATGCAGAGAAAAATTGCCCTCCTGCAACTAACTCTACACACTATCTCCACTCGTATCTCCCCTCCAACTGTAGACACCCAACTCTTGAACTGGCAATATAAAGTTTTTTTTCTTAGTTTTCATTCAGAATTCCAAACTAGTTTCTAAAAGGAAGAACTTAATGAGGTCCAGGAAAAAAAAAAAAAAACAGGGAAAAAAACCCAAGGATAATTGACACAGATGATTTTGGTCCACCTACCAAGCCTAGATAAGCCTGTCCCTGTTCAAGAATGGGTTATCAGAAGAATGAAAAATACACCCATTGAGTCTATGAAGAGATTCTGCAACATGAACGGGCACAAACATGGCATGAAAAGACCAGGTAAAAGAGATACTTCTGAAGATTTACTCCGGGAAACAGAATAAAATGTTAGGTAGAAAATGCTTTGCCTCTTTTTAAAAAATTAAGAAAATATGGTACAATGAAAAGAAAATGATAAAACAAGGGCTTGAGATGAAGTGATAGCTGGTAGAACTAAGGTAAAGTTTTAAAAAGTAAAGTCACCACAGAATTAAAATAGTATCAATAAAAGCACAATCTATGTTGCAGAAAATTGAATTTCTGAGAAACATTGTTTTGAAAATAATCGCTTGGGTTTTTAGAGGAAAATGATGAAGACATGAAAACATCAGAGAGAAGGTGATAGATACATAGAAGAATGAAGTAAAAATACAATATAAAATAACCCCTTTTTATTTTAAAAATTAAAATAAATGACATGAAAATAACATTTAAAGCTATAGCAGAATCCCACCTCTCAATCTGAAGAAATTTGAGGTTGAAAGGACTCCATATCAGACAGTTAATAATAAACAACTGACATCTAAACACAGCCTAGGAAAATCAATGACTTGATCTGACTAGGGAAAAAAAAAGATTTGTTCAAACATCCAAATATAAAAAAAGGAAAACTAAGTATGATCAAGGGGAAATAAATTGGACATCTCTCATTGAGCATCAGACACAAAACAATATAACAGATGCCCCCAAATAACACAAATAAATGAATATTTAGTCTTGAGAAGGAAAGATTAAGATCTGAAAATCTTATCTCCATTCAAGTTGCAATTCATGTACATAAAGCAACAGGAAGACTTTTTATACTTGCAAAGATTCCAGAAGAATACTTCCTAAATTCAGCCTAAAAATAGATAAAATTAAGAACTCAGACATGACATAGTTCATGAAGAACTAGTGATGAGCACAGAAACTATGTAATTCACCTTTAAAAAAAAACATAGCTATAAAGAGAATGCATTCACATATTTCTTTTGTAAACAAGGTGAATAATGTAAAATGTCTAACAATGTAACAATAATGAATTGGAACAAACGTTCCAGAGTTTATAACTGCCAAAACTGGGAATTGAGTATGTGCAGAAGAGATCAGCCTTCAAGAGACACCGCTTCATTCCTGGCATTGATAATTTGAGCCAAATGAGTAGATTATATGGAAATCTTACTTATATTTGTACCCTTATTTTCTTTCGTTGGTGAGGATAATAAAGTGATTAACTTTTAAGGTACCTTCTAGAATAGAGTTAGTTCCAGACCAAGAATAAAGTTTCAGCCATGTAACTTGAAATCAGCTTCTTGACAAGCATGAATAAAGCATAATGTATGATTACTGTAAAAAGATGAGCTTTGTTGTCATTACCATTCCTTTACAAGACAAGAAAAATTCAAGCATCTTTGAAGTTTTCTAATTATTCTTCATGTAACTTACTGAAAAAGAGATTAATGTTAATTTAGCCAACTAGAAGACAGGAAAAAAGAAATGAATGTGGGAGTATTGAAAACATAAATTATGTGTATGCCTTTAATAGAAACTTATCTTTAATCCTGCTCAAAAGTGTCTTTCAGAACAGCAGATAAAGCCCCCCCATTTTGCCTGCCTGGTGATAGAACCCAGAGAAGGTGGCTGTAAAATAAGAGGGATAACCCTTTGGAGTTTCAAGCTTTTGTCTTTGAACCATGACATGCCAGGCAGCAGACACTAAAGGAGCGCACAGCAGTTCAGGAGATGGTGCAGGCTCCAAACCACCTGATACTTCTTCATTCCTTCTTCAAAACACCAATGCCTGAAACTGAGATTTGATAATCAGCTTTACTAAATACGTCCTGCCGCATCTTAAATGTTCCACAGGGCAGCTGGTCCTATTGCTCTCAGTATTATTCTATGGAGACAACCTTTTGCTAGCAAGCAACTCTAACCAGAGATCGGAAGCAAGAAATATCCACTCTGAGTAACAGGAGGGGAATAACCAGAGAACACTAAACTCAGCACTCTACCTACAGGCCATGCATGCTAAGAGAAAAGGTGAATTGGGAGAGGAAATGGAGGAAAACAGTGACCTAGAGGATCACTTTCAAAATAATAATAGACCCAGATAAATGAGGGAAAATGAAGCAACTAAGTTAACTTGCCTAGGTTGACACAGTAAGTGACAATGCTCGGATTGGAATACAAGTGTGATTCCAAAGCCTGGCACTTAGCATGATAATCTACTACTTCTTGGATTTGCTAATGATTGACATTTAAATTAAAAAATAAAGCCAGGAAAGAGACACATAATTCTCATATTCTGCTCATAATTTTCAGGAAAAGAGAAGTTCTGAAAATACAGATATGAGGTTTATATTTGATTTAGGTCCTCCAACATGGAAATCATTTGGTCTGGACCTGCTCTGAAATTTTAGAACTGGATGTTCACCATGTTTAGTGTTTAACTCTATTCACTAATCAAAACAATGCACACATCATTAAATAAGGGGCAGATTCAGCACTCACCTAATTAAATTAAAGCAGCCAAGATCATTAAAGCCAGACCAGGTCATTCTTGCCCCAAATTGTAGGGGAGTTCTAAAATTCTGTTCTATGCAACTTTATTATCTACTACATTAATCAAATTAAGTAAATAACCATGAACTCCCTGCTTCATTTTGTGATGCACAGACTGCTAGACATAATCCCTGACTTGCCTCGTAGGCTTTGCATGGCATCATTAGTTTCTTACATCCAACTAACTACTGAGTCATATCCATTTTACTTCCATATATGTACATCTATATTCACATCCACATTCCTCTCCCTTCCAGCCTAGAGTAATATCCTCCTAATTATTCTTCATGTAATCATTCCTGCATTCTCTAATCCATTTTCAATATCATAGAAAGATAATAGTTTTATAAAGACAAACTTGATCATATGATCTTCATGCTTAACGTATATTAAAACCCTTGAGAAAAACAAAATCTGTTTATTAGCCCCTCCTCGTTGTCTGGCTAACATTCACCTGTCAGATCTCAGACTTTCTCTGGGAAGACTTTCCTATACTCAAGTAGTCAAATTCTGCCACGTATTCTCAGCAGGATGCCTTCCACATTGACAGATTTTATTACACTGATTATCACTTGTTCAAGGTTTGTCTTCTTCACTAAACTAGAGGCTCTAAGAAGGCAAGCGCCTCTTTGGTCCTGTTTACTGCTCTGTTTTCAGCCTTTAAGAAAATGCTTGCTGCTCAATATATAATTATAATTTGATTGATTCAATTATGGGTATATTGTCAGTTTATACAAATTTGAGAATAGGTAGATAAATGTCTGTTATCTGGGATTTTCATTGAACAACCAAAGGGTTCTTCGAGCCTTGCTTTTAAGAAGAGTGGGTAACATTTATTTTAGGCTAATAAGGCACCAGGCATCATAAAAATCAAAGCTGTAAGCAAATCCCTGCTCAAGAGCTGATAAATCCCAAGTTATCTGCACAGTTTTATTCAAGGGACCAGTGCACTTTCAACAACCTCTGGAAACTCTTATTTGTGCCAACCATTAGATTAAAAGAACTATTTCCAGAGTATTAAAACTCTGCGTGCTCCAACTTCTGCCAGGAATTGATCATTCCAACAGAACTATTTGTTCTGAAGAGAAGCATGGATTCTGTGATATGAGCTTAGACCAGATTGTGGAAAAAACAAATAATCACACAGGTCATGGCCCCTACTTTTTCCATTCGGGTCGTTGACATGCCGATGTTTCAACTACAAGTTTTGTGAATTTCTAAATTCATCTAGCAACTGCCATGCCACAATTTCCTCAGAAAATATGCTATTGTATTGTGGATAAGAAAAACATCAGAATTCTCGCATCTCCCTTAATAAGGGAAGGGACCTGGTAGAAGCAGAGAATGGAATAAACTCTGGCCTACCCACCTCTAATTGTCCGTGGGTAGTAAAAAGAAACATTGATTCAGAAGATGTAAAACTGTGGAGAGTTCGCTCATCATTTGGGGGTGGCCCCCTACCATTCTAACCCTCCCTTACGTGACATTAGTCCCAGCTCAAGAGCTGGTTCATGAATTAAAGTGATAGCGTCACCTGATCTTGTTGCAAAGCTCACAAGTGGTTTCCTCCCTCCAATTGCAGGCGAGTTATAGGTTCTGGCCAGTGATACCCTAACTTCAAAGCAAATACTTATTAAACAGGTTTTATGTGCCAAGTACTCTCACAAGTTGTATTGACAGGGTCCCTCAAACAACCCAAGTTAGTTATATGTCAGAAATGGGCCCAAGTGGTAGGTGCCAGATGAGTGCTTTAGAGAGAGACAGCCAGGATTGGCACCCAGGCCTTTGGACTCCACCAAAGCATGACCACCCTGGCTGGCAGGGGGGCCCACCCCGGGTGTGGACTTCTGCCATTAGCCTCTCGTAGGTCTCTAGAGCAGGTGGCATTCTTAGGGAATGGCCTGGAGATATGACAGGATTTCTCACAAAGGTGATAATCGGGGGTAGAAGTCTGGACAGAAAGGAGGGCTCCTATGTGTCTCTCATTGAAGAAGGGAAAGGACTTTCTCCCGCCCATTGTTCTGGAGCTTCCATAGGCCTCTCACACTTCTGCGAGTCCCAAGGACCAGAAACCACCTCCTTTCTCTGATTGTCCTGGATTTCTCCTCCTCTGACTGCAGATTCCTCCTCAGGCATGGCCCAGGGAGCCCCTGCCCTTTCACCACATCACTGAGAACAGCCTACAGGTCACAAGTGGAGATAAAGTAAGTGTCTGCAGGACCTCTGGGCCCAAGTCCTGACTTAGAAAAATTATGAAAAGGAAAAATTGGCTTTCTCTCCCATAAGCAGGACTCCTCCCCAAGCACTGGAGTCCCCCCAGATTCTGAGAGTCATGGATATAGGGCTCAAAAATGGGGATAGACAGACTTGATCATTCAAGTTCCCATGAACTTCTTGGCAGGCCCAATGCCTTGTTTATCTGTGTGTTTCCTGTCATGCAACATGGTTACTATTGAAAAGTTTCAGACTACATAAATAAACACTTGTGTCAGCAAGTTCAAAGTTTTAGAATTTATGACAGATAAGCTGCCAGAACAGATATATGAGGGAGAGGACAGAGAACAGTTTATGGTTTGGTTTTGCTCCATTTCCCCCTTTTCCCATCATTTTTCTCTCGCATGAGTGAGACATGACATGTAATACATTGGCTACATCAGCCCCTAAAACAAAGTCCCCCTCTTTCACTCTTTTGGCTCACATTTAATGGTCCCAGAACTAGCATCACTGTGTGTCTGGCAGAGAGTGAGGCCCCTAGAATTGCACTGCTGCTGGGGGAGCAGTCAAATACATGAATTCAGCATATGGGTGAAGAGGTGGGACAGGAGGAGAGCAACTGACAGAGATATGGAAACTGCTGGGAAAAGGAAAAAGAGGCTGCAGAAATAAAAGGCAGACTCTCATCTTCTGTTGTTAACTACTTGTTGGCCAATTCATTATGTCAAATCTGTTTTATTAAGCTGTTGGTTTTACTTTATATGTAGCATAGTTGTCATAGAAAATAAACTCCTTACATGTAGTGAGGAATTAAAAGTACTTCTTGGTTCTTTACTTTTGTGCCAACCAGAGTGGTAAAAGTGACCCAGAGTTACCCTGAATGAAGAGGAAGGAATAATAAGTTGGAGATAAACATTCCGACTCTTATTAGACCACTAGGCTGAATCTAACCCAGGATCAACGACTCCCACTAAGTTGTGTTTCAGTTTTATTTTCAAACACTGTGGCTTTACTAGTCCCTGTATTCAAGTCTTAGAGAAAATCTTATGAAACTTAGTGATTTTATCTTTCCTTGCCATTAATTAAGTGGCAATCCATGCAAATCTTGCTAACTACTTCTAAAGCTTAAACTCCACCCCCACCCCCCCAAAAGAGGCTACGTCCTGTAACAGAACAATTAGTTTTACAGATCTTCTTTCCATAATCTAGTAGTTTTTCCTTTCGACTCTCTCTGGGACTTAGCTAACTCCATTAGGCTACTTTTGAGACCTGTTTGTTCAGAATAAGAGAACATCATAGACTTAGGGCCACTAAATAGCACAACTTAGAGGGTCCCATGCCCTTGGAACACTCCAGGTCTCAAAACAATGAATTCATAGATGCCTTTATGGTTTTGTACAGCTCTCCACCAAGGGATCCCAGATGGTTTACAAGATCTCCTTCCCCAAATTCTTCATTTGGAATGTGGTCCCTTAAATCATCAGCATAACTATCTACTAGAAATGCTTAACAAGTCTAAATTCCCTTTGGACACAAATAAAGAAGATACTCAGTGCTAGAGGGTTCTCTGGCCTCCTAAAAGTCTGGTTCACACAGTGAGCAATGTCCATTAGGAGAGAAGAGAGTATATTCTATGCGAACTATAGAAACATCCCCACTGTTCTAGGAATAATTCCTGGGAGGAAGCCTTTGACAGGTAGTCCTCAAATGGAGCATTCTTCTGTGTATGTCTGTGCACTTGGTTTTTCCAGAGGGTACCATTGTACCCTCTCTCACCTACTCAGCCACGAGCATGGCAGCTGAGTCACTGACCCAGGCAGACATCCAAAGACCTGAGGGCTGGTAGAAAAACTTTTCTCATGTATCTTTCAGGCACTAAGAAGAAATATAGCTCATTATAATTTTTGTGACTCTGGAGAATGAGACTGATCAGTCGACATTTGTATCTAAATGAAATTTAAACATTTAGAAATCACAAGACTTTGTGAATCATGAGTAGATCTCCACTGTAACACTGTACCTGACAGAAGACATGCCAGGACGTGAATCATTATGAAATGATTCAAATATCTTAAATCTCAAGTGGAAAGAATGTGTGTAACATGGATACAAAGTGGTTGTATAAATATATAGGCATAGAACCCTTAAAAACATGGTGTGTGAAAAGAAAAATACGTGTCTCTAACTAAAACCTTGTAAGCTTATAATATGGAGAAATACTCTGTATCTTCTACTTTAAAAAAAAAAAAAAGCCTGTATTGATTTGCACTTTAATTGCATCAATATTTCTTATTTAACACATGCTCATTCTTTAAATTTTCCATTGGTCTGATATAAACCATTAATTGAACTCAACGTTGCACATCAACAATTAAAATAGTGTGAAACTGACAAAGGGAGGGCACCTCTGCTCATAAAACCTAAGGGCTGGGTTACAAATGTCAAGTCTGTAGCACTAGATAGTGTGTGTTTTTATGACATATATTCTTTTGTGCGTCTTTCGTCTAACGATGTCTCAAAGACAGCCACTCTTCACATGAAAGTGTCTGCAATTATTGCTGCTTTGCAAACAGGCGGCTGCCTGGATTTGGCACAAGAAGATGCAAAGACAGTCTGATTCACCACCTTAGAAAATGTCACATTTTACTTTCCTTTTGTTTAGTTTTTAATCACTTGAAGAGATTTGAATAATTCATTTGCCAGGGAAAATAAGGCTTCTCGTGTCCTGTCATTTTGACTGAAGGAACAAATTCTACGCCAACTAGAAATACCAAAGCCCCACCCAAGGGTAATCATCACTTTGTAGCTTGACACAGTGTTTTACTGGAAAGATGATTATCTCCTTCAGGGAACAGGCCTTTAAAAATGTGAATTCTGTATGGTTTTGGGAACAGAAGTCCAACCATTTCAGCAGCACAGGATTTAAAAGAAGTCAAGTAAGGCTGTTAAACCAAGTGCACTGTTGATAGCAGTGGCTAATGTTTGGCAAACAGAAAGAGAAAAGAAGTGGGCATTTCTAGTTTGGGAAGTCTCATTCTAGATGAAAAAAAAAAAAAAAACTTGTAATCAATTTATAAAGGGGTAAACTGCCATGAGATAGTTCCCCCAGTCCACAGGAAACACAAAACCTGGGAGAACAGCTTTTGAAATCTGTTAGGAATAACAAGGTTTCCTGGGGCTCGTCTCTTTAAAGCATAAAAGAGGAAACGAGTTAGGATCCTCATGGATGGACTTTGGCAAGCTTAAGAACCCTGGCCTGCCAGGGAGCCTCATCTTTGCCTGTCTGTGCAGGCATTGCTGACTTCAATGAGGAAGGAAGATAACGCCTGCAGCAGGGGAAGAACCAGCTCTTCCATCTTTCCCCCTTCTTCCCTCTCTTTCCACTCCCTTCTCCTTTCTCTTCTTTCCCTGCTGCCAAGAAAAGCATGTGCAGGAGGCAACAATAAAGTAACTCAATGACAGAGGTGAGAATGGCAGTTGTGGGTGTGGATATGCCAGGAAAAGAAAAAGTTATACAATATGACTGCCCTGGAATCTTGCTACTTCCCCTTCCACCAGAAAGATTCAAGATAAAGCATCTGCTTTCATCTCTAAATAAAGAAGATAATTGCTATAATATGCAAAGCACCCAAACCCACAAAGGGGACCCCCCTCCTGAGTGGACCCCAAGAAGAGCATCTTTGTGAGATGTCAGGATATAGGTTTGCATCTCTTTACCCACTCCTGAGCTTAGCTTAACCACTCCTGAGCTTAGCTTAAGTGATAGTGACCTATGTCTAAATTTCAGAAGTTCCAGTTTTCACTTTCCCTCTGGTCTTTCAACATACACTTGTGTTATTTTTTTACTATGGTTATTTAAGACTTCCTAAGCTTGACAGTGGACCTAGCACTGCAGTGCTCCTCTGCCCTTTCCCAGCTCATGTGCTCATGCAAGTTGGACCACAGTTTGAAGACCTGGTCACTCCACTGTGAAAATGGTGTGACCTCTGGTACATTCTTTTGCCTCTATGGGAGCAGTTTCTTTTTTGTATACACACACACACACACACACACAAACACACACACACACACGTGTGTGTGTGCGTGTATTTATTTTAGTGAAGTATAGTTAGTTTACAAAGTTGTGTCAATTTCTGGTGTACAGCATAATGCATCAATCATATATGAACATACATATATTCGTTTTCATATTCTTTTTCACCATAAGTTACCTCAAGATATTGAATATAGTTCCCTGTGCTATATGGTATGAACTTGTTGTTTATCTATTATATATATATATTAGTTAGTATCTGCAAATCTCAAACTCCCAACTTATCCCTTCCCACCCTTTTTGCCCCCTGGAAATCGTAAGTTTGTTCTCTATGTCAGTAAGTCTGCCTGTGTTTTGTAAAGAAGTTTGTCTTTTTTTTTTTAATTCCACATATAAGTGATATCGTATGGTATTTTTCTTTCTCTTTCTGGCTTAACTCACTTAGAATGACAATCTTGAGGTCCATCCATGTTGCTGCAAATGGAATTATTTTATTATTTATTATGACTGAATAATATTCCATTGTATAAATATACCACAACTTCTTTATCTAGTAATCTGTCGATAGACCAGTTTCTTAGACATTCATCTCCAACTCTCTGATCCCATGACAATATAGATGATACTGATTCCACCATTTCAAATAATTTTGCTGACCTTCATTTAAGAAGGTGTCTCCAGAGGCAAATTTGTGAAGCTAAGAGAGACCAATAAGCATTATGTGAATGATCTAAACTCCAAAAGTATTAAATGGTAGAGGCAGGAATTGACGCCAGATTTGTGTTTCATTATCCAGATTTGGTATTTGCATTTAACCAGTATTCTTGGAATCAAAATTCCTTAACATCACAGGAAGTTTCTAATGATGGAATGTCAGGTCTGACAGGCAAGTGTGACTGGAAAAGTCTCACATGGAATGCCTGAAGTCCTATAAAAAGCCAACAGGCTACTGAGTCTAACTGAAGGATACAACCCCGCCTTGCAGCCCTGCTGTGCAAGAGTATGGTGGAAATCAAGGCTCTTTTGTCTGCATTGAAACCTGAATCATTGGATAAAATGTCTTTGTCAAGAGATGTCTAAGAATTCATTTTGATGACCAACACTCCCTGTAGTTTTGCAAATCTCATCTGAACTAGAAGGTTGGGGAAGAGTTTATTACCATATTTCCTGTTGCCCTTTTGAGTCAGCAAAACCTTGGAACATTAGGTGTAGCCTACTTTCTCCAGACATTGTTTCAGGGTGATTAATAATGTGATTACAATGGTTACCTTTCCATTTGCAAGGGTACCCCATGTCACACCATACAGAAATACCTAAAAACTCTCATGCTGATAATATTTTTAACTTTAGAGTCATATTTTAAATGCTTTAGAGAATTTCACTAAGAGAGTCTCTACTGCAAAGCTTTTTCCAAGAAGGTAATAGTTTCCCTGATTGATCAATGTTGGCAATTTAGATTTCCATGTGTTATGTCTTGGTTAAAGGGAATTACAAATATTTTGAGAAAGGGTCTACACAAACTCTAGATCTTAGTGTGATGAGGACTCCAAGATGCATAGTTTTCTATACTAAATCAGAAGTATTTCTTCAGTAAATGATTTGTGAGAAATATGTCCTTGGTCTTGCCTTTCTCTCAGGAAGAAAGAGTAGAATGATTGGCAACTACAGACTATAGTATAACTATAGACACTTTGCAAGACTGAAAGGGATTCCTCATTGTGGTATGAGCAAAAGGTGGGGGACCTAGGGACTGGAATGTGGGGCTGTGGCTGGAGGACAGATGGTTGGTAAATGAGGAGGAGTTGGAAGGATTTTTGTGGTGGGGAATTAAGTGATGAGCAAGGGTGCATTGGGGACGATGATCATATACAAGGCTGAAAACATGCTTTTTCCATCCTCAGACATAACCACCCTCTTTCCTATTACTGTATTTCCATTAATGAGAGCATGTCCTTGCCATCAATGAATGCATGTTCTTCCAACCACCCAGGCTTGCAAACTTTGAGTCATCTTTGAATCAGAGATGCATAGAATTCCAGAGCTGGGTAAAGTCTTAAAGGATACCTAATCCAAGCCCTTTACTTTTCAGACAAGGACATGCAGTTGAAAGAGATTTTGTTCATATTACAAGCAAGAAATGGACCTAACAGTTTCCTAAATCCCTATCAAGTGTTCCTTTCACTGCTCCACCTGGTTCTTCCCTTTTCGTCACCATTTATTCAGCCAGATGCCAAATCCCATTGGTTCTTCTTCTGGAATGTCCTTAGTCTATTTTTCCCTTGGCCACAAACCTAGTCTAATCTCTGCTTAAAATTTCTTCCTAAAATACTCCATTCCCCTAGGCTCTCTGCTTAAGTCCATCTTGCTTGCCAGAGTTATCTTTATCTTCAACAGACATTAATTTCATCGAGTTTCTCTAGAACCACTCCCACCTTGTTAAATTCCGACAGCATGGGGGAATAGGAAGTGTTTGGGTTTTAGAATCAGATAAATTTAGCTTCAAATCCCTGATCTACCCCTAACCTCATAAGTTACTTAATCTCTCTCAGTCATTTTTCTCATCAGCAAAATGGAAATTGCAGTTATAAATAAAACCATTAAAAACAGTGGTTATGATGAGAATGGAGTTAACTTATATATATTAAACTGTGTAGCACATAAAAAGATGTTCAAAAAATGTAAATTCCCTTTCTAAAATTCACACCATCTGCAGTAGCGCTCTTACTTACCTTCCAGCCTTGACTTCCACTGTCCCACAAGACAAGTTCTTCATCTCAGCAGATTGAAGATCTCACATGCTGAAGATGTCTGTCTCCTTTCTTACTGTTTGTACAAATCCTTCTGATGTACCCCAGCCTGTGTCTCCTCAGTTTGCACTTCTGCTCTCCAGGAGCAAAAAGAAGTGTTCAACTGAGCACGTGGGGAACAGTCTGAAGTCTTTAGCTCTGGACTCCCAAGCAGGTGTGTCTCTTGTGACAGGACCTGTGGGATCACGTGCTCTCCCAGATGGGACCTGTCCCCTCTCTGCTGGTGCTCACATGCTTGCTGCCTTGGTACAACAGTCATGTCCTTCATTCTAGCCACTCTTCCCATGTGGCCTGTGTGGCACTGTGGCTGCCCATCTGACATCCTCCAACACCCACGTGGTCCTCAGCAGTCCTTTCCTACTCTGTCCCTGCTCCCTGTCACACCTGAAGACACTAAATAATCCTAGGAAACTCTGGAGTCCACAGATGACTTGAGGATATGACTGGCACTCGTCACATCTTAATCTCATTAGGTCAAGGTCAAACGATGGCTCCACATGACACAACCTGAATAACTTGTGAACAATGTCTTGCCATCTTCTTTCTGAGGTTTTAGTGAATGTTGTTACAACTCCTTCATTAGGCTTGCTCTCCCAGTGTGTCACAGTCCCTCTTCCCTCCCATGGTTGTGAACTTTGGGCTTGAGCTGGGAGACACTTCCAGGGCTCTGCTGAGTGTCTCACACAAACATCAAGGTTTCTTTCTTTCTCCTTTTTTTTTAATTGAAATATAGTCAGTTTACAATGTTGTGTCAATTGTGGTGTATAGCATAATGTTTCAGTCATACATATACATACATATATTCCTTTTCATATTATTTTTCATGATAGGTTACTACAAGATATTGAATGTAGTTCCCTGTCCTAATATAGTAGAAACTTGTTGTTGATCTATTTTATATATAGTCATTAGTATCTGCAAATCTTGAACTCCCAATTTATCCCTTCCCCCTCTTTCCTCCCTTGGTAACCATAAGTTTGTTTTCTATGTCTTTTGAGTCTGTTTCTGTTTTGTAAATAAGTTCATTTGTGTCTTCTTTTTAGACTCCACATATAAGTGATATCATGTGGTACTTTTCTTCCTCTTTCTGGCTTACTTCACTTAAAATGACGATCTCCAGGTCCATCCATGTTGCAGAAAATGGCATTGTTTTATTCCTTTTTATGGCTGAGTAATATTCCATTGTATAAATATACCACAACTTCTTTATCCAGTCATCTGTTGATGGACATTTAGGTTGCTACCATGTTTTGGCTATTGTATATAGTGCTGCTATGAACATTGGGGTGTAGGTGAGTTTTTAAATTAGAGTCCCCTCCAGATATATGCCCAGGACTGGGACTGCTGGGTCATATGGTAAGTCTATTTTTAGTTTGCGGAATCTCTATACTGTTTTCCATAATGGCTGCACCAATTTATATTCTCACCAGCAGTATATGAGGGTTCCCTTTTCTCCACAACGTCTCCAGCATTTATCATTTGTAGACTTTTCAATGATGGCCATTCTGACTGGATTTGATTTGCAATTTTCTGATAATTAGCAATGTTGAGCATTTTTTCATGTGCCTATTGGCCGTTCTGAATGAACGGAAGACAGTTTTATTCTTCTGCAGGCTAAGTTCCTGTCCCTCTGGGGCACTCTAAGGAAGTTAGGATGTGCCCTTTGCCCTCCCACTCCACCCCTTCCCACTCAAGCTCACTGTGCTTCCAACACTAGTTCTCAAATCATGGAGTTCTCATTCTCACAATTAAGTGTGTTAATCCACATAAAGCACTCCAGGCTGTGTGTGGATATTAATGTTGCACCAAGGCCTTGCCTGGGTATGGGCTGGAATTGCCCAGAGTGGGGAATCACCCTTTTTAATGCATAAAAAGTGACCATTGCTTGTCAAGCCCTCTGCCCACCAGATAGGGGTTGTGGGGTTGTTTGTAAGTTACATGAAGGCTCTGCGTGGGCCAGTGCAGGCCATGCTAGGGCAAGACACAGGCTTGACAAATCTTGGTTATTGCAGCTCTTATGACTGAGCACAAATAGTGGCTAGCTTAGAGAGTCTGTCCCAGAACAAATTACTGAGATACCAAGTATTAGGGCTTTAAGTTGGAGGAAACATCAGCACACAACTAAAGGAAATGCATTGTAATCTAACCAAACGTTCCTTCATTGATCTGATTTTTATTGCCCATAAGCTAGCCAGAAATGATTCCTTGATACAGTTGGCCTTTTTCAGTCTTTGTAAACAGGAATCTTCCTTTAAGAGAGAATCCACCCCCTATTTTAATTTCAAAATGTAATACCTCTGACTTAGTTATCTGCTGTGTTAGAAGATGGTCTCATGGGAGCCCTGTAGAGTTCTTCTCACAGTAACAAGCAGGCATAGAACAGTTATTTTAGGCAAGTGTGAGAAATAAAGCAGTGTTTTATTCAAAGAGCAGCAAAGTGGGGGAAAAGTACTTTTCTCCCCATTGTAAATGCTGAACAGTGAAATTCTCAGACATGACATCATCGGTTTCTGGTTTCACAATGAGGAATCTTACTTGATAGAGCTGGTCAGGGGAGACTGAGAAGCAGATGCAAGCAGGATCAGAAAAGGTGACTTCTTTAGCATTTAACATGTTTAAACTCTGTTAAAAGGGATCCATTCGAAATGAGCTCTCCGGGAATTCTAGGATTTTTTCATGAGAACACAGGGATGATTAAAGTGGTAGGTTTAAGAAAAGTAAGATATTCAAGAGTTACCTAGTTTGTCATAGGTGATTAGAATAAAAATGTGGACTACTGTATTCTCATGCAAGACTTTGTTTTCATGTCAAGGAAATTAAAGTCATCAAGCAGGTTTCAATAAATGCCTAAAGCCTCTAGTTTATGAACCTTTCTAGATAAAGTAGACTTTCAAAGTAGCTGAAAAAAAGAGACATGAATATTTGAGTTTCAGAAAGTGGTATAAAATGTTCAGGGTAACATATGCATTCAGAGTCAGGGACCTGAAGACACATTGTTGAGAGACTGCAAAGCTGCAATTCACAGACAGAGGAAACAATTCAAGGAGTAATAATGCTCCGTGAAAGTTTAGTGTTGTTCAAAGTACACGTATGACCTAAGGAAAAATATGGACCCCACGTGGCTTAGTCCATGTCATCTATGAAGAAAACATATCAAAGGAGACATATGGTCTTTAGAAACATTAATGTCAAGAGTGTAACATCTTCCAAGTTCAACCTAAAATTTTGCTAAATCTTAATGCTTCCTGCACGGGGTTTACTATTTGCTCTTCTCATAGGAATATCACAGAAAGATCACAGTTATGTCACAGTCAAGAAATATCAGTAATTCATTTTATGAAAAACACAAGAAGAAATAATACACAAGTGATAAGTAATTAAAATATCTATGAGTAAAATATACACACCCAAGGAATTTATAAGAGAAATAAAGCATAGCCAAATTAACATATGAAGTAGATGTTCAATCTCACCCCTTAAAGAAATGAAAGATTTAGTAAGACTTAAAGAGTTTTTTCCCTGTGAAAATTACTTCAAATTTTTTTTTAACTTGACTGACATTATATGGAAGTGCAGAATGTAGAGCAAGCGCAGAAACCTACATACTCACTACCAGTGGGATTAAAACTCAGTCCTATCCCTCAGAAGGGCAATTTGGCAGCATGGAAAAACTAACTCTTTGATCCAGAAGGTTTATCTCTACTAAGCTGTTCTAAGAAAATATTCATAAATAACAAAAGTAAAAAAAAAAAATTACATATAAGGTTGTTCATTACAGTCTTGTTTAAAATGGACAAACGTTAAAAGCAACTAAAACATCTGTCTATAGTGAGTTTTAAGAACATAATTTGTAATATGATGCAGTATTATACAGCCACTTAAAAAAATCATGTTTTCGAGACTATATGACAGGGAGAGAACAGAGAATTGCTCACTTTATAATGTGAAAAAACAGCAAGATACAAAGTTGAATATAGATCAAGATTTCAAGTACACAAGCGTTGATATAAGGCACATGTCCATCTGTATGTATATCCAGGAGGTAACACTACTAAATGTTAACAGTGTTATCTCCACATGGTAGAATTAAGATTATTTTTTCTGAATGGAGAAAATAGGTAGCCAACCTGTATGTCAATTGAAATATTACAAAATAGTCCTAATCCTGTAATGAATGTATCTGCTTGACACCTTAGAAAATACATTCAACAGTTGAGCTGAGGAAATGCAGCCTCAGTAACTCTACACCACGTGAATGGGTTGGAAGAAACATCTGTGACCTAATAAACAAATAAGGTGTGGTGGGAACCAAAGTGGAATATCAGGATCCCAGGCACCAGCTCACGGCGTGTTCTCTGTAATGTGACATGCTAAGCCGATCTCAACCAAAAAGCATTAAAGACCAGGGGAGACTAACCCTGACTAAGAAGACTTTGCAAGCCTCACCACAGAGTCAGAAGCAGAAAATGAGGGGTCTTGTTCTCCCTGACTCTACTGGGGAAGGAGAGCTGTTTCTTTTTCTTCATTTGAGCACAAACTCCCTGTACAGCTGCCACGAATGCATCCGGCTTCAAGCCACAGAAACTCCAAGCAAGCAATGGATTAAACAGTTCAGGGTTTTACTTTCTTGGTGTAGCAACACGTCTAGCAGCCCAAGCTTGGAGTAGTAGCTCTATAATGTTATCAGGTACCTGGGCTTCCTCTCCCCTCTGGTTCAGTCATTTCAGTGGCTGGCTCTCACCCTCATGCCTATTGCACTGTGGTTGCAAGATGGCTCTGTCCTAGCAGAAAGGGCAGAAGGAGACAGGATAAGGGCAAATGCTCACGCCAGGGAAAGCCGCCACCATAAAGGGCATTTCTGCCCAGAAACTTCCATGCATGTCTAATTGGCCAGGATGACATCCATGACCACTTCTTGTGGCACAGAAGGCTGGAAATATACTTTATCTCTGAGCACATTAATTCTCCTTGCTGAATAGCAAGAAAGAATAATGAAAAATGGGCAGGCAGCAATCATTGTTTTCTATAGCCTGGAGCCCAGCAGTCTGTCGCATCCACTACCAAAAGCAGTTAGTGTGGGCTGACAGGCAGCCTCAAGTCTGTCTAACCAACTCCCCACAGGCTCTCCTGATGAAAGCTGCTAAGTCTAGTACTATTACCTTTACAACTCCATAGCCAAGAGCATAGACCCTCCAGCTGTAAACTTGGAAAAAGAGAGGGGAAAAGACTAAGTTAAGAGAATGTTTCTATCCTCAACTGCAGACACTGTTAGTTTCTATCCACAATCCCCTCCCCTCTTCCTTGCTCGTAAATAAACCCCAATTTGGCTTAGCAGCAGGGCACCAAGTTGCCGGCCTAGGGGATGGTAAATTACAGACATCAGCCAAATCAGTTCTGCTACCCGTTTTATAAATAAAGTTTTACTGGAACACAAATGAGCCCACTCATTTACATATTGTCCAAGGGCTATTTTTTCAATATGATAGCCACACAATTGAGCAGGTGCTACAGAGCATCTGGACTGCAAACCTGAAATATTTACTATGTGGCCCTTTCAAAAACAAGTTGGCTGACCCTTGTCCTAGATGATGGCCCGTGACTGGACTGACCCAGTTAACAAGCTGTCTTGACTCTCCCACCCTCCTTTGCACCTGGGGGTGGCCCTAGGACCATGTAACTGCACAACCGCTGGGACACTTCTGGGAAAACTTTCATTTCCTCTGATAAAAGGGTAGCCATAGCTAATCCGTCTTCCTCCCAGCTTCTTCTTGGCTTGAATGGGGACACAAAAGCTGGAACTACAGCAAACAAGTTGGGGTCATGGGAGAAAAGCCAAAAAAAAAATCGTAAAGATCTTGAACCTGACACCCTAATCCACTATATCCATGCTGAGAACAACCTACCTCCAGACTTATTATGTGAGACACATAAATCCTTATTTGTTTAAGGACTGTTATTGGACATCCTGTTCTTCATTGTAGCAGGGAATGCTTCCCTAATTATACAGCTTATGTCCAGGAGGGCCTTTCTGATAACTCCCAACTAAGCCCTCATGAGAGAACAAAGCCCAGAGCGTATAATACTGTGTGGTTATTGAAAGGGCTGCCCACTTTTTTCTTTTTAACCATGAACTTCAGTCATTATAGAATAAAGTACACTATAGTAGTTTAAGCACAAAGAATCTGGGATCTGCTTGGGTTGAACACTCTGGCTCTAACCCTTACTATTAGATGACTTTGGACAAGTTACTTGATTTATCTAGAAATTCCTTCATCTGAAAAATGGGAAAAATAATACTTCTACCTTATAAGGTTTTTGTGAGAGTTAAATTAAATTATGAATGTAAAGCACTCAGTTGGTCTGCCAATGCTCAATAAATGATTACAATTATTCATATCTGATTTATAAACTAATTTTAATAGTTATCCCAATTCTTTAATCCATAAAGAAAACAGAGTGTTTAATAAATTACAGATATCCTGGACCAATATTAAGCACAGGATGAAAAATAAATCAATTTTAGCTTTCAATGAAAGAAAGGGTATTTTTAAAGTCTTTACATTGGGAAGCCTTACCTCTTGAAAGTCTACTTCCTCTAAACATTACTCACCTGAAAAGCTGGTTGTGCCTCTCTCACCTTGAAGCTATACCTTTATCTCCTCACATTCCATGTATCTATTCATGCCTTTTCTTTTTTGCCTTCAGATATATTCAGTAATAAATCACTAAGTCAACAATATTCACTGAACATCTGTTATGTTCAGCAGTTTTAAAGGAGAGAAGGTAAAAACAAAATGAGAAGCATTTTTATTCTTCCGTGAAAAAGAAGCCAACGTTCTGTAGGAAACCATGTCTCCTGTCAACACAGGACTGTGATCTGACAGCTGACATTCTGAGAGTCTGACAATTTTGAGGCCAGGTATTTTTGTAACATATAATTTGGTAGAATTTTTGAATGGTAAGACATTTCGTATTCCTTATATTACATATGATACAATCCATCAGCGGCCTGGAGCATCACCTTATATTTATCACATTGCTGCAGGAAAATATATTAATACTCACTCTAAGAATAAATACTATAAACAAACTTGTGTCAATTCATGTCAGCTTTTGCTGCCAAGTATTTCAGGCCAAGTGGTGTTTTGTCACCAAACGAGTTACGCAAATCTTTTTCTTTTTTTCAGCTCTTTTGAATTTCAAAACTGGGGGAAAAAGGATTGTACATTTGGCCTGTACATTTCAGTAAGATGTAATGCAGGCTGGACAGATGAGCAAAGCAAAATGGCTCCTCTCTCAATAACCTTTTGATTATAGGAACTAAGCCAAGGACAGACATACATGTTCTCAGACCCCTTTTTGTAAACCATATAGAAGAATCAAATAGAAAGATTCTCAAAAAAGTATTCAGTCGCCTGCTCCCAGACTCCAAATTGCAAGTTTGGAAAATCCCAGCTCTCACAGATTAGAAGGAAAGCCTGTGAGAGTTTATAAATGAAGATGACTAAGAACTTACTCTCGCATTTTGGAAGAAGTCAAAGAAATATTTTCTATTTCTTATTTACAGTTTTGAGATTGTGGCTTGAGTGAGTAGAAGAGGAGGTCCTTTCCATTCAACCCTATCTCTTTTCTTTGGAAATGTGAGATACATGCCCAATGCCCAGAAAACCTAAAAAGAACCAATTTCAAACATTCCTTCCCCACACATAGTTTGATTTTCAATTTAGCTGGAAACTTGGAAACTAATCTATCCTTGGAAGACATGAACCAAGCAGAACAACCTTGGAGATCTCTTAAGCTCAATAGCTATAAAGCTCAAAGCAGACTGTTATTGGTAATACCAATTATTACAACTAATAAAAAAGGGGGGCAAGGTAAGCAAGTTTGATAAGGAGTTCCTCCAGGATAGACTGAAGTCAAAGCCAAAATAACAGACATTTTGGGAAATTTCCAAATCCACATATTGGCTCCAGTCTATAAAATTTATTTAAAAGTCTATCATTTAATTTAGCATCCACTCCTGGTAGCGTGTTTTACATGAATATTCTCACAGGTGGGTTAGTGTATCCATTGCCTTGACTTTGACCTGATTTGACCTCCAGTCTCTGGCTTTATTCACTTCCTTTGGGGTCAATGGCAAATTCCCATTTTAATGGTGACATCTTAAAGCTGCAGCTTGGTTTTTTGGCCCCTTTATGCAAATTACAAAGTGCTGTTAACTCTGGGAGGATGAATTAGAGCAGAACCAAGGGCAGCATGTCAACCATCACCTGCCTTCTTAGCTCAGTGGCTCTGTGCAGCACACCGACGATGCTGTGTGGGCCAGTGTAGCTGTTGTCAGAGAGGCAGTCAGAAAATTTTCGGAGGCTGAACACTTCACAGTTGGATCAGTCTTTTAAAATCATTAATCAAAATGTGTTCTCTGAATATTAGGACCCTGAGGCAAAGCATTTGTTCTCCTACTTAAGTCACCAGGGCTAGAATCACCCTAGACTCCCCAGTCTGCTTCCTCCCACTTAACCCCATCATCACTGAGATTGTGCCTCCTGTGCTGATCAGCCTTTTTGCACCTCCAAATCATTCACTGATTCATTCACATTCACTGATTGTGACACTCAGATCCCTTTGCCCTCTGGTTGGGTTTGAGCAATGCTGATAACAAGACTACAGGCAAAAGAGAGATAAGGTATTGATTCTGAAGCTCAAGCCCAACCCCACTCCACTTCCCCTGCCTGGTAGGGTTCTGGCACTCCTTTAGGATCACACCTTTTGAACTCTCAGGTGGCCCCACCTCCATCCACGCCTCCAGCTCTCCAGCTCTCCAGCTCTCTTGGGTTCCCTGAACACTTGCTCCAGTGGTTTTCCACTGTTGCCAGTTCCTGGGAGCTTCATCATCTGTTGCTTCTTCCCTTAACTCAGCCCATACTCTGCAAAGATTTGAGTCCATTCACTAAAATCTCCTCAGTTACAGCATGCTCCCTGCTACTTCTATCCCCTGAAACTCTCACGTTAGTCTCATTCTTTTCTTTACCACTGTCTTTCTTTCTCTGCTAAATGACTGCTTCCTGGTTTCACTCTTTCAGTCTTCTTCACATTGCTTGCAGAGAGTTCTGATCAAGTCACGCTCGAACCAGACAGAACCACGCCCCGCATACTAACTACTGTTTCACGTCTACCTGCCTCTCTCCCGTCATCTCTCAGAGCAGCAGCCATGCCCGCCCATTTGCAACACCAGCACCTCAGTGTTCATCCCATCTCCACATCTGCACTTCAGCTGCTCCTTCCCCCTCAGAATCCCTTCATCCCATCCAAGCTCCCTGCTGAACACCTACTAGCTATTGGAGAACTGAGTCAAGTGTTACTTTTTCCATATCTTTCTTGGACTTCCAGCTTCTTCCTTTCTCATACTGATTTTTTGCCCATCCCACCTAACTGCCCCTGTTCCGGGAGACTGAATAATTCTATCAAAACACCTGTAAGTTTTTATTTGTTCACTTGTTATTTTTTTCTCTTATTAGCCCCTTTAAAGTCAGGTCCCAAAACTCAACCAGTGAAGGCAAAATGTAGGCATTTAGTATTTTGAAAGAAAAAGAAGAAGAAAGGCAGACTAGGGAAAGGAATTTTATTGTTCAAACTGCAAAATATTACATAAGGTTTTCATTTAATGCATGAGGACAGTGACTTTGTGAGTTACAAAAGACACCAGCATTTGTTGTCTCAGAGTTTGGCGATGACTACTAAATCTGTGCAAAGATTTTGATAGTACTAAGGGATGACTCTAAATATTCTAGTTTTCCTATTGTGTAGTTTAAAAATAGAAAATTCTAAAAATGAAATTATGCTAGAGTTTTAAAAACAAGAGTTAAAAATTGGATGCCAAAAAGCAGTTAAATTCAGATATCCTGATTTTTAACTGGAATATGTTCTATTTTGTTTCTGTTTTTCTTTTCAAGTTAGAGAAGCAGTCCTTTCCTTATTTCTTCCTGAAGTTGTTGAAGAACTTGTGTAAGAGTGAAATGAGTAAGAAAATCCTGGCAATATTACCCACAATAGAAATACAAATATACCTTTAAACAAACCCATGAAATTCACTTAACAAATATTAATTTAGCTTTGGCAACATGTCAAACATTTTACCAGGTACAGGAATCCAATGGTGAATGAAAACATAACAAAATAAAAGAAAAAAGCACTCAGTTTATTGTCCTTACAGACAAGTGGAAGAGTCAGATAATTACATAAATAATGACATAATAAAAGTAAAATAGATATAAAATTATAACTTTGTCTAATGCTCTATATGATACAAATGGAGAGACACAAGGCATCATGAGAGCCTAAAATAGGTAGATTTAACTTTACTAAGGAGCTTTGGAAAGGTTTACCTGGAGAAGTATTTACTGAGCTAAGATCTGTGCAATGAGACAGAGTTAACTGGGTTGAAGATAGGAGAGGTTGAGGGTATGCCAGGAAAACAGAACGGCTTGTGCAAAGGTCCTGTGGTTAAAAGAAACATGGAGAATATGAAATGCTGACCTGAAGCCAAAAGGCCTGTATCCAGCAAAGAAGGACAAGAGTAAGTGAGGGATGGAGAGGCAGCTCAGGGCTAGATGGAGTGGAGCTTTATGGGTCATCTTAGGAATGTTTGCAAGTTTGTAATGGGAAGCAATTGAAGAGTTTAAGTCTGGAGAGGGGAGAGACAGGTGACATGATTAGCTTGCCTTTGGGGAAAGTGTAACTCTGACTACAAAGTAGGAAGGTGTTGGACAGTGGACAGAATGGTGTAGAGCAAATCAACCGTTCAGGTAAAAGGTGATTGTCACTTGGACTGGGATGGCTCTGGTGTACATGGAAAGAGTGGATAGATTTTTTGGATAAAGTACTGACAAATGAATATGAAAGAGAGGGAGGTGTCAAGGATGACTGTGAGTTTTCAGACCAACACAACTGGTTGGATGTGTGGCAGTGGGGGTTAGTCCATGAGAAACAGAAATAAGCCTAGAAATTAAGCAAGAAGATTAAGAGTTCAGATTTGGATGTGCTGAATTTAATCTAATTTGAGGCCTCCAAGCTTACTTTTCAAATAGGCACTTACACACATAAGCTCAGAGAAGAGGTTACAGCCAGAGGTCACTACTGTGAGTTACCTGCAAAGATGTCGTAATTGAAGCAGGAGCAGAGACATGTAAACCTGGGACTGAACCTTCAAGGACGTCAACGTTTAAAGACAGAAGATTCTTGTAAGGAAGACTGAAAATGAGTGGCCAAGGAGATAGGCAGAGAACCAGGTGTGTTTTGGGTCTAGGAAGCCAAGGAGAAAGAGCATTTCAAGGATGAGGTTGCCATTGAGTCAACCACTGGTGAGAGAGCAAATAAAAAGCAGATGTGAAGAACAGACTCCCCTGTGCTCGACAGAAAAACTATTTAAAGCTTCCGAAGGAGTTTGGTCCAGCTTTATTAATTTCCTCAATCTCAGAATTGTACGAAGGACTTAGAAGGCTTTTTTAACCTCTTTAACCTCTTGGTATTATCATCAAGGACCATATGTGTCAAATACATACACCCAAATTCAGAGACATGCACAGTACTGTTTTTCCCAAATGTAGACAATGGTACTTGTGAGTTATGATTTGACCCAATTATTTAAATTAGGTTTAAGTGGCCCCCATAATTTCATTTTGAAATGTAGAGAAACAAGAGCCTGATATTTCTAAAAGTTCTTTAGTAACATTAAGGTAGAAACAATTTTTTAAGTGTGAGTAGGAAAATGAGGAGAAGGAAGAAAGCTAAAGAAAAGTTGCCTGCAAATATATCATCTTAAGATTCTAAGTCATCTATATTTGTTTTCTTTTATTTCTTGTGAGTTATGGGGATGCATTGCTGTAGCTTAGCATATTCTTGTTAATGCTTATGACACATTTTTTCTTAAATAGTGAAAAAGAAGAGGTAAACTTGACTCACACAAGCCAGAATTCATTTTTAAAGTAATATTTTTAAAAATCCATGTATATTTTCAAAAAGAACACTGGCTTTACTCCTTCCAACTAAATGAGAAATTACTGATGTTTAGAAAAAATTGTGATTTTTTCTGATTAGCTAGTCCATTTCCTGACCCTCTTCCTTCCTTCTCATTTATTATAACACTGTATGTTTTTAAAAAGATATTTATTCTGTATACAAGAGATAGCCTCCATATGGGGTGGGGTTGGGGGACAGGAAGTGAGGAAGGCGAGACACCAGCAGTGAAAAGCTGCCCTCCAGCAAGAACAGAGCTGGACACTGCAACGGACTCTCACTTAGTCCTCACAATGAACTCCTGAGTCTCCCTCATCTTACAGAGGCAGAAAGTGGGATTCTGAAAGGAATCCTCCTGCCCCTGGATGAACAGGAAGAGTTTTCACCCCTCTGTGCTAGCGCCCACACTCCTCAGACTGTATAATGTTGCCTGCACATGGTTTAAAGACATTATGCTGTACGTCAGAAACTGACACATTATAACTGACTATTCTTCAATTTAAAAAAAAGAAGACTTTTTTTTAAAAAAAAAAGGTTGCTTAAGAGAATATTCTATCCCTTCAAACACCATATTTACTTGCCTGTGGAAGCCTGAAATTCTTTTATATGAGGCATATGGGCCATTGAACTTAAAGAAAAAATACATTTAGGTGAAAATGGATGACACTGGATTATCTCCTAGGAGCAGATTATAAAAGAGAGATAAGACCTCATTGGATATCTGAGAGGGATGGGACATAGGTTAAGGGAAGAAAAGTGTCAAGAAGGATGCAGGGGTACCAAAGATGTCTTCCTAATTTTGCCTTCAACCAACACAGTTGAAGGCAGAATCATTGTGTTGTTGACAGAACATTCCTTCTGCCTAGCCCAATTAGCAAGTAATTACTAATAGATTTGTCCCCTCCCATAGTCTCTAACATGATTTTTCTCCATTTCAGAAGCAACAACTTTAACCAGGAAATAATGAGAACCCATGTATAAGCTGCCCTTGAAAAAATACAAGTTACACAACTAGAAGGGTCAAAGACACAATCTGTTGAGGAGCTCTCAACTGCACTGATTTTTGCCAAGGTCATGATAAAAAATAAAATAAAAAGATCAGAATAAGTTCATGACCAGAGAATGTCAGTTCTAGGTAGTGTCTTTCTCAGATTTTCCCAAATAGAACCTCTATAAATAGTCACCCTCTACCCAGCAGAATTGAAGTTGGAAATTAACAGCTGCCTCAGTGAAGAATTTTAGCCCCACAGGGAAAAAAAAAGTTTATTAGAGAAGCAGCTGTTAATTGCACTTCTGCATTTCCCAAATGTGTGATGGCTTCTGAACCACAACACACTGCTCTTCCTTGCACACAGCATGGCTATTCCAAAAGTGGAACATTACATCCTTCAAGTGACCTCAATGTTGTTTTAAAGTACAGGCTTGTCATGTAAGTCAGTACAACTCCAAGACCAGGAACCTGATTCAATGACATGTCTTCAGTGCTCCCAGCTTATTCTACTAGGTAATCTGCACTTAGCATTTCCTTTTCTTTCATGCAGCTTTGCCTGTACATAGGATGAGATATGGAGGCTGGAGGCTAAGCCATGACAGGTGTCTGGGGAAGAGGCTGCCTTTTGCCTGTGCGGCAGAGGCTGTCATAAGGCCATCACCATAGGTTGCTATGCAACCTCTGTAGAGAATTCAACATTTGTTTCAAATGTTTTCATTTCACTGAAACATTTTAAGTACTTTATAGAAGACATTAAAGAGACCACTCACTTCTTTTTTTGAACGATTCTTCTTTCTCCCTCTTTCCTCGTACTTTAAGGTCTGCTCCATTGTAGATTCCTATGAAAATCAAACAACAAAGGACTTAAAAAAAGAATAGGATACATTAATATACTCATTTAATAAATGCATAGTGAGAATCTGTTATGTGCCAGATGCTGCTGTAAATTTCTAGAACTTTATATCTAAGTGAGAGAATCCACATTCATTAATGACTACAATAGAAGGCCATATGTAAGAAGGTACCAAAAAAACAGGTATAAAGAAGATACAATACTAGTTGAGAGGAGTGTCTGGGAAGATGATCAAAATATTCAAGAAGAGTGTAATGTCTATAGTCCATTGTCAAGTTAGAACACCTTCTGTTCTCTTCTGTCACTCCTCTGCATCATAGGGGCTGGAAGGCTGGGAGCTTCATTTCCATGAATTCCTTGCTAGTTATATTTTGGATAGGATTCTGCCACTGATAGGCACTTGTATAAAAATCTGGAGGTAAAAAAGACACAAAGTTAAGGGTTTTTTTAGTGACTTTTAGCATTTTCCTAAGAATTACCCACTTCTATGCTCCCAGGCAGCTATGAACATGGATGGCAATTTCTTGTGGTTGTTTGAATCTCCTGATTCTGTGACTGTTAGTGGCAAACCTAAGAACTAGCAGTAGCCTTCCCTGAACTTTACCTCCTTCAGTCCTTTCAAGCACCCATATCCCTGTATTAAATCCTTGCCTACCTAAACTTCCTGCAGGCGGCACACTAGCTGAACCAATCTCAGTCAGGAGGATTGGGTACGGGGGGGCAGAGTGGGAGGTGATCTGGAGCCAGGATTGTCTAGTGATCAGCATGAGCACAGGTACATCATCTTATCATCACTAGCATCACCATCATTATTGCCAGTATTTATAGATGTTTACTATGTGCCAGGTACAGTTCTAGGCACATGTCAACTCAATCCTTAAAATGAGTAACATTGGTGCTCTTACAGTAAAAATGAGAAAATGAGCATCAAGAGGGGTTAATTAAACTTGCACAAAGTCACAGAACTACCAGGTAGTGAAACCAGAATTCATCATGTTTGGACACTGAAAAATGGAAGATATGGCCAGACTGAGCTGACACATCAATGAGTTGCCTTAAACATCATAAATGTATAGTTTTTTTTAAACTTTTTATTTAAAAATATTAACCAACTTACAGGAACTTGCAAAAAGAAAAAAAGCAATAGAGAGATTCTGTATATCCTTCCCCCAGTTTCCCTCAAATGATTACATCTTACATAATTATAGTACAATGTCAAAAGCAGGAAATTGACATTAGTACGATGGTATTAACTAGGCTATAGATCTTACTCAGATTTCACCAGTTTGTACATTTACTTGCATGTACGTGTATATGTGTGTTGTTTATAGTGTGATAGAATAAGTTACTGTTTTTAAGCTCAAAAACTTAACTCTATAATTTAAATATGTCTTAACATATTTTCAAGAAGAAAAAGCTATACTTGGTGTAAACTCAGTATAAGTGAATAATACAGCATGGTGGTTGAAAACGGTCTCAGGCTGCCTTGATAGAAACATGGTGCCCAGCCCCTCAGTAATAAAAGGTCAACTGCAGTACACACTGCTTAGACCCCAGCTGGCACCCACCCAGTTGTGTTCACCTAGACCAGGAGAGGCAAGACAAACTGGAGGACTCTCAGAGAAAGGCAAATGAATATTGACGGGTGACAGTCAAGGGTCTGAAATCCCTGCCACACAAAGAAGAGTTAAGAGAATAGCCACTGCTGATTCATAAGAAGAGATGATCTAAGTGGTGTGATGTCAAGTTGCTCATCTAACCCCATGGCTCACTTTTACATATGACAGTTAAGCCAAGCACACACTAATGCATGACCATCCGTATTTTCTCACTTGGAAAGCCCTATTTTCAGAAGACATTCATGATTCTTATTAGTCCTTTCTTGGAAAAAAAATTCATTTACCAAATGCCCCACATAATTTAGCCTAGTGATTCTCAAAGTGTGAGCCAGGATCAGCAGCCCCTCAGTAACCCGTGGGGATTTGTTAGACATGTAAATTCTTGAACCCCACCTCAGACTTATTGAATCAGAAACTCTGGGGGTGAAATCTGTATTATAACATGTCATCAGATAAGCTAATATATGAAACAGTCTTTTTAAAAATATGTGTAGACATACAACTATGTTAAAAAATAAAGACGACACATAGAAAAAAATAGGAAACACATACTGAAACTGTTTTGAGCTCTGAATTTTGTGATTACTGGTGATTTCTATTTTTTCTTTGTACTTCTCTGCATTTTCCAAACTGTTTATAGCAAACTTATATTCTCTTTGTACCATAAAAAATATTAGAAATAATCTAGGGCAGACTCTACAATGAAAGTGAAAAGCATTCATATAAAGCAATCATGAAAAACTGTATTGAGCCAAAATACATTTATTAAGCATCTCCTATACGGATACTAAAATTCCTAGAACTGTAGTCTGTAGATCTTCCACTTATCACCTATGTAATGTTGGACGAATTACTATCTCCGTGCCTCAGTTTATTCATCTGGAAAGCAATTCAACTGTATCCTTTGGTCATTGTGAGAATTAAATTAATTTATGCATATTAAGTGCTTAGAGCAGAACTTAACACTTGATAGCTCCCAAATGTTATTACTGTTGTTACTGTTAGTCTCTAAAGAATTATTAACTCCCCCACTTGTGAGTCACCAGACTCTGCCAGAATATGATCAGAGACCAGGATCTCATTAGTTCTTAAGATAGCCTTTCAGATTTTTGAACAGCTCTACTTACTGAAAAGCTCTGCTGTATGCTAAGCTGAAATATGCTTTCCTGGAATTTCCATCCACTAGGCATGCTTATTTCCATTATAGCGCTATATAAAACGGTCGCCTCTCTTCTACGCAAAATTCCTTTGTATATGCAGATGACTGCCATGTCTTCTCTCAGGCTTCTCTTTCTGCTTGGTGAACAGTTCCTCAAATGATATAACAAGAGCAGTAACACCTGCCTTCTGTTTTAAAGAACTCTACCACATATCTTATGTGAGCATCTCGGCACGTAGAATAAATACTACCCCCGCCACCATTTTATAGGTCAATAAATTCAGGCTTGGAGAAGTAACTGACTCATGCAAGATCACAACTAGAAGGTGGTGATGTTGAGAATGAAACACAGGATGTCTCTTAAACACAAGATGTCCAAGCCACTCCTCTATACCACGTCTATTTTAAAACGTCGTGATTTAATACTTGCACACTGAAGGATTCTCCCTTGCCTCAATTGCCTCTTTTTATTACTGTAACATGAGTTTGTTATCAGTCAGAATTCAGCCAGGAAAAAAGAAACCACCCTACAACTTCCAAACATGGGGAACTACAATAGGAGGAATTGGTTTCACAAGTGATGGAAGAGTTGAGAAGCCAGAGAGTATGGGGGCATCCAAGAGATTAGCCAAAGCAGGAAGCCATTACCACCCCTAAAAATGGAGTCCAGAGCCAGGTCTGCACAACAGAAGCTGGGAATTAAGACCTAGTGTGGTCTGCAGGATCGAGAGCCACAAGACACAGGGAATGGGGGAAAAGAAATTCTTTTGTTCCTCTCTTCTCATCCTCCATTTGTCAGTCAGAGTCTGGCATCGGCTAAACATAACCAGAAACCAGGGTCCAGGGGAGCCTGGGAAATACAGATCCAGAATTACAGATCAGACGTGGGGAAGGGCAAGGAGTGGGTCCGAGAACAATCTGGCTATTAGAGGCACACATCACACTTCTAATTCATTTTAAGCATACTGTTAAGATAGAACCAGGTCATTTTTTACATGAACTGTTAGTAAATTAGTTCTTTTTTTGTTTGTTTGTTTGTATTTGGCAATTGGCTTTTTGAATGTAAGTAAGATCTTTCCTCTTACCTTGCTTAATCTCATTTTTTTGACTTTCAGTCATCCTTTTCCATGCTGTAAACCTCTCTTATCCCCTCTAGCCTTGTGTTATTTAGAAATCAGTCAATATGCTTTATATACCTATATTCAAATTATCATGAAATATTTTGAATGTGGCAGGGCTAAAGCTTGAGATCACAACCACAAAGGGGCCAGGGTGGGGCAGGTGAACTACCCACCTCAGGCACAAAATTGAGGGGATGTCAAAAAACTCAGTGATCAAGAGAAACAATATTTTAATGCAGTATTTTTAAAAATCAGAATTAATGCAAAGTTCCAGGGTAAACCAAATATTAAAATTTTAAATAAAGTCAGAATCCACAGTGATTAACATTCATCAATTTCTCAGCCAGCTGTAAATTCTCCTTTTTATGCTCTAACCTACCCCACACTTTTCACCTATTACCAAAGGGTAAAATACTTTGTCAAGTATCTTTCAAAGAGATTGACACATTATGTTCTAAAATCTAAAACACTAATTCACTAAGTGTAGAGAAAGAGAAAGTAGTCAAGATCAGGTCTGAAGCTTATATAAATTGGTAGAATATCACCCTCTAAAACCATTTTATACTAAATGTATTTCCAATTCGACATGACTTTGTACCAAAACCCCCAAATGTGGCCACACCAACACTACCTGACAAGAGGGAGAATACGAAAAGTGGAAGAGGAAAGAGACCATGGTCTTAACTGATTGTGGTTAAAATATTTTCCAAACTTTACAAAATGCATGTTCTTATGAACACACTGTGCTGCTTCCAAGGCTGTGAAAGGGGTCCCTGCAGCAAAGTTTTATTAATTTTTTAAGAAGAATTTAGACAAAACTTTCAGTAAAATTTCACTCATGGAAAATAAATCCCAGTAGCCACTCCAATTGCGCATTACTAAACGGATCTGATTTCTTCCTAGATCAAATCACATCTTCTAAACAAAATCTCTTCTCTATGGATGAGTAGATTGGAGCATATGGTTTCGAAGGTGCCGTCTAATTTGAAATACACACTCCATTTTGTAAAACAAAAGCCAGCTATTTCAGAAATAGTCCAGAACAAAGGTGACAGTCAGTTTCCCCAGCATAGGGTTCATAAAAGGAAATCTGAGTACAAAGTACCTTTCTTTTATGAAATGCCTCATTTACAAAATTATTGTCTCAATTAGAAAGAAGAGCAGTAAGTTTAAAAAAAAAAAAAAAGACAAATATCCTGGTGTTGTTTAATCAAGAAACCAGCCATAAAAGAGAAAAGTCACTCAGCATTAAATCTCCAAAAGGTGGCCTAACCTTTGGTAGTTGCGAAAGAGAAGCTTGTCTAAAACTAAGCCCAAGTGTCCAGATGAGATTGGAGATTTTAAAGAAATGATTCAAAAATGCTAATGCATGAATGCTACAACTCAAATAGTTTAAAATCAATTGCCTTCTGGAAATAGCATCATTGCTTTTCAAACAGGTTGTGCACAGAAAATGGCAAATCCCCACAATGAGCATCCTAGTCATTGTGTTAAGAGATATGGTAGAGTGGTAAGAAAATCTGAATAAAATGATTGATGTGTAAGAGATATTTTAGGCCTTTAATCTTGGTGATGGTAAATACCCATTTTAGAACAAGAGGCACAGGCTGACTCAGCTAATCTAAGTACATTTTTTAATCACTCTGTTAAAACCAGCCACAAACAAGAGACAGCTCTTCTTTGCTCTCATCATAATAACTTCTCAAATCTCTTTGCGTTTGTAAAACTGCCAGTTGACTGTAATAACATGCAATCAGCATGATTCTCTATGACTTGATATTTAAATGCTGAATTTGATTATTTAATTCATGCTGATTTTTGAACTTCGATCTTTAGAAGACCATATGAAGTATTAAGACTTGATCGTTTAGAAGCAAGGACTGCAACCTATAGAAAAAAATAAAATAATATAAAACCAATGTATTATCAAGAGTGTAGTGTTATTTTGACAATGATCTAATTTTTTTCTGTAGCTTATAAACAATATTTCCTTAGTTGTTATTTATTCTAATAAATGTTATCTATTTTTAGATACCTTGTACAATTCTTGGCTTGGTAGTAGTATGTCCATTATTCAATCTTCTTAATTGTTTACAAAAACATCTCTTAATCTTATCAAAGTAAGTATAAATAAAATAGTTCTTCTCCATAGAACTATACCATCCAACCAGTAAATATCAGTGATTGTTTTATAGCTAATGACTTCATATCTTAAAATCTTAGAATCACCACTGTAGCAAAAGATGAGAAAGATAAAAAAAAAATAATATGTTTGGGCATTAGCAAATAATATCCAATGGCTTGAGCTGACCCAAATGAAGGGAAAATGGACATTGTACAAATTTATTTGTAGCAACTTGATTCCATGTGGTCTTTTTTATGCAAAAGAGGTCAAGAAAACCCTTCATAACCCTCACAGTTCAGCTTTCACATTGTGATAATGAACCAGTTCTTGTCTGTAAGATATCCAATTATTTGTGGATAGAACAAAATTTATATTAGCATATTCATCATTATACTTTGAAATAAGTTTTGGCACTCATTACTCATGAATAAAAGAATGTCAATGCAATGAAATCCTCTGGGGCAATTATCATAGCACACAGTTTATTCCTTCAACCAAAACCTTCCACCACTAAGGCCCTTCTTGGAAATTGAACTTAATGCTTCAAAGTACCTATGTGAAAAGAAGATGAAATTTAATTTTTGAAGCTTGATTTTTTTGTTGTTTTGTAGGTTTCCCCTAGAGAAGATATAGCAGATGCAATTCAAAAATTACAAAATAACTCTGCTTTTTTTATTTTGATAAAAATGTCTAGATTCTCATTCTGACCACAATTCATATTTTCTCCTGTGTACATGAAGAAAGATCAGGAGTCCAACCTAAATTCAACATATGGTAATTTGCCATCTCCTATGATGTTAATTTAATAGAAATCCTTGGTTTTAGGGATAAAACAGGGTCCTCAATGTTGTACCTACAATGTGTCATTATTGTTTACAAAGCACTTTGCATTTCAGTGCATTTTGATGAGTTTTACTAGTCATTTCTCATGGTATTCCTTACAGTTGCATGATTACTCTCATTTGACACATAAAGAAAATCACAAATAGAAACATTAAAACTATGGTTTACACTGTGCCAAAAATATCCATTTCATTCCATCAGCGCAGCTAATCCAGTCATGGAGGAAAGAATAGCAGCTCAATCAAGATATTTGGTGCTCTCTGGACAATAAAGAAAATCAAACAAAAATAATTACACACATTTGTAGAGATGTCCTAAATGAAACGGTCACCCAAGATACAAGTTTGTTACATAACTCCAGACATAGTTCCTACCCACTGTATGAATTAACTCATGGGGATGAGAGAAGATGAGAAGGCTACTCTTTTCCTTCTGAAGATATAAAATATTTCTACTCTACCCATACAAAAAGCTCTTATAAAATAAATTTTCCCTATGTTTATCTGAAATTAGTTTAATCTCATGTTTTTCACATTAAGAATTAGATTTCCCCAAACTGTGAGTATTTTGGAAAAAAGTGATAGCTGATATCTATTGAGTCTGTGCCAGCCACTATCATGGATTATTTTAACAATCCTCTGAAGGTTCTGACTCCTTTGACATGGATTTTATGCCTAATTTACAATGGATGTGATAAAAGTCCAGAGAAGTCAAGGAACTTGCCCAAAGTCACAAAACTAGTTTTGACAGAGCTGGGACTTGGAGTTAGGTCTGACCTTAGGACCTACATGATTTGCCACTTCATCAGATGAAAGAAAAAAATCCAGAGTTCCGCATGACATCCATCACTAAGATTTGGCCTCACCCTTTTGTTTTTTTAATTGAAGTATAGTTGGTTTACAATGTTGTGTTAATTTCAAGTGTACAGCCTAGTGATTCAGTTATGCATATACATATACATATATATATTCCTTTCATATTCTTTTTCATTATTATAAGTATTACAAGATATTGAATATCACTCTCTGTGCTATACAGTAGGACCTTGTAATTCATCTATTTCGTCTATAGTCATTAGTATCTACAAATTCCAGACTCCCAATTTATCTCTGCCCCCATCTCCCCCAGGTAACTATAAGTTTATTTTCTATGTCTATGAATCTATCTCTGTTTTTTAAATGTTTATTTGAATCCTTTTTTGAAGATTCCACATATAAGTGATATTATATGGTATTTTTCTTTCTCTTTCTGGCTCACTTCACTTAGTCAGAATGGCCATCATTAGAAAATCCACAAACAATAAATGCTGGAGAGGATGTGGAGAAAAAGGAACCTTCCTACACTGTTAGTTTGGTGCAGCCGTTACGGAAAACAGTATGGAGATTCCTTAAAAAACTAGACTTACCATATGATCCAGCAACCCCACTCCTGGGCATGTATCCGAAGGGAACTCTAATTTGAATAGACATGCATCCCCATGTTCATGGCAGCACCATTTACAATAGCCAAGATGTGGAAACAACCTAAATTGTCCTCACTTGACTCCATAACCTATGACTTGTTCCCAGGTAGAGAGAGCACTGTGAGTGCAACCTGAAGTCTTTGTTTTCACTAAAACCTCACAAAACAGCAAGACTTAGATATTCACATGGCAGAGTGCCACACAGAATGGGGGCGGGTGGAAGTTTCTTCCCGCTTCTGCACACACATGCCATGTGCTCCATGTATCCAACCACTGAGGTTTCTGGATTCCACACTTTCATTTTGGCATCTGGAAGGTTTCAGGGCAAGAGCAGAACATTGCTAATAGCGGTACCTCAGAGCACTGGGTGGATGGGCCTGTGGAAGCCTCTGGATTTTTCACAGGGGTTAGAAGAGCAGAAGAAACAAAATGGCCAGTGGCTAAAGCAGCTCGAAGAACCCACAGGAGAAGGCCAGTGGCATAGCGCCTGCAGACTCCATAAATAGTGGGAGAGAAGCGTTTTACTGGAAGTTGAAGGTTCTGCAGTAACAAGGGGGAGTGAGATTCCAAAAAACCAACATCATAACTGCTCATCTCATTCCATTTTTTCCCACCACCCCCACCCAAAGGCTGGGGCAGCCTAAGAAAATACATATGGTGAATTTAGTCCTGTGACAATGTCCTTTGTACACTTACTCTCTGGTAAATAGTCTTAAATATGTCTTGCTACACTTTTGATTCTTCGATTCTCATGTTTTCATTACAGGTGGGCTCACTGCCCATGATCGGTAGTATGTCACACTGTGATTAGCAAGGCTTGAGTTTATCTCCTTCATGCAGCATGTAATTGTCTTTGGCTGAAAAAGTAAATTGACATTGTAATTATATTCAAAGTTAATACATAGGTTTAGGAAGTGATCCAAAGAAAACAAATCAACACAATAGCAGCCACATAGGTGCCAGAACAGGGCTCCACAAGGCTGTTACCCAAGCCTACTCATTGGCTTTTGTTTGTTTGCTTTGTTTCATGCTTCTAACATTTTTAAGGACCTAGAGATGAGTGACCTTTATTGTTGCTTTTCATGGCTATGACCATTCCCAAAGATTCTTAATAGAGAGAAGAAAATACAGTTATGGTCTAAAAGATTTTATATTCAAGGCCAAAAAAGGAGGTAGATAGTGGCAGGACATTTTGAAGGAAAAGATTACAGCATACACGCACACGCATGTGACTGTATGAGTCTGCAGGGTGTTGGTTCCAGGATCTCCTCAGATACCAAAATCCACAGATGCTCAAGTCTCATAAAATGGCGATCAATGGTTGGTTGAATCCACGGATGCGGAACCTGCAGACACAAAGGACCAACTGTATATGTCTCTTAGAAGAGGGACAGGCAGCTCGGTGCCGGCAATATCAAGAGTGGCATGCTGGTCATGGTAGGCAGCTGAAACAAAGAAATCAAAAAGAATAAAAAAAGAAGAGAGCCTTCTGAGTTTCCAGGAAAGGCTAGGTTAAAACCTGAAGATCAGGAGTCTCCTAACAAGTGGAAAGTCAGAATCTGGGATTCACTTTAGATGCCACACAAGTGCTTCCCTTGAATTTGGCGTGGGCAATTAAGAGTGGCCCAGCCTCGCTTTGCCCCTAACAGAAGCAGGAACTCTGGGTCCCTCATAGCTCCAAATAGATGTTCTCACAATATTCTTCTTGGGTCCCTCCATAGCAGAGCTTCTACCTATCATGGCTTTGCTTATGGTACCCATAATAATGATTAGTAATAATACCTCATTTTGGTAGAGTACTTTGCATCCTACTTTTGTACATTTCAAACCTGTTACTCGGTGTGATTCTCACAATAGCTCTGATGTAGGGTTAAGGTGGTGTTAGCCTTGATTTGCAGTTGAAGACAGACTCAGAGAAGGACATGGTCTAGGTCCAACAGCTTGTGACGGGCAAAGCCAGCGCTGTTGACTTCAGGCTATTTCCCTTGCCCCAGCCCCGAACCACCACTCCAGCTGTGCCCAAGCTTCAAACGAAGTGAACCTCAAAACTTCTGGGAAGATTCATCTTTAAGTTTTGCTTCTCCCAATGGATTCAGGGGCAGTATGGCCTCTTTACAATGTTGGATTAAGTGAACAAAGAGATGAACTTTTATTTTATTTGTGCTCTTTGCTTTCAGGTTCTATTTACCACTGACGCTGCAACAGTGAACCAGTCAACTTCTCTGACAATTGATTTCTCTGTCTTTAAAATGGCAAAGGTAGTATCTGCTAGAATTAAGGAACCAGTGCCTCCCTCTAAAATACTATGAAAGAGATGATTTCAAAGAGATGGTCTAGAAATAGAAATGTGAGATTTCTATTCAATACATTTAAATGTTTTTTAAATGGAAATTAAGTTTTCACCGAAGGTCCTGGCCACATTGAACTCATCATAATTTGTGTTGTTGTTGTCATCATTATTACTACAGTTTCTTTCTTTTTCACTTTAAATGCCTCAGCAGTAAATGGGCTTTTCAGTTTTACAGATTCTGCCATTTTCTGGCCCAGTGCTGAAGGCCGAAATTGCATTATCTTGTACACTCCACCTGAGACTTCATTTTGCTTGGCTTGTACCAGCTAAGGATATAAACATTGCCCTTTTTGCTGTACACAAGTAATCATGTGTTCTTTAAGCACTGGCTCAAAATAAAAAGCATAAGATGATGAATCAGGCTTTACTTCAATACTGAAAGTGCCGCTTTGCACCATAATCTAGCAATGACACAATAGTGTTGCTGGCCCTGGTCGCATCATGGTGACAGCCTTCATTAGTCAGGCTGGCATGCCTCCCACTCTGGGGAGATATAGGATGTGTAATCTCTCCAAAGAGAGCTGAGGTATAGCAATCAGACAGCTGAAGTCTTCTTAATGAATGGCTGTAACAGTCCAGAGTTCCTAGGGATAAAACTGTTAAGCCAGAGAGACATCAGTGGCTTGCACATTTGATCTGGTATGTTTATTCTTGGGAAGCCATTTTTAGATAAGAAGTGCAAACTTTCACACTGGTTTGGGTTGTTGAAAGCACCTGAACCAACAAAATGTTTTCCATAAACGTGCTATGGGTTGTCAAAGTTGACCTTGAAATGATACAGAAGCATTTTTCTGAAAGAACCTGAAATTCACAAATCAGGATTGTCATGAATGACATTGTACATTATCAACTATTTTATAGGAACTAATTGCTTTTTCTGAATAGGGCTAGTGTCATTTAGCTTTTCTGTCTTTTTCTTGTTTTCAGCAAGACAGTGAGTTAATATACTGCTCAAAGTCTTCTAAGAAATAGTTAAATACCTGTCTTTTAAAGACCTGTCTTTTAAACATCTAAGTGCTTCACTTTGTCCTAATGAGTAGGGTCTACCACCAAGAAAGCAAAAGGAAAGCAAACAAAACAAGCTAACAAAATGGTTCGTTTCTCAAAAGGTTTTATTTTATTTTCTTAACTACAGGGAATCCTAGCTCAAAGTGCTCAAAAATGTTCATCTCTCTCATGACATCTGCCTTATATTTTGGAGACTTTTGTTAGGCTTGTGCTTTTTGTGTTGGTTTGCTTTATTTTCTAAAGTGAACAATGATCTTCCATTAGCTTGTCAGGAAGCTGGCCTTTCATTCATCTCACACCCACTTAAAACAAGCACTCAGTGTTTGGAAAACAATCCACAGTAACTTCAACAGTGTCGGTAGATTGGAATATGACCAAATGTTGAGATTCTGTCTACTTTATTGATCTAAAATTCCTTCGAGTTGACAAGATACTTGCCCCTGCAGATGCTTGTCATGTAACTTCAGACTGATACTGTGGCAATGGCGCTGGGTAAATAACATCAATATGCCTCCTACGTTTTCTGAAAAGCTCATAGTGCTTCACTGAGGAAAAGTCATCAAAACACATAGAGAAATTAAGACCATGTCTGTGGAACTGAAATAAATGATAGTTTGGTCATTTTGATGCTGCACTAACAGAGTGGAAGAACAAGAGCCCACACTGACTTTCTTTACAAGAATTTGGAGTATTGTGATAGGATCTGTAATACCCCTATTTTTTAAAACACAGAGTTTTAGGTTTTCAATAAAAGCACTCATATAGTTCAAAGATTTTTCAAAAATACAGTTTCTTTTGAGTATTAATTCTTGACATCTTTAAATACGTGTAATGAAAGTCTCATTTTTGTTGTTGTCATGACTCCCAATCTTAATTCCTGTTACTGTTCTTTCCATTAAAATAAAAAAAAAAAATCATGGTGTCACTCTGACACCATGAATACTAAGAGAAAAGTCAGTTAGAATCTGGGTAGCCATAATGAAATATTTTAATTGCTACGCAGTCCATTTCCGTGTAGTATCTACGTCACTAAAGCAAACCAGCTGTTATATGCCTGATATGAAGTGCATTCTCAGTTTTAATTCTTAGATAAGACCATAAAATGTACCAATGCAATCGCAATGCTAAATGAGTCAGGCAATTAACAATGTTACTAAGTTCAAGGTGAAATTCTTTTGATGTATCTAGGAACTCAGAAGAATATTATTTTATAACTTCCTTTCCTAAATAAATAATTATGACATCTTGGTATGTTTAGTTAGTATCGGCATTTCAGTTAATATTCACCAAAGAAGCTAGTGTGTCTTTACTTAAATTCTTATTTCCTTAAGAGTGTCACTAAACGCCACAGAATATTTTAAATCTTTTTAAATCAGTGAGATCTCTTATTCTCACAGTACATTCCAAATTCATTCAGTTTTCCTGTCAGTATTTTTCCATTCGTATCCACCTGAAGTGAAGGAAATCACTTTTATTTGAAACAAGGACTCCATATTTCTATTTCAGTCCTTCCTCTTTAAAGCCAGGATGAAATCACATCACTGTTTGATATAACCATATATTTCCAAGTTGAAATGACAAATAATTTATTATGAGTCAGAATCTGTAAAATACTAGTGATTAGAAAAACCATTTCTTTCCCTAATATGTTTTTTTCCATTCTCATTTACCAGATGGGACCTGTGTCATTGACTGTCCATCATTGTCATAGTGGTCTTAACAAGCAGATAAAGTTAAAAAGTCTACACTGTGTAATAGGATCCAAATAAGTTTGTGTATCCTAGATTCATTTTTATGCTGCTCTGTTTAATGAAACAGAAAAATAAGATTGCAGACACTAACAGTACTGAAAAATTCTAGCCTAACTTTCATAGAAGGAATGGAAATCAAAGGTGCAGTAACATGGGAGTGGGTTGTGCTAGATACATCTTAGCTACATTAAACTCATGTGGGATAGCAATGAATATTTCATAGAGTAACCATATAATTCATCTTCCAAATCCAGACACACATTTGACTGGGTCAAGGCATGGGTAAGACTTTCCCAGGTAAACTGAGATCTGAGATGTGTGGTCACCCTCCACATACATGCATCATATCTTTGGCAGTGCCTGGCTATTCAATACTAATGAGAAAAAAACCAAATTGGACAATTAATCAGTAGCTAGCACAACATGTTCCAAACTGTGTAGTGGACATTGAAGAATCTTCTTCAATTGGACTGGAACAATAAAATTATGTTTCAGGAACTGTGTGAGATTTATTCAATTCAGTTTGCCTAACTTTTTTTTTTTAACTGAACTGAGTTTCTATATCCCTTCTGAATACATAACTCCTTTCCTCTTCATGCCATTAAAATAAGTCAATTAAAGCTTGCCCTACTACAATAATTTCACAATTAAAAAGTTTAAGTAATACATCTTGGGCTAATATATTCAGTATGGTGGGTCCACATGCTTTGTTAGGTAGATTCTTCTCAGGAGGAGGAGGCTTTTACACCTTTTCCAACTTTACATCTTTTACAATTTTACTGTTCAGTGTAAAGAACTCCTAACACGCTATCTTCCAAACCCAAAATGTCTTTCTCAAACCATAATGAAGATGACTAAAATTTATCTTAAAGCATCTCAATGATATTATTATAAAGAAATAGAAATGTGCAAGTCAACTGAAGGTCACTCATTATCTAAGGATGGAATGTCTGCATTGCAAAGTAAAATTAGTCACCTGGCCATCCAGTTGATTTCTGGGCCATAAATTCCTCCCTCTAGAGGGAAAATGTTCTTAACTGACGAAGACCGTGGATAAGACACCCAGGGGCTGTGGAACTGTGATGTCAGAGGCAGCACTAAATGCCCTGTCACCTAGATAGCGTCCTACCACCATAAAGGTCTGGGCTCCCAGCCCAATCCATCTGACAGGTTCAAGACTTTTTAAAAGTAAATGTAGGTTATAAAAGATGATGACTGCATCCATTGGCAAACTACATTCCGTAGAACACTGCCTGCAATCTTAAAAGCTCATCCGAGGAAAATAGTGAACTGGGGAAAATAAGATTGGAGATGCCTTCACGCTCTCTTCCTCCCTTGGAGATTCACAAATCAGGATAGAGCCTATTCAAGCTCCTGTGGAGTTCTGACTTAAAAAAAAAAAGTTTACATTTATTCAGCCCATATTTCCCAAAAATATGAATATGTTTTTCAAGGAATAATTTATGGTATCAAAGAAATCTGGTACTTCTTACAACACAGGAGGGGAAAGTTTTTGGAAGAGAGCTGAGAAAAGGACTTCAACAAGAAAAAACCAAAAAGGAGGACTCACGTGTGGCAAATGTCTGTGGGACTGGCTTTCAGTTTTGTCAGTTATAAGAAAGTAAATTGCTCTCACTTCAGGGCTTTCCTTACTTGACCTTCACGAGCATGGTGAATGAAGCAATTAATATTTGGAAGTCTCTAGTAATATTTAATTAAGCACAAGACATCCTTTTTGCTGAAGTGCATGTCACATATTATATTGTGATTTACCCTCAGTTACTCTTATTTACTCTGCAGGAGATATTCTTTACTGAAGAGTTGTCACAATTTAATACAACAGAGAATATAGATAACAACTGATGTCAATGTAAAACAAAAGGAAATGTGAATAAATACAATACTAAAATGGGGGAGAAAACGTAACATTTTTTTATTTCCTCTCTTTGTTATTTTTTTAAATGAAAAGAAATGGCTTTGTGGTAGGTCAAAATGGTCAAATATTGTCAGTGTCACATGATTCAACCTAACAGATTCCAACACAATTTTTATTATTATCCTTATTTTACAGCAGAAAAAAATGATAATTGAGCAATGTCACATTCATGACACTCAGCATGCCATTGGCCCAGTTGTGTCAAGCTTGATGAATCTGATTAAAACTCCAAGCTTTTCCTACTAGAGCATATGTATTTTTCTAATTGTTTTATGTTTGGTTCTGTTTGAGCCACAAATGTTTCTTATTTGGGGGACTGATTTTTTTGCCACAAGTTGTTTACTTTAAACAAAAAATATAACTTGCATATTTTCTTTGAGATTAATGTTTTACACAGTAGGGCTTTAAATGGTATTAATGTACACACATATTCCTTTCCATTTGGTTCTCACCGCCACTTATGAATGCATTTGTCAAAGTCCACTTGCGAAGATATTTTTAAATTCAGTTTAAAAATTCTTTTGGTATGTTCGACATGATCCCAACTTTAAAGGTCATTCTGCTGCCACTGATTCCAAAGCAGTGCCAAAGAAAGGCATTACTGATTTTATTTCATTTAAATGGTCCTGCTGTCTGGATTCTAACTAATTTGTTATGGGCCTTAAAAAAGAGAAGTTGTTCTAACTTGCATGGTTGAGTTAAAATGTCTAATCATTTAGTATTTCACTGCAGAGGTATCTCAGTACATTTATTATTTTTATCTTGGAAGTGAAGATATTGCACCTCATTCATTAAAATCAATTTTTTTTACATATAATTATATTATAAAGCTAATCCCAGGAGCAAAATCCATACACTCTATTCAATTGAATTCCAAACATTGATGAACCATGATATTAAATTCCAACACTGCATATGGGAGTTTAACTTTTTAGTTTGAATTCACTAACATAATTAAATCGTGGCAATTCAAACAGAGATACTTTCCATTACTAAAGTTAATAAGGCATAAAGAAGTGTTAGAACAAAGCATGAATCTAAGCATATGTAGACTAGAATCTCTGACAAGTCAAAGAAAAACAAAATGTAATCTCCAGGTTTCTGTTTATAGAAGAGTTTACTCCAAGCCTTAGAAATATACTGACTCTCCCCTGCATGGAATTTGTTATAAAATACCAACATTGATTTCTCTATGAACCTTATGAAAATGTGCCTTACTCATTTTTAGTTGCACCTATTTTCATTAGAGTAAAGTCACTGCAGTGTAAAAAAGTCTGATGATGTTTCAAATCACAGAGGCCCTGGAGCAAGAATGACTCCAGTCTTAATGGTCCTCAGTCTGCCTTGTCCCTCCTCTAACCCTCCACTGCCTGGCATTCTCCTGCCTAGTGAACTAGAGCTCTGAGCACTTGTGTCACTTTGGGATTCAAGAGGAAGAGAAGACAGAGGTGGTACAAAACTGATGGAAGAAAAAAGTTAAGGAAGAAGGAAGGTACTTGCCAGTTAAAGCTCAGATCCATCCCTGCCCTTCTCCTTCTTCGTTCTATAAGATTGACTCCTGCAACTACATTCCTTGGTTTTCTTTCCCACTGGCTTCCAATCCACTTGGTCAATGGGAGACTGACTGTAGGGCAAAAGGAAGAAAGAGTCCAGATGATTTCATCTCCTTTTTTTCTCAACCGGTTATGTACTAGGGTCATCTCAAGCAGTAACTACATTTGCTCCGTAATTTCAAACTCTTGATAGGCAGTGACCACCATAATCCTACTTTCTGGTACAGAACCCCTGTTCTGGAGTATTTCCACTTTCTCTCTGGGTCTCTCCAACCAAAGGGACAGTAGTGGCTTCCTGCTGCTGCTAACTTCTTGGTTGTCTCACCGTCTTCTGTTTGACTTCTGAGCTCTTCCATCATCTGTACAACCAATAGCCTCCAAGAAATTCCTTCTCTCTGAAAGTCCTAAAGTGACTTTTGTATTCCTGACTGGACCATGACTAGAGAGGGGAGAATGAGTCATTTTTTAATTTATTTTTTCTGGGTAACCAGGGTTACTGCCATCATGGGTGTGGAAGGAGACAGGGGAAACAGAACAAGAAAAGGAGCAAATATTTGTTGAGCACCTTTGGTGTACACGTGCTTTATTATCATTTAATCTTCACAGATGAGGGAACTGGACCTTAGAGAGGTTAGGTATTTACTGAGATCATATTGGTAATACATGATTGAACAGGAATTTGAACTCAGGATGGATTCCAAAGCTTTTCCACTGGAGGATGTTTCCTCTCTAGCAAACATAAGGTTACATTAAATTCAAGAATAGTTCTTGAAGGGTTGAAGGGACTTTATCTGTAATACTCTTTTTTACTACTTTTAAAAATAGTAAATGTCAAATAACCCAAGGTCTGAGTTACTGCCATGGTCACAGCAGATTTAGATGTGGTTAGCAGTTACTGTGCACCAAAACTAAAGTTTTACGTCTTTAAAGATTGCCTTGTGTCTCAACCTACAGACTGCCAGGCTTTGGGATGGCTGAGAAACATTCTTGAAGACCAAAGGTGTTCATTGTGCACATCTGTTATCTTGGAGTTGTTTTTATGGAATTCGGGGGCCTTGGTTTGGAAAAATAGAATTTATTCAGGACTTTTTAATGCTCCTTCAAAGGTTTATCAACACTTATGTTTTACATAGATGTCCCCAGTACCAAAAAAAATGCTGCTGGGTAGAAAGGATGACAGGGATTCATTTTTCTGTGCTCTCATCCACTTACACGATGGTACCCAAAATGTGTTTACTCCCAAATCTTCCTCGCTTTTGAGATATAGACATGTATATCCTACTGTTTTCTGGATCTATTTGAATATCCTCATCCAAGTTTGATTCAACATGTCCTAAACTCACTGTATTTCCCTGAATATCAGGCTCTCCCTTCTATATTCCTGATTTATTTCAGTACACAGCCACCTGTCCCCAACTGACTGCCCCAGCCAATCATCCTAAGCCCCACCTCCTTCCTCAGGCTCCACATCCAATCAGGTGCCAAATCCTATTAAAATCAACTTTCTAAGTCTCTCCCAAATCTATTGTTATTTATTCATTTATTCAATATTTGATTGCCAGATGCCACAGTACTGGGGATACTGAAATGAACCAGACGGGCCAAAGGAGACGCTACCTGTCTAACTCTTTATATGTTCCTTTTCATAAAGGCCTTTCTCACTTGGATCACAACAGTAATCTCTTTACTGTTTGGGTCATCTTTCTCCATCTTGTTCCCCACCCATCTTTACTACACCACCCCCCCCCAGAATTAATTTTATAAAACTGAAATACTAGGTCACCTGCTTCCTTAAAATCTTTCAGTAACTACACATAGCCTTCAATGCAGCCTAAATGCCTTGTGAGGGCATATGGGGCACATCACGTCTGGTTCTTCCAGCCTTTACCGATGATGCTTCAGACTTACACACCCACTTCTCCCATGAACTCTTTCACCCTCCAGCATCTATGTAAGTTATTCTCACTGCTTATCATACCCTTCCCCATCTCATACCTTTATTTAAACTCACTCATCTTTCAAAACCCAATAAAGAAGAAATTCCTTCTCTGGAATCTGTTCTCTGAGTCCAACCCATGGCTCCTTCCTCGTGATTCCTGTTCTCAGTTCCCACAACACCCAGCACATACTTTTATCATAGTATCACAGCACTTATCAGACTACTAGGTAAATGCACTGTCTCTTCCACTCTGCTCTGACTTCCCTGAGGGCAGGGAGAGGCTTGGGTTCACTCTGCATTTCCCATGCCAGGCCCTAGATTTGGCACACAGTAGACCCTCAGTACACACAAGAATGGAAAAGTATGTATTGTGCAACTGTGAAGTAATACACAATCTAACATCGTGACTCTCAAAATGAAAGCACATTTTTTACTATTTGCAAACTCCTATTTTTACTTCTCCATTCATAAGGATAAAAATAGATTCTGCTTTTGCACACCCAGCTATTAGTGAGATTATCCCGTTTTCTTCAGCTCGTACTATTTTCTTCAGCTATGTCTATAAACCACGTGACAAAGACTGAAGTTTTGCACATGGCCAGAGGACTCCAGTCAGCAGGAGTTAATCTAGTGACTGAGATCTCCAAAAGCAATTCTCCAGATTTGACTTTTATGAATAAAATATATCAAGTGTGGTCTGTAATACTTTTACAAAACTGTAGACGTACAACCACCATCTCTACACTACACTGTACAGGACCCCAGTGCAAACAGAGACTTAATTGATGAAAGGGTCCTGCTTTTCTCAGAATAGGGTTTTCCTCACAGTAGGATTACAATTGAACAAAAAAAGTATTTGCATTTTATACAGGTCACTGGAAGTTCAGAGTTAACGAATGAGCAACTCTGTACACCTGTCAAAGAGGAGATCCCACTGAAGGAGACAAACTTCTTGGATTTGCCTCTTGGATAATTTGATAGTTTAAAGCTGGGCTTAAAACCACAGCTTGGGAACCATACCATTCATCTTCCATGCACCAGGATGAAAATAAAGCAATTTGTTCACAAAGTACTTCTTACTGCTGGAATTCTGTGTTAGTCCCGCTAGCAGCACTGGAAGCATTTAGGCAGCTTTAAGCTGAGAAATACATTGAGGTGGTGCAAATATTATAAAGCCTAGAGTTTTGCCCATACTAAGATAAATTTCCTGTTATCTATTGACATGTAATAACAGAAGTTGCTTACACGGGATCACTCTAGCTTGCAGCTCCAAGCTAAATGAGTTTTGGGGAAATACTTCAGAGACATTGGTTTGGGATTTCGTAGGAGGCCTCTATTCCAGTGGTGATAAGAGTGGTATTTTTGGCATACTCTTCTCCAGCTAGATCTGCCCAGAGGGTATTAAATACTCAGGGTATTTTAATACCTAAAAGTATTAAAGACTGACTCCCTAGAAACTCTTATTAGAAAAATTAAAGACCTAACTTTCTAGTACGCTTCTATGCTCAGTGTCATGTCAAAGAGTGCCAAGAGTGCATGACCACCATGCACTGCCGGGCTGCAGTGCTGGTGTCATACCAGAAACAGGAGACCGCTGCTTCTGCTTTTTCAGACTCTTTATTGCCAACAGTTTAAAGTGGTCAACATAAAAAAAATTGATAATAAATACTGCTCTTTGGGCTGTAATAAATAAAAAGTTTATTAACAAGGAATGCACTTCTCCAGCCACAAGTGTCTTCAAAAATTAACAAAAAAAAATTATATATGGCCATAGTTCACAGTTAAGCAGCCAAAAGCTGCTCTGATTACAGCCTTTAAACAACATGGGAGTGTCCTCCCTTCTCCCTCCCCTTCAGGAAGTATATTCACAGCTCCAAGTCCTCTGTCTGAAAAACTCTCAACAGAGAGAAGTTAAGAGTCAATGCACCTTTCTGTGAAATTATCTGAAAACCTTTTAAAACAGGTACGTCAAGGAAAACTGAATTCGGGTTCACTCTCAGATTGTCCGAAGTCAAGAACTGTAGGCCTCGGCCTGCTCTGGTCCCACCAAGTCCAGCAGGCCACAGAGGGACTGTTTTCGTACCACCACCTGTCCGTCTGCTTCAACGTGCTGTAGATCATTCTACTGGCTTCCCTGTAGATCTCACAGTGGAAAAGAGGAGTCCCATAGGGTCCATTCAAATAGTCTTTCAGTTACATCTCTGTAAGAGCATGTTCAGAGCATATTCCATTCGATTTTTTAATTCTGATGAACAGCCAGACATCAACAGAGTTGTCAGTCTGAACGTTGTAGATATTCTGTCTTCATTGATGTAAGTGAGAAGGTATTCTTCATTTTGGCTACAGATGATGATTTTCGTATGATCGTGGTAGAAATTCACCTTTAAAAAGGAGACATAGATATTAGATCCCTCTAAATAGTCAAGAATTAGAAGAGTTTTGTCGATAATTAAATTGGCTAGGTAAAAATCGTTTTTTAGGACCATATGCTTTTCCTAAAGGGTTCATTTACCTGAAACGTGCCATCATTGAAGAGCATCATTAAGGCCTTATCAGACTTTAGCCACTGAAGGAGGTAGAGCCGAGGTCTTCGAATATCAGTAACACTAGGCAGATCGCCACCCTAGAAGAGATTGGGAGAGTTAGCGCTTATAACCACTCTGTGGCGTGCACTCAGTTCTTCTAAGCAAGCACCAGCATGGCCTAGAGATTCCTGGCCCAACTGCCCAGAGATTCTGATTCGGTAGATCAAGGGTAGGACATGAGAGGCTGCACTTGTAACAAGCTTCGAGGCTACCCAGATGCTACTGGTCTGTGGACTACACTTCAAACATCACTGCTTAAGATTCATGGTACTTACATCCATGAGGTTCTCCTCCATGTAATGAGAGAAGTATTTCAGCACCGTCACTTGACTAATGAATTGTTCAGGGGCATCTGTTGCCGAGAAAACAGAGCATTGGCCAAGCTCCGCGTAGTAGTGAACTGTTCTAAAAAACAAAAACAGTAGGGAGAGAAGAAAAAAAAAAAAAAGCAGTTAGTCACTGTTTTCAGATTTCCTTAGGGCAAGACTAAAGAACTGATGGGGCTGGGGCTTCCTTAATTGAATACACTTACTTTTTGTCTGGAAGGAGGCTCATGTGAGCACCGTTGTTGAACAGGACACCTACGGTGTGGTCTGAGAGCTGGTACCCAAAGCCGTATTTGTTAGAGTAATCGACCCATTTGGTGACCCACTGAAAGGAGGTGCTCAGCTGCTCTCTGGGAATGCAGTCAGCTTCTGGCATGTTTTCTAGACATCCTCGAAGGACTCTTGCCACTGTGTCCGCGACACTTCCCATGGTACTGTCCTCAAGGCCTGAAAAGTCAGATAAAGTTATTAAATAATTAACAACAAAACCTTAGGCTATAGTAGATGCTAAGTCTCCTTCCACCACTTTTAAGGACACAGGACTTAAAGTTACTCTGATTGTCTAATTTTGCTTCTATTAAGTTAGGCCACAAAACAAACTGACTTCGGTTACCTAGTATTGAGCACTGGCATTTAGAGTGTCATTATTTAAAATGCGATTGACAGCAACTTACATTCACTGCTACTGCTGCAGCTGCCAAGAGTTCCTCTGACTATCATCCGAATAGCATCTCCAATCTGCTGCTTGTTTTCTACTGCGGGTGTTCCAGACCTGGCAACTGTAGTGGTAGGTGGCTGGGGTTCCTAGAAAACAGAAGAGCCAGGCAATAGTTAAGCATTAACGTAATAGTTAACAGTTACGCATGAGGTTGAGAATTCTAGTTTAAGATGAGATTCTGGCTATTACTAGGAAAGCTTATGACACATGCCAGGTAAAAGATATTTTGGTAACTCAACTGCATGTGTGGTTAAACTAAGAGATAAAAACCTTTTCCTTTTCAAGGGTTGGAAGAAAAGCTTTAAGTAAATACTTCATGATCTGAGTGATAATTAACAAAGAATGGAAATGATATAAAGTGTTTATAACTATTTTCTTTTTTCCAGCATACCTCATCTGTCCTGTGTTTGCTGGGTTGCTGAGTTATTGAAGTCTTTTTCAGATCATGCCTGAGCTTGTAAATGTCTTCATCTTCTTTAGACACTCTATCTGTAAATCAAGGAGAGAATTATGAGCATTTTTCTATCCTAACAAGGTAGGAACAGAGCTAGCCATATTTCCTCCTTTTGCATTAATAACTAACTTAAGAGCATCCAAAGCAAAATGAGCATTTTTATCTTTGCCATCAGCTGCAATTATGCAAGAAGCACACACTTTAATGTATGGAAAGCAAAAAGCTATCAACCATGATTTGCAGTGTGGGTTTATCACACTATAAAAAGCTTAATAGCATACAAACATACAGGGCAAATTATATTACTTTGAAAGCCTCTTTTAACTAACGTATCCACTTTACATATAGTATTAGATAAAGAAGAGCAGACAAAGTCTTAACAACTTACTATGTGTGTCAATATATCTTGCTTTGTCTTTTTTGCCACCAAAAAGAGCAGCAGCCGCTTTCTTAAAGAAATTCTTAGCTGGACTTGACAAGTGGAAATCTGGAACCGTATGACAACAGCTAGAAGAGAGTCTGTCTGGAGTGAAGCCCTGTGAAGTATAAGAAAAGACTTTCAGCAACCTGCTGAGTAATTGGGATCAAGAGCATGTAATAAAAAGATGCAAAAAATTGTACCAACCTGCAAAAAAAATTCATGTCGAATGATGTCATCCAAACTGGGACGATCCTCTGGATTTTTGGACAACATGCTGGCTATTAAGTGCTTAGCAGGAGCCACCAATGAGGAGGGCATTGTATACCTTGCTTCTCTTATGCACCTGTACGTTTCCTTCAGATTTGTAGTTTCAAATGGTGGTCTTCCTAGTAACATTGTATACCTGTGTGCAAGGAATTGCTTCTTTAGTAATTGGTCAGAAAGCAACCCTTTCTGAGTGTTAAAATCTACATCCAAATTTGCTTTTAATATTTTGGTGCATTTACTTACATTACACAGCCTAAGGCCCAAATGTCTGATTCACAGCCGTGTCCTTGTTTGTTGAGGACTTCCGGAGAAAGATAATTTGGGGTACCACATATCGTTCTGGAAAAACAAAATATGAAGATCTCATTAGGAATTATTCTACTGCTTAAACTTAGCTCTCTGGATAAACCCTTAAAGGCACTATGTTGAATTTCTCTTTGAAAGCATTTGACTTTTGATTTTGGGCATGTGAACAACTGGCTTTTGACCAAATGACTTGGTAATTTTTTTTAATGCACGTACAGTTTTTTTTTCAGCCACATGACAAAGTGTTTTAAGCCAACTGAGACCAGGTACAGCATGAAATTTTTATACATTTCAGGCAAATGTAAGACAGATCTGTTTCATAATCAACTTACAGACATAAGGGACTCTGCTTGGTCCACAGTGGCACTGAATAAGTGTTTCCTTAAATTAATACTGTAGCAGTTCATAGATTTTAGTGTCAACTGATCTCTGAAACATTAATTGGGAAATAAAAAAGGCATATTTGAGCTCCACTAAACCCTAGTGGAGTGTATCTTTCTGACTCTTACCTCCTTCTGTGTTCCAGGGGTTCCAGCCGAGCTGCCAAACCAAAGTCCCCGACTTTTAGTTCCATGGCTTCATTAATGAAGAAGTTCCCTAGTGGTAAGCAAAACAAAATCTGAGTTCCCTCGAAAAGGTACTCTAACCAAGTACACACACATCCACTCAAGAGGCAGGGATTCAGTCACTTAATATGAAAGCCACTCATTCCAAAGCAAGGTTGCATTGGCTAGATCCCAATTAAGAACATCAAATACTTTAAAAAAGGGAGAGAGAGAGAAGACAAGAACATCCCTCTCTGACACAAAAGCCAGGGTTTGGAATAAAAGGCTTACCTAGTTTGAGATCTCTGTGCAAGATTTCTTGTTCATGAAGGTACTTCAGTCCAGACACAATCTGCCTGAGGTAGTATCGGACTTCTGGTTCTGTCAACACCTTCCTCGCTTTCAAGATATGAGCCATGGACTGGGAAGAGGAGGAGGAAAAAAGAGAATCTGTCAAACAAAGTTACCAAAATCAGTGGTTTCCTTGTCATGAAAGTTAATGCTGCGCTATAATCATTACCTCCGAACTCAATCCCCAGATAAAGTGCAATCTGAATGCCATGTCAGTCTAGGGGAAGTAAGCTCACTCAAATAGGAGTTAACACTTACCCTTCTACTGCAGTATTCCAAGAGAATGTAAATGTTTTCTTTGTCCTCAAAGTAGTGGTAAAACTGCACTACGTGCTTATGATGCAGAATTCTGTGAAGCTCGATTTCTTTGTCAATCTAAGAGAAAAAGCAAGCAAGATCAGTCTTATTAGCCTCCCTCACCTCTGAAAAGCCAGTTGCTTACACATGCAGAAGACATTTTCCTAACAGGGAAGGGCCATCCCTGCACACAAAGGAAATACTTTACTCAACAGTCATACACACCTTTTCCCTTTGATGAGGTTTAGCTACTCTGCTGTGAGGAATAATTTTTGCAGCATAGACTTTGTTGTTCGTCAAATCTGTCATCTCGTAACATTTTGCAAAGCCACCCTGAAAGGAAACAAAGCCGAGGTGGAATTGAGTATGGCAAGAACATGGACGGCAGATTTTTTTTTAATGTGAAAGAAAAGCAAAACTATGGGAGAGGAAGGGTGGACGGAAGGATGCGGTCTACTTTTTAAAAGCTCCTTCACGAAGGGAAAAACATTCCTGAAAACAGTAGGTTGTAACAGTGCCCCTTCTCTCTTTACAAAGGGGAGCTTTCTGGAGGGGGTCGGGAGTGGGGAGATGAGAAATAAGGTCCGAAGAGACTTGTCAAGAAAATTCTCCGGGGGGAGGCAGACAGCCAGGTCTGGTGTAGAAAGCCCTCGCTTCTGGCTTCAAGATCAATGTCTTTGCGCTGCGGGAGGCAGGCAGAGCCGCGGTTAAGGATGTGAAGCCGATCCCGGCGCTGTCAGCGCACAAAAGCCAGAGGAGGGCAGGTGAGCAGCCCACGTCGGGCGGCGGGATCGGATCCCCGAGAAACCGAGAAGCAGCGGGCCCGGGGACTCGGGGTCCGGCCCGGCCCGGGGGACGCCCGGGCAGACCTCCCTCCCGCCTGGCAACCGGCGCCCGCCGCTCGTCACCTTTCCCAGCACTTTGCCGCGGCAGTAGCGCTTCCCCGTCGTGGGGTCGACGATAATCCGCGAGATCTCGGTCCCCGAGTGCGAGTGGTGGTGATGGTGGTGCGGGGCCGCCGGCTGCACCTGCCCCTGGGGCTGCGGCGGCTGCGGCTCCTCGAGGGGCGGCTGTGGCCGCTTCTTCTTCGAGTCCCCGCCGCAACCCTTGCCCAGCGCCTGCTCGCACATCTTGGTGCCGGCGGCCGGCTGGTAGGTGATAGTCCGCAAGAGCTCCATGGTCTCCTCGCCGCCCGGCACCGCCAGCTGCCACCTCCGAGACGCGGACACACGTCCGAGCCGGCCCTTGCCTTTGAGTCCCCGCCGCCGCCAACCTCCCGCTCCCGACGCCTTCGTCCACTTGTGCGAGTGCGAAGGCCAGCCCAAGTCTTATATACGGGCTGGGAGCGGGCGGAGAATCCAAACGGGATACGACGTCACGGCGACGCCCCGCCCCCCGGCCGCCCGAGCGCGGGGCCCAGTGGGAGGTCGCGTTAGGCGTTCGGCGTCCAGTCTCCGAGCGGCGCGCTGACGGGGGCGGCTGAGTCCGCGCGCCGGCTGTGGGGAGCGCTCACCGCGACCGCAGTCTTCGAACCCTAAGAGCTTCTGGGTTTAAAATAGAAACTCGAGGGCCCGCGCCGGGCGCCTCCCCAGCCGCCCGGTGGCCGGGCGCTTCGGTAATCGCAGGTCCCCTCCCCCGCACCGCCCTGCGCGACCGCCCACCACCTGACGCCTCGGGTGTCAGGGTGTGAGTGTGCCCGGAGTCCGCGGCACTGGCTCCTGAAGCCTCCGATCCCAGGGCCTCTGGAGGGCTTGCGTACTGCCCCCGCGCTCTTACCGCGCTAGCTCTCGTCTGGAGCGGGCACCGCGAGGAGGCCGTGCGGGTAAAAGGCAGGGTTTGCAGAGCAGGGTGTTCGAACTCACCGCCGCTTTCCAGTGAGGCGGACTGTAGCCACGGCCGAGCGGCCGGCGGTGGCTGAGTCCCACTGAGGCCCGGGTAACCTCTGCCCATCACCGTAGAGCGGGCCTTTGTCGGAGGCAGGCCCTTAACCTTGGAGAGGGAGGCCGGTGCCCTGCGAAGGCTTAGCCTTCGGGTTGCCTGGAAACTGGGAGGCAAAGGCGCCATCTCTTGGAATGTTCTGGAAGCGCAAGTAGCCGTCCTAGTGGGCAGCGGTTAAGGACTAGATGGGCTTTCTTTGACAGTAAGTGGTGTTAAAAGCGCTCCTGGTGCTTATTATGGTTTTACACTCAGAGTCATCTATCACTTTGCTGGTCAGTCCTTTGAAGTGGAGGTTATTGGTAGCACGAGGGAGGAGCATAGCCAAGTAAGCTGAAACATGGCTTTGTTTCCTATTTCCACATTTTACAATTAAGATTTATTAACCTAGAAATACTATTTTTTTTTACTCCAATGACAATAGTGCACTTGTGTGCGCAGCACCATTTTGAAATACCTTATTTTATTCTACATCAGTTCTGAGTGGGAAATAGTTATTCTCATTCTACAGATGAGGAAACTGGGGTTGAAAGAATGTAATACTTAGTAGATCATCCAGGTTATGTTAATTAGCAATAGACAGATTTTTTAATCTAAGATGTGGTAAACAGTTTTTTGATGCTAATTTCCAACGCCATTTAAAATACCAGATTAATAATCTTCTCGAAGGTACTTAGAAAAAGGGTTGACTCCAATCCGCCATTAAGTTTAGATATGCATAGTTTCAATTACATATTTTCAAAGACATTCTGTCTCAAATAATTCCAAGGCAATGTAGTAGGGAGTTTTGTTGTCATTACAAAGTGAAAAGGGAAAGTCTTCTGTGTCTCTTCCTTTTTGATTCTGTAAACAGTTCAGGGCAAGCCCAGGCATGCTTCTCGTAAGTGAAAATAGAGTTTACCCCAGGCTTATCAGGGCTGGAATAAAGGATGGGCCTAGGGGTGGAAATGAAGAATTACCTAATCCTACTCTTCATAAACCTAGGAGTGACCTTTGCTCCCCAGATTTATGCAAACTTATTTACTAGCCTATAGTAGACTTGCTGGTTAAGAAAATATCTAAATTTCCAGAGCTAATTTTGCACCATGTCTTAGTTGATAGTGAACTTTTAAAACTACATTTGTTAATGACTTTCTGAGATAAAAGGGCCATGAATAGTCATGGTATTTTTCATTATTTCCATTCTTTATCATTATTATTGTACATCTCTTTACTGCAGCATTTGATAGACTGTTGAACATGCCATGGGAAATTCAGGTCTATCCTCCAAAACATTTGAGCATTTGGTAAAACATTAACATGTATATGTGTTACAGGGTCTTCTGTCCAACTGTGAGAATCTGATTTTTTGGATTTTGGTGCCATCATGTGGACGATAACCAAAATTATTGTTCCTAGAACAAAAAAAAAGGCAACAGATGTACTTTCCAATGGGGATAAATATTTAATTACAAAATATTTGTTTGTAGTTCTGTAGATTTAATGGAATTACAAGTCCCAATAGGATTTTTAGTGAAACTTGACAAGCTGGTTGTAAAGTTTATACGAAAGTGTAAGTGATCGAACATAACAAAGTCACTTTCAAGAAGAATTAGGAAGTCTTTCTCTACTAGCTACCATGACTTGTAAGGAAGGTATAGCAATTAGGAAAGTTGGGTCCTCTCACAGGGATGGAATGACCAATGGAATAGAATAAAGAGCATAGGAATAGATCCTCATATGTAGGGAACTTTGACATATGGCAGAGGAAGGGGGTGATAGATCAGTGAGGAAAGGAGAGACTTAAGTAAGTGGAACTAGAAACAAATGGTTTTACCATATTAAAAAATGAAATTTATATCTCTCACTGTTAGTTTTCTAGGGCTGCTCTAACAGAATACTACAGATCGGGACTTAAACAACAGAAATTAATTTTCTCACAGTTGCGGACGCTGGAAGTCGAGGACCAAGGTTGGGCAGGCTTGGTTTCTCCTGCGACATCTGTCTTTGACTTGCAGATCATGGGAGGACACAGAAGATGGTGTTCCTTCCCTCTGTGAGAGAGCAGCCTTGGTGTCCCCTTGTATGGCCAAATCTCCTATTATAAGGACAGCAGTTAGATTGGCCTGGAACTCACCCAAATGACTGCATTTAACCTCTTTAAAGGCCTTGTCTCTAAATACAGTCACATGCTGAAGTACTGGGGCTAGGGCTTAAAGATACGAATTTTGAGGGGAAACAATTCGGTCCATAGCACACACCATGTACATAAAATCTACTTCAGATGAAATAAGGACTTAAAGAATAATAACAAGACAACGTATCAGTAGGAAATATAGGCAACCAATGTTCTGAGCATAGGCTAGGGAAAGATTTTTTTTTATTGCAATAGAGTTGACATATAACATTGTATTAGTTTTACAGGTACAGTATAATGATTTGATATTCACATATATCATGGAATGGCTAACACAGTTTACATTACCACACATAGTTGTGAATTTTTTCTGGTGATAAGAAATTTTAAGGTCTGCTTGCTCAGCAATATTCAGATATAAATATTGTATTTTTAACTAGAGTCATTATGCTGTACGTTACATCCCTAGAACTCACTTATCTTACAATAGGAAGTTTGTACCTTTTGACCCCCTTTACCCATTTTGCCTACCTCCCCTCACTTCTGTCAACCGCCAGTCTGTTCTCTGTATCTATGAGTTCTTTTTTTTTTTCAGATTCCACATACAAATGGGAATATATAGTATTTGTCTTTTTCTGTCTGACTTACTTCACTTAACATAATTGCCTCAAGGTCCATCCATGTTGTTTGGAATGGCAGAATTTCCTTCTGTTTTATGGATGAATTATATTCCACTGTGTACATGTGTATATGTATATATATGTACATACACACACACATAGATATATGTATGTATGTATGTATGTATGTATGTATGTATGTATGTATGTATATCACATTTTCTTTATCCATTCCTCTGTTGGTGGACTGTTAGGTTGTTTGCATACCTTGGCTGTCATGAATAATGCTTCCACGAACGTGAGAATACAAATAGCTCTTCAAGATTATGAGTTTATTTCCTTTGGATATATACCCAGAAGTGGAATTACTGGATCATTTGGTAGTTCTATTTTTAATTTTTGGAGGAACCTTCATTCTGTTTTCCATAGTGATTGTGAAAATTTATATTCCCGCCAACAGTGCATAAAGTTTCCCTTTTCCCCACATCCTCGCTAACACTTGTTTGTCTTTTTGATAATAGCCATTCTAAACAGATGTGAGACGATAACTCACTGTGGTTTGGGTTTGACTTTCCCTAGTGATTAGTGATGTTGAGCATCTTTTCATGTACCTATTGTTCATTTGTATGTCTTCTGTGGGAGATGTCTATTCAAGTATTCTGCTCATTTTTAATTGGATTGTCTCTTTACTGTTGAGTTGTATGAGTTCTTTATATATTTTGCACACTAATCTCTTTTTAGATATATGATTTGAAAATATTATCTCTCATTCTGTAGGTTGCCTTTTCATTTTGCTGATGATTTCCTTTATTGTGCAGAAGCTTTTTAGTTTGGTGTGGTCCCACTTGTTTATTTTTGCTTTTGTTGACTTTGCTTCTGTTGTCAAATCCAAAAAAATCATTGCCTAGACCAACATCAGGGAGCTTATTCCCATGTTTTATTCTAGGATTTTTATGGTTTCTGATCTTACATTAATTAACTGTCTATCTTTAATCGGTTTTGAGTTGATTTTTGTATATGGTATAAGTGTATCGTGTATTGTGTATGGTCCAGTTTAATTGTTTTGCATGTGGTTGTTCAGTTTTCCAGCAGCATTTATTGGAGAGACCATCCTTTATACATATCCAAAAATATATTCTGGGGAAAGGATAGTCTCTTTAAAAAAAGAACAGATTTCTTAACATGGGAAACCCATTAACTCTATAAAAAGATTGATAAATTTTGCTGAATTAAAATTAAGAAATTTTATTCATCAGAAGACACTTTAAAGTAAAAAGACAGGTTATAAATTGTTAGAGATATTTGCATACTTATGACCAACAACGAATTAGCACAAGAATATATAGAGCTCTTACAAATTGGTAAGAAAAATGACCCCACAGAAAAATGAGTGAAAGACATAAATAAGCATTTCATAGAAAAGGAAATACTGATAGTCAATAAATAAGATGAGAGTCTCATTAATGATCAGGGAAATACAAATCAAGGCCATGTAAATTCATTCAATAGGTAAAAATTAGGAAGCCTAAAACTATTAAGTGATGGGAAGGATTTCAATCAACAACTTGCTCAGACAGTTTTGCTGGGAGAGGAAGTTGATCGTTTGTACACCTTGCAACCTAGCAAGAGACGTGCTTGCACGTATGCACCAGGAGACATAAACAAGCATAGCCATGGCAGCACTTGTAGTGATAGCGAAAAAAACTGAACACAAAACAAATCCCCATAAGATAGAAGGATGGATAAGCAAATCGTGGTACATACACGTGATGGATGTTATGTGAAAATCAGTGAATTACGAATATCCACATCAGTATGAATAAATTTTAATGTTGAGTTTTTAAAAAGGCAAATTAAAGGTTACTCTTTTTATAAAATTCAAGAACTAAATATCTTGTTTACAGATAATTATGTATTGGTTTAAAATACTATTTTTTAAAAAACTTGGAAACGTTAAACACAACATTTAAGATAATTGTTACCTTGTATGAGTGAGGTGAGGGATATAAGAGAGGGAAGGAATATGCAGGTCTAGAAAAGTTATTGTTAATGACTCAGTTTTTAAATTGGATTGTGGGAACACTCAAAGGGGCATGCATGCCTGGGGAAACCAATGAGAATTGTGTCATGAGCCAAGGTGTATGGTTAGTCCAATCATGAGTACCTTAAATCCAGGTTAAAAAAAATAAACTTTTCTGACCAGCGTGATGACTTAGACTTCATAATGAAGTGAGACAATGAGAAGAACATTTTGATACCTGAGTACATTGCCAAGAGTCTGCAGGGCTAGGCTGGGCATGTTAAGTCTGCAGTGAAGTATCCTGGGCATCTAAGGTTTCAGTCTAAGAAGGTGAAAAGAACCCCAACCTCATTTTATATTCATCACAACATATTTAATTGGATATTTAAATTTAATATCTAACTTTTTGAAAAACAACTTAATGAACATAAAAGAAAAAGTTATATTAGGATTTAAATCTAAATATTAAGTATGTTAAATATCTTTTACGTTACTTTCATTTTGACATACTGGCATTTTGTAAGTGGACAAAACTGTGGCAAATCGTGCCAGTAATCTTTGATGAAGGTTAACATTGTACATTTATCAAAATATTTTACCAAAACTTTTATTTATTTGCCTATCGACTTACCTACCTACCTATCCATCTATCTATTTTCTGGATATGGTGATAACAGTATTTGAGAGCAACTCTCCTTCCCCCTCCATTTACTGTTGCACAAATCAAAACGACTGATTGATTCCAGTGGACTTACATCTCCCTCTACTGGTACAAGATGATAATGCTAATCAGTGTTAACAAAGTTTTTAAGGTTGTTTGAAAGCTGTTCCTGTAAGTTATACCCACCATGTCATTGCGTTGTGTAGGAGCAACATAAGAAGTAATTTCACTTTTGAATCTATCTTAAATGGAACAATTATTTTCTAAAGTCAGTTTATTTAAAATTTTATAAGTAAAAAACAAGTTACTACGTGAGTATAACACAAAAGCAAGCAAAAGATGTTTTAGCTTTTCCTCATTCTTGGAAGTGAAAACCTTTTGTCTCATTGACATCTTGAAAATAATTTTTTTAAAGAACATCTTTCTCTCTTCCCTTTTTGAATTCTTACAGTTTGTTTATCTTCTACACATATACTTCTGAATTTCTTGCTCATTTAAAACATTTTTTTCTTCTGGTTCTGTTGCGATATCATTGACATATAGTACTGTATAGGTTTAAGGTGTGCAGTGTGATGATTTCACTTACATGCATCATGAAATGATTATTTCAGTAAGTTTAGTGAATATCCATCATCTTATACAGATACAAAATTAAAGAAATAGAAAAAAATATTTTTCCTTGTGATGAGAACTCTTGGGACTTACTCTTTAACAACTTTCATATATAACTTACAGCAGTGTTAATTATATATATTATGTTGTGCATTACATCCCTACTAATTTATCTCATTACTGGAAGTTTGAACCTTTTGACTGCCTTTGTGCAATTCCCTTCGCCCCACGTGCTACCTCTGGTAACCACAAATCTGATCACTTTTTCTGAGTTTGTTTGCATATTTGTTTTATTTTTGAAGTAAAATTAACTCACAACACTATATTAGTTCTTATTATACAACATAGTGTTTACACACCTGTTACACAACATATTTCCTTACATTTCAAAATGATCGCCACCATAATCTAGTTACAATCTGTCACCATACAAAGATATTACCTAGTTATTGACTATATTTTCCACACGGTACATTTTGTACCCATAATTCATTTACTTTGCAAATGAAAGTTTGTACTTCTTAAGCTCAATCATCTATTTCTTTCTGACCCTCATCCCCAGTCTGGCAACCATGTATTTGTTCTCTGTATCTATAACTCTGTTTCTGTTTAGTTACGTTTGTTCATTTGTTTTGTTGTTTAGATTCCACATAGAAGTGAAATCATACAGTATTTGTCTTTCTCTGTCTGACTTCTTTCACTTAGCATAACACCTTCTAGGTGCATCCATGTTGTGACAAATGGCAAGATTTCATTCTTTTTTATTCCATTGAGTATATATGTATATGTCTCTATATATGTATATCAATGTAGTGTATATCTGTATGTATATGTATACAGACATGCACACACACCCCACATCTTTCTTTATCCATTCATCTATTGATGGGCACTTAGGTTGCTTCCATATCTTGGCTAATGTAAACAATGCTGCAGTGACATAGGGGTGCATAAATCTTTTCTAGTTGGTGTTTTCATTTTCTTTGGATAAGTACCTAGGAGTGGAATTGCTCGATTGTATGGTAGTTCTATCTTTAATTTTTTGAGGAACCTCCATACTGTTTTCCATCATGACTGCATCAGTTTACATTCCCAACAGTGCAAGAAGGTTCCCTTTTCTCCATATCCTTGCCAACATTTGTTACTTTTCTTTTTGATAATATCTGTTCTGGCAGATGTGAAGTGGCATCTCATTGTGGTTTTGATTTGCATTTCCCTGATGATTAGTAATGTTGAGCATCTTTTCATGTGCCTGTTGGCCATCTGTTTGTCTTTGGGAAAATGTCTGTTCAGATCTGTCCATTTTTTAATCGTTGTTTTTTTTTTTTTTTTTTGATGTTGAGTTGTGTGAGTTCTTTGTATATTTTGGATATTAACTCCTTATCAAATACTTCATTGCAAATATCTTCTCTCATTCAGTAATTGATCTTTTTGTTTTGTCAATAGTTTCCTTCTCTGTGCAAAAGTTTTTAGTTTCATGTATTTCTGTTTATTTTGCTTTTTTTCCCTTGCCTGAAGAGACATATCCAAAAAATATTACTAAGACCAATGTCAGAGAGCATACTGCCTTTGTTTTCTTCTGGAAGTTTAATGGTTCCAGGTCTTAAATTTAAGTCTTTAACCCAGCTTGAGTTTATTTTTGTGCATGTTGTGAGAGTGGTCCAGTTTTATTCTTTTGTATGTGGCAGTCCAGTTTTCCCAAAACCATTTATGGAAGAAGCTGTCTTTTCCCCATTGTATATTCTTGCCTCCTCTGTCATAGATTAATTGTCCATATAAGCATGGGTCAATTTCTGGGCTCTCTATTCTGTTCCATTGATATATGTGTGTGTGTTTGTGCCAGTACCATCCTGTTCTGATGACTGTAGCTTTGTAGTGTAGCTTGAAATTAAGGAGTATAATACCTCCAGCTTTGTTCCTCTTTCTCAAGGTTGTTTTGGCTATTCGAGGCCTTTGTGTTCCTATACAAATTTTAGAGTTATTTATTCTAGTTCCATGGAAAAATGCGCTTGGTATTTTGATAGAGATTGCATTGAATCTGTATATTGCCTTGGGGAGTATGGTCATTCTAACAATATTAATTCTTCCAGTCCATGAACACAGTATATCTTTCCATCTGTTTGTGTCTTCTTCATTTTCTTTCATCAATGTCTTATAGTTTTCGGAGTACAGGTCTTTTACCTCCATAGGTAGATTTATTCCTAGGTATTTTATTCTTTTTGATGCAATTGTAAATGGAATTGTTTTCTTAATTTCTCTTTCTGATAGTTCATTTTTAGTGTATAGAAATGCAGCATACTTCTGTATATTAATTTTGTATCCTGCAACTTTACCAAATTCATTGATGACTTCTAGTAGTTTTTTGGTGGTGTCTTTAGGAGATTTTCTATATATGGTATCACATTGTCTGCAATGATCCATCATTGGACAGATTATCCAGGCAGAAAGTCAATAAGGAAACACTGGCCTTAAATGACATGCTAGACCAAATATACTTAATAGATATATAGAATATTCCATCCAAAAGGAGAATACACATTATTTTCAAATACACATGGAACCTTCTCCATGATAGATTGCATGCTAGGCCATAAAATAAGTCAATAAGTTTAAGAAAATTGAAATCACACGAAGCATCTTTTGCGCCCGTGATACTATAAGACCAGAACTCAACTACCAAGAAAAAAACCTTCAAAAAACCCCCACAAACCCATGGAGGCTAAACAGTATGCTACTAAACAACCAATGGATTAGTGAAGTGATCAAAGAAAATATCAAAAAAATACCTGGATGAAAATGAAAACACAGTTATCCAAAATCCATGGGACACAGCAAAAGCAGTCCTAAGAGAGAAGTTTATAATGATACAATTCCTCAGGAAACAAGAAAAATCTTGAATAAACTATCTAATCTTACACCTAAAGGAATTAGACTCCTAACTCAGTGAATCTGCAAGAGTCACTACTTCTTTTGGTTTTTCCAAGAGACCAGGCTGATGTCTTGTAAAATGTCTGTTTTCTGAACTTGTTTTATTTTGTACTGGTGGTTTCATTTGATTTATTCCTTTGTCTGAATTTCCTTTAAACTTGAAGTTAGAGATGCAGACTGATTTAGATTGGTGTTGAGCATGTTTTAGTAAGAATACATCCTAGAGAACACTGTATACCCACTACTGCGTCCCATTAGGAGGCACGCAGCGTCCCACTATTCCTAATTGTCACTTTCCTCTCTGGTTAGGGTGGTGGCAGCTAGATCTTACCGTTATAAAGATACAGGGAATCTGCAGGCAATATTGGAAAATTTGTCCATCAGCCATTTTCCTAATGAATTGATCCCACTTTGATGATTCTTGATAGGACCAGTTATATCATTTTTAGTTGCAGAATGGCAATTTTCTGGTACTGTCCATTCTTTCTACATTTATTCATTGATATTCTATACAAAAATTTTTTTTTGCTTGTCACCAGAGGTGCAGGGATGGAGACAGGGGGAATTGGATGAAGGTGTTCAAAAGGTACAAACTTCCAGTGATAAGATAAATAAGTAGGGATGTAATATACAACATGATAACTATAGTTAACCCTGCTGCATGATATACAGGAAAGTTAAGAGAGTAGATCCTAAGAATTCACATCTCAAGGAAATTTTTTTTCTCTTGTATCCATATGAGGTGATGAATATTAATTTAACTTATTGTGGTAATCATTTCACAATATATATAAATCAGAGCATTATGCTGTGCACCTTAAGCAAGCTTGCACTGTGCTGTATGTCAGTTACATTCCAATAAAACTGTAAAAAAAAAAAACTTATTAACTGGGGTCATATTGTTATTCTCAACTACAAGAAGAATAAATTAATGCATCCACTCTTACTATCAATTTTCAGAATAAGGATTTGGTGTAATAGTCACCTCCAGTGTGGGCAGGAAAGTTTCTGTTCCTATGTTTACTTTTTTTAAAATATTGTAGTCTTGTGAATTTTTATATGTTTCAAGTGTATTAATCAATTATATTCACTTTCTTTTAATGCTGGCCCATTCAGAAAACAGAGGTAGGAAATAACATTTTAAAATCAGGAGTTTAAATTGGCATTTGTCAATTCAAGTTTGGATTATTTGGACTATCGAGTTTTATTTAATTTTTTTTTATTTTATACTCATCTCTTAAAATGAAAATTTTATAGTGACATAACTGTTTATTTGTTTCAGGTGTATAATACACATAAAATGACTTCCAAATAATATCAATGTTACCATTAATAATAAAACCACTGAATTTGAAGCTCTTTTTGACCTTAGAATATAACCTTCCAAAGGTTTTCAGCAAGAATATGATATTCTAGAATGATCTAAAGTAATTCTTTTCACTGTCTGATTATGTTAAGTTTTAATAGATAGTATCTTTCCTTTTAAAATATTTTCAATTTTAGGGCTACTTTTTTTTGAACGTGTAAAACATTTACATGATTCAAAAATCAAAATTACATAAAAGTAAGCTCCAAAAATCCATACTTTCATTTCTGTTCACTTAATACTGTTTATGCCACAGCCCCCATCCCTACCTGGTTGGTATTTTCATTAGAGTCGGGTTTACCTTCCAGAATTTCCTTCTGAAAATATAAGCAGATATGTTTGTCTATCTGTATCTACCTACCTACTTATCTATCTGTATGCACACATGTTATATTCAAAAGTAAATACTTCTGTCTCTTCCTCTTTCTCACACAGAATGTAACATATGCAGTCATCACTCTGAATCTGCACGAGGTTCATTGAATCACCAGAGGTTGGGCAGACAGAAGAGCCTACTAGAAGATTCTGGTTTTGCCTTTCTTTTTATCTCAGGCTGAAACTAGTTGAAGAAATACCTACACACAAAAAATTTATAGATTTTATTGTCATGCTGACTGTGAAGTGAAAATTTCTAGTTAGATGTGAGATCTTCCTGTTGAGACATCTGCTTGGTGAAAACACTAAAAGAGGTGAACAGGTTTCTGAGTCATCCACCTGGATGTGATAATTGGATTTGTGAGAATGTGTCAGTTCTTCAAGAAAAAATATAGAGAAAGTAACCAGTAACTTATTTTGTAGACTACTCAATTCAAACGAGGTTATGCACATACTGGAATGTTTCAAAGGGTACTGAGGAGACATTGATAGTTTCAAGGAAATCAGTTTATAAGTTCCCAGCTGCTACGTGGACTCTTCCCTAGAACATCTGTCTGCGAATACCCACCCCGTTGCTTCTCCTCTCCCAGCTTCTCTTTCAGAACTGCCCTTCTCCTGTTCACAGTAGGAGGCATGCCTCTCATCTGTGCATCTGGACTTCTATCCATCTAGCCAGAATTTTACTCTTGGGCATTTCTTCCAGGTGTAAATGTTACTGAACCACATTCGTTTGCCTGACGTGCAGTGAGCCAAGTGCGGAGACACCAAGATTTGAAGCCGGAAAGTATTCATGAGGCTGCCAAGTGAGAAGACAGGAGAACGAGTCTGAGGTCCTCCTCCCCAAAGGTGAGAGGCTTGGGATAATTATAGGATAGAGAAGCAGAGTGGTCTTGGGCATGGAGAAATGTGATTGGAGGTAGGGAAAAGGTGAGGTAATGAGTGTTCTGTGCCAGCGTATCTGAGTTACGTGCTGCTTCTTGGAACTCATGATCAGAAAATGGTGGTGTTAGCATGATCTGAGGGTGGAGTTTTTGGCCCTCTAACAGCAAAAGATTTTTTATGGGACACTCGTGCAGGTCCAGTTGGAGGGTTGGTGGGCCCAACCAGCCTTAACCCGTTAGATCTCGAACTGGACCACAGCTGACTCCAAGTTCCTGAAAAACATTTTAAGCAATCATTACCACAGTGATCCATGCATCAGAGGTGTTATCCATGAAGAGCTGTTAAAGGAGTCTTGTGATATATTGTCTGTATTGTCTACGTGAAGCTCGGAGGATATGCGATTTGCAGGAACGATTAAAGTGAGCTTCATCAGTGAAAGCAGGTTTATTAAGCAAGTTATAGTCTAAGGGATGTAATTGATGACTGCCCTCAGTTTCATTAAACACCTCTGGAACCCCTGAAACAAAGGGGAAATCTGAGGCTGCAGAGCTTCTGCAGGAAGCTTCCTCCCAGAGGCAAAGCTGCAGCAAGGCTTCATTCTTCATCATTTCTCTTCTGTTCTTTCCCTTTTTTCTTTGTTTCTTTTTTCTCTCCCAAGACTTAGAATTTACAAACGAGATGATTGTCACAGAACAGTTATTAACACACTTATTTGAGTTTGAACGCAAAGTCAGTTTTCTGATTGATTGGTTTGGCAGTGAAGACTGTTTGGCAATTAAATTACATAGTGAAGTTTTCCACAAACTGAAGGTGTAGCTCCATAGTTTTGGCAAAAATGTATTTAAGCTGCACATATAATATTCACTGTTGTAGATATTTTATTCCTTGTGACCCTTAATCTTATGAAAAATTTACATATCAACTTAAAAATGTGTGAGGTGGTACATAATTTTCAGAATTCTTTTATTAAGGACTACATGGATCAAAACATCTGAAGTGCTGGGAGTTAGAGGACCTGAAGAGACAGAAAAAGACCACAGAAAATCAGGAGCTAAGGAGGAGAACCAAAAGAGAAGATTGAGGAGACTCCAATCCAGGAGGTAAGTATGATGGCAAAAAAAGAGGGGTAATGAGAAGTGCCAGACGTCGCAGAAAAATCAAGGAGAATAATAATGAGAGATGAGTCTTTGTGAGGGCAGTTTCTACAGATGGGCAGAGTTAACAGTCTGTTTATATCATTCAAAAAGTTGGGCAGTGATGATGAGGAAAATGGGATATTATTTATAATACTATTTGCCAGATCATTTGGGTTAATACAGCTTTTGTAACTGAAAGAGCAATTTAGGATGTTGGATGGTGAAGCCTGTTTGAAGGAATATAACGCAGGGCGCAGGGGGCACAGGGGAAGGAACTTGGTTTCAGGACAAAGAAGACAGCTCTTCCTCTGAAACTAGCAGGAACGAGTGGAGAGCTCTGGAGACAGCTAGGGAGGAGGTCAGAGCCTCCACCTCCAGGCAATGGTCTCAGTAAAGTAGGAAGTGAAGACCTGTGCTGAAAGTAGCTGTCTGGGTGGAGAGCAGAGGAGTCAAAAGATTGCTTGCAAGATATGCCAAGAAATCCGTGATAGAGGAGGAGGAGAGAGGTCCATTTTAGGGTTGTTGCCCACTGTATTTTTCTTACGAGTTTTTAACATGTAATTTTATCAATACTGCCCCCTTTAAGGTTTCTTTATTTTTCAAATTTCCTACAATGAACAAACAGTAAATATTTGTTTTTCAAAATAAAATATTAAAAATTAAAGATCAAGGAAGGTGCAGATAAACAGTGTCATCTTATATCAAACTAGAAAGCTTCTCTGCACAGCAAAGGAAATCATAAACAAAATAAGGGAACATATGGAAACGAAGATAATATTTGCCCACCATTTGTCTAATAAGGCATTGATATCCAAAATATACAAGGAACTCATATAACTCAATAGCAAATAATAATAACCCAATTAAAAATGGCAAAGTGCTTGAATAGATGTTTTTTCCAGAGACAACATACAGATGGCCAACGGGTACATGAAAAGGTGCTAAACATCACTGATCATCAGGGAAATCCAAATCACAACCACAGTGAGATATCACCTCACACCTATTAGGATGTCTGTTGTAAGAAAGACAAGAGATACCAAATGCTGGGAAAGATGTGGAGAAAAAGGAATCCTTGTATACTCTTGGTGGGAATGTCTGGTACAGTCACTATGGAAAACAGTATAGAGGTTCCTCAAGAAATTAAAAATAGAACTTTTTTTTTTACCTTACAATCCAGCAATCCCACTTCAGGGCGTATATCCAAAGGAAACACAATCAGAATCTCGAAGTGATATGTGTATTCCTACGTTCATTGCAACATTATTCATAACAGGCAAGATATGGAAACCACCTGTGTCCATCAATGGTAAGTGAAGGAAATGTGATACATGTAGGCAATGGAATATTATTCAAATGTCTTAAAATAAGAAGGAAATCCTGTTATTTTCGACAACATGGATGAACCTGAAGGGCATTATGCTAATTTAAATGTCAGACAAAGACAAATACTGCTTGGTATCACTTATATGTGAAATCTAACAAGAACGACAAACTCATGGAATAAAATGTTGGTTACCAGGGGATAGGGGGTGGTGGAGGAAATGCAGACAGGTTGGTAGAAGGGTACAAACTTTAGGATATGTGATGAATAAGGTCTGAGGGTCTAGTGTATAGTATGGTGACTATAGTTGACAGTACTGTATTATATACTTGAAATTTTGTAAGAGAGTAGATCTTGTGTTCTCACCAATAGAAAAAGTAAATATGTGAGCAGATGAGTATGTTAACTCAATTGGAGAATCCTTTCACAATGTATCCATACATCAAATCTTTACATTGTATACTTTAAATATATTACAAGTTGTCAGTTACACCTTAATAAAGCTAAAAAATTTTTTAAACAATGTCGTCAGCAAATTCTCTTGGTACTATAATGAAAAGGATGAGTTATTGAATTTATGTGAAGTAGCTCAGTGTTTCTGAGTTTGTCAAGCTGAAGTCGGCTTATAAAGATGCCTTCTGAAATTGTCAGTGAGCACTTTCAAGCTGTCTCCCCACAGCTGGGCCGACTGGCTGAAATAGTCACACATACTACCTGCTCCAGTTTTGCTGGCCCTGAGTATGGTGGTCTCTAATGATCAGTTGCAAAGAAGTCATATTTATAACAAAGATGATGATGATAACTTGGCATACATAAAAGAATTGGGGGTGGTTAAGTGGAAAAAAATGTTCATTGCCAAATCCAGATTTTCAGCCAGTAGAGGGCAGTGTTTTTTTGGTTTTTGATTCTACAGCTTTTGCTCCGGGAGCATACTGGCTCTTAACCTCTGGTACTTTTTCACTAGGGGTGATACAGGGACCAAGGATAGATAAAGCCAGACACCCGGTAAAGTGATAGGACTGATTATAATCAGTAATCTACTGCAGTAGGGAAAGGAGTTCAGCATGAACTGAACTCAACTTCAGTTTATACAGAGGTGACTGGGTGTTTTAGAGGGAGAGTGAGAACAGGAGTGTTGGTGAGGGAGGCTCAGCAGAGTCAGTAAGGCAAAAGCTTACAAAAAGCAAGAAGAGGTAGGGAGCTGATCCTTGTGACATCCATCTGGGCTTGCTGACTGGCCCTTATCAAAGTTGGGTACCTATCCTCCCACAGAGACTGGGAGATGGGCTCTATCTCCAAGCATTGGCTGAAACAAACAGTAAATTCTTTTGGCAGGAAGGAGTTTTCTCAGACAGGTACTTTCAGGGGGTGTGAGAGTCATCCTAGGGGTGCAGTCTTGAGCTGCTAGAAACTATGTTGGTGTCTGTTCAAGTCTTTATAGGCCAAGGTTGAGGCCTACATGAGAAAGGGCTTGAGAGGAGCCTAGCTAGAGTTCAGTCAAGGAGAGAACCTTTGCCATAGATACTCTGACAAAATACTAGTTTTATTGACAAAAATATAATTCTATTACCTCCTTCTGCCAATGGGACAATGTTGGTTCTTCTTGACTTATTGGCAATAATTCTGCTTTGGAACTGCCTTAGGAGCTCAAAGGAATTTGGGAGACAACTCGAGAAATAACTGTCTCTGTCCTGAGAGAACTGTTGTCTTGTCCCTGTCCTTTTTCATTTAAAGAATCTTTAAGAAAAGAAACACTCACTTGTGTTTCTCCTGCCCCTCATCCATCCCCCTTCTTCTAGTCAAAACTCCGCAATATCGTTTTGTAAACTGCATCAGCAAAGGAAGAGAAGTGGTTAGCCTCCTCCATCAGCTCAAGGAGGACACACGAGCCTGGCTTCACATCAGAGCCCATCAGAGCATCATACACCCTAAGCCAAGCAGTTTGTCCAAGAATTGGCTTGAAATCTGACTCAGGCCAGTGGTCAGTTCTGGGACCTCTGGAATTATTGAGAAGTCAAGCACCCTTGCCACTATACTGCCCACTGTAAATATAGCAAGCCTGGAGCTGCAGGGAATTCCAGCTTTAGAGGGCCTGCAGAGGAAAGGGAGCCAGCCCAGAGAAGGAGGGTCCAGGGCTGATGACATTTCTTGAGCTACTGGATCCAACTACTTCTTGTTTGTTTATTTCATTTTGTTGTAATTTATTTTGAGGTATTTCAGATATTCAGGAGGGTATAAAATTATTATAATAGGCATCCATGTACCCATTAGGCAGTTTGAGAAATAAAAGATTACCAGTGAAATTGAACTCATAGACTTTCCTGTTATATAGCTCCGTAAATCTGCTTTGTGTAAGCATTTGAGTTGTGATTGTGTCCCTTACAACAGAATAGTTCCAACATGTATCCAATAAAACATGTCGTAAGATCATCTAAAAACATAAGGCAAAAACAAATATAAAAAATATAAATTTACAGTGCATCAGTCACAGTTTTAGTTGAAAGTAATAGATCCTATTGAAGCTGATATTTTACCTTTTTAAAAAGTTAAGGTTCTTTATTTTTTAGAACAGTTTAAGGTTCATAGCAAAATTGAGGAGAAGATACAGAGATTTCCAGTATACTCCCTACCCCAATACATGCAGGGCCTCCTCAATTACCAACATCCCCCACCAGACTGGTACATTTGTTACAGCTGACCTACATATAGACATCATAATCACCCAAAGTGCATGGTTTTCATTACAGTTCAGTCTTGGTGTTGTACCATTTATGAGTTGGACAAATGTATAATGTCATCATTAGGGTATCATGCAGAGTATTTTCACTGCCCTAAAAATCCTTTGTGCTCTGCCTATTTGTATCTTCCCCCTTTCCCAACCACAAACAACAACTGATCTTTCTACTGCCTCCATAATTTTGCTTCTCCAGAATGTTGTATAGTTGGAATCATACAGTATGTAGTCTTACCAGATTGGCTTCTTTCACTAAGTTATATGCATGAAAGTTTCCTTCATGTCTTTCCATGGCTTGATAGCTCATTTCTTTTTCACCCTGGATAATATTCCATTGTCTAGATATTTATTTATCTCTTCAGCTAGTAAAAGACATCTTGGTTGCATCTAAGTTTTGGCAATTAAGAATAAAGCTGCTGTAAACATCCCTGTGCAGGTTTTTGTGTAAACATAAGTTTTTAACTCCTTTGGGTAAATACTAAGGAATGTGATAGTGTGGTAATCATATGTTGAAGGTATGTTTAGTTTTATAAGAAACTACAAGATTTTGCACCCTTTTAAGCCGAAGGACAGAAGGTCCCAGTGGGCCTGGCGCTGAGACTTTCCTGCACTTGGCTTGCCTTGACGGTATGCTGCCAGGGTACTTGAAGCCCCTTTGACTCACAGAAATGCTCTTCTCTGACCTACCCCTAAAAGCCATACTCAGAAGCAGAAAATACAAAGCACCCTCTCTCTCTGACTTTGCCTCCACTGGACATCCATGTCTGGTCCATGCTAGAGCCCTACCAGCTGCCTGGCAACAAGCTGTATGTTCACATGTCACTTTCTGGGCCGGTCCCACTGACACCCCAGCTCACCGAAGGGGCTTTATAGGCACTTAGGGAGGCTGCCACAGCCGGTGGTCTTGTGGCTCAGCGTGGCTTCTCTCCCCCTGGAGCCTATCTGTAGTGGAGGTCTTGCCGTGCCTACATTAGCTGAGTCTGTGCTTGCTCTCTAGTTTTCCAGACTATTTAGAGATATATACAGAGGTTGTAAAACTATAAAGAAAAGCAAGGAATGATTAACAGAAAAACCTGGATGGTTGTTACTTTGGAGATGAGGGAAGATAATGTCATGGTGTGGGGTAAATTGGGGGTCCCAAAGCAGTGGTGATTTTCAGTTTCTTTACCTGAGTATTGATGCACAGGTGTAACATCATGCTGAAGGGAACAGCTAACACAGGGCCTAAAGGCAGGAACGAACTGCGTGCATTGGAGAATTAGAGATGGCAGAAGTGCCTGGATCTAATGAGAGAGGGAGGAGGCAGGGGCCAGATCATGAAAATCCTTGTCAGTAAGGGTTGGGGTTTAATTCCAAGACTCTAGGAAGCCACTCAGGGGTCTTAAGTATGAGGCAGACGTGGACTAATTGATGTTTGAGAGATATCACTCTTGTCAGCTTAAAGCACACAGTATGGTAGGATGCCCAGGGCAGGATAAAGAAGACCAGTAAGAGGCTGTTGCATTTGTTCAGGCAAGAGATGATGTGGACTGGAGTAAGGGCACGTCCCTGTACATGCAGAGAAGTGGGAAGACTCTTATTTGGAGCAGCTCACTGACCCCAGTGGGAGCTGAGCCTGCGGTCATCCCCATCATCCTCCATGGTAGTAACAAGGGCCACCAGACTCAGGCCCCATTTTGAACATGTCACTCTTCTGTGAATTGTATAGAAGAAAGATTCTTAATCATGTGCTTCATCTTACACCTCAGTCTCTTATTTTTATACCTCCTTTATCACTTACTTACTGAAACCCCTCAGACTTCATCAAAACCCAGGCAACAGCTTTGCTTCAGCCAGTCAAACCCACCAAACCTCCTACAGTCAGGGTCACCATCTCTGGCTCAGGTCAGGTGTTCTGAAACAAATAGAGGTTCAACTCTACACCATTTGGGATAAAGCAGATTTTAATCTGGGACATCATAAGCATTTGGTCGCACCAAAAGTAAGAGGACAGTCTGTAAATACTGTATAGGTTAAAAGCATTTGCTCTAGACTCAAGTCGCATGGTGTGAGTGTGAGTTCAAGGTCCGGAAAGAGCTATCTGACCTTCAGAGGGTAATTCGGTCTCTCCATATCTCAGTTTTTTCATGTTCAAACTAGTAAATAATACCCATCCCTATCCTTATAGTAATAAAAGGGAAAATCCACATAAAGGAATCAGAGAATGGTCTGACACATGATCAAGTATGCAGTCAATGTGAACTGTTAGTGTCATTTTAGCGAGCATGTACATTCCTGAGAATTTTTAATAACGTATTTCTGGGATGAACTTTGAGCACTTTGCAGATTTTTTTTACAACACTGTATTTCAAGTTCTCTTTTCGTAGTGAAGAAAACTGAAGTGAGGAGTTAAGTGGTTCTCAAGATCAGACAGCACAGAGTCATGGAATATTAGTTCAAAAGAGGCCTGACTGTTCAATACTGGCTCGCTGAGGACTTCATAAACACCTGAGGAGCTTTTAGAAACTAGTAATTCTTGAATTTCACCCTCGGGGATTTTGCTTTAATTTTTGTGGACTGGAACCCAAGCATCAGTATTTTTAAATGTTCCTTAAGGAGAGTCCAGTGAACAGCTAGGGTTAAGAACCATTAACCCACTAAAATTCATTGTAGATAAGAAATTGAGGTTCTCTGTGACTGCGTGTCTGGCTCCAGCTAGTTAATGTTAAAGATAGGATAGATTCTGAAAAGGGAGGTGGTCTGAAAATTCTGATAAGTTAACTAATAAAAGGAACATTTCATGGTGAGATATGTCTCTTAAGAAAGAACATGACTTAGCCTGGTCTTCAAAAGAGAAGCCAGTGGTCTACAAGGAAGCCTGAATGTGGGATTCAGAGAAGCTGGCTTAGCCGGGGCATAACACTGCCCTATCTGAGACCTTTAACAATGTATGCCTCACGCACTAAATGCCCTCCTGTTCTGGGTAAATATCCACCAATGTTTACCTGATGATGATTCCCACATGAGAGAAAGAGGGCCTCATTATCAGGACCCTTTTAGACAGGTCCCCTGCCTCACCCACTCTGTTAGTGTTTGTTGTTTTCTTCACCCTCTACTCCTCCTGCACCACCTCAGTTTGGGAAAAAAAGTGACTCTAAAATAGATACTGGTCTCTACCCTTCCCTAATTTCCTGCTCAGAATCAGTGTACAAATAAGATCATTCAAGGTCTTCAAACAGAGTGCTCTGAAGACTCATTCCTCTGACAAGTGATCACCCCTGAGGACCCCCTCCCTGCCAGGTGTGAAATGGTGATAGTAATCAACACTGTCTGTGGGAGAAAGGTGTCTACTACCCAATAGTTCTCACATCCAGCCTCACTACAGTGTAAAGTTTCAAAATACGTCCAGTTATTTTAAAAGAATGCTATGCAATGCCTTGCAACGTTTGCTGAAGAAGTTGGCAGAATCAAACAGTGACGGACCTGGTGTCTATTATTAATCCTAGTTTACAGGACTCTCCTTCTCAAATGAACAAAAGAAAAATCTGTTGGACTTGTTTACTAATTATCTGACTTGTACAGTTATATACACAGTCTAAGATGAATGGTGTTTCTGATATAGGACTGCTAAATTATGCAGCTTTCAGTTTTTTCATGACAAAGTAAAATATTTTCAATTTTTTCATATTGAATGATTATTCAGCATTCTAATGTCCATGTATTTTAATCTGAAGCAATAATAGGGGAAAGGATGGGGGAAGGAGAAAGAAGTGTTGTTCAACTGAAGTTGAAGCAAGTTTCAAGACATGTTATCTGATCTGTGTTAACAATTAGGAAAGACTTATGATGAAAAAGGGGAGTTGGAGTAAAAGGAAGTGTATACCAAGCATGAAAACCACTTTTAAACATCCTGTTCTGAATGTCAGGACCATTTTTATGATGTTCATTTCTACCTAGTAGAATTTGAAGGAACCTTGGGGATTATTGAATCCATTGTTGTTTTATGGATGAAGAAAGCAAGATGGGGAAGTTGTGTTTCTTGCCCAAGATCCCAGAATTATTCTTTTTTAGGTAAAATTGCTTTCAACCTGTGTTTTTAGATTGGATATAATTTTTCAGCAACACATCCCTCAAGTAAGTCAAGGTGTGCCAATGAAAGACCATATTCATAATCTCAGAAAGTAGAAATTTCCTGCTTTGACTTGGTGGAAGTTCAAGATTCATTAATAACTCCCATCAACCTTTGCCAACTTCCAGACTCAGGAAGCTTCAGATAAAGTTATAATTCATCCAGCTCAAAGTGTACCTGCAATTTAACAAAATTTTCCCCTACTCATATTAGTAGACCAGCTTACCAAAAAAGACAGTAATCTGAATGAATAGAAAACATATATCTAGTTATCTCAATTTTTCATGACATTTGAAAGAGCTGTCTTACTATTTATTACCAATTTCTTTTTTTAAATTACTATACAATTTACATAATATGGTGCACAAATATTAAGTGGACAGCTTGATGAATAGTTATATATATATACATCTTTTAGCCACCACAAAGATCAAGATATAGAACTTTTCTAGCATCTGAGAAGGCTAACTTATGTACCTCCCAGTCTATAGTAATTACCACTCTTCTGACCTCTGTCATTATATGTTCATAGGTAAGCTGTACATGATTTCAGGAATGGAATCATACATATGTCTTCTTTTGTGTATAGCTTCTTTAATTCTATCTTAAGTTTGAGATTGATCCATGTTGTTGTGCATATCAGTACCTTGGTTTTTTCATTGTTGTGCTGTACTCCGTTGTGTGGATTTACCATGATCCATTACCCATTGTATTGTTGATGGACATCTGAAATGTTTCTAGAGCTTTGGGATATCATGAAGGAAGTGGTCATAAACACAGATGGCTTTCATTTCTATTGAGTATATACCTAGGAGTGGAATTCTTGGGTCTTTTTACTTTGTTTTTCTTTGTGTCTTCTTTTTTAGCCCTTGACCATAACCTCACCTTTCTTAGTTGTCACATGAGTCATAACCATGTACCTCTCTTTAGTCATGACAGGTATTTCAGGTGGCAGATTTCACAACTTAAAGTGGCTCACCAGCAGAGTAACATCTTTCATGGTTCACTACCTGTGGCATCCCTGACGGGTCTTTCTCGTTTTCTTGTCTCTAACTTCCTGTCATATATATTCTGACAGACATCTAGGAACTGACTTTGTATCTACTCCTCATGGAGATAGTGTGGTATATTAGAAAAGTACTGGGTCAGAGTCAGGAGACCGTTTTGATATCTGGGCTAGATTTCTGCTTTCTAGGCTGGAGGCTATGGAGTAAATCACATCACTTCTCTCACCCTCACAGGGTTCATTTGTATCAATAGTTTCCAACCCTGGCCATAAGTCAAAACCATCTGGGTGATTTCAGTGTTCATTTTTGTTATAAAAGTGATACATGTTAATGAAAAAAGATAAAATAATGTTAAAGAGTGTAAAATCAAAAGTAAAATTCCTCCCCCCACAGTTTGTACAATCACTTATTCCTCTAACTTAGAAATTCCTTGGAATTGTTCTTAACTTTCAAAATAAAGATCCCTGAGCCCTAGACATAATGAAGCAGAATCCCCAGAGTCCTAGGAATTTGCATTTTTTAAAAAGCTTCATAATTGATCTAGATAGAATTTCAGGTTTGGGAATGAATTCCTTGTCTAAATAATGCCTCAGATCTCTTCCAGTAAAATCCATTCCCACCTCCTCAGAATTGTATGATTTAAGTTTGCCAGCTGCTGACTGGATTGGCCCAAAGCATAACTGCAGTGGTTTCATTTTGACCCCTTCTTATTCATGCCTTCTCTCCTCACTTTCAACTGCTCAACGTCCTCACTTAAAAATTTTCTTAACTCTTTGGCCCTCACAGTGAAACTTTAGTAGTTGGAAGGCAGTGACTTATTCCATTAAAGCTCTAGTTGATTTTTGGTTAATCTCATAAACCAATCAGTATTAATGAATTTGCTAGCTAGTAAGTGTATTACCTTTCCCAGGCGACATAATGCCTTATGCTAAAATGTACATTTCCGTAAAGTCTTTCACCAGTAGCATGGAGTTTGGGGGCTCCTTACAGAATATCCAGGGAGTTGTTTTTAATCAGGCAAGCTTTCAGATAAAATCCATATACATAAACGTTTGTCCATGTCTATCATCACTAATATTACTCTGCTCAAGTATCTGAAAAAGCACATGGTTAAAATCTATAGATATTAACTGACACAAAAGAAATTGCTAGGAATTTAAATCACAGTTAAGTAAAGTGGTTGCTAGCCATTAGTTAGTAGGAGAAAAAGGTCTATTTGGATAAACTGTCCAGTCCAAATTACACTATAGAACAACTGACCTCCCAGGCCTTCTGCTACCCAAACCACATGATGGAAGGAACAGCAGGAGAAGAAACCCTAGATATAAGCACTGTGATTAAAAAGGAAACTGTGAGAAGTCAATAAAAATGTGTCTTGCTAGTCCAAAGACAGAGAAGTAGGAAAACATAGAACTCAAGTCATAGTACCTGATCCATCAAATAATGAGTACACAATAATTCTATTTTGAGTGTATATATAGAGCATTTCTTCTGTAAAGTCAAAGAATGGTTATATCTTATATCTGTTACTCAAAAATAAATCCTATCTAGAGAAAAGGGCCATATCCCTTCATTTTATTTGTCTTTGAAAAACTAAAATGATAAAGGGTTAAATACTTTTTCTAAGTTTAAACGGCAAAATCTGGATGAATATCCAACTGTCCTGAGTTCTAAAGTAGACCGTGTGATTTACATAAATATTGTATTTATTACATTATTTGTGGATTGTGTGCCCATGTGAGTGTGTATTACTTGGAGGGGTGGCTAGTATTGCAGTGAAATATACTGGTGGGCCTGGAGAGCACGTACACATTCGTAGGTTCACAACTTCATAATCTCCTTCACTTGGGGATCCTTGCCTTGAACACTCCTGTTCTGCCTTGATTATCTCCATCTTATTCTGTGAGGCTTTGCTCAGGTCTTCCTTTTCCTGACAACTCTGAGCTGGATATCTCTTTTCCTTTCTCCCACGGTTCCCTGTGCATAATGGGCTCCTTTCTGGGCTCCTACCACCTTGATCTGAAATGATCTGTGGTTACAGCAGCCTCTTGACTAGGCTTTAGGTGGTGCAGGGAGTTTGTTCACTGTTGCACCCCTGTTGCGTAGCACAATGCCTGGCACAGTGGCGACGTCCAGTCAGTACTGACAGTACTGTTCTTTGAATGTCCCATTGGTATCCCAGTAACTAAATCTTCATTTAAACCACCCATATACAAAGTTCATGCTCTGTGGTTGAAAAAGTTCCAGTACAACTTAAGTTAGCAAAATTTCCATTACTTTATCATCTCATCTAATTCAGCATTTCCCATTTTGGCATTCCACGGAGTTGTTTTCTGAGAGATGCTATTAAGTAAGAGTTCTGTGTTGGAAACGTGTCTTTCAGCCTAGAGAGACAGCTAGGTTAGTGGCAGTAGCACACAGGTGCCAGAGGCCAGCTGCCAGCCCCACGGGGGGTGATTATCTCACCACTCTGTTTTCATCCCCTCTTCCTCCGTTAGAGAGGATGCATAGAGTCCTCTCTCATCAGGTTGCTGTCGGGATTTACTTAGTAGTAAGTACACAAAGGGTTTAGAATACACAGGAAGTGCTCAGAAAATGGTGGCTACTATTATTAAATGAAGTTACATAATTTTTCTTTCTTTTTTTTTTTTTTTTGTTTGCTGTAGGACAGCTCATGGCCTTTAATATGATAAATGTCATTAATATGCTTACCTGAATCTCCAGATAAGCAATATTTCCCTAATTTATTTGAAAGACCTACTAGAAAATCCCAGAAGTAATTCACCTTGGAATATACTTTAGGAAATTCCTATTTTATCAATTTAAATTCATAATAACACCTTCTGAACCAAAATTGGGATACAGGTTTGACAAGTGTAAGATGTAGCCTGGGGCATTGGGACATAGTATTTGGAACAAGGACTGTTCTAGCAGACAAGCAGACAAGTAAATAAGACCTATGTATTACTGCATTTAAAAGTATTTCTTTTTAAAAACTTTGAAGTGCAAATTAAATGACTTTTATTGATTCTAAAGTGAGGACTGCAAATATTGTTCAAATAAAAAACCAACCAGGCTTCATGCATCACTTTTGAATATAGTTGGAGAATATTACTGGATTATGACAAAGGGCTGGACTTCCTTATTCAAAAACTCATACAATTTATCTTACTTGTGAGGCATCTGATAAGAACTTCCTCTAGGGCCAGGAAACTTTTCAAGTATGAAATATTTGAAAGGCGGGGTTAAAGAAGGAAGTAACTGACTTACACAAAAAAGAGGAACGAGTTCTAAGCCAGAGCGAGTTTAAAACATAACCAAAAGAGCAAAACGGTGCTTGGCATTCAAATCTCAAGGTGAGTAAGAACCTGATTTAAGCTGTTTGGGTAATAAAAACTGTATTTTAAAAAAAACCTAGCTCATTTTAAATAATTAATGACTTTATTTTATCAAACAGTGTAGAAAAATTGCCATAGGTGGCCATTGGGTGAAAAACCAATTTACAAACTGAGAGTGACATTCCTGTTTCTTTACCAGTATGTAGGCTCACAAGTATAAGATTATGCTTCATTGTTGCCTTGTTTTCCAAACAGAAGGGCAATATCTGATTTGAAAATTTCAGAAGTTTGTCAACAATTTGTGATTTTAAGACAAATGAATAATTGTCAGGTAACCTGTTGGAATTATTTTCCAAAACAAAAGCAAATAGTCTTCTTTCAAATTGGGCAAAGTGAAACTTGTAAGTTATATTTGTCGGACTCTTGTTTAACATATGTCTTCATTCTAGTAGGTCTTTGCTTATTTCCCGCAGGTTTTTTCCTAATAAGTTATTCTGAAGAAAGGGAAAGGATGCATTTATTTTCCTGTATAACGTCTCCTTGTCTTTATCTCAGTGAACACTTTTTTTTGACAATTTTAATATTGAGAATGTACTAGAATGTCTACTCTACATAGAACAACACTGATTATAAAAATTAATCCTCCTCTTAGAAAACCAGAGAACAATTTATTACCTTATCCTTAGGAGATTATAGTTAGCTTTCCCCACTTCTGTTGTAGTCCCAGCACCTTTTAAAAAGCTGATTAGTTTTGATCAATATTTGAATTTAGTTCATATATGTTGGCAAATATTTGCTTAACTGAGTAATCATTTATACTGTAAAATATCTTACATATGGTCAGTTCTCATCTGTTACAAAAAGGAATTGGGGTCCTCATGGTTAAAGTCACTTGCCAAACCTTTGCCCTTGAATACAAGCAGTGTCTGGCCTTAGAGAAGGAGGGAACCTACAGACCTTCCAAAGAGGTTAAAAGATGTCACGATCTGGGATGTCTGTCCTATAGTTTCATCAAATACATTTTACAAGTTAATTACATGTCATATTTCATTTGTATTTCCTTTGAAATGCCAAGTTGAAAAGTTGTACAGTGATGTATTCCAACCTTGAACAAATTCAGAAAAGTTCACTGTTGTACATGAATATTCACTGGGAGTAAGGCACAATTTCCTGTATTCTCTTTTTTCCTATTATCATTACGGTTGTTATCTTAATGCAGGTTGCTCTATTCATTAACAAATATTTAATAAATTAGCTATTCTGTGTCTAGTACTGCTGCTAGTAATATAGATAAATAAGATGTGCTTCCCAGCCCTCAAGAACCTCAGAGCTAATCAAGCTATAAAAATTTAGTGATGGATGTGCTTGATAAACATTTATAAAAACTTAGGTAAGAATAATATTGGGGGGAAAGTTTTATTTGAGTCCAGAATTAATCACTTCTTAGTTGTTAAAGAAGTTATTTAACTTTTTTAATCCTCTCTTCTCATACATAAAATAGGTTTAACAGTAGTATGTATTTCACATGACAGCTGTGCATGGTAGGGTTAAATGAGATAATGCATGTGTAAGTGTTTAGAAGATGACCCCAAATACCTAAATATTATTGATGTTGACATTCAATAGATGATGCTAATCACCCCATATGCACTATTAACAATAGTGGATGACTATAGTTAACAATACTTATTGTATACTAAAAGTTGCTAAGAGCATAGATCATAAAAGTTCTCATCACAAGAAAAAAATTATAACTGTGAGTAATGGATGTTAATTAAATTTAGTGTGATAATCAATTCACAATATATACATATATCAAATCATCATGTTTTATACCTTAAACAGATACAATGTTTTATGTCAATTATATCAATAAAACTGGAAGTGGACATTGAGATTTGCAGATACTACTACTATATATAAAATAAATAAACAACAAGTTTATACTGGACCGCACAGGGAACTATATTCAATATCATGTAGTAACATATAATGAAAAGGAATATGAAAATAAATATATGTATGTATATGTATGACTGAAACTTTGTGCTGTACACCAGAAATTGACACAACACTGTAAACTGACTATACTTCAATAAAAAAAGAAAAATAAATTTAAAAAATAGAAAGCTAAAAAACTGGAAGAAAACAACGACAAGAACAATACTGGATGTAACTATTTCTGTGTCTAGGCTAAAATGATACAGTAATAATGTTTTGATAAAAATCATAATAGAACACTTGGTCTTGTTGAACACTGCCAGTTCCTCTCCTCTTTGCCATTTTAAAACATCGACAGATAACACTCTAAAATTATCTTAATTGAATGAAAGTTAAATGCTGAAAGTTGTGAGAAGACTAGTGACAGGAAGGCTTTCCAATTTTGTTTTAAATATTTTGGTTTCAGGTATTTTGTGTTACATCAAAGAGCTCTTTTCTTCTAAGTACATACTATACCTTTTATGTCTTGAATTTTAAACTATCAACTTAAACTAATGACTCCAAATCTCAGCATCTAAGTTTATTTAATCATTCATTCAATAAATATTGATTGTCTCTTCTGTAGTAGGTGTCATGCTGTTCTCTAGGAGTGTACAGAGGAAAAGACCCGATCTCTGTCCACAATTTAACCAGGTAGGGAGACACACAATTTCCTATAATTGAGGTTGTCATGCTGTAACAGAGAATTGACTCATTAATATGGGAATACAGAGTAAGGCATGATTAAGGAAAGGCATGGTGCCTGACCATACAAAGAGGGACAGGCAAGGCTTCACAGGAGGGGATGATGGTGATGGAAATGACTGCACATGTATACTCTGGTCCCTTTCCTCCCATTGCATTCAAAGCATTATCTTTCTCTTGAAATTATCAGCCTTATTGTCAAAAACTATGTTGCAATCTAAGTGATAAAACTACTCAGGCTGCTGCAGGGACAGGCTCTTAATTTTAACTCTTTTTCCCTCCTCACAACAGCTAGTGCTGTATTCTATACTGAAGGAAGAACTCACTAAATGTTTATACTTAATGTAGTAATAGAAATTGGTGGATCTTTTTATTATGCTATGTAATAAATATGGAATTAAAATGTTTTCAATTTATAGCAGGCAGCTGGATGGCAAATCGTTCAACCTTCCCCTTCTTGAGTTTTCTACTCTGCTGTTATCTTCTGCCCATTTGTGCTTCATTGATAGAAAAGGAAGTGAAGCTGAACAAAATTCCCCCTGACACAGTGCAGTTATACAATAATAATTATATAATCATCAGATACAAGAACTATCTTCTCTCCTCTGATGACATCAGGACTTCATCAAATGATTTTCTTTCATATCTGAAACAGAAATGCCTAAGCGAGCTTCCGGCTCTTTTGAACCATACCCTGCAAAGAGTTACATCGGTCTGCACCTGTGAATTCAGTAAGGGCTACACCATACTATCAAACGACACCATTAGTGCGAAAATGCTGGAAAGCTGTGGAAATGCTTCAGTGGCCATTCCTATAGGAATTTCCCTCCTTTTACTGTTGGTGATCTGTGGAATTGGGTGTGTTTGGCACTGGAAACACCATAATACAATGCAAGGTTTCTTACCGAGGTTTTTGCAGAGGAGAAAAAGCAGGAGAAAAGACTATTCTAAAACACTCCCTTTGAGTCCCCAGGTTATCAGCTCAAGGTATAAAATCTCAGTTCAAACTCAAGACCACAGCTCTGCTGGGGTGGACGCTAACATAGATGACGACTATGAAAATGTGGAAAGGGGTCCTCCTAAATCAAAAGAAGACACCAATAAGGAACTATATGAAAACACTTGGCAGACCAATTTCGAGGAGCATATCTATGGAAATGAGACACCATGTGCCTATTATAACTTCCAGAAGCCTAGCACTTCTGAAGCCCCACAAGAAGAAGACGTATATATTCTTCCAGATTCATATTAAATTTTCCACATGGGGGTTTAGTTATTAGAGGATAAATATTCACTGGGACTTGTGCTGATATCATTATTAGTCAAGTTCTTCTGATTGAATTTAATCTCCACCCTTCTGAATCTTCTCTGTGTATCACCGGGGATTAATTCCAGAGATCTTCTCCGCCCTCCTTGCCCTGGATCAATTCCACATTATGTTACATTGATTCTTTCTTCTAAATGTGACTTGTTATCTTTCTCTTCTTTTTCTGTCTCCACAGTCTTTGTCTGTCACAGTCTGCCAACTAGCCTTTCTGGCTCAAGTTTCTACACACTCAGTAATGCTGCTCCAGCCCCAGGATGCTGCCAGATTTATCTTCAGAAAATATTCCCAATGACCACATCACTCCTTTGTTCCAAACCTCTTAATGTCTCCTCTTTGTAAAAGATAGAACACTCATAATTCTAACTCCAGAATTCATGATTTTCCACAGTTGGTTCAAATTTACTTTTCCAATGACTTCTACTAATCCCTCAAATTCTCTGCTCTCATCAGAATCATCTCAAAACCTGCCAAATGCATCCCTCCTCCACAGCTTTGCGTAGGCCTGCCTTGGCCATAACTTCTTACACAAGTCTTCTGAATCATTCCAGACCTGAATTTACCTTTTTCTGATGTCCTATAGATTTTGTTGCCTGTGCATTTCTTTGGGAAACATGAATGTTTGCAATGACATTTTATTACTTAATGTCATATGAGAATGTCCTAAATTATCTCCTTAAATAGTAAGAAACTGCCTAATCACATTTTGGCCCCAATGCCTAGACCATCTTATGAGGCACTCAATACTGTTCATTTGACAAGAATTGGATTGTACGTTTTGCTAAGTTGTTTTGAAAAAAAATGAATAAATTCATCCATCCAAGGAATATTTATTGAGTACCTTCTATTTTCTTCTTACTGTGCTCTGCATCTGGAGGCGTAAAATAATAAAAAGAAAGACATGGGTCCCGAACATGTACTGTCAAATAGGAAAGAAAAGACAATAAATAAATACTATACCATTTATTAAGCTATGATACATCCTCTCTAAACCCACCCTTGCATGTGCTGCTGTAAATTGCTCAGACTGGAACTCTGCAAGCTATATTTTCTCTTTGCCGGGTGGATCTGTGTTAAGGTCTGTCAATAGGAGGCAGTAAGGAAGACTGGTAGGCAGTAGGAAGCAAAAGGGGCTTGGTCCTTCTTGTTCTCCTTTTGTCCTGAGACGTTACTGTTGTCACTTAATTTACTCCAGCATCACTGGTTGGTTGCAGTTTCTAGTTCCTTCTAGCACTCCCAGAACCAGCTCCTTTGCACCTTGTCAGAGATGCCAGCACCAGCCAGGCAGCACCCTTTCCTGGTATCTGAGAATCAGCTCTCCAGGCCCTCCTCCAAGCTCCCAAGGGACTGGCAGGAAACAAACAAGCTCTGGGTCCCATCCCTGTAGGGCACCTCCTCCTAATTTCTGATAATCCCTGGTCTAGGTAGGGTGGCTGTTTCCTGCACCTCTGGGGTACCTCAGTGTCCTCTTTTTGTCTTGTCAGTCTACCAATATTTTTTAGCTAATGCTTTATATTCAGTTCTCTCTTTTAAAACAAACTCGTATGGTTTGTTTTCCCAAGTTGACCCTGAATAATACAAATAAAAATGGCATAGTAGGTGTTGTGAAGGAAAAAAAAAGCTTTCTGGTTTTGAGAACAATGGAGTGGGGGAAGGGAGAGGATTTGGATTTTAATAAGATGGCTCAAAGGGGCCTCTTTAAGGACACACTTAAGCTGAGGCCTCAGGGTAAAGGGGTTATCCGAGTAAACGTGGCAGGGGACAGGGATGGGACCAGCATGTGAAAAGAATCTGAGGCATGGGGGAGTTTATGGTACTCTGGGAACTCAAAGGAAGCCATGATGGCTGGAGCTTAGTTGAGGGTGCACTGAAATGACACCTGCTACGTTGGTAAAGGAGGGAATCATAGACGATGCATTTCCTTTGGGTCTTGGTCAGTGGCTTAGACTCAAATATGGGTGCAAATGGAATCTAGTAAACGTTTTAAGCAGAGGAGTGATGTGATAACATTTACTTTACTTTGTAAAGAGCTACTGGGTTGAGAAATGACTCGAAAGGGTCCAGGTGGAAGTGGGTAGGACAGTGAAGAATATTGTTCTCTTGACCTCTAGATTGGTCCTGGAGCAGATGGTCATTTTTGAAGTCTCAAAGAGGAAATTTTTTGCTAGAATAATCAATATTCATGCCTACCTAGTGCTCAATCATAGGAGCTGTAAATAGCCTGACAGAAAGACCACCAGAGCATATCTATGTCTTGGTAGGACCCTGGGGATCAGGCAGGAATGAGTGGGGCAGGTAATCCAGAACAGCTGAAGTGCTGTTATTTTAAGGGAGGTGTGAGCCGCAGCACTGAGGTGACAAGCCACAGGTGGGTGCTGGAGAAGCCACCTTAAGTGTCTGGTCTAAGCAGTAACTGGGAGGCGGTAAAGCAAGGTTTTCAATGGGTTAAGCGAAAGCCCATTTGCCATGGAGGTCACTAATAGACTGGGATAGATTACTCTACCCCAGTATTGGCGTATATTAATATTACCTTTATGTTGAATTGTAAGTCAGATTGAAGTGAAATGTTGCAGGTTGCAGCCTGAAAGCAAGGTCAAGAAGCCAGGTGCGTGCTGTTGCTGGATGCTGGCCATGAAGTTTAACAGAGACTAACTGCAAGTCACAGGATGTGAACGCGCCTGCGTTTCTGTGAGTACCTACCAAAGCCACCATCATTATACCGATGCTACTGTGTCCCCTACCCCCAACATCCTTCCTCTTTTAATTGTGGTACATGCGGTTTGTTTTGCTAATAATATAACACAAATTGCTGCTCTCAACTGACGTAGACAAACCTTGTTCTCTTTAGTTCTCGAGGACAATTTTCACTTTTGAGATTTTTAAGAAAACAGAGGAATATTGTAACAAAGGCTGCAGACAGTGGGTAGAAAGTTGAAAGGGGAGGTGGGGAAGGAGAAGAAGGAAGAGGAGGCAGAGAGGGGAAATGAAAGAAGGAGGGAGAGAAGAGAAAATGGGAAGTAGGAGAGGGGATGGGGAACAGAGAGTGTGTAGTAAAGAGGGAAGGTGAGTGTCCTCGTACTTTACTCCCTCCCTTGTCCTGTCACCCCCAAGAATTGCTAGGAAGGTAAGTAGACATAGAAAGAAGGCAGAAGTTGCCTGCCTTTACTACCTGATTACCTTGTTGGGTGTAGATGATAACTGGCTACTAGCAAACACAGGGGTAATTGACATATCTTTGTGGGGGGAAGTTTACTTATATGCTCACTAGCCTTCTTGCCTGTCCTCAAAGTTGTCTGAATTTAGGGACCTTACATTCTCTCCACCTTGAATGCTCTTCCCTCAGACATTCACATTGGGACCTCCTCATTTCTTTTGTTTCTTTGGTCCAAAGACAGCTACTCAGAGCTGATAACCCAACCTGAAATGACCCCCTACCGTTTATCTCAGACCCTTTACCTTGTTTTAGTGTCCTTCACAGCACTTACCACCACCTGGCACGTGTTTGTATGTGTTTATAATCCTTTGTCTTTCCCTAGAATGTAAGCTCCCTGAAGGCAGAAACATTTTCTGTCTTACTTCCTGCTTGATTGCCAGGACTTTGCTTGTAGGAAATTCTCAGTTATGTTTGCTAATCAAATCACTAAGGTTTGTTCCTTGAAGACTAACATTTTTAGTGAAATTGCTGAAGTATTTTGGAAAACAGTATAATAGGAAGAGTTGTGTATGTTATTTTGAACATCACTAATATGCAAGGCTCTATTAAGCCAGGTTTGTATATAAATTCAGTGCCATACAACTTCTTTGCCATTTCAGTCCACAGGAGCTTTGTTCCTGAGACCCCAGTCAGTGGGGCCAGGTGGTGCCACGTCTGGCAGCACGGGGGCAGAGCTCATCAGGCACTTAGCCAGTGGGGAGATTGGACATGGGGCTCTGAGGAGAAGAGGGAAAGGAAAGAAACCAAGAAGGGGGAAGACGATGCCTGTTTCCATGTGTTTAACTGCTCTTCTAAGCCACAATAACCAGTTTTTACAATTTAGGGAGTGGTCAGTCAGTCCAGCATTCCCTTTTGAGTGCTTATGTGATGTGAGCGTGTGCAGCCTGGTATGTATTCTTGCTCCCTCTTTCCCCTTCTCAGCTCCTTCACAAGTTCGGTTTCTCTTGTGGACACATTCAGTGCAGGGTTCTTTAATGAGGCTTCCCTTGGCTTCTGGCTCCTTCTCCTCATACTCCTTCCCTAGGAGACTTAAATATTTATGCACAAACTCTCCTGCCCCATTGTCCTTTTGAAGCATTTCACCCACATAGCTCACCTTCTGATGCTTATTTCCCTATGTCCTTCAGACATCTGAAATTCAGCATGGGCCAAACTGATGGCTAGGGATGAAGGTTTGGATGTCACTCAGAAATCGAGATAGAATTAGTGATGGAATCAGAGAAGGCTGGGAGATGAAGGGAAGGTATCCATTGCACAGGTTGCTTGCTAGTGATTTCAAAAGCTAACAGTTGAGAATGTCCCAGTGTCAAAAACAATGGTCTCAAAATATCATGGTATCAGTGTACCACGTACTGAGTAGCTACATCTTCAACATCCATGCCTGGCTCAAACAAACAAGGTTTGTCCTGTGATTCTCAGTCACTGAATTCAGGTGGTGTCACATATGGAAAACTGTGTATCTTTCTGCTCTTCCCCTGACTTCTGAGTGATGAGCTCTGAAACATAACACTGTGTGTTTAGTAGCAAGAAGGGACCCAGGGCTTGCTGGCGTCAGGCTAGGGGGCTTGTCAGATCACTACAAGTGAACGGCTCAGTAGTAATACTTACTTCATTTACTTCAACATTTTTGTTTGTTACTTATTTATTTTTAAATCTTTTTAGGATCACTACATTGAGCTGGACCTAAAACTCAATGGTTAATGGACTAAATCAAAAAAGCACAGACTGGGGATTTTAGAATTTGTCCACTTTGAATGAATGGATATCTACCGATATCCCTGCAATGGATAGGAAGATTGCAGATAGATCTTGAATAAAAGCACCTTCTGGTTGATGCTTATAGTTGGGTAGACAGGAAGTTGCAGAACATCAATATCATGAAATTGTAACAAGTGATTCTAATGATCTAGTCACAAATACTTATCAAGTGACTGAAAGAACACTGGAAATTCAGCAGAGGGGTTTGTGGTTAGAAGGTGTGGGGCAGACCCTGTTTCTGCATTCAGTGGGCATATGCATACTAAGGAGTTCTGATGCTTACACAGGCTTCTAGAATGTATTAGGATAATGGTGTGATAGGGAAACACCTGGTGTATTGGACAACTAACTAGGCTTGGGGTTAAGAAACAGACCTGGAGGACAGTTAGGAGCTAGCCAGACAAAGAGGCTGAGGGAATGATGTTTCAAAAAAAAGGGACAACTTATGTGAGGACCCAGAGTAAAGAGTGTGTTCAAGAGTCAAAGGAAGATAAATACCACTTAAGTGTAGAGGGTTGGTGGAAAAGGGCAAGAGGAGGGTAGTACCTATAAGTAAAGGTCAGCCAATACAGGACAAGTTGAGAAGTTTGGGCTTTATCCTGACCAAGCTGAGATATGCAGCTATGATAGCAGAATATGGCCATGGAGGGCACAAATGACATTGATTTTTCCAAAAACCATAGGGTATTACAAGTGAAGAATTTCCAGGCTACAACAGAATATGAGAAGCAAGAGTCTGAGGTTCAGGATATAGGAATTAATTTCAAGAAGCACATGTCTATGATACATGATATATGCTACAATAAGCAGTGCTCTCCAGTGTTTTTTTTAAGGCTCTCATAGCTTTTAATTTAAATTCAGCTCCTGTAGTTTTGCATTTTGTAATTCTCCCAATTGAGATGGGAATTAAGCAAATGAGAGAGGCTCAAACAAAAGGAAGCACAGAAGATGGTAAATTGCCAGATGCAATCAAGGCTGGTGAAGGTGTGACGGCAGCTATTGACCTATGCTGTTGCCATGGAAACAAGCGCTCTGTGGTTCTGGAGTGCTTTCCTTTTTAAGGATAGATTGGCTGGAGTGAATGGTTAAGACTACAAATTATGGGAGTCGGATCATCCACTGCCACATGTAGTCTAAATTCTTGTCAGTGACAGAGACAATATCTAGCTGAGTCTGAGGTGAACTCCCCAGAAGTCCAGAAGCTGTCAAAGGCACAAGCTCAATGCTCAGCAAAAAGCAGAGTTTAGCTGTTGCCTCAGGCTCAATTCCCTGGCCCCACTCTATACTAGACCGACATATTAACTGTGATACTCAGAATTTAGGAAGGAGAATATAATTAACTAGGCTTTATCTATTGGCATATGATTTTGTAAATATCAAATCAGGAGATCTAGAACTTATCTACCTACAAATGTACATTTTATTTTTCTTCTGAGGTGTTTCTGAGAAGTACAGTCTAGTATCAGTGTGGCTTCTGAGCACCAAGTACCAGGATAAGGCTTTAAGTGAATTACCTTTCTTCATTCACCAACAACCTTACTGCATAGGCACTGCTGTTATCCCCACTTAACAGATGAGAAGATTGAGACTTAGGGAAGTTAAAATCTGCCCAAAGATCTTGGTGTCAATAAAAAAAAAGTGGTGGCAGGATTTGGACCCAGTAATTCTGATGCCAGAGACTTGATTAGGTTGTTTTGTTGCACTGTTGTTAGTAGATGATATCTTCTATCTTAGCATCATGGAATTTTAGATCTAGAAAATAACTTGGAAATTGTCTAAACTGACTTGCTCATTTGGAAAAATGAGAACAGTGAACCCCAGAAAGTAAATGTGAATTCCCTAAGGTAACAGTGATGCATGACTAACCTGGAACAGAACTCAGGGCTTTTCAACATATCTTGCTGCCTCTTTTATTGACCCAAAATAGAAAGTTTTTGTTGGTTTGCTTTTTAATCCCAGTACTTTTCATAGCATCCTTTCGAGTCTCATTTCCTAAGGTCTTTGCTTTTCTCTATTCTGTTTTAGCTGGGCCTTCTCTTCTCTGCATCTAGAAATGATGCTGATTTTTCTAAATGTTAAGCAGAGATAGTCCTAAGAGAGGAGAGGATACAGATTTCTTAATGCATGTGGCTCTTATGTGGCCGGAGCTGAGTAATGAAGGCAATCAATCAGGAGCAGAGTAGTGCACAACGCGTCCTCTTCTGGTCATTATTTCTTAAAATGTACTGTTTTGTCATCTTGTCTCATCTGGCAGAATTTGTCTAGACTATATACACTTTTAACTCAATTATCTGAAAAGAGAAACCTACAACCAACAGAAGAGGAACATTCAGGGGAAGGAGGAGGACATGGGGAAATGTCTGTGACAACTGCACTGCAGTGAGAGGGCTGGTGAGCACATTTGAAGGAACAGCTAATGACAAAGTAAATATCCTCTCTGGGCTCGTGTGGCAAGGACTAGAGGCTATTTTCAGTCTGTTTGTTCCAGGAGAAGATCAAGGAGAATATTATGACGCACCTGAGCAAGGGAGCGTCTCCTTTTAAAATCAAAAGATGGAAAAGCAAAAGCAAAGCAAGAATTATTTTGAATTTGCTAGATCAACTAATTCAATATAAGAGCAAAAGTTTGGGAGAGGAAACATTTTTAAAAAATGACAGGATGCACAATAAAGGAATCCTTGATAGAGTTGTACAACCCCCTTGATGGTAATCAAAAGACAAAGTTCTATTGAGAGTTGAAAACTCAGACATCTACAAGGGCTAGGCAGGGACATAAAGTTATGAATTAGGCTGCTGAAAGGCAGTGTAGGTGCTAAGAGTCTTGTATGTTGAGCAAGTAAAACCGCTGCCTGGGTTGTATTGCCTTTCCTGACACTGCAGAACAAACAACAAACAAACGTGTCCCTTAGCTCTAAATCAAAACGCAGTTGTACATTTCTATTTCTAGTGCATCATGCAGATCTGCAGACCTGATTTAATTTTCCCTTTTGATGAAAATCCTTTCTAATAAGACATTTTATAGTTTAAGGATAGATAGTGGTAGAGGAAACCAGAGGGGAAGTGGGACTCTCTTCATTTAAGAATGATTTTCATTTCCTCTTTTAAATTAGCTGTGTTGCTTAATATAACAATACCTTCTTCACCCACATGTGTTGAAAAAAAAGCTGTGAGGCTTAATTTAGGCTGCATCTCCTCAATTGCACTTGATGAAAAAAAAAGCTATAATAAAGAGCATATATATTTTTAACATGTGGCTTGGCATGTTGAACATCTTGCCCTCTTTTCAAAGCCCAGATTAAATCCTAGGTCATGTCATATAATCCTAGGTCATGTCATGAAGCCTTCAGTCCAAATGCCAGCAGTCCAAAATGATCTGGCTACATGCTGATTTCCTTCCTCTGTCCATCCACCCATCCATCTAGCCATACTCATCCAACAAATCCTTATTGAGGGTCTATTGGCTGTTAGGCATTGTGATAGGAACTCAGTGGTGAGTGAAAAATACAATACCAGCAGTCTAGATGAAATACCAAAGGAAAAAACCCCTACAAACAAAACCATAATTAGAAATATAAATAAATGCTATGAAGGAAAGAAACATGTTGATGTTAAAACTTATCATAGAAGATCCTGAGCTTGACTTATTCAAGCAGTCAGAGGAGGCTACTTACACTGGATTACTAATGTACTAATTATATAAGCAGAATTCACTTAGAAAGAAAACAAGAATTAATGACTGCCATTCTACAAAAGAGGCCCATTATTATAGAACATTATCATTGTGTTGGCTGTTTTTTTTTTAAAGAAAGGGCAAAATCTCCAGTTGCTTTGAAGGGCTTGTAAACTGCTATTAAAAATAATTAGAAAGAAACACGAAAATATTGGTTGAGAAAATTTCATACAGATTAGCTTTCTACACAGGTCTGGCATGAATGTAAATATTTCTAGGCAGTGTAACAGAGTAGAAAAATAAGTGCTAAAACATGTAGTAGACCTGTATTAATATCACAGTTCTAGTGAATGTTAGCTTTGTGGCCTTGCCAAAGTTATTTATCCTCTCTGAGCCAGAAGATCCACAGCTGAGAAGAAGTTCTAATAAGGATCCTGTAAGGTTATTTGTGAAAGTTGAATAAGATAATATGGGAAGATGCCTCAGACATTAAGATTATTCAATGTGTGAGATGCTTGTAAAATATTAATCTGTTGTATTACTTGTCTTAGTTACAATATCTACATGTTACTGGACTTTTCATCACTAAGGACTACTTTTTATGATTTTCTTTTTCAAAGACTATGCTTTGAAATATTTTGTGAAATAAAATAAACTTAATTTATTATATGATGATTCATTTTGAAATTTTCAACAATCATGCATTTGTAACTACCAGTCAGAACTTCTGATCAGCATGATCACAACTGAATTTATAGATTTTCAAATTAAAATAAATTCTTACACCATTTCCACTATCTTATTAAATTCAAAATAGCTACTTCTCGGGTGAATAGTTAAGCCTCTCTTGTCTAAATTCCTTTCCAGGAAAAACAAGGAACAAGAGTGTTAAGCCAAGAGCAAGGTTAAGGGAGGCTGGACTGGAAATAGACAAGGTCTCTCCTCCTGCCACCAGCTCTGAGGGTGTTGGTTAGACTCTGATACACTAGAAAGATCTGGCTGAATCTCTAATTTCAATATGTGTTAATTAAAATTTGTATTGATTCTAGTGTTAAGTCATTGACTCAAATGTTTGGTATGATTTTATTGTTCCAGTGAGATCTCATCTTCTGAAAGTTGTCACACCTGTTTTTTTGGTGATTTCTAAACCAAAGTGTATTAAAATATGTCCAGTTCAGTCCACATTTCTGCCCAAACTCATCAGCTTTTTGTGTCCCTTACTGCCTCTCTTTGGCTGCTACATTTTACACGCTGCCCTCCTTGGAGCATTATGGAGTGCCTTGAGAAATTCTCATGATGGATGGAGAAGTATTACCTAAAGAGAAAATGTTCAGAAAAATTATACTCACCCCCATTTGAGCCATGCCCTGATGACATGAGGCACCTTCTTTTCAATTACCAAGATTGTTGATACACCCTGGAATTATTTCCCCCATGTTGACTGCTAATTGAGTGTGTGCACTTGCCTATTAGTAAGGATGATGTAGGACCTTGTTCGGGTCAGGGTAATCTAAGGATGTCCACTTACACTCCCTCCTGCCAGTCACAGAGTTTGAAACTCACACTGATATACAGTTCTCCTCTGCTCCACAAAGTCTCTAGAGTTACCTTGTCTAGATATGCAGAGATGTACAAAAATGTACAAAACCCTTACAGGATGAGTTCTTAAACCATTGCCTACTACTTAATACCTTCAAGAGTTAATGTTTCAGATCAGTGACAGGGATCTGGACAAGACCCACCATATATCTGAACAACAAATTGACTGCTTTCTTCTAAGACAAGTGAACTCAGTGCAGAGGTTCTGGGAGTCTGAGCTGGCTTCAGCAGGACAATACCATGGAGGTTCAGATGGTTTTCAGTAAAAAGATGCTATTGAGGGAATAAGCAAAATTGTCCTCATATTGCTTCTGTGTTCCTGCCTCCTGGTCCTCAATGGTCCTTTTTAATTCATGACTTCCAGGGCCATGTCTGCTTAATTCCCAGCGTCTCTTACAGTCCTCCAGGCATTAGCCCATGTAACACCTCGGCACAACATTGAAGTGAGGATACAGGTATGTGAAAGGTTAGTCTCGACCCTTGAAGAGTTTATAGTCTGCTTAAACTTATGACCATTTTTCCCCTCAAATCATGGACTAATATTGCCACTCACTTGTTAATTTGCATTATTAGGTCTGCAAACCTTTGGACTTCAGTCATTCTAGATGCAACATGCATTGCTTTATTCTTTAAAAAAAAAAAATGTGTCCATATGCCAGGACTACTGTAGACTGTGACACAGGGATCATATCAAATAACTCTTAGGCTATTAGCGAAAGCCATAGAAATAAACCAACAATTTTGGTACAACGTAGTAAGTTCTGTCTTTAGTAGAAGAGCAGGTTCTTAGCTATGTGAGCAGAGATGAGGAATTCTAATTCTATCTGAGAGGGTAGCGTGTGTCTTCAGAAAGAAATGGTAAGCTAAGACTGGGAGGCAGTACAAGTTTTCATTACTTTGGAAGTCCCTCCTGGAAATATGAGATACAAGGTAATACGAGTTGGTATGAGAGGTCATCTGAACATGGTCGCTATGGGGACCCAGTAGAATCATCACGGGAAAACCAGAAGCGTCAGGATAAATTCTGGGCAGCTGGAGGTCACAGAAAACACTGAAAGTAGGAGAGAGACTAAAGAAGGAGAGATGGAAACCTTGTAAAATAAGTATAAGTTTTCTCATTATTTTGTAGAAAATGTGTGTGTGAGTATGTATAGGCATTTCAAATAGAGGGGATCTGATAAAGGAATTGGTTGCAAAGGTGTTGCAGGACTGTGAGAACAAAAAGAAGTAGGTGATTTTACTCAAAAGACCAGTAACTACAGGAATCCATACCCTCCCCTACCTCGGGAAAAGCTAAAGCAAAAGGGAACAGGATAGAGGCCAGTTTCTGTGCCCCTGAGACTGTTGCTTGGGGATCAGGCTGTGTGAGCAGAAACCCAGGAAGCAGTGCTCATCAGCCACTCTTACTGCTGCCCTCACTGCAGGAAGCACCACCAGAAGGCAGAACTAAGAGCTTCTCCCTTCATCCCACCTTCTAATCCAACAAAAAGCCAACTGACAAGGGAGTTTGGGAGTTTGAGAAATAGAGGTGCAGGTTCCCATCTGCAGTGGTATAGAGGAGACCATAGAAAAATGATGGTGGAGTCGAGAGAGGAGACACTATCTAGCAACTGCATGTCCTGACTGTAGAATCTATTGCCTTTACCTCCACCTTCCTCCCTACCCTCCATTCTCCATCAACAAAGAACAACATGGGGGACACTCATGTGCTTCTTTTCCTTTTCTTCACCAATACTCATATACATGGTCATGTCTACTCTGAGGAAATAGGAAATTATTCCAACTATGCACTGGTAATACATGAGGGAAAGTTGCAACAAATAGGAGAGAGCCTTTAAAATAACAAGCAGAGAAGATTAGTAGTAATTGTCTAGAAAAGCAATAGTCTCCTCTAGTCCCAATCTATTCTTTACCAGCACAAAGAAAAAAAATATCTATTTATTTTATAAATTTATTTTTCCTTTTGATTTTTTGAAGTCACTATATCTGCTTCACTCCCACTATTGAAGATTTAAGTAGAAAATAACCTGTATTTTTCCCAACCCAGCAGTTTCTAATAATGAAATATGATAAAGCTAACTCTATTAAGCAGCTATTCAGGTTGTTCAAATATGCTGTATTGTACATATTTGGATAAGAAAATAAGATGTATCTCTTTCAAAAGGAGATTAAATAGCTAAAGATTAGAGAACAATGATAACTGGAAAACTCAATTGGGGAACAAAAATAGATACAGAGCCAAAGAGAAAAGCTTAGGTTTTTCAATTTAATTTATGGAAGAGTTCTGTTTTTAATAAAGAATAATTGCATTTGCTGATCTTTAAAAGATTAATATAAAAATTGAAATGAAGTTAAAGTAAAATCAGTAAAAAAATATTTTATGCTTTAGCTTTTACTTTTTTAGTTCCTTTGTATAACATTTACATTTTAAAGGAAATGCACACTAGTGACCCATGAATATACAATATTCTTTAGGGTATATTTAAAATGGTAGTCTGTGTCACTTGATTGAAAATTTAGGCTGAGAAATCAGGAGATGTCAGAACTTATGATTATAAAGCAAAATTCTGATCCTTCAATCAATTTGCAAGGTTACAAAAGCATCCTGTAACCACAGTTTGGGGAGCAATTTGCATGGCATTGGCTCTTAATAGATATATTGATGGAGCAGTAAGAATTTCACCATAATCTCATCTCCAAGGTGATTTCACACACTCAAGAATAGGATCCTTCAGACCATATCCTAGCTGTTTCCTCCTCCTCCTCCTCCTAGAATGCTCTTCCCCTAGATACCTATCTAGACAATTTTATCACTTTCTTCAACGCCCATTGCCAGAAGTGCCTCATTCACTCTTTAATAGTAGCTAACACTTTCCTAACACAGCAAGCATTGTAAGATGTCGATTAACCAGAAAGGGCAACTTCAATAGATTGTTTTAAATGTAACGGTAATATATTTACATGGTTCAAAATTTTAAAAATAGAAGAGGCTATACAGTGAAGTTTTCCTTCTAGCCCCATTCTATACTTCCCACTCTCACCTCTTGATGCCAGCGAGAGCAGTGAGATCTAGGGGTATAACCTGGACATGAGTGATGGATCACGCCACAGGATGAAGCTCACAGGTTGTTTCTCTGTTAATAAAAATACGGGGAGTTTATACTCTTATAGGACACGTGTCCCTGAGACATGTTACACAATTTAATGAGCTATGATATTTCATCTTCTATCTCATGTGGATAATTACTTTAAAGAAACTGGAGCACCAAGATATTTTGTTGTGATGTGGAGTAAGTGTTATTCTTTGGAGAGCAGTGATCAGTCTTTAACCGTCTGCGGGGAACACCTCATGGAGAAGAACATCCATGACCATTTGTATTTTGTTTAATGGCAATTTTAGTCACGATTATCCAGAGGAACAGAACCAATAGGATATGTCATCTAATATCTGGAGACCCAGGAAACCAGGTGGTGTGGTTCAATCCTGAGAGCCAGGGACCTGATGGTATAGATTCCAGTCTGGGTGTGAAGACTTGAGAACCAGGAGTGCTAAGGGACATTCATGTTCAGGTCAAGTAGTGAGCCAGTGAGAACAGGAATCCAACCTACTTCTGCCCGTTGTTCCATTCATGCCCTCAAGGGCTTGGATGATGCCCACCCATGCTGGGGAGGGCCATCTGCTTTAACCAGTCTACCAATTCAAATAATAATAATATTTTCTGGAAACATCTTCACAGACACATGCAGAAAAATTTTTAACCAGCCATATGGGCATCCTGTGTTTCAGTCAAATTGACACATAAAATTAACCATCACATTGATCAATTTATTAAATTTATTAAATGTGTATATTTAATAAATAAAATTTTGAAAGTAATTTTCATAAATATTTAAATATAAGTAACACATGAATAATTATACATCCTTTCAATTTAAATGGGAAATACAAACTTACTCTGACTGATTCTTTTGAATACCCCAAACCCCCTAAAAAGACAAAAGTTAAACACATACAAACTCAGCAAATTTATTATTCTACTAACTCAATGCTATTCTACACTTCCAATACCATGGGTTTAATTCATTCCTTTGTTGTTTCCCACTTGGTGTTAATACCTTCTTAGGGGGGATAGCTATACTAATTTTGGCATATACCTAGAGCTGTAGTAATATTATTTTGATAACCTTTGGGGGTTGGAGTAATCTTACCAGATGCAGTAGTAAAATAATACCTTCTCACCCCAGCCAAGGATTTTTATTATCAACAGATGGGACAAAGAATCTGGCTACTATTCCCAAAGTGAACTTTCTTTTAGGGGGCACATTTTATTTGTCATTTCAGTAACTCTAAGTCCTTACTTTTTATGTGGATATTATTAATGTCTTTTTTTTTTTTTTTGGCTTCTGGTGTCTTCCCTCAAATATAATGTGCTTTTAAATAATCACTTAGCGAGCATTTCATAACCCACTGTCTTGTCATTATGATATATTGACCTAGTCTGTTAACATTGTTACAAATTGATATAGTCCTTGTTAGAATTTTATTATTATCAATAATGCTATATAGGAGCTTCACCCTCTAGACAATAAGGGATAAACTCTAGGTAGTTAGCTCTCCTCACTAAGGACATTGGTTTATTATTTATTATTCTGGAACAATGTTGATTTCCTTCTCTACTTGGGTTTGTCTGTGGCCATTGACACTGACTACCTGTTGAATGCTGATTTTTATATTGGGTCACCTGTTAAATCTCATACCTTCCAAGTTTTGGTATAGATTCCATGTTTTTTTCTAGAACTTCTTGGCTTTCTCTAGGCGTCTATCTTTATTCTTCCCACTCTACACAGATGGAAGCAACAGCATGTCTATTCTTTATTAACAGACATATAGCAGAGATATAAAGATATAAGAAACTGAACACTTTTATATATTGTAGTAACTTTCCTGTATTTGTTAAAATCATTATAAATTTAAACATATTGTATTCACCTTTCCTTTGTGGTATATTTTTAAAATAAGGTTTATACTAACTGTCCTCTTTGGAATGGCTTTAGGAACTCATTGAATTTCATGGCAAACCTTATGTCAAATTAACACAACAACAGCTATTATTATTATTGTGGTGGTGGTGGTTTAAGTTCAAATTATCAACACTTGACCAATGAAACCCTTTTGTGCAGGTTCTTTGTCCTCTCAGCACTGCCCATTTGTTGGTAAGAATTAGACATATTCTGATATTTCTCTTCCTTAAGATATGGAATCCATTACTTTCCTGTAACACTCCTTTCCTCTTAGTTGGGAACAGTATTAAAATAGAATATCTGGGTACTAGGATTGCACAAGAGGGTTGGTGGTGACCAAAAATGTTTCTTGTGCATTTGATCCATTTTCATTAGTAACAGAGGTAAAATATATGTGTACGTATGTATGTGTGTGTAAATATGTATGTGTGTGTATATATGTACATTTTTACATATACATGTGTATTTCTTTTTATTGAAACATAATTGACGTACAATATTATGTTAGTTTCAGGTGTACTACATAGTGATTTGACACTTGCGTAATTATGAAATGATCGTCACAAGTCTAGTAACCATCTATCCCATACAAAGTTATTACCATATTATTGAATATACGTATTTCTTTTTAAGGCATAAGTTCACACAGATTTTTCTAGGTTAAACATATGAAGTTTCGTCTACTAAGACTTCCTTCTACATGAACAGAGAGGACATTTTGATGTTCCCTCCCTGATAGATACTACATTACTAGAGAATAAAATGCTTAGCTAGTGATAACATTCAGTATTTTACACTATCTCTGCTAAAATGATTATCTGACATTAATCCTGACTGCAGTTTCATTTTTGAAGCTGAGGACTTCATTTGCAGAAGGCATCCTACCAGAGTCTTAATCCCATCACCAGATGCTGCATGGGTGTAGCACCCCTGCAGTCACACAGGGCCTCAGGCTTAGAAGGGCCCCATACTTGGTTTAACACTCTGCCTTTGCTGCCTTAAAATTCTCAATCATTTTTGACCCAGAGTGTCTGCGTTTTCATTTTGCCCTAGACCCTGCAAATGATATCCCCAGTCCCGCCCATAATGTATGAGCTGCTAGATTAGAATTCAATGTCCTGGTTCCTTTGCCCTTTCATTCATACAAAGTAAGGAGCAAATTTTTAGCGTGTGCCCTTCCAATGAATAACATATTAAATCCAAGAGACTCATCATTTCCTACATGCAATTCAAACCCTATATGAAAAGTCTTATCACAGACAGAGGAAAATCAGGCTAAATGTTCGACTGATCACTAAAAGATCCAGGAGACTTTAAACACAGATTTCTGGGAAGCTCTGCAAACTGAATCCAAACCTTATGGAAAGGAAGAGAGAAATCTGCATTTTTATAAATCTCTAGGCTTCTTTTTTAACTGGTTGGGAGTGAGGTATGAAAGCAAGAGGCTTCGTTCCATTAGGTTGTTGAAATTCACGAGGCTTCTGTTACCAAACTCAGTTCCGGTAGGGTATTCATCTGAGATGGTTTCTGCCTGTTTCCAGCCCCCCAGCAGGCACCCACCGGGAGGGAACTAACAGCCACTACTCACAACCACTGGGGACATGAGAGCTCTTAGCTCTTATAATCATGCTCAGCTAACGCTTCCAGGAAAACATAGGCAGAGTAAGTCTGTTCTAATTTCTAATTTTATCACCCCTCTCCCCACTTTTCCTTTCCCATGGTAACTATATGGGCTCATTTCATTATAACTTATTCCCCCTCCTCTTTCCTGAGTCTGATCTTAATTACAGCTGTTACTTTCTTCTGCTCAGCCTTGCCCCTTTGTGGGAAGGAGAGAGAAGAAGACAGGAGCAAAGCAGAAGCAAAAGTACCATCTTAACTTAGACACCTGGGGAGTTAGTTACTGGTGCTACCCTGACGTTTGTTCTGCATAATCCTCACCCAGGGGGTGGATTCTTTTCTCCTACACACTTTTCTTAAGGTACACAGAATAGGGCACATGAGCTCTTAAAGGAACCAGGACCTTAGACAAACAACCAAAAAAGAAGTATTGACTCTAAAGTTCACAAATAAAACTGCCAAATCGAAATGAATCATTACTGACTAAATGTATATTACATTTACTTTATTGTTACTATTAATAATCACAAAAATTTCATTATACTTGAAAATAATTTGCAAGTTAGCTCTTCCTCGCTTTACAAGAACTCCTGAGTATATATGATAATTGCTGAGAATTATAGCCAAGTGTTAATGAAATGCATTACCCATAACCAAATAATTTCATAAACAAAATTGTAAAATTCATTTCAATTTTTTAAATTAAAAAGTTATGTCTAGGGACACAGGAGCAAACTTAAAGAACACCAAGTGGCCAAAACTTGGAACGATTTGAATAATAAAATAAATGAATATTATTCAATTATTATCTAAAGTGTAAAATAAGCATCTGTGAATTCATACGGACATAAGTAATTGAATTTAAAATTTTTAATATATTTAATGTGGAGTGTAGGTAATTTTTAAATGTTTAAAATACTATAGGGAAACCATCAAACTTAAGGATGTCAAAAGTCCTCTAAGGTCTTAAGACACCCCCAATAGAGTAAACTGCCATTGGGTTCATATCAGTGTTTTAATAATAGTTTGGAAAATCAGATCATAGTTGACCTAGCAAACAGTTACCACAACCTGCTATGTTGTAGTGCTAATTTCAAATGTTTTGCTAAAGCAAAATCTTTTGTAGTAACCTAATATTAAAAATATATAAATAGAGGGACAGGCAGACAGATAGACAGCAAAACTATTCTGCCCCTTCACCACCTCAGTACCCCCAGGCAACTCTGCATAATTCTGATTATTTGTAGAACTCAGTTTGTTAAATTTTTTTATACCATGGTAGAAGCTGAGTCTTTGAAGGTAAGCCACAGAGTTGGAGAAAATAATTGGAATGTACCTGTCTTATGTTGGGCATGTATCCAGAATATATAAAGAACTCTTAGAACTCAATAAGAAGATGATAAAAATCCCACAAATAAAAATGACAAAAAAATGAAAAGAAACACTTTAGTAGAGAAAATATATGAATGACTAATAAGCATATAAAGGTTTCTCAACATTATTAGTCACTGGGGAAATACAAATTAAAACAACAAGGTACCACTACATGCCTACTAGAATGTATACAATATAAGAACTCCATAGCAAGTACTGAGAAGCTGTGGAGCAACTGAAACACTCACACATCACAAGGATGCAGAATGGTACAGCTCCTGTTGAAAATAGTTTGGCAGTTTCTTATAATGTTAAACATCTATTTACTGTAAGACTCACCACTCTCCCTCCTAAGTGTTTGCTTAAGATAGCAGAAAGCATATGTCCATACAAAGACCTGTATTTGAGTGTCTATAGCAGCTTTATTAACATCTGCATATTTATTTACTTCCTGAGGAGAATGTGAATTCAAAAGTAAACAGAAATTCTCACAAGTTCTCTTTGCTATAGTTAGTGATTCACAAATCTCAATTACTACAGGATGTTGTTTAAAAGTCAAATACTTCATTCAGAACAAAATATCATAGGATAACATTTTAACACACAACATAGGCTTTAAAAATGTGTTTATTGAAGTATAGTCAGTTTCCAATGTGTCAATTTCTGGTGTACAGCATAATAGTTCAGTCATACATATACATGCATATATTCATTTTCATATTCTTTTTCATTATAGGTTACAGCAAGAAATTGAATATAGTTCCCTGGGCTTTACAGCAGGACTCGTTTTTTATCTATTTTATATACAGTAGTTATTATTATCTTCAAATCTCAAACTCCCAATTTATCCATTCCCAAATCGTGGGCTGGTGACCATAAGTTTGTGTTCTATGTCTATGAGTCTGTTTCTGTTTTGGAAATAAGTCCATTTGTCTTTTTTTTTTTTTTTTCAGATTCCACATATAAGTAATATCATATGGTATTTTTGTTTCTCTTTCTGGCTTACTTCTCTTAGAATGACAATCTCCAGGTCCATCCATGTTGCTGCAAATGGCATTATTTTATTATTTTTAATGACTGAGTAGTATTCCATTGTGTAAATATACCACAGCTTCTTTATCCAGTCCTCTATCTTGGCTGTATGAACATTGGGGTGCATGTATCTTTTTGAATTAAAGTTCCCTCTGGATATATGCAGGAGTGGGATTGCTGGTTCATATGGTAAATCTGTTTTTAGTCTTTTGAGGAATCTCCATACTGTTTTCCATAATGGCTGCACCAAAGTGCATTCCCACCAACAGTGTAGGAGGGTTCCCTTTTCTCTACAACATAGGCTTTTAAACATCACAAACTCATTATTTAATGTGTCCAGAGTAGGGTGTGTAGTGCCAGCTGATTCAATGCATGCTTTCTTAAAAACAGATGCTGTAACTTATTAATAGTATTCTTCCACTTAACTTTAACATTTAGCTATGGGTTCATCACCAGTTGTGGGTTCTGGCCAGCAGAAGTCCCACCAAGACGGAATGAATTACTCAAGACTCTGTGGAAAAGTCAAGAGAGCGAGAGGGAGTCGGGAGCCAACTCCACGAACCTCTCAAATGCCCCCACATTTATTGTGTACAATCAAAGGAGAAATCACTGACAGTTGTGTGATGGAATGCAGGAATTTAGAGAAAGACAGGGTGGGATCGAGATTGTAGAGTCTGGCTCAAGGTCAGAAGACCCTTTATCTTTTGGTAAGTCATGTTCGTGTTGACATCAGCGAGCCTTACAGCTTATCAGGGCAGAACGTCTGAGAAGAAGCTGCTTACCATTCTTCTTGGACTCAGGTGGCTGTGCCTGTCTTAGGTTGCCCCACTCTGGGGGTCTCACCCGTCATTGGCTAACCAGCTTTCTCACCTCTGAGTCTGCAGCTTTTTATAACTTGTTTACCATTCCAGCACAAGACTCGTTCCTTTGGGGGCCTACCTTTAGGGAAGTCATGGGAAGAGGGGAGCAAGATACATCCTTATAGATATGTTAAAGCAGACCACCAGCCCAGCCAGTTCCTTGCTTTGGGGATAGAAGACTATTTAACAGCAGGCACGCCCAGCGCTTATAGGCAAGGGCCTGGGTCATTGCTTTGCAAGGAGCAGAGTGCTATCTGAAACCTCAACTATGCAAGCAAGGCAGTCACTAAGCACATTTGCTCTTCTTTAAGGAGACAAGCAGCTGGGGTCTGTTACAATTTGTTAACCCAATCATGGGCTCCCACACTTAGCCAAAGTTACAGTGTTCCTCTTTTACAAGTTCTGATCACTAGTTTTAGATTAGCACATTGATGTGGATATCACAATGTGAGCTGACACGTTAAGTGATCAGGGGTTTTTTACCTTCCACAATTCAGAATATTTTCTCTTACACTTCAGACACCAAGAAAGAAATGATAGTACAAAGTCCTCAGGAGGAAGTTTTTTAAAAGGAATTTTAAAAATCTTCACTGATAGAGATGCTCTATTAGCATCTTCTCTGAATGAAATGGTTAAATCATATCTTAAGCACCCGTTTTTTCTGCTTTCTGTGTCCTCCGCTGGAACTAGGATTTTTCCACAGTTCCTTAGAGACAGATTCTCAAAATTCTCTGCATTTATTTTTAAGTGAGATAGTGGCATCATTTAACTATGAAAGTTGTCTAATTTTCCTCTGGGAGTCCTAATTCACCCACCATATATCTTAGAAATGCTGCAGCCCAGGGTTTGCTGCACCTTCCTTCCTTGCTGTGTTCTCCCTGCTAACTTTGTTCTGATTAATATTTCTTATTTCCTACCTTAAAAGTTACCCACAGTAGCTTTAAGAGTTGAAAACAGGAAGTGTGCTATTTTATCACCATGGTCAAATATCTTAGGCAAAATTATGAAATGAAGCAGGCAATTTTATATTCCCATTCACAGGGCTTGCCTCTCTCCTCCCCTCTCCCTGCCTTTGTGCCTTTTCCCACAGCTTTTCTACCTCTAACTCCTAGACCCCCCTAGGACAAACATCTTCTGTGTTAATTACTGTGTTTGCTTGCCACCAAGAGACAGAATTTGTATTCAAGAGCAACTCCAACAACCAATTGTGGAACTGGAACATCTCTAGCAAGTTGATAGGGAGCTAATTGGGAAAGGAAGTAAAGGAGTGGAAAAGGGAAAAGGAGTTTTGGTTTTCTTGCCCCAGTTAAAATGTAGAGATTATTAACTACATCAATGCATTAGACTGAGTCTAAACCTTGCCAGAATCTTTGGAGAATGGATTGAGATCATGACTGTAATGAAAATGTGGTTAGAACTCACCATTTAGATATCTAATGTAAAAGCCCACAATTGAATGTATATAATGTAAAAAAAAAAAAATCCCTGCAACTGTATAGCACAGGGAAATATATACAAGATCTTGTGGTAGCTCACAGAGAAAAAAAAGTGACAATGAATATATGTATGTTCATGTATAACTGAAAAATTGTGCTCTACACTGGAATTTGACACAACATTGTAAAATGGCTATAACTCAATAAAAAAAAGTTAAAAAAATACTTTGGTTAAATAGATATAGTATGCTAATGCTACAATAAAACACTTCCTGTATTTTATTTGTCCTTTAATAAACCCTCAAACACACACACACACACACACACACACACACCCCTGCAAAAAGTTGATGAGGCTGTTTTATTGTTCTGATTAGTTTCTGGTGTTTGTTTCAAGTTTCCAAAGAAATCAAAATTCAGTGTTTCTCCTCTCCACCTGCATTTGGTTAGTCCCTCTTCCGCATTTACTACAGGGTCCCATCAGGAGGGCAGGGCTTGTGTCTTCTGCCACTGCCTGTTCTAATCCACCTTGCTTTTTAAAATCATATCATCCACTAATAAAAAAAATCACACGAACAAACCCCTCTTGGGTATAATGAGAGAAAATAATTTTAGTAGTTAAAAGCATGAGCTTTGAAGTCAAACAGGCCCGAATTTAAGTGCTAGCCCTGCTCTTTCTTGATTGTTTAATCTTGCTTAGCCTCCACTTTCTTATCTCTATATAGTAGGGTTAGTAATACTGTCTCCTCACAGGGTTGTCAACGGTGCTATAAACGTTCTCTAACAATTTCAAGACAGTTCCAAATCATTAGGAAAATCTCCAAAATCTATCTAAAAACCTAAAGTGATGCAGGACTAAACGTTGTTGGTGATAAGAGATACCCTTTATAATGTCCTTCAAATTTCTTAACGCCCTTTCATTCTATGGTGTAAGCCTCCTGAGGGCAGGGAGCATTGTCTTTTTGGTTCAGCCAGTTTCTAGTCATGTCCAAATCACCAGACTCATCCTTCTCAACTTTCTGACTTCTCTATTTTCTGTCAGTGGTTCTGGAGGTCACAGAGAGGCAAGGGGGTGGGGTAGGGGGGTGAGCAGTGTGATGGCAGGGAGGGTGGGGTCAAACAGTGGTTTAAATGAGACTGGCCATTTGTTTAAATCATTTTAATTGTGGAAGCTGAGTGATGGGTTCATGGATTTCATTTTACTATTTTCTCTTCTTTTATACAGACTTGAAGTTTTCCATTATACAGAAAATATGTGTGTATATATGCATACACGTATATAGGCGTGCATCTGTGTGTGTGTATATGTATGTGTAGATGTGTGTGTGTGTGTGTGTGTGTGTGTGTGTGTGTGTATGAAGGACGGAAAGAAGAGTGTGTGTACATGTCCACAACAAAGGCAGGGGAGGAATAGGAAAAACTGGGTGACCTCTTACTATGTAATTAACTAGACTAGTAGCTCTGATTGTATCTTTAGTGTAGCACAGATGCTAATCTTACTGCTGTGCCCTGTGCACACTTGGTGAGAGATCCTTGTTGGGTTTTAAGGGGACCCAATAAATGTCAATCCCTTTCCATGTCCAAGTTTCATATTGATTAAGAAAGTCAGAAGACTAAGGAAGAAGGGGAGCAAAGTCCATCCTTTATGACTGATACTGGTCAGTTTGGAGATGTGGTTTTGGATCTACTAGCCAAGTGGGCTTGCTAATGCTGCACCCATAAACTGGAAGATTTATACACCCAGTCACCAGCATACCTGAATATTTATATCCCTTCCTTGTGGGAGTTTGTCCCTAAAAAACAATGGGCTTGGAGCAAATAAAATGTGTGGGTCTCTGTGGGTAACTGGATCTTAAAGGAAGAAATAGAAGAAAATGTCTAATTCATGCCTAGTTCTTCTTTCCTGGCTTACCAATATCCCTGAAAGAGTGAGAGGGTAGTATGGGAGAGCTAAGGAATGTCCATCGCACATAAGGGAATATTGTGAGTGGGGTATGAGTGCCTTTTAAAATGACCAATGGAAGCTTTTACTTGGGAAGTCAATCAAAGAGCTGCTACAACAGTTCTCGCCATCAGCCTTGTCAATGTTAGATTTGATACTCTGTTTATTATGACTCTATTTGAAGACTTTTCTGTTGACTCCATTAAAGGTACCTTGAGTCTTAAGGTTTTGCTTAACACCATGACTCTACCTCTGTGGAATATGGAAGCTCTATGGTCTTAAAAGAGAAAATATCCCAGAAGTATATATATTTTTCTTGGCCTGGTTAAAAGCTGGATTTAATTATTGGCTCAGGCAGTCTCATTTGAAGCTTCAGAGGAGGATTGTTCTATTATATGGATAGAAGAGTGTTTAATATTCTAATAGGTATTTTGGGCATGGGGACTTTGCTGTCTATCATTATTTGAGCATACATTTTCAAAATGATTGATCATTTTGATATTTGCCTTGAAAATGCCCCCAAATAGCCTGCAGTTATGAATAAGAATTGAGGACTACACTCTTTTTCACAGAAATACTTGGCCATTATATGGCTATCTTGACCTGTGATGGCTCTTTGACTTTTAGTATTCACCATTGTCACATCAACATATTATCTTTCTTCGAACTCCTGGGCATTCTACTTGTCCCTTTTGTGATATTTATTCCATGGCTTACCTTGTGCTTCCTGAGGACTGTTCTTACCAGTCTTGCAAAATGATACGTTCCTAAAGGGCTGGGACCATAGCTAGGTCATTTCTTTATTATCACAGTGCCTGGCACAGAGTAAGTATTACTAAATGTTTCCTGAATGCATGAATAATCACATGGCAAAAAATTGGAATTTCGTATCTTTTATTATCCAGATTATTTGCTGTGTTTTTCTCTTATTATTATTCTTTCCTACACAAATTTTTCTGCTGCCAAAGGTCCTCTGCCTTTGCGTATTTTTCTGATATAACTTTTATTGACTTATATGTGATCCTGTTCCATTTACTTCTATATCCCCTAATCTCCAGATTTTCTAGGCTTAAAATATATAAATATGGATGCCCAGTCAGCCATCTTTAATGACATGTTAGAGATATATTTTATTTTATTATTACTATTTTATATATATTTTTTTCTTGAAGTATAGTCAGTTTACAATGTTTTGTCAATTTCTGGTGTACAGCATAATGCTTCATAATGCTACATGAACTTACACATATTTGTTTTCATATTCTTTTTCAACATAAGTTAGTACAAGATATTGAGTACGCTGTGCTATATAGTATGAAGTTGTTGTTTATCTATTTTGTATATATTAGTTAGTATCTGCAAAAGAGAACCCCTCGGTTTACTTCAGCTCATTTTGACACACTGTGGTTTTAATTAGTTAACCTCACTTTATTTTGAAGTATAAAGTATGACATGAAAAGAGGACTATTTAACTGTAAAGGCATTTGTCCTGAGTTTGTAAATAGTAAGACATGTAGAGGCCCCTCCCTCATGTCTTCTGGGTCTCAGGAAGCCCTTTCATACTGGCTTCACACCATATTCAGTCTCCTTTCGATTATTGTCGTACTCCCAAGAATATGTAATTTGGGGGATTTTGGTAATATGCACATTTTTATTGCTAATCAGCTTTCCTCCTCTTCCCTCCCACAGCCCTGTGTTGACTCTTGCCCTGGTGATATGGGCTAGACAATAAAAAACTTTCTGGGAGCACCATCTCATGCAGCCTAGAAGAGATCCAGCCCTAAGAAATTCACCTGATACTTAAAAAGTTTTTTTAATTGGGAAAAGAGTGTTTGAGATCTTTTCTATGTGTGATCCGTAGGGGATAAGAGTGGAGAACAGGATGATGTGGTTCTGCTCATTGTGCAGCTTCGCTCTGTAGGATTCTTGGTAGTCCAGGCCCATGAGTTCTCAGCAGAATGCATTTCCAGGCCCTCTGACTATGCTGAAGGGAAAAAGGAGTCAGGGAGAGTCACACAGAGCGAGCCTTGGATGCACTTTGCTGCTCCTACTAAAGGCTGTGCTACTTCATTCTCATCTGTTTCCTTTGGGGCTCTCTGAGCAGGGGAGTGGGTCAGGGAGGGGCTTGATGAGAGAGAAGAAAAGTGTGCAGCCAGATGTACTCAAAAGCTTTTTTTACACCTGCTCCACATTTTAAGCTGGACAAGAGAGGACAGTGGAATGACATTTCTGAGTGAAGTATCCATTGAGTATCTCTTGTTTCTATCAGGGAACAGCTTGTGGGACTCACTCACTAACACATACAAACAAAATAAAAAATTACCAGTGTCTCTGTTTCTCTCTTATGGACTCCACCCACCTTTTAGTCACTCCCAAACTCCCTAACTGTCACAAAAAGAGGGCAGCCTTAGAACTGTCACATTTTAAATTCTGGGCATAAAACACTTTAGATGACAGAGCAGTTGTGCTTTTTTTTTTCCCCTAATGAGGCTGACAGCCACTAGAGGCCCTCCAAGCCCAGGGCTCCACCGTGGAACTGGAATGCCCAACAGCTCTCAGGGCAGTGCCAGCCCAGAGCTAACCGTGGGGGCAACATGTCCACAGGCATGTCCACAACAGGCACATCAAACACCTGCAGTCTGTTACGTAGCCTAGTTAGGTTTCTGTGCTGAAGAGTCCTATCTAAAACCAACCATCATTTCTGGGTTCAACCATTTGCTTTGTATTCCTTTCCAGAAAAATTTTTTCTTAACAGTCTTCGGCTTCAAAACAAATTCTCAATGCTTGCCATCTCTTGTGAGAGAGTTTACAAACTGGCAAAGATGATTCTGCTTTCCCAGTGCTGAAAATGCTCGTCGTTATTCAGCAGAGGGCCCACAGAAGATGCTTCCTTTTATCCCATGAAGAGTGGTGCTGAGACTTTGATTCACTGAGTCGGATAGGCAAATGGGGTTGAGTGGCCTATCTTACACTTACACAGTTCATCTTGCCCTTGCTGGTATCTGGATACCGAGAGGCTTGGTTATGGGGTAGTCCAGGCAGAACTTAATGGTTTGTCTTTTTCTCCACACAGGCTCCAATTGCAGAAGGAGATAGTGTTGCATACACTTGATCCTTTCAGGGTTAGAAGCCAAACAACTGGATGAGGGTGCCAATGCTTCATAGCTGTGAACCAGAGGAACACCTTGAACCCAGATCTTTCAGGCCAGGAATAAGGAGGGCTAAGGACCTCCCTACTATCTACCACCTCAACCCTGAGTATCTGTAATGACAATTCACTCTTTTCTAAAATCCATCCCAGCTCCAGAATGGCCCAGAGCAGGCATATCTCTCAGCTGGTAGTCAACTCCCCTTTCAACCTATCTTCATCATGACACCATATTAACCTCCTTAAATATTTATTACATCACTCCTCTGCCATGTCCCCCACCAGTACTTGGATGACTCTGCATTACCATTTGGATAAGTCCAATCTCCTTTGTCCTCTGACTAAAGGTTCCCCATTGTTTTATCTTCTAGTGTATTTTCCATGTCTCTTCTTTTTATGACCTTTTTATCCACATGCTCATCTCTGCTGATGGCTCACCTGCTTGAAATTCTCTGATAGGTTTCTGCAACAAAGGCTCAAGTCAGTTACAGGAAGTCCAGTGTTAACCAAGTCCTATGCTTGGGAATGAGCCTGAACCATAAAAGGAAATTTCTGGTCTTTGGGAAGGGAAAAAAATCTTAATCTCCTTCCCTAGGGAAGCTCTAAGAGCCCCAGAACATGGAAAATACACTTGCCTTCTAGGGACTGGGCTGCCATATTTAGTTAAGGTTATTTGTCCTTTGAAGATATCTTAGAGTTTTAATGAGTCTGGAAATGTTCCATCTTGTCTGCCACAGTGGGAATGAAGAGTATAGCACATAAATTTTAGTGTTGAGAAATTCCATGTTTAGCAGTTTATTTTACCTTCCCCCAAAACAGTGTATAATTTTATGTATCTCAAGAAAGAAGAACATGATAGATAAATAACTCTTCTTTGTCATTAATTAGAGATATTGATTCCACAGTTAAATGTGTTGTTCATGTTGTGTTTCAGATTTGTCCAACTGTCTAAGTCACTTGAAAGAATAATCTGTTCAGAACTCTTCAAGAGAAGAGAATTTTAGACTTTTTAATTATTTTAGTCTGGTTCATAAAAAAAATACTATAATATCAAGATTCTGATCTCAACCAAATGATCTCTTTACTTCATCCTAGGGAGAGAATATGGAAGTACCTAGTTCAGCATCTTTTCTTAAACCTTCTTCTTCTGGAATGATGCTTTCTCAGCATCCAGGGGAATCATTTGTTTTCAGGATTTTGATCTTGATTTGTGTAGAATCAATCTAGTCTCTTTGCCTTCCCAAATCTTAAAGAAAGGGTCTTTCACATTAACTTTGACACACTGCTCCTATAATTGGTTCTTTGTACCTTGCTCCAATGGACCACTTGCTTCCTAAACATCTTTATTTTTGACGACTTGCTTTCTGAGAATCTTTATTTTTATTGTAGAAGTCAAGGACTAAAATGAGCCATTGTCTACCACATTCAGACATTGTGATCCTAACAGAATGTCGTAGTTTGTATTGTCACAAACCTTGATGCTGCATATTGAAGAAAAGCAGAATATGCCACCCCAAAATGTGCCTCTTTGACATAAGGATTGTTTTGAGAAGCTATACACACAGGGGAAGCTCTGAAAACAGAGTAGAGATTATCCTTTTGTCAGGGGAATCTATATTTATAATGGAAATTTACATTAGAAAGGGGGCCTGCCCCAGGAAGGGAGCTATTACTAAAGATGATTTTTACCTGAGAGATTTATCTGTATGTCAGGGCAACCTTTATCAAACATTTCCTCCTCTCTCCTTCCCTGTGAATTACCCACCCCCATTTCCCAACATCTTTTTTTTGTCTTTACCTGAAGATGGTATTTAAGGTGGAGGCTTGGGACATTTCAGGGAGTTACTCATTTTTCCTATGTATCTTTCATGTATACGTGAGGTAGACATGTTAATAGGTTTATTTCTCACTTCTTGTTAATCTGTCTTTTATTACAGGGGGGTCTCAGCCAAGAACTAAGAAGTGTAGAGGCAAAATTCTTTTTCCTCCTCTGTAATATTTAATAACCACTGAAAAAAAATTCTAAACAAAATTTATAATGATTAACACTAGCTGCTGCTTTTGTGAAGTGGTAGATGCTGTTGCTGGGAAACTGGAAAGAAACTAGAGAAAAACAAAGCTTTTAGATAGGCAGATTTAGCATATGTGGAGGTGAGAATTGTTTCAAGAGTTCAACTTTTTTTAGCTTGATATAATTTCATTGGTTGTGAGATAAGTTATCTGCATACTCACTTTTAATAATTGTAGAAACATTTAGTGATAATTTAGGTGATGATTTATATTAGAAGTTCATAATCTGAGGAATTATTTAAATGTCTAGTCTCAGGAAAAGCACACATTTGTGTACACACATACACACACACACACTCAAACACACACACACAGGGTGTGAGATCTAAAATGTGTAGCATTTGCCCGAAAACAGGGCTATAACTCAGTAAAATGTGAGCTTCAAACATTGGCTGCCCAGCATCAAAGGGCCTCATTACTGAATCTGGGATACACTGATAAATCAAAAGAAGCCCTGAGGTAGACAAGTAATTTATGTAAAAATTTTGCCTTTGCCTCCCTAAGTGATTGCTCATTCACTACTTCTTTAGCCTCAATAACTCAAATGTTTTATTATTTAGTGAGAGTCACCATGAATTTATCAGATGATTAGCTAAAAATCACAGATGTTGTCAATTAACTTACATTTAAGGGTAAGCTGCATTGTATCAGAAGCTTCTAATTTGCCCAATATGTAGACCTTCCCCTGTCTCCTTATCTAGAACACATTGAGAGTCTAGATGAACATCACCTGGAAATTGCACATTTAAAAATGGTTAAAATTGTAATTTTGTATTACATGTATTTTAGCACAGCAATAAGGAAGTCATTTTAAAACATACTTGGAAAGCATTAAAACAAACAGAAGAGAAACAAAACCTCAGCCCCACATTTTAAAACATACTTGGAAAGCATTAAAACAAACAGAAGAGAAACAAAACCCCAGCCCAACACCCAGTCATTGGGCTATAGTTGTTTCTGTGTATAGGGGCATAGGTGTTTATTACACCCCACACAGATGATGCTGATTTGCCTCTGGGGTTCCTAACCTCTGATCCAGGTGATTCCTTTCCCCTCCAGCCTCTTTCCTGGGAGGTTATCCTGCACACTGATGTCGTATCAGTGCCCCAAACACTGTTTCACCACATCCCTCCTCTGTTCCAGTTCCTCACTTGCTCCCCAGTGCTGGAACATTTTCAACTGTTTAGACTGTAACTTCTTCAAATGGGAAAGGCTCCATTGTGCATAGTGGTCAACACTTAGTATTTTTTTTTATTGAGTTATAGTCAGTTTACAATGTTGTGTCAATTTCTGGTGTACAGCACAATTTTTCAGTCACACATAAATATACATATATTCATTTTCATATTCTTTTTCACCATGAGCTACTACAAGATTTTGAATATATTTTCCTGTGCTATACAGTATAAGCCTGTCTATCCATTCTATATATACCTGTCAGTATCTATAAATCTCAAATTCCTAGTCTGTCACTTCTCACCCCCCTCCCCCCTGACAACCACAAGTTTGTATTCTATTTCTGTGAGCTTGTTTCTGTTTTATATTTAAGTTCATTTGTCTTCCTTTTTTTCCCCTTAGATTCCACATATGAGTGATATCATGTGGTGTTTTTCTTTCTCTTTCTGGCTAACTTCACTTAGAATGACATTCTCCAGGGACATCGATGTTGCTGCAACTGGCATTATGTTGTCGCTTTTTTATGGCTGAATAGCTTCTTTATCCAGTCATCTGTCAATGGACATTTAGGTTGCTTCCATGTCTTGGCTATTGTAAATAGTGCTGCTATGAACATTGGGGTGCAGGTGTCTTTTTGAGGTAGGGTTCCTTCTGGATGTATGCCCAGGAGTGGGATTGCTGGGTCATATGGTAAGTCTATTTTTAGTCTTTTGAGGAATCTCCATACTGTTTTCCACAATGGCTGCTCCAAACTGCATTCCCACCAACAGCATAGGGGGGTTCCCTTTTCTCCACAGCCTCTCCAGCATTTATCATTTGTGGACTTTCAAATGATGGCCATTCTGGCTGTTGTGATGTGATACCTCCTTGTAGTTTTGATTTGCATTTCTCTGATAATTAGTGATAATGAGCATTTTCTCATGTGTCTATTGGTCATTTGTATTTCTTCTTTGGAGAATTGCTTGTTTAGGTCTTCTGCCCATTTTTGGATTGGGTTGTTTGCTTTTTTCCTATTAAGTCATATGAGCTGTTTATATATTCTCAAGATTCAACACTTAGTATTAATTTTAATGCTGGGGAATTATTTTAAACCTTAAAAGACGATAGTATGATATAGGAGTCTGTAGTTCCAGGGTCAGAACTAGGTATCTCATTTATAAAATATGTGGTTACCCATTGGGATGAAAAATTTCTTGCTCAGTGGAGAAAACTCTAGCATTAGGGCTTCATTTTTGTGGGCTAAAGAAGTGGATCATTTAAAAATGCAAATACTTATAAGAAGGAGGCTTGACATGGGATTGTTCCTTTCTAATGGGACCACTAACTGAAAAGAAGATTTGATGGGGAATTGGTAGAGACACCCTGAGAACACCAGGCATCTCCAGAGACTCCAGGAATGAGAAGAAGCTTATGTAAGGGAAAGAATGAGAACAGTGAAAATCAACTGTCTTTACTTCACCATTTTCCTATAATAGTTCTACTATAAGGTGTGTGTGTGTGCGTGCACAAATGAGAGAGTGCGTGCACTTGTGAAATATGCATAATAAATTGGGGAAATGTCATTTAAATCACAACCGTCTTCTAAGATTAGACAGTGTCGTTAGTATAGCACCAAGCCTTTACTTCAAATTTTTAAAAATGAGTGATGAGGAACAACTTGCTCAATTAAATATTTAAAAAGTACTATAAAGTAACAAAAACTAAACTGTCCTGAGATACTTTAGCATCAGAATATACAGAAAGATAAAAGAATGAAGAAAAAGTCAGTAAAGAGACACACCTATACATGCATGTACATGCTCATATTACTTAGTGCATGATAGAGATGGCATAAATTCATGAAGCTATTAAAACAATAAATAATGTACATTAAATAAAGTAATGTATAAATGTACTTATTGGCATCGAAGGAAAGTATGAGGCTCTTGTTTTATACATAGATAAGGTAGATTGATAATGCTGGAAAAACTCCATTAAAAAAAAGAGGTTCTCTCGAGGTGGTGATACTTTGAGTAATTTTTATTGTCTCCTTTTTATCTGAATTTTTAAAATCTGTTATGCTCATACAACTTGTATAAAAATACGTTATCATTTAAGAAGGGCTAAAACTGAACCAAGGTTTTCTTTTTATATCAGAAGCTTATAACTCTGTGATAATTTATTCTGATACCATTTTATAATTACTGCAGGGTTTGCAGGAGCTTAGATTGCTTATAAAAATAGAAGCCCAAGAAATATAGAGCCACATCTGAAAAAAAAAAGTGGGTCCCTAAAATCCCAGTGGAAGATCATATAAATGAAGTAAATACCAGGTTTATTGAATAATATGAACAGAGGAATTATCCTCTAGCAGAGCAGACACAGAAGGTGAAAGTCACAAACCTTTTACTGAGGCATGGGAACTATGAACTAGATTGGAAGAGCTCATTGTATCAATATTTCAAGGTGAAAGAAGTAAGAATAAAGGGAAAATGAAATTATTTTTTGCCTGTAGTTCTTTCTTTGCCCTTTTCCAGGGACAAGCCAGCAAAGAATGAGAATGTGCACAGAATAACATAGAGGGTGGCAGCAGGATATCCACAGGGGTGACATGACCCATGAGCCTGCACAAGGATTGAGGCAGCAGTATTTCCAAGCAGCCTGTGCTTCTATTGCTAAGGGAACTGTGTAAATCAGATAAATGCCAAACTAGTAATTCACCCAGACACAGCGTTTATGCCAGCTCAGTCAATCTCAGTGCAGGGACAATGGGAAGAGTGCGTGAAGATGTGTTAGGCAGCTTTCTGCTGGCAAAAAGAGGTAAAGAAATGCAGAAATGCCCATAGGTAGCCTTCATAACGTAGAGCTGAACAGAGAGCTTCAAGCTCCCCTCCGTCAGCCCAAACTCACCTTCCCAAAGACATGGGTCCACTCTCCTTTAGAGCGAAAGTAAACTTTTCATTAACTTTTGTCCATGCTGCATCTTTACTCAAAATAAACACCCTTTCATATCTTGAAATGGCTCTACTCCCATATTGTCCCTCCCCCATTTCCTCTCCCCACTGGTAACCACTAGTTTGTTCTCTATATCTATGAGTCTGTGTCTTTTTTGTTATAGTCATAAGTTTGTTGTATTTTTTAGCTTCCATATCTAAGTGATATCATACAGTATTTGTCTTTCTCTGTCTGACTTATTTCCCTTAGCATAATGCCCTCCAAGTCCATCAATGTTGCAAGTGGCAAAATTTTATTCTTTTTTTGGCTGAGTAGTATTCCTAAACATATATGTATATACACATATATCTCACATCTTCTTTATCCATTTATCTGTTGATGGACACTTAAGTTGCTTCCATATCTTGACAATTGTAAATAATGCTTTCAAAGGTAACAAAAAAATCCGAACAGATTTTAATAAATATGAAACATAAATAACATAATAATGCTGATGTACTTAGTACAAAGTGGAACACCTTGGATGTACCCCAGGGGTGCCCTTACTGAACAAAAGTGTTTATGTATCCATTCATTTCACAAATATTTATTGAGTTCTTACCTTATATTAGATGTTGAGGTGTGATGGTTAGTTTTATCAACTTGGCTAGGAGCCCAAGTTGTTCAAACAAGCACTAATCTAGGTGTTGCTATGAAGGTATTTTGTAGGCGTGATTGAAGTCCATTATTAGTTGACTTTAAGTAAAGGAGATTATCTTCAATAATCTGGGTGAGCTGGGCCTGATTTCGATCAGCTGAAAGGCTTTACTAGCAGAGCTGAGGCTTCCCTGAAGACAAAATTCTACGTGTAGTCAACAGCTTCAGCTTATTACTAAGAGTTCCAGCCTGTCCTAACCTGCTGACAAGCCCTACAGATTTCAGACGTCTGTCCAGCTCCCACAATCACAAAGGCCAATTCCTTGCAAAAAAATCTCTTGATATAGCTCTCCTACCAATTCTGTGATGCTGGTTGAATTCTGGCATACTCAAGGAGAGAGGGATATAAAAGATAGACACAGATCTGGTCCTTACCAATTGTGTGGTTTAGTGGAGATAACAAGGGAGTAATCTGGTGATTACAATATAAATTTTGATGGTAGAAGCACAGGGAATATATTGGGTGATAGCCTAGACTTCAGGGTGGAGTGGGTAAAGAACGTTTCCTCAATGATGGAAAGTTTAATTTGAGAGTTAAAAAATTGGCTATGAATTAAGAAAGTAAAGTGTGTGTGTGTGTGTGTGTGTGTGTGTGTGCATGTGTGTTTTACAAGGAAGATGGTGACAAGGCCTTCCAAGCAGAAGACCTAGCCTGTGCTAAAGACTGGAGGTAAGAGGGAGCACAGCACAATGGAACAGTGGAAGAGACTCAATAAAGCTGGTGTGTAGAGTGTGGAGGTGATAAAGGAAGGCTGTGGGAACAAGCAGAAGCTAGATGATGAAGGTCTTGTGAGTTATGTTAAGTTTCTGGGCACAGAGAAGCCATTAGGGAGTTTCAAGCATAGAGAACACTTGACCAATTTTGGATTTCAGAAAGATCATTCAGGACATGATATGGAGAATAGATTGGGAGAAAATGGAGGTTGGGGACTAGAATAAAAAATTCAAATAACTGATGGAGGTGACCTAGTCAGAAGGGAAGCAGTGGAAATGGAGAGAGGGATTTAATTGGAGAGATTTAGATAATACAAAGGACAATATTTGGTGACTGATTGGATTTGAAGAATGATGAAGATTGAAAAGTCAGTATCAAGCCAAGGCTTCTGACCTGAGCAACAAACTAGGTGGTCAGTGGAACCACTTGCAAAGATGGGGAACACAGAGAAAGGTACGAATGTGAAGCGAGGAAGGACTCTTGGACCTGCCATGGCTGAGCTACCCATGGACATACAGGTGGAGAGACCCAGAAGGCAATTGGCTGTACCAGCCTAAAGAGCAGAAGATCTGGGCTCAAAATATGGCTCTAGGAGCATCATTATATCAATGAAATCGGAAGCTGTGCGTGTGGCTGAGCTTGTCTAGGAAGATGGTCGAGGGAAAGCAGGAGAGAGACCAAGTCATAATCTGGAACAACACTCACATATCCAACAGGGGGAGAGAAGGAGAGCCTTCAGAATAGCAGACACTGGATTTTAAATCAGGTTAAAAACATGACATAGCATGACCTTCCATAGGATTTTTTTTTACCTCAATTCATATGTGGTTGCCAAAAGCAGTTGGGATCCAGAGATATCAAAATGTCTTTCAGTTGTAGGTGTGCTCCTTTTCTATACTAACGTGGTTTGGCTAGCACATGCTTTGTAATTTAAAAAGCATTTTCACAGGCATACCTCCTATCATTTAATCCTGGGGGAAAAAAAAGGCCTCTAGCAATAATCCTATTTTACAGACCAGGACACTGAAGCTCAGTTCAATAACTGGTCCAAGCGCACCCGTGTCCATCCTGGTGCCTCTGATGCCAGCCCCATCAGCATAGCTCTTCATGGTGGACATAGTCAAAAACTGAGCTTATATTACAGATAGGAAAATAAAGGCTCACAGAAGCCAGGAAGCTAGTCAATGTTTCTTACTGTGAAGATGGAGTAGCTGAACTTGCATTCAGATATTTTGATACTATAAAATCAGCTTTTAATACCTGCCAACTCATCTAGTAAACAGCAACTTAGAAAAACTTTATGGTTCATAACTTCAGTGAAGTTTCTGTTTCTTTATATTGGTTTGTCTGAGTATGAAATTGAGCCTCTAACTATACATAGCAAGCATCATGATTTTTCTAGAAACTCACTAAGATTTAGCTAGAAGGTATATAGTTCTTTTCTGAAAACAAAGTAATAAATGATTGTGAACCCTAGTGATTACTTTTCTGTTTTAGTTTCAGACTCTCCTGGTGCCATAAAGTAAAATTAAAATATGGGATATTATTTTGTAACCTTTAAGTTTCTACAAACACCAAATTTTGTCATCAGGATTATAACCATCAGTTATAAGGGAATTAATGAGAAACAGCAATATAAGTCAGTGGTTAATACAACAATACTGAAAGGCACTTGCAATTTCTTCAGTATAAGTTTATGAATCATTATAGGAAGGATCATCTATAAATGTTTCCATAGTCTATCCTCAACCATAGAAATATATAACATGATTAAAAACAGCATATCTTTCACCGACGTAATTGTCTTGAGAATCTATAACTTACCCAATATGAAAGTGATTTGTAAATGGCAGATACCCCATGAAAATGGGGGTGTTCTTATTTTATTAATGATAGCAATCAGAGATCTATTTCAGTTCAATAGAGCCATCTTACCACAAATTAAATCACCCTGCTTAAAAATCCTTGCATGAATAATATTTTCTTTTTCAACTAGATGAATTCAAACACTCCAGAAGAATCCAACATCAACAAAAAAAATATGCAGTTTTAGAATTGGATATAGAAGGCTGATGTTACTGGGTAAAGAGCCTAAGGGCCTTGGTGAGTGTGGTTATGTGAGTGACTCTCTTTTTTAATTGAAGTTTAGTTGATTTTCAGTGTTGTGTCAGTTTCTGGTATACAGCATAGTGATTCAGTTATATATATATTCTTTTATTTTTTTTCATTATAGGTTATTACAAGATATTGAATGTAGTTCTCTGTGCTATACAGTAGGACCTTGTTGTTTATCTGTTTTATATATAGTAGTTTGTATCTGTTAATTCCAAACTCCTAATTTATCTCTCCCTCCCTTTCCCCTTTAGTAACTTTCCCCTTAAGTTTGCTTTCTATGTCAGTGAGTATCTTTCGGTTTTGTAAATAAGTTCATTTGCATTCCACATATAAGTGATATCGTGTGATACTTGTTTTTCTCTGTCTGACTTACTTCACTTAGTATGATCATTTCTAGGTCCATCCATGTTGCTGTAAATGGTATTATTTCATTCTTTTTCATGGCTGCGTAGTACATGTATGTATATGTGTGTGTATATATATATATGTACCACAACTTCTTTAATCTAGTCATCTGTTAATAGATATTTAGTTTGCTTCCATGACTTGGCTATTGTAAAGAGTGCTGATATGAACAATGGGGTGTGTGTATATCTTTTCTAATTAGTTTCCTCTGGATATGTAACCTGGAGTAGGATTACTGGATCATATGGTAAATCTATTTTTAGTCTTTTGAGGAATCTCCATAGTTTTCCATAATGGCTGCACCAAAGTACATTTCCCACCAACAGTGTAGGAGGGTTCCCTTTTCTCTACACTTCTCCAGCATTTATCATTTGTGGACTTTTTAATGTTGGCCATTTTGTCTGATGTGAGGTGATGCCTCATTGTAGTTTTGGTTGGCATTTCTCTGATAATTAGTGATATTGAGCATTTTTTCATGTGCCTATTGGCCATTTGTGTATCTTCATTGGAGAAATGTTTGTTTAGGTCTTTTGCTCATTTTTTTTTAATTGGGTTATTTGTTTTTATTGTTATTGAGTTGTATGAGCTGTTTGTATATTCTGGAAATTAAGCCCTTGTTAGTTGCATCAAGTGCAAATATTTTCTCCCAGTCTGTAGATTGTCTTTTCATTTTGTTTATGGCTTCCTTTGCTATGCAAAAGCTTAGAAGCCACCATTATTTATGTTTGATTAGGTTCCATTTGTTTATTTTTACTTTTATTTCTATTGCTTTGGGAGACTGAACTAGGAAAACATTGCTATGATTTATGATGAGTGACTCCTTTTTTAATGGTACATTTATTTCTACAAGGATCTAACTGCTCGGTTCCCATAGCAACTCAACTGCTGGAGTGACGACCCGGGGAATGACCTTGTACTTTCTGGGGTAGCTATAAGCCCCAGGATAAATCATCGCTTCTTTTGCAAAACTGCTTTCCAATCTAGGGTCTTCCATTTGCTTGACATTCATTCTAAGTAATTCACTCTACCTTCAGTTTTGTTTCCTCATCTATAAAATGAGAATCATAATAATAATGCTTATATCATAGTTGATACAAAGATATAAGAAATTGTTACTTTATAAATTTACTTTTTCTTCTAAAGTTTTATGATACCATAATTTCACTTTGAAAGGACTTCAATCAATGTTACAGAATTATAAAATGGAAGGTATTTTATTTGTACATAAAAAACATAATGTAAAAAATGAACATCTGCATTCTGCATATAATACTATGGGCCTAATAAATCTCAGAAAATATTAACTTTTTAAATAAATAAATGCATGTTTTCCTCCTTTAAAATTCATATCCAACATTATATTTCTATTATCATTATCTTTTTCATTGATAATTTTCTTAATCCAAAATTTGTGCTGTGGAAGTTAGGAAGAAGATTCTCAGACAGGAAAATTTGGCAAGACTCAGTTTCTGAATATGCACCTAAAGGGACAACTCGCAATTTGTGTGGTAGTTTGGGAGTAATTATTTTTTTAAATCAAGGAGCTTAAATTCTGTAGTTACAAAACCAAATACCAAAGCTATCTCTTTGATTTTATAGACAATGACTCAAGAACTCCAGACACTATCCTGTGGAACATTTCTCGCTGGACAGGGACGGGGCTCCTCCTTCACTCATGTGAAAGACCCGTGGCAGAGTGGAGGTGCATGGAGCTCTAGGGCCATACCACCAGCACTGGAAGCCCTTACATTTTTGCTTACAAAAAAGCAAGCTTCTTAAATTTCCCATTAGGCAAGGATCATCACAATATCTACCTTGTGGGCTTTATGTGAGGAGAAAATGATAAAATGGCATGTGTGAAAAGCTTAGTAAACTCTCTTGAAAAGCCAGCTATTAAATGTACTAGCAGATTTTTGCCTCAGAGGAATACTTTGGTTACCTTTGATTTGTGCCCGCGAGCCATAAGAACAAGACAGCAAATAGGCCAGTAGTTGCGGCCACCATCATTCACCAGCATATAAAACATAAAACTCACAGGGAAAAAAGCTTTTTCTTATGTGTTCATATTCCTGACATTGCAAAAAAATCATTTAAGTTGCATGAGTTAAACTTACCATTCCGTGGATTCCAAGTTAAAGAAAGTGCTAAGAAGCGGCCACTCTCCCGGTTTCGAGTGTTAGGCTGGAGAGCACTTTCCGCCACTGTAGTGTGCTCCATCCACCTCACTTCCTGAAAAAGAAAAATAGTTCCTCCAAACCTTGTATAATTTTTATCCTTGTCCTCGCACCCACTCATCCCTTTCTCTTCAGGCAAAGGCAAGGAACCCAATAAAGATATAATGGAGTGAATGGAACTGAAATTCGATTCACTGGGTTTACATTCCAATAGTGCTGAAGTGCTTGGGTGTGAATGTTATGTTCCAATCCAGTGTCTCCTCTGAGGGATGAAAGCAATTTCTCCCTCAAGTAGCTTCTGAGAGTTAAAGACAACAAACCAACAACCACAAAAACACTTCCTATGAATCCATCTGTAATGAAGCATCTGAAGGAAAACTTCCTCCTTGGAAGTCCTGACAGTTACATCAGGAGGCTTACCTGGGGACCTGGACAGAACCAATGACTGTGGAGTGCTAATAGCAACATAATGGAAGAGCCTAAAAATTCTCAGCCTCAACTAGCTACTCTTCACAGGGTAAGTGCTTTTCTACTAAGACATAATGTTCCATTAGCTAAGAGATGAAAAAGCGAGATCAGAAATTACGTTTTAGCACTAACATAACCTTAACTAGAGTTCACAGACTTAGCACAGTTTATAAAAGAAGCTTATTATTATTTGTTTTTCATTTCCCAGTCGGGTGGGACCAACTTACCTCAGTTTGCCTGGGACTTTTGGAGATTTTTAGCACTGAAAATCCAATATCCCAACAAAGCCTTCAGTCCTGGGAAAACCTAAATGGTTGATCACCCTATATTTCAAACCAAGTTAGCCCTTCTTCTAGCCACATCACAGGGTAATTTTCAGGGTTCCAAAAATGCCTTCACCAAGAAAAGCGTCTTCATCAGCTTGAACTACAGCATTTGAGAAAAGATAAGTAGAATCATATTCATAAAATAGCTTAAAATCCTCCCCATGGCTTATTGGTAACACAGTCATTCATACGTTACATGGCAACAGGAAGACAGTCTCAGACCTCCTGCCACTTGCTGCGCAGAAGTAGGCCATAATACAAGCCACTTCAATACACCCCTGAAAGTGCTACGGTGGCCAAAGCTCTGGCCTCTGTAGGAGCACAGGGTAAATATACCTGCAGCCCCCAAGAATGGAGGAAATCTTCCCAAAGTGTGATAGCTGAGATCTTTTTTCCCTTTAACATTTTTACACAATTTTTAAAGGTTACTTTGCATTTACAGTTACTACAGAATATTGGCTATATTCCTTATGTTGCATGACACATCCTTGAGCTTCTCATACACCCAGGAGTTTGTGCCTCCCTCTCCCTGACCCCTCTACTGACTCTCTCCCCTCCCCACTGATAACCACTAGTTTGTTCTCTATATCTGTGAGTCTGCTTCTTTTTTGTTTTATTCACTAATTTGTTGTATTTTTTGGATTCCACATATAATTGATATCATACAGGATTTTTCTTTCTCTGTCTCACTTATTTTACATAGTATAATGCCTTTCAAGTCCATCCATCTTGCTGCAAATGGCAAAAGTTCATTTTTTCATGGCTGAGTAGTATTTCATTGCATACATGAACCACATCTTCTTTATCCATTTATCTGTTGATGGACACTTAGTTTTCGTCCATATCTTGGCAATTGTAAATAATGCTTCTGTGAACATTGGGGTGCATGTATCTTTTCAAATTAGTTTTTTGTTTTTTTGTGGATATACACCCAGGAGTGGAATTGCTGGGTCATATGGCAGTTCTGTTTTTGGTTTTTTGAGAAACTTCCAACTGTTTTCCACAGTGGCTGCACCATTTTGTATTCCCACCAACAGTGCATGAGGGTTCCCTTTTTCTCCACATCCTCGCTAACTTTTGTTATTTGTGTTCTTTTTGATAATGGCCATTCTGACTGGTCTGGGGTGATATCATTGTGGTTCTGATTTTCATCTCCCTGATGATTAGTGATGTTGAGCATCTTTTCATGTGCCTACTGGCCATCTGTACTTCCTCTTTGGAAAAATGTCTGTTTAGCAATTCTGCCCATTTTTTAACCAAGATGTTTGTTTTTTCAGTGTTGAATTGTATGAGCTGTTTATATATGTTGGATATTAATCTCTGATCGATCATCTCATTTGTAAATATTTTTTCCTATTTAGTATGTTGTTTTTTTCATTTTGTCAATGGTTTCCTTTGCTATGCAAAAGGTTTAAACTTAATTTGGTCCCATTTGCTTATTTTTGCTTTTATTTCCTTTAAGAGACATCAAAAAAAATATTGCTGCAATTTATGTCAAAGAGTGTTCTGTCTCTTGTTTTCCTCTAGGAAGTTTTATAGTATCTGGTGTTACATTTAACTCTTTAATCAATTTTGAGTTTATTTTTGTATATGGTATTAGAGAATGTTCTAATTTTATTCCTTTACATGTAGCTGTCCAGGGTTCCAGGTACTTTTCTCCATTGTATATTCTTGCCTCCTTTGTCATAGATTAAATGACTGTAAGTACATGGGTTTATTTCTGGGCTTTCTATACTATTCTATTGATCTGTGTGTCTGTTTCTGTGACAAAACTTTAATTTAGTGCTTGAAATCACTAAACAAAGCCTAATGCTAAGAAGGGAAGCTAGATAAGCAGGTTTTCCTGAACATCATGCAATCTAAAACAGCCAACATTGTTGGGGAAATGAGATGTTCCAGAGTGGAAGGAGGGTAGGAAATGAGGACGAGGAAGATCCGTGAAGGCACCAGAAAGGGGAGAGTGGGTTCCTTCAGAGCATACTTCTTCCTTTTAGTATGTTTGCCTTCATTTTCTGTAGGAAAAACCTGTGGGAGTCTGGAACCCACAAAAACCTAGTTCTCTGAACCATTTCCCCTCTCAAGAACCCAAACGTCTTTCACATTTGTATCTATTAAACCTTGTTCATCTTTTCAAGTTCCTCTGAACATCCCCATTTTCAACAAAGCTTCCTCGGTCTTCAGTCATCCTCCCCGAACTTCATCCTCCCAAGCCTCCTAACCCTTTACTACGTGTGCCACACAGTAATGAGCTTCATTATATTTGATTTCCAGTATTTTACATTTTCTGTTGTTCATTAATTCATCAAAATTTGTTCAGCAGGTACTGTGTGCCAGATACTCTTTCAGGTATTGATCAAAAAGTAGTGAACAAGTTAAACAGGACCTCTGGTCTCCTGGAGCACATATCACTTTTTTATTTTAAGCAAGATTATAAGCACTGAAAAGTATGAACCATGTCAGATACATCAGTTGTACCCTTTACATTGTCAAAAACAAATACGGTGTGTAGTGGGCAACTCATAAATATTTGTTGACTTGAGTAATTTAAAAATTCACTAGTGGAATTATTCATATTAAGAAACAGTAATCAAAGCAGCTGAAAGAGAGATAGTACATAGAGATTACTCCAGGGTCAAGGTGAAATGTGTTGATACATGTATACATTTGACTGCAGTTCTGGGGATGTTAAGGATGTGACAGTTAAATGAGGAAAATGGATGGAATTTTGGAAAAACTCTCTATGATGAAATTATAAATTATTTTTCTCTTAACCAAGCTCAATAGTATAGTTAGTACATATAATGAATGCAAAGAGAACTAGAACAATCTGAGTTTAAATTTTGTTTGGCCTCTGTGACCTACAAAAGTTATTATTTTCTTTGAATCTCAATTTGCTCATCTTTACAATGGGACAGTGTGCTAGTATCTCCTATTTGCCCTCCTTCTCTTCGCTGCTCTACCATTCTCCTCCCTGCTCTGTGTCTTAGGAGGCTGAATAAAGGGACTGCATCAACAGATTCCACAGCTCAGGATTCTGATTGGGTTCAACAGGGAGCTGGTGGTTGGTTATTTTCTTCCACTGCAGGCTCCGTCTTCCACAGCAAGTTCTCTTCTCTTCAAATGCTCCCTTTCTGGCCCTTGGCCATCCAACTGTAACTTCTCCCCTGTGCTCTGTTGCTGCTAGTCCTCGAGTATGCTACTCTCCCTTGTTGGGTTCCATTAACACTGCCCACGGCTCTGTAAATAGCCCCTTTATTAAATTTTCCACCAATTACCCAGTTAGACTGTGCCATCTTTTCCTGTTTATACAGACAACAATCATATTTGCCTCTTGCTAGTGTAAACATTAAGTTAAACTATGTGAAATGTCTAGCACAATCCCTAGTATAAAGTAAGTCTTAGTAAATCCGACCCTCTCACCCTCCTTCTCCTTCCTATAGAATACTCTGGCCATCTTAAAGACAAGGTACTAATCTATGCTCATACGGAATCTGTGCTTAATCTGATTTTAATTGTTTAATAAGCTTCTCCTTCAAGAGGTCTTTGTTATTACAAAGCAAAACTATTGTTTATATCAGGGCCATGCAAATAAAATCAAGAAAATGCATCATTCAGGGAGTCATGGCTATGTAAAGAAAAGTGTACTTCAACTATAATCGCTTCAATGGGAGCTAAATGCATGCTTTGTAACGATGTAATATTCCTCCTTTCAGGAACACATGCGTACTCAGACTATGGAAGAGCTAATGGATCAGATAGAAGAAAAAGATTTATTTGACATAGATAACACCTTTGGGGACAAAATGTTGCTCATAAAAATTTGTCTTAGAGATGATTGATAATATTTCTAGCTCAAGTTTCCTATAGACTTTGTGGCAGGGAGAGTAAATGAGAATTAAATGTGACCAAATAGCTGTTGAGAAATGACTGAGTCACCTTTTTCTCTATAGAATGATCACAGATGAAAGGTGTTTCTTCCCTTGCAGTAGGGGTGACGGGGCTTGTGAGTTCTTCTGTCTAGGAACCTTGACCTTCCTTACCTCCTGGAGTTAACAGTCAGAATAAGAATTAGTCAGCTGTTGAAGGGGTACTGGAAGGCATTTTTTGGAACACATCTTTGTTACTAAAGGTTTGGGTCCATGTAAGTAATTCAACTGGATTACTCAAAGAGAAAATTAATCAGCAGAAGTACTGTGATTGAGGACAGAAGAGGGGCCCTGTGAGGCTGGCAGAGCCCCTGAAACCAGGAAGGTGGTGGGAGTTCGGGTGCCAAGAGCAGCGGGGAGCCAGGCACTCCCAGAAATGCAGAGCCTTTGAGGTGGCAGAGCCTTGATGCGATGCTGGTCTGTGTGTAGCAGATTGTAGCAGTGGCCACATTTTCCACACCTTCCTGTATCTGAGTCCTTTTGAAATGTGATTGTGCAGCTCCTGTCACCAAGAAGTAGAGTTTATTTCTCCATCTCTTCAATCTGAGCTGAACTGTGACACCTTCTGGTCAAAACACTGCAGTGGAAGGGATGCTATGCCAGTTGCAGATCTAGGTGTTAAGAGGTTTGTGTGTTTCTGCTCTTCCTCTTAGAACCCTGAAAACCATCACGGGTCCAGATTGGAGTTAGCCTACTCTATAAGAGACACATAGTCCCTCTCCCATTCCCCATGCAATAGCCAAACAACCCCAAGAAGCCACTTTGCTGACTTGTAGCCAACCACAGAGGTATGTGTGAACTCAGATGAGACAGAAAGAACCACTCAACAAAGCCCACACCTAATTGGCAACTCATACAGTGTCATGAACTAGGAATGTTTATATCACTGAGTTTTGAGGTTGTTACACAACCCCTAACTCATACCCTATGTACCTGTGACTTTGGGATTTTGATCAGGATCTCTGTGGCCTAGCTTGCCATGGGGAGAATGGTGCTATCTACCTACAAATGGGCCATGTTGACCTGAAAAAAAAGCCACATCAGTGACCATGGAAGATGTCCAGCATCTACCATTTTGCTATCCTGCCCATTCTCTAGAGTTCTTGTGCAATCCAAGGAGGAAGTAAGGAGGGAGAAACCTTTATCCCTATTTCTGTCAGATCAGTTGATACTAAACTTTATAACCATCTTAATATGTGGGGATGTGGGTCACACTTAATTTTTAATTAGAAAAATACTAAAACTTTGGATCTGTAGCTTATGTCACATTTGAAAAATAACAGAATTTATAATGTTTAATAAGCCCTTATTTGAAAAAGACAGTATAATACTTCAACTCTCCTCAGACCTTATACCCAGTTTCTCAACCAGCAGAGGAGAGCTAACCATCAGATCACACATCTTTCTGGAGGAGGTGTTTCAGTTCTGATTTAATGTGTGGTAACATCATGACTCTTGAGCAAAAGTTTGGTTAAGTTATGAGATAGCAAATAAGTGTTCAAGTCCAAAGTAATGATTGTTGAACTGTTGTATATTTACAAAAACTCTGGTCTTGATGTCATGTAAAATGCTTATTAGTCCCGGCTCTGTTATTAATTAGTGTGAAGCTAGGTGAGTCATGACTCATATTTGAGCCTGATTTCTTTATCTGCAAATTCAGAAAAAAGACCTAAATCATCTTTAAGTTCCTTGGAAGTTCTCTTAGTCTTTGTCTCTCCTTCTACATTTACAATTGGATGACCTTCTTATCCAGAGTCATAATTTAACTTCTCTGTAGAATATCCTTGAACTAATTACTCTTTCCTATAAATCTTTAAAGCAGTTACTACTGATAACAATGGGCAGACAGCTGATCAGGCCCTGCTTTGTGTTATCCCTGTCACTGATGTCCTGTTATCTGTTACCTATATCTGGTCTTCTAAACTAGTTTGGAGCCCCTTTGAGGATGAGGATAGTGTCTTTTCCTTTTTTAACTCTCCATTTTAAATTATAATATGTATACCTAAAAATAACTCAAAGAAAATGATTGATACACACAAAATTGATTATATTATTAAATTGTAACATACTTTCAAAATAGCCTCTTTTCCCCTAATATTTGTTGGATCACATTCAACAGCATAGGTTGACCTGTAGGGCTTTAGACAGGTTATTTCTCTTTTCTGGGATATAATTTGTAACCCATAAAATGGGGGGATTGAGCCAGATTATCTATGAGATCCCTTCTTTGTGTACCAGTCTGTCATTTTTTAAATGCTATAGAAGTCCAGGAATAGATGTTTGTTGTGAGCCTCATTTTTCTTCTTAGCTGGACTTAGCTCTGTGATGTAAGCTCAGCTCAGAGCTACGAGAGAATAACTCTAGACACCCAGCTTTGAAGGCACATAGGCTGATTGTCACAGGTACTCTGGCTGAATGCCACAGCATGCTCTTCCATCTCCCTGCCCCCAACTTCCACCCTCACCCTGGAAACACACACACACACACACACACACACACACACACACACACACACACACTCCACACTGTTGCAAGTCTCCTAAGAGATTCTGCTTAGGGCCCTGCTCTGTTCTCAGAGTCAGTTTGTTAGATTGGCTCTTCTTTTGCCTGGACAGAAGCCTAGAGGTAGAAAGCTTAGTCTCTAAACTACACATAGTTAAGTTGGGTCTTGATTATAAAATTGGTTTCAAATTTTGTAATAGCTTTACCAGGTAATGATTTTTTAAAAAAAGATAATAGTATCTATCTCTTTGGAAGTACACCATAGCTTCCTAAAGATGTAGGTCAGATAACCATGACTCAAGATTACCAATCTGAAACCTGTATAATTACTTTGAATGAATTGTGGGGATTGTTGCTAAGAATTCCTCTTTCTCCTAATTTGCATAACTATAATCTGTTTATTCTAAAACTGCCTTTTAAGAGCTTAAAATATATAACCTATACGCTTCACCAAAAGATCTGACAATGATGCAAAGCCCCTTAATATTTCTAGTGCATCAGATGAATCAGTACCTGAAAGTGTTGACAGTTTTCAAATTAAAAAGTGTTGTATGGAAAGATATCAGTAACCCAGTCATTCCATGAGAGGACTGTACGTAGTACCATCGTTCCAGGTAAGGTCAACAACAACAACAAAGTCTAGTAAAGCTTCTTTGTAAGACATTTTAAACATTATTTTGGAGCAACATTACCTTTTGTGAGAAAAACTATGGGCAGGAGTCTGGGCTTTTCAATTAGATAACCCTGAGCTTTAAGTCCTGGCCCAACATCTTGGTAGCTAGGTGTTAATCTTTCTACTACTATTCTTCTTTGTAAAATAAGGTTAATAATACTGTCTTGCAATATTATTGAGGATTAAATGGAATCATGTAGACAAAGTACCTACCAGAGAGTAGATATTGAAGAAAGGGGATCTATCACTAGTAGTATCATATCACATTATAGAAAGAAAGCATCATTTTCTTTTCATTCAGTTGCAGTGTATTTCTCTATTTTTACAAAGCACCTTACTCATATTGATTAACTGTGGGTTCAAAACATCATGAGCAAGAATGAGTTAAGATGATTTTTTCCTTTTAATTAAAAAGAAATCAATAACATCATGGGGATATTTAATTTCTTCCAAAGGGAACATGAGACAATCAATAGCATTTATTGCTACAGATGTTGCACAAAGTTGAAATCAAAGCCAGCCCTAACACAGAGAGTCAGACAAAGGTAACAGGGCTCAGTCCAGAAAAGCCTCCTGCTTGTTTGGGAAATCCTTCTGGAAACATCTAGGATTAGACACCCAGCCATATCCTTGCACTGTGGATTTGAATAAGGCTTGCATGAGGGAGTAAGTGAATTCTCACAGTCACACTAATCTCTTATTCCAACCCTCAGTCACTTTATTTTTCAGTGTTAAGTCCTAACAGAGCGATGGTACCAACGGTGGAAACAAAATATCTATTGCTAATTTTTATTTAACCAACATCATCATTACTAATTAATACTTAATTAGTTATCCTTGCTCTTGGCTCTGTTTTAGCCAAATACAGTATCCCCTTTCAACCCTACCTGATAGAATTTTATTGTTTAAAGAGCTGATACAGACAGGGGCTGATAACAGCAAAGTGAATAATAGATAAACTAGATAGATACAAAAAGCAGAGTGAATGCTAGTCAATATCAGATAAACATGGAACAGCAAAAAGCCAGTCGATAATGAATAGTCATATTGGACAAGAAAAAGAAAACTGAACCCAGAGACAAAGATTTAAGAGTTTTTATCCCAGCTATTCCTCCAATAATCCATGAGACCCTGGGTAAGTCACCCTCTCTGGACTTCAGGACCTTACAGCCTGCTCTACTTTCTAACATGGGAAGTGCACATCTTACATACTTGGTGACATTCACTGGTAGCCTCTTTGCATATTAATTCTATTTTGCCTTTAAAAAAATTTTAATATCAACTCACCCAAGATTCATAAATAAGTGGAGGCTTCCCACTTTCACTGTTTCCTCAACAAGAGCCAGGCTGTTCTAATTTGGGGGTAATTCCTGGATTTTAAGGCTTTGATTGCTGTTAAATTACAGCGATCCCCAGGAATGGGTAAGCTTTAATATAATTAGACATTTACATTTCAGTAAAATTGCAAAGGGAAAAAAGCAGCAAACTTTATCTTATAGTCCCCCTTATGCTCCATAGTGGAGACCACTAGCTGTCTCCCAGTACCCATTCTTCCCTTCTTTTGTAACAGAATTCCTGATTTTCAGCTGGGTGCATGTTCACCCAGAATAGGGACTATACCTCCCAGCCTCCCTTGCAAGTAGGTATGACCATAAGATTAAGTTCTAGGCACTGTAATATATGTGCACTAGTGTACTTAAGGGGATGTGGGAATGCCCTTCATCATTTCTTCCTTCTTGCCAGCTGGTATGTGGATGTAAGAGCTGACACTCCTGCGGTCATTTGGTAACCTTGGGAATGACACCCATAGACAGTGGCCTAATTTCAAGCAAAGGTAACATGGTCTTCTGTCTTTAGAGAGATAATCAGTTCCAGTCCACTTTTATTTGTTTAGTTGACCCCTGGCTAGTTTTATTTTGTTTTGTTTTTGTACTCCCTCTACCCTGTAAATATCTAAGGCAGGAGAAACAGGACAGAACTAATTTCCCCCAAACCTTTTGCAACTCTAGTTTTTTTTTTTCACAACTCTATTTTCATAGGTTCTTCCAAATAAGAGACATACTAGAAAACTGAGGAAGTATATCACTGTAGTAAAATCTGTAGTAAGATTTTAACAAGGAGTAAACTTAAATAACAGTAAATCCATAACAATTCAATATTTGTAATATTTCAACATGTTCTGTGGTATCAGACTCTGATTTCTGAGAATTTCAGAAGGTGATGATAGTACAAAAATCATAGGAAATTATTCTGAAGAAAGTCATGCTGTAAGTAACTGTGCAAATTTTTATTATTAACTGCCAATAACTATATACATCTAAGTGTCGATATTATTTTGTTGGTACTTCTCTTGGAAAAAAATTACAAAGTAGTGCACCTTTACATAGATCTAAAAAAATTGCAGAAGTCTTACTTTAATGTGCTACCATGAAACATATTGATATTGGATTCCTTTTTACCTTTCAGTTTTATTTGTTATTAGCTAATTTAAATGAAATTGCTCTAACCATCACATAACCTCACCTATGAGGGGATCATTTTAAAATATGTTTTCTGAGTAATTATGAAAATGATTTACCTAGATGATACTGCATTATGTTCTCAGTGATTGCAAGCTTAGAAGATAGATCTTAGATTTCTTAAAAAAAAAAAACAACAACAAAACAGCAACAACAAAAGCAAAACCAAAAATACAACCTAAAATTAATGGGATATTTTGAGTATGGTAGGTTCCCAATACATTGTTGTTGCAATACTGAGTCAACCTGTGAAAATTTTGAGGTTTGTATCTTTGAAAAATTCTTACATATAAATTTTTTTGAGGATGTGTACTTTTTTTTAGTGATTCTTTTTAATTTTTTTAATTGAAGTATAATCATTTTACAATGTGTCAATTTCTGGCTAGAGCATAATGTTTCAGTCATATATATACACACACATACATACATACATACATACCTGTATTCCTTGTCATATTCTTTTTCATTATAGGTTACTACAAGATATTGAATATAGTTCCCAGTGCTATAAAGTATAAACTTGTTGCTTATCTATTTTATATACAACAGTTAGTATGTGCAAATCTCAAACTCCCAATTTATCCCTTCCCACCCCCTTTTCCCCTTGGTAACCGTAAGTTTGTTTTCTATGTCTATGAGTCTGTCTCTGTTTTGTAAATAAGTTCATTTTTGTTATTTATTTAGATTCCACATATAAAGAATATCATATGGTGTTTTTCTTTCTGTTTCTGGCTTACTTAGAATGACAAACTCCAGCCCATCCATGTTGCTGCAAATGACATTATTTTAGTCTTTTTTAAGGCTGAGTAGTATTCCAGTGTGTGTGTGTGTGTGTGTGTGTGTGTGTGTGTGTGTGTGTGTATGTCACAACTTCTTTATCCATTCATCTGTGGATGGACATTTAGGTTGTTTCCATATCTTGGCTATTGTAAATAGTGCTGCTATGAACATTGGGGTGCATGTGTCTTTTTGAATTAGAGCTTCCTCTTAATATTACATATAAAAAATTTTAAGGCAGGGTTTCTCAAATTATGGAAAAGGACCACTTGCATCAGAATTGCTGGAGTGTTTGTTTAAATGCTAATTCCCAGACACCTCATCACATCTAGTGAATCAGAATTTCTACATATGCCTGACAATATGAATTTTAACACCCTCAATAGATTTTCAAGCACATTTAAGAACCTTCGTTCTACTGCTTTGTCTAATACAATGAAATTTCAAGCTGATTTAAATGATTACTTCCATGTCTCTGTCAGTATCAAGTTCATTCCTTTTCCATTCTGCCTCCAATAATCATTTTGACCACATGTGAGAGGCAGGGATCATTACTGGATTGATTAACGTTTATTCATAAGGGGAGAAGGGTGTTTTTATCGGTACAGAGAACATGGATAGTCACACATATTAGTCAACTAAGGGGAGAAGATAAGTGTAATAAAAGTACAGTTTCGAGATTTCAAAAACATTTTTGAGCTAGTCTGAGAGGAGTACGATTGTAATGTAAGGAATGACTCTGTGTTAAAGGACCGGGTAACTTAATAGAGGTCTCCTATATTATTCTGTGATTGTGCTTCTGGGCTCTGGTGATGAATGTGTTCATTTCATGTGACTTGCTTTGGGTAAATAACCAAGTACCCTATCAGCTCTCCAACCCGCAGCGCAGCGGCTGTGTGTGCGCACTAATGTCGGTGGAAGGTGCCTGGGGGAGGGCCTGGGGAGGGGCTGCCCAGCGCGCTCGCGCCCCAGGCACTTCCTAAGAGACTCAGCTCTTTCTCTGCAGCTGCTACTTGAAGACTCCACGCGTTCCCTCCAGAGGAAAGAAACCATCTATCTAAATCAGCTGTGCTCTCCACGTCCCTCGTTTCTTCCTCCGCCAGCCGCCACCCCCACCCCTTCCATTGTGTTGTGCGTTGAGCTCCGCTTCCTGCGTAAGACCCTAACCTCATTTGTAGCAGGAGGGATAACTGAGACTTTTGGAACCTCGAGTTGCAATGGAGCTGTACGGAAAGGTAAGCAGAAGGGAGTTCCTCTGCATGCTTTGCGCGAAATCTCGCTTTGACCGACTTTGGGGTGTGTGTGTGTGTGTGTGTGTGTGTGTGTTTTCGCGCGTAGGAGCGCCTTCTCAGTGCAATTGTGCGAGTAAACCACCGTCTTTATGTGTGTGCCATTTGTCGTCGTTCTCCCCCGCGTTTGTTGAATGAGATTGCAAAACTACCCTACTTTGCCTATGTAATTGTATAAACTTTCCTGATTCGGGATGGAGAGGTGTAGGGCGGAGAGTCCCAGAACGCAGCGCAGGTTTCGTTCGTTTTGGGAATTAGCACAAGGTAGTACATTTCCTAACCAGAAAAACCACAGTCTAGCTTCAGAAGGCGATAGGTAGCAAAGAAAAATCTCCAGCTGAAATGAGCTGGGGTCGCTTTCGCCTGCACCTTGTGAGGAAATAGTCTAGGAGACAGCCGTCACAACCAGAAGCGAGTCCAAGGCTGGAGAAGGGAGGCTCCGTGGCGGAGGCAAGCTGGAGGAGCAGCCTGTTTCGTGCTGGCTTGCCGGGAACTGTAGTTTATGGCTCACCGGTTTACGGGAAAGCTCAGCTGGACCAGACTACAACTCCCAGAAGCGCCTGGGGCTCCCAGCCAGTGCGCGTGTGCGGCGCCAGGAAGGGATAGCTCCGGTCCTGATGTTGGAGCCGGTTAGCGAACCCCGGGAGTGCAGTGTGGAGCGTGAAGCGCGGGCTGTGCACGCTTGACCCGGCGCCCGGGCCAGCGCTGTCTTAGCCAGGGAGAAAGGACACTTTGCGAACAATGAGACACGAAGCTCCCATGCAGGTGGGTCTATACAAAAAGTGTGGCCTCGGGAGGAAATGAGAGAGTGCTTTCTCCCTCGCTCCATGCACAAATTGTGCCCAACCTAAAGGCAGGTCTAGGCGGCCACCCGCGGGGATGCGGCTGACTTGGTCCTGGGCACAGAACTGGGGTCTTCTGCGCTCCTCAGGACTATGATTGGGGCTGTTTTGATAAGGGATAGGAATGTACATTATCTTCCCAGGATTTTCAAGGAAGATGAGTGTCTAAAACGTAAACCTGAGCAAACAAAAGTCAGAGGAACAGGCAGTCTTGTACTGACATTGATTGCCCCTCCAGGCTTCCTTGGTTTGTGATCGCGGTTTAAACGCACGAACTTAAGGCCGGGTTGGGGGTTGCGAGCTCTCTACTGGAGTCCGAACAGAGAGCATACCAATTGGCTAAGTGCGCGTTAAGAGAGGAGAAGCCAATGTTAGGGTCCGCAAAGTTCCCTTTCTTCAATTAGCGTCCTATTAGCATCAGCAGAAAATAGCAAACACGTTGGGGCTTGACTCATCCCAGTAAGATGCAAGCCCTTTATTGCTGTAAACCACACAACTGGTTTACTCCTGCGTTTCGGAGACTCTCTGAGCTTTCCTGGGTGATGTGCCCATTTGTTGTACGTTCCCTGTTCCCTATTTCAGTCACATTATTATGTTTGCTTCCTTTGACTCTGGTGCAACGGTGCCTCTGCTTAAGCATCTTGCTTAAGGTTTGTTTTTAAGTAAGGATGAGTGATGCTTTCTTGTTTGTGTGTACAACCAGTTAACGCTAAAAATCAGCTTGTGTTCATTACCAAGCAGAGTGCTCCCATTGCATAACAGAAAGGCACTTTATGAATGAGATTGAGAGGAGAGTGGAACACACCATTTGGAAGGTGTTGTCTCTCTTGAGAATCCACCTGTGCTGCCCAATCCAACAATATAAATGTTTGACTTTAATTCGTGCTTAAATGTTTCAAACTATTTTTCCTCAAAAATTGGGCTTTAAACCTATGCTTCAGTTTACTTCTCGCTTATAGTATGGGCTGTGTATGTTAAGATATATACTGACTGGACTGTTCAGTGAAAAAAAATCTGTCGAATTTAATTGTTTGTTGAAGGATTATATAATGGAAGCCCTCAAATTACTATATCAGTTATTGAAAATTTAATTTGTACCAGAGAACAGTGGCCCCATTGTGTATCTTCTGATATACCTCTATTTGTGACTTAGTTTTTCATTATAGACTTGATGTGAAAAGAATCTGGATAGACAATAAAGGTACAGGCTGTTGCAATTAAGATATATTGGCTTATGATAATTTCCCATTACTGGAGGTACTGCCAGAAGCCAACTGGCTAAATTCATCATATTTGATTATAAGTAAACATTGACAGTAGACTTTAAAAGTAGATTGTTAGCATTTAATGTCAACCCCTTATATGCACTGAAGTCTTTATGTCAAAATAATTTACTAAAAAATCAACCACACTGCATCTTGATTTTTATTTTCTTACGATAATTGCTTAGGATGTTCAGAAAGGTCATTAAAATGTTACAAAACTGTATGAAATTCCTGCCTTAAGAAATATTTTAAATATTTCTTACTAACTTTGCTGTTGTAAGCATTGTAATTCCGTATTTTAGTCAGAAGTTTAATGCATAATTAATATAAAAATAGGTAACAAAACTAATTTGCTTGTAGATGGAGTTTATGATGTATTTTATTCACTGAACTTGATTTTTGAAGTTTAAAAATTAAAATGCCCAAATGCTATCGTGAAAAAATATGTACATATAAAAAACTCAAAGACTGTTTTCTGTAGTATGTTTTGTTAAAGCACATTTATTGATTTAATTTAACAAGTATTTGTTGTTAAGGTGACCCTTTCTCAATTACTGTTTTTCAAACATACATAATAACAGGAAGAATGCAAACTATAAACATACTTTATATATATTTTTAAGTGGCCAGTAATGTCTCAGCACCCATGCTTCTGAATCATAATCACATTTCAGATGACTTTAATATATGAAAATGCAAACAAATAGTTGTTTCTCCCCCCCTTCCCCGATTTAAAGACTGAACCACATCATCATTTTAAATATATGCTTCTAAGTTTTTACTTAGGTTTCTGGAAATGAGTCACAAGCAAAACCTCATTCTGTAGTTTCATTATCCTAAAAGATTCTTTTCCCCATTTAAAAATAGTTCATTGATTCATATGAAACAAAATGAACTCTTTAATTCTTGATTTCCTAATTTACTTATTTTTTCTTAAATCAAAGATGCCTTTAAAAGTTATTTAATGTCCTTTAAAAAGTATTTCATGTGCCTATATAAGTAGCTTGGTGTTCTGTTCAAGATAGTTGTCTTTGATATGTGCAAATTTTCTCAAGAGTATTTCTCTCTGAGTTGATATAAAATGAGGGATAATAATTGTTGTTTTATAGTGGCTATTAAAGTAAAAACAGTAATAGTCTTTGCTGTCTATATTTCCTTTGCAATTAAATAACCAGAATAGCATTTGGTGAGTGTTGCAAGTCATGGGCTAGAATTTTAATGCCCGAGATGGTCATTTTGTGTTTTCTCATTCAGTGCATCCATAAATACTGAGGGCCAAATGAAATGGGGATTAGCAATGCTCATGACTTCAGGGCAGGACTCTCATGAACAAATTGCCATTTGATTCAGGAGTCAGATTGAGCAAATTCCAGTTTATCTAGTGCTTTGTCTGTGCCAAGCACTGTGTCTTGCGTTCAGATCTCAGTGTGTGTATTAAATATAAAACAGTCCTAGAGATCATCATTACCCTAAATACAGGCAGATGACCAGACCTTATTGAGATTAAATAACTTTCCCAACACGGTAAATTCAAAATTTTCCAGATTTCTAGAAAGCCTGTGTTCTTTCCTTTATTATTTTTGGTTCCTCTAGAAGACACAAAATGGTGATGTAAAGAATAGGGGCACTATTGATATAATTTGATTCATTCATTTAGTTCAGAAGAAAAAAATTGACTCTTCTGTTTATAAAAATATCTTATGTAAGCCAAACCACATGTTTGAGAAGGGCGAATATTTTAAAAATGGCTTGCTTTCTGCCTACTGGATTTGAATTTCTTGCAGATTTACTTACTCTCTTGTAGGACCAAAGTGGAATTCATTGTCTTTTTAAATGCTTCAACTTCAGTTTTGTCATCCACAAGCTTTCTAGGGTCATCTCATAAATGCAGAACCTTCTAACTAGGAAGGGTCTTCAAAGAAAAACAACTACCCAAAGCACAGAGCAGAGTGCCAAAAAAAAAGTTATTTGGCTAAAAATGAGGAGACTGAAGAAAGAATATAGGTGTAGGCTGAAAATGAAGTTGAGGTGAAAACCACGATACATACTAAATACAGCTATGCTGTATAACAAAAACAACTTACAAAGAGTCAAAGTCTAAATATCATTCTTTCATTTGGCGATGGAGGGTCCATGGCATTCTTGCCTTTTATTGTTGAATTTCTAACCACATCCAGCCTCCATGATGATCCCTTTATCTTTATAAGAAATGGAAGTTTAGTCCTCATCACTTAAAGAAACAGAAAATTTCCATTGACATTGGAGAAAAAAGAACAACTTTCTTACTCCATTTGAGCAAATTTTCGAAGTATCCACTTTTCTGTAAAGGAAAATGGAGGATAGGGAGGGTAATTATAGTAAAAAATAAATTTCTGCAGTGTAGAAATGATTTTCCATTTTCACTTTTTCAGTCCAAGAAGTTGTGGATTTATTACTGGACATAACCACAATTTTCCTCTGCCATTCTGAGCTTATATTGGAACTGTAGACTCCTTTCCTGACCATCATATTCCAAGAAGGAAATATATTTTTATGCTAAGGATTAGATTTTCCTGAGATTATTCTTATACCAAGGACACTCAGTTTACTAAGCATAAACAGTTGTGACACCTGAAAAAAAATGCTGTGTAGGTTAAAGGTTGTCCAATCATTTCCCCCATTTTTCACTTATTGATCGTGCCCAGGGGTTCTGGAGGAACCCTCTTAATAGGTCATAGTTTATTAACTTATGTACTATGATCTGTGAAGATTACATCTTTTAGATTTACTTGGAATTATATAGATTTATTTTTAGCATTTTCATTTGTTTATTTACAGTTTTGGAGCTATTTCTATACATTGAAATGTATAAATCTTAAGTGAACAATTGGACGAATTTTGTTAAGTAGATACAGCTGTGTAACACATACCACTGTAAAGATATAGAACATTTCCAATCAGCCTCCAAAATTCCTTCATTCCTTTCTTTTTCCAGTTAATCTACCAACACAGTAAAGTCTTGACTTTTTAATTATAAATTAGTCCTGTTTATTCTAGAACTCCATATAGTTCTGTGTAACTTACAATATGAACATATTGCAGAACATACAGTATGTACTATTGAGTCTGGCTTATTTTGCTCAGTTTAATGTGTACAGGATTCATTCATGTTGCATATATCAGTAATTCACTTTGTTTTATTGATGCATATGCTACTGTGGTGCCAATCTACTACAATTTGAAATCCATCCTCCTGTTGATGGACTTTGAAGTTTTTTCATTTGGGTCCACTATAACGAAGGCTATAAACATTATCATATTGGTCTTTTCATAATAGTATGTTTTCGTTTCTCTTGGGTAAATACCTAGAAGTAGAATTGCTTGGGAAAAGCTAAGTGTATGTTTAACTTTATAAGATATAGTCAAATCTTTAGCCAAAATGGTAGTACCATTTCACATTCTCACCAGCCATGAATGAACATTGTAGTGGCTTCACATCTTCAACAGTGTATGGTGTTAGTGGCCTTTTAAATTCCTACCCCTTTAATGGGTGTTTATGGTATCTCATGATTGAATTTGCATTTTTCTGATGATCGTGCTGTTTAGCATGTTTTAATCTGTTTACTGGCCATTTGTTTATCTTCCTTTTATTGTCTCTTTAGCTTTTTGTCCATTATTGGGGAGGGGGGAGGTTGTCTTTTTATCATTTACTGCAGGAGATCTTTATGTAGTTTTGAAACTGGTTCTTTAAATATACTAAAAATATTTTCTGCCAGTCTGTGCCTTGAATTCTCGTATCGTAATAGTGTCTTTTGATGAGAATTTTTATTTTGATGAAATCTAGGTTATCATTACAGGTGGGATCTATATCTGGACTCTATACTTAACGACCTGTGTGTCTTAACTGTGTCCAGAGACCTTACTACATTTATTTCTTATTTCTTATTCTTTTTCTTTTTTTAGATTCCTTAAGGATTTTTACATAAATATTTGTATCATCTGCTAATAGAGGCAGTTTACATCTTTCTTTCCAATGACCTCTTTTTTTTTTTCTTTCCTGTGTCTTATTCTGCAGGCTAGGACAGCTAGTACAATGTTGAGTAGAAGTGATGGCAGACATTCTTATCTTATTCTCAATCTTGGGGGGAAAGCCTTCCATCTTTCACCATTAGTTATGAGGTTAGCTGTAATTGTTTTGTTGTTGTTGTTGTTGTTTTTGGTATAGATACCCTCATCCTATAGAGGAAATTTCTTCTGATTCTTAGTTTGCTGAGAGTATTTGTTTTTAACATAAATGGGTGCTGACTTGTATCAGATACCTTTTCTGCAGTTACTGGGGTGATCACATGGTTTATTTCCTTATTCTGTTGTATTATACTGGTTGATTCTTTAAGTTAATCTGACATCCCTTAGATAAATCCCAGTTGCTCATGATGTATTGCCTTATATGCGTTGCTAGATTCAGTTTGATTATATTTTGTTGAAGACTTTTGCATTTAAATTCATAATGAATATTGGTATATGATTTTTTAATGTCTTTATGGGATTATCATATTGGAATTATGCAACTTTATAAAACAAGTGAGAAGTGTTCATTTCCCTTCTGTTTTCTGAATGATTTCGGTGTATAAGATCAATATATTTTGGTCCTTAAAGTGTTTGAGAAGAGTTTATCAGTGAAGCCATTGGAACCTGGAGTTTCTTTGTGGAAATTATTTTAAAACAAATTCAACTTTTTTGATATACAAATATCTCTATCATCCATCTATTCTATCCATCTGTCTATGTATCTTTCCATCTATCTGTTTATCTATTTATCACCTATCCATCTCCCTTTAATATATTGTGTTAAGCAGAATAGCTTCCCCCTACCACCTGCAGAGATGTCTGTGGCTTAATCCCTGGAACATATGAATAAATTATATTGCATAGAAAAAGGGCCTTTGCAGATGTAACTGATGTTATGGACTTTAAAATAAGATTAATCTGGACTCTCAGGTGGGCCCAGTTAATCACCATGAGCCATTAAAAGCAGAGAATTTTCCCTTGCTGGAGTCAAAGAGACTGACAGAAAGGGAAATAAAAAATTTGAAGCATGAGGATTGTTGGCATAAAGATGAAGAAGGCTACATGTCAAGGAAATAGAGACTTCAGTCCTATAACCACAAGCAACTAAATTCTACCAACAACTTGAAAGAGCTTTGAAGTAGAATCTTCTCTAGAACCTCCAGGTAGGAATCCAGCCCAGCTGACACATTGATTTTGGCCTTGTAAGTCCTAAGCAGTGTGAGCAGAAGACCAAGTTGAGTCATACTGTGTCCAGACTTCTGGCTCAGTGAATAATGATTGGGTATTGTTTTAAACATCCATTATGACAGCAATAGAAAATTAATTGTATCTATATAAAATTTTCTATTTCATCTTGGGTCAGTTTTGGTAAATTATGTTTTTCACCTGATTTTTCAAATTTATTGCCATAAAATTGTTTAAAGTATTTTTCTTTACATTTCTCTAAGATCTGTAAAGATATCCTCTTTTTCATTCCTATTACTGATAATATGAATCCTCCCTCTCTCACCAGTCTTACTAGATATTTATCAATATTATCAATGTCCTCAAATAACCAACTTTTGCCTTTGTTAACTTTTCTGTTGTATATTTTATATTTTACTGACTTGGGCTTTTAAAAGCAACTGTGTTCCTTGTAGTTAGTAGAAGCTTTTTGTTTATCAAGCTTCTAAGAGAAATTTAATCACTGAGTTTAAATATTTCTTTTTAAAATATAAATATAACATTTACAATGATAAATCTCTAAGTACTACTTTAGTTGACTCCCACAAATTTCTGAGTGTAGTCTATGTTAATCCAGATACTCTTGCTTTCTTAATAGTGTTCTCATGCACATATATAAAATAAGTATATATTCATATTTTCATTTTCAGCTTATGTGTGTCTTTATGTTTAAAGTGTGAATCTTGTGGTCAGAATATAGCTGGGTCTTGCATATCATCCAGTCTGGAAAATCTCTGCCTTTTAATTGGAATTTTTATCCATTTTTGTATGTTGCAGTTATCAATATGGTTGGATTGAAAGCTACCTTGTTGCTATTTGTTTTATTAACCTGTTTTTTTTTTTGTTATTGTTGTTGTTCCTCTGTTTCTTCTTTCCTGCCTTCTTTTGCTTAAATACTTTTAAATATTTTATTTTAATTCTTCTATTGGCTATTCAACTATACATTTTTGCATTTTTTAGTGTTTATTCTAAGGGTTATAATATGCCTCTTCAGCTTGCTATATAATCTACTTAGTATTGTATTACTTTCCAATAATATAATTTTATTTACCTCGTTCTTTGTGAAATTGTTGTCACATATATTACATCTGCATTTGTTATAAACCCCAATACAGTTTTATTTTAGTTTTAAACATTGATGTATATATTATAATCCTTAGAATAAATGTAGAATAAAATTTTTATTTTGCCTTTATTTTTGAATAATTTTGCTGCATGTAAAATTTTTGGTTGATCTTTTTTTTTCTTTCAGTACTTTAGGTTGTTTCAGTGTCTCCTGCCCTCCAGCAGATAATGTGAATATCTGTTCTTCGTATTACTGTAACCTGTATATAATACATCACCTTTCCTCTGTTTCCAAGATTTAATGTTTAACTTTGAATTTGAACAGTTGACTATGATGTGCCCAGAGGTAATTTTCTCCATATTTAGTCAACGTAGGGCTTTGAATTAGCTTCTGATATGTAAATTTATGCTTTTCACCAAATTTGAAGACTATTTAGCCATTATGTCTTTAACTATTTTTCAATCCCATTCCATTCTTTTTTCTTCTGAGACTCCAATTACACATATGTTAGATTTCAGATATTGTTCCACAAATCACTGTGGCTCTATTCCTTTTTCTTTCTTTTTTTCTTCCTTTTTGTCAGTTGTATAATTTCTGTTGATTTATCTTCAAGTTCATTGACCCTCTCTTCTGCCATCTGCAGCCTTTTTTAAACCTATTGAGGAATTATTCATTTCAGATATTGTACTTTTGCTTTTAGGCTCAATGTTGGCTTTCTTTACCCTAGAAGCATGTTATGTTGCTGAGAGAAAGATAAATACACTCTCTTGAGATGAGATATTTGAGTACTAGAAGAGTCTATAATAGGATTCATTTACAGAATTGTGCAGAACCAAGAAAGCACAGTGACTTCTTATAGAAAAGCTGATGTTGAAATGTAAATAATCATATTAGTACTTTGATTATTCCTTATAGGTTTCTGGGGTAAATATTTATGTTCCCATTACAATTTCTATCATTTAATGTTTCTGTGATCATTGTTTTTGTGATGCTATATTTTTTCTTTGTGTTTTTCAAATAAAATTGTGGGCTTCATGACACTTTCAAAACTTTGGACAAGGTTCAAAATTGTAAAAATAAAATTATTTAAACAACTGCTTTATTTTGCCAATTAATATATTCCTTAACAGCTTCAACTCTGCGGAAACAAAATGCCTTTTCCAGCGGCAACATGTTTCAGATTGGTTTGAAAAGTTATGTCCCTTTTGTTGAGGTCATGAAATATTCTTCTGTCCACTAAACAGTGAAGCCATCAGGGTGAATGTTCTGGGCCTTCAGTTGCCTAATGACTGGTAAAAAGACAAGTTCTGTGGGTCCCTGATAAACTTTTCTGTAAGCTGATTGGATTGGATCTAGCATTAGGAATTTAGCTCATACAAGCCTAAAAGAGTTTCATTTTGTGCCTACTCGGGCTCCTAACTGAGAAAACCCTGGAACCATAGTCATTTTACTCCTGCACACTCAGCTTTTCATGGTCTGGGAACCCAAATCATAATGTAACTTTAAGAGGTGAAGCACTGAGCCTCTCATCATTAGTCTACCTGCTTTCAGTTGAATTATTTGTTAGTTTTCCAGAGTGACTCAGATGCATGTCTGAGTCTCATCAACTAAAGAATCTTGCTTGTCAACATGGAAGAACAATTTCTGCTAAAACGACCATAGCTTTAGGAGCCTTAAAGAGCTTTAGGAAAGCACATGTTAAGTATCACTTAGCAAGCCATAACACCCACGTGACACACATCTGTGGTGTTTGTAATAAAAGATGGTTTTTCTTTTGAATGTTTGATTCACTGAACACCTGTCTGAGTAGTAGGACTGATGAAAAGGGACAATGGAAACCCAGCACACCTGTGCATGTGAACGCTGTTTTGTAAGTGTGCTTGGGCTAGCTTGTTCTTTGTATAAATAATAGTAGCAGTAGCTTTTGAATGAAAAGCAGGGATGATTATAACTAGAAAAGTGGCACTGTAGATCATTTCAATTGCACAGTCTGGATACTACACAACTAAGTAGACTGCTAACCCACCAGGTTCCTCCAGAATGGTCCAGGTTGCCCCTTTGTCTCATAAATGCGTGGACCACGTGGTGTTTGCTCCTATATCTGACCTACCTGGATGAATGGAATAAGGGAAGAGAAATGTTGAGATTTAGAAGTAATCCATAGCAAATCCCTGGAGGCATTTTTCAAGGACTTAAATGTTTAAAACTAACATTAAACTATTTTAAAATGTTTAATCATGAAATTTTGACGGGAAACACATATTAAAATTAAAATTTAGTTTTTTTGTCCCCCAGTGGGGATTGTTAGAGTATTTTAGTATGTGTTTTTAAGAGAGGTTTCCCCTTATACCACTGGGCATTCTTTCTTCTCAAGAAGAGGTATTCTTGCAAGAGATTTTCTTCATTTTGTGGTTTCAGTTTGGACACTGGCCTCCTGTCGCTGACGGGTACTTTCTTATGCAGTGGAGGGAAGTAAAGTCTTACTGTTGTTACCTGTAAAAATGACTGATGAGGAAAGTCAAGGCTACGTTCCACAGAGCTGAGCAGAGCAGAGCTGCATGTGCTCTAAGAACAGGATTACTACCTCCTATGAGGCTGTGCCTCCGCAGAGCCTGGCAGGGAGCTCACAGTCAGTTGTATCACTGGCCCTCAGAATGTTCTGGCTCCTACCAGGGCAGAGATAATTAACACATTTCTCAGAATTCAGCTTGTTGGGGCAGGCTGGGCATTCTAGGGTAGAGACCCTCTCTGCAGAGTCAACATTATGGGGAGAATGCTAGGATCCTGTTTCTACATCCCATGGATCTGGACCTACCTGTCGGGTTCCTCACTCTCCTCTTACATACATCACTGAGGACATGACAGTGGACACCTGCCCTCGCTTCCATGTGGGCACTGGTCAGTCCAAATCTGACTGACTAAAAGAATCACATGGGGTGATTTAAAAAATTAGATACCTGGTCCCACCTTAAATATTTTAATTTTGCATGTCCCAGGTTTAGAAGTCTTGAATCTAGTGAAGATTTAATTTTGTGTTCTTGAATAGAAATATATCCTACTCTAGAGAGCAGGTATTTGAGAACACAATGTCTGGTATTTCTTGTTACCAAGAAATGATGAGAAAGTGCATATATATTTTATCCATATCCAGGAGGAAAGTTTTAAAGGAGTCTTTACATCTTGCTAAGAGGGAGGCCCTTTCATTTTTATAAATTGGCATCTGCACATAGGATGTATGAATGTCCAGAATGTTTGATGACTTTTTTATTTTTAAACTTCATTTTGTTCTAAAGAAATTGTATGTGGGAAAGATGGCTGCTTGGCTCTGCAAGGTCAAGGAGAGATGCAGGGCCTTGGATTTTCAACCAGTCTTCCTGTTTATATGCCCTTGACACACCTGGTATGACCAGCCATCGCAGCTTGCTGGTCTTAACACTGAAAGTTCTGCTGGGTACCACGAAACCCCTCAGTCCCGGCAGATCAGGAGAGCCACACCCTACGATCAAGACACATGTTGTCTCCAGTCCTAAGGCCATTCCAGACTCTGCAGGGTGTGGCTCTTGGGGAACTTCGCTAGCAGGCCTAGGGTTTCTTTCTCTCTAGTCTTGCTCTTCCAAATCCCAAGCTTTTGTTGACCTTACTTCTCTTTGCATGGAATTTTACTTTTGTGAATACCTTTGGCCATTATTTTAGAGAGGTTTTGACAAATGATGGAATAACCATCATGTATGCAAGATACAATTGATTGATTGTGGACTTAAAATTTTTTTTTATTTCTATTAAGATAGAATTGACATATTACTTTGTGTAAGTCTAAAGTGTACAGCATTTTGATTTGATACATTTTTATATTATAATATGGTCACCACCGTCATTTTATGTTAGCTAACATCTCTGTCACTTCACATAATTATCATTTCTTTTACATGGTGGGAGCAGTTAAGATCTAGTCTCTTAGAGACGTTGAAGTTTATAATATGGTATTGTTGTCTATGATGATACCGTGGACTTGGATGATTTACCAAATTCCATATTAGGAATTAGGTTAAACTTCACCTAAAACCAACTCCAAGGCCCCATAAGAGGACAATTTCCCCATAGTTACTGTGAGTTAGTTCCTGGAACTCCCTTTCTTGTGATTTTTTTTTTAAAGCCATTTATTACTTGGATTTTGTCCCCTTATTAGCCCTCTCCCAATTTGCACGAAAGTCCAGTCACACCCAAAGCTTTCATGAGTTTACTAAACTGGGTGGCAGGCAGTGTCATAGGACAGGTCACATCACAGGGTATATGACTGTTGGCCACATTCCCCTCCCCACAGCCTCTCCGGATCACAAAAGACTTCTGTCTGCACACCAGTCTCTCAGGGTCTCAGGTTCTGTCCCGAGAGGTGTTTTGATGAATGCTCTTTGCTCCGTATCATAATTTTTGAAATGAGAGAGTAAATATAAAGTGCTTATTTTGGTAATTGTGAAACTGCAGAGTGGAAGTATTGGGTATCAAAACCCCTTGCCCTTTAAAGTGAGGGAATGAGAGGGAGCGTGTCCTGTAAGATCAATCACTTCTGTTTCAGAGAGTCGCGCCTGCGGGAGTGGGGAGGAAAGTGGGTGGCTTGTGCATCACTGCAGTGCGGCGAGAGGGATAGCAAAGGTGCTGATGGATGCTTTATTCAAGGGCTTAACGCGTGCCGGCGATTTTACTTTCATGACCTCACTATTGTTCCTATTTTCTAGATGAGAAAGTTGAGGCTTAGACTAGTTAAAAACAAAACAAAAACCTTGCCCAAGTTTACACAACTGGTAGACTTAGGATTCCTTCTCAGCCTGCCTGGCCACAGATCATGTGCTCTTTACCTGTATTCGCATCACACCAAGAATGTGAAATGCTCTTTTGCACAGATATGTCTGCTGCACATAATTTCAGAGCTGGTAGAAAAGAAGTGGAGGGTGTTTCCCTACCTCTTTTCATGCTGTGGTTGTAAAACCTGGATTACCAGCAGCTCGGTGCTCACCACCACCCCAGGATGGCACTCGCGACCCTCTGGTGTCAGCATCCACAAGGATGTGCAGAGCTGTTGGGCAGGGCTCTGCTTCACTGCAGCTGTCAGGATCACATCCCTGGAGTTTGGCGAGCTCTGTGGTCTGCTTCATGGCAGACCTTGCTCACACTCGTCTCTCTGTGGTCTGGGTGGCCCCTTCCCCACAGCCCTGTATAGGCCCTCCCTTGCTGGGAACCCTCTGTAACCACACCAGGAGTGAACTATAGTGTGGGCTGAGAACACTGGTTTGATACTAATAGGAACCATTTTTACATCATTTAATAAACTTTATTTCCTTCTTCTTGACACTGGTAACAAACATCTGTAGATTTCAAAGGAGATGCAAAAATGATTATAATGAATTTTAAAATATATCAAATTTAGGTCATGCCTCTCTTCAACAAAGGAATGGATTTTTTCCTAGAAGCAAAGAGAAGAAGGACACTTTCCTCGTCCACTATTCTCTGTGATTGAAGGCTGAGGCTTGCTAGTTTGGTGAAGGCAAGAATGAATTAGCTGGGCCTTCGTGTCTGTCATTCTTGAAGAATCCATTTGGTCCAGGTCACAAGGGTATAGTCAGTACCCAGACTGAGGGAAGTCAGGATAAACTGTTGAAAATTAAGGACCCCTCTAACTTTAGCTTCCTCTCAGATATCTTAATTTCATCTTTAAAATGGGGATAATGGCTTTGTGTTTCCTGTGCAGTATGGAGGGAGCTTGGAAGTGGTCACTCCCATCCTCACACAAGAAAAAAGCTGAGCAGACTGAAAATTAACAACTCTTTTTAGATTCATCAGAGAATCGAGGCCATGGGGAAGACTACTGCCCCCTAAATTGGAGAGACAGGCAGGTGGATACAGAGAATCACACTTTACTGGCATAGAAAGCTCCAGGGAGATCAGTACTAGGGAGATCAGTACTAGGGTAGGAAAAGCTAAATGTAATTGATGAAGAAAATCTAGACTGAAACTGATGAATCGCTGGAGGCTCAGTGTGGACAAGTCTAAGAGCTAAAAACTCCAGGCGGTCCAGTTTTAGAGTGGGGGGGGGTCTCAGAGTTTTATGAATTTTACCTTCAGGAGCTGATCAAGTTCTCGCAGTGAAGGTTAGAGAAGAATCCCCTCATGCTTCTGGTCAGGGGAGGAGGATGGGGGATGGGAAAGTAGGGGTGGGGAGGGGGAGACAGCCATTTGGAAATGCACTCAGAGCATTCTGTTCCTCTAACCTGGGGTGGGGCTAATAGTTAGATACTGATTTCTGGGGACAAGGAAAGGATGCAGCGCGGTGATGTATGTAAAAGCACAGGGGACAGCGCCGGCAAGAGCTGTTGGTGCAGTTATTTTACAGTCTCCCTGTGCATCGTCTGAGCATTATCCACATGCACTGAAGAAGCTGTGCGTACAGTGGGGTCCAGCGGCAGACTGCAAGGAGTTCTGTGAAACTGAGCTGGAGGAAAACCTTAAAACCTAGAGCAACTAGCATCTTGGAAGTATTACCGTAATTTGGCATACCATCACACACATTCTCTGGCGAGTCCCATGAAATAGTAATTCTTTCCCTGCTAACATGAAAAAAAAAAAAAAGAGAGAGAGAGAGACAAAGATGATTTCCAAATGCTGCCCTACTTTCCCAGGTCTTTCCTCCAGAAGCCAGGTTTAAGTTTTCTAGTGCCCTGACTGCTTCCACTTCCCTGGACAGCATCCTTTCAGCTCAATGGTGATGTGTCCACAGTGACACAAGTGGTATTTATTGCTTCTTGGCTGGCTCTTGCCAGAACAAATGGTAGCAGACATGCAGAGTAATTGCTAGCTGGAGCCCACAAAGAGCATCACAATGCCAGTCCATTCTGAGAGACAAAAAGGGGAGGCAGGTGAACTGCACAGATGAAACCTTCACCAGGAGAAACCACTGGGGGCCAGATGACAGGTGTTTGGAATTCCTATGTTTTAATATTGTCTTTCTTGTCATTAAAATTTAGTCTTTACTTTGGAGCTCTCAGGAATAATTCTTATTACCATTTTCTTTTCTTTTCCCCTAGGTATCAACAATTGAGATTTGAAACTACTTTATGTATTTCCACACTTCCCATATGTATGCCCCATCCTTACTTTTACCCTTCCAATTTCAAAGAATTGCATTTTGTTTTCTGGATAATTTACCCTCGTTCTTCTTCCCACTGTCCCTCGGGCAATAGTTATCTAGTAGTAGAGGGAACACAGTACATTTAAAATGACTTTGTTTTTCTCATCAGATCCACAGAATGGCTCAGTATAGTGCAGATTCTCAAGTGCCTAAGGGAATTCCTGAAAATAATTTGCTTTTCCCATTTATTTTGAAAAACTAACATCAAAAATTCTGAAGTAGGCTGTGGTTGCATGTGTTAGTCAAAGGTAATCAACTTGGCCCCTGGTCAGTAAGACTTCTGGGGAAACTAGAATTGAAATTAAAAATGACACATCAATTAAATCTATGATCTGTTCACCTACTAACCAGGGCACCCCTAGAGGGACAACATCATGTCTTCACAAAGCACCAACTCCCAGGGTTAAGGATTTGCTTCAAACTTGTCGAATTCCTTAATGACATATTGTAGAGGTTTCATATGTAGATTTATATATTCAGCAGTGGAAAAAGTTCTCTGTTATCTGTCTACAAATGCTTAGCATTTTGATCAGTATCTCAAATGAGTATGTAAAATGCATACTGATCAAATTTAGGAGTGACACAAATCTGGAAGGGATAACTGTTATTTTTGATGGAAGGACAAAATGATCAGAACAGTCCGGAATTGTAAATCACAACAAACAAAAGGAAATGTAGTAAGGTACATATGAAGGCCGACACTTCCATTAAAAAAATAAATTGCCCAAGCATAGGATCGGGAGAGGGGAGACCTATGTTTATAACAGCAAATGTGAAAAATGTGCTGAGCATTTGAGGAGACTTTCTTGTTGCGCTGAGTGTGATAAGAGTCTCATTTTACTCTGTGTTGGCCAGATAAAAATCTGGAGTATTGTGACCAATTGTGGGAGCCACACATGGGACTTGGGCATCTGGAGAGATGTCCGTTTCAGTCTAGAAGGTGTGTAGGGGTTTTTGGATGGGTCAGGGGTGCAGAGAGGGGTTAAAGTAGTTGAGATCACCCAAGCAGGAGGAGAGAAAGCTTATGGTGCTGTGATTGGTTCCTTCAGACACAGGAAGTTCTTTCAGATGGAGAGGAATCAACTCTCAATTCATAAGGCAGAATCTACGTCACCATGGCAGAAGCCACAGGGAGGTAGATTTTAACTCAGATCTAGGGAAGAAATATAACAACTGCAGTTGTTCAGCCATGAATTAGGTGCTTCACAGCCTAGCTCTCTCACTCAGGTGAAGGGCCAGGCAAGAATACCACCCTGATTCTGAGGTGCTGGCAAGGGGACACGTGGGATAAGTGGGAAGCTGGGCTACACTGAAGGGTCTTTCCAACCCTCCGTTTCTTTTTTAATTAAATCAAGATTAATGTAATTTAAAGAGAGATCTTTTATATATCTTACAAAATCCAATTTGTTCTCTGAGAAGTGCCTTCATGCTTACTTCTGTTTTTATATTTTCCCATGAAAATTTTGGAAATGGTCACATGACTTAGAATTTAGAAGTGTTATTAAATTTACACTGTGACTATCTCTATGACCCTTTGACATTCATATGCTGTCAGATTGCTTCACTTCTGTTTTCAGTGAGATTAGGGCAGTCAGCTTCTCCATTCTGTGAGCCAGGATTTATTTCATTATTCCAAAGTTTAATGATATGTGTACACATTCTTAATGCACATCTTTGGGGCTCTCTGTGAATCTTATTGGAGGTATAAATCAGGAAATAGTAAAAATAAAAGCAAAAACAACCACACACACCATCTTTAAGGACAGCAAGTTAGTAAACTGTTCTAATGAATCCTTTGGAGAACCTGGCCACATACAGCCACCTGCCTCATCCTCCCTCATCCTACACACCCTCTGGGCTTCCACCACCGTTGCTGCCAATGCAGCTGGTATAATCCATCCTTAAAATAGAACATCTTCTATTTCTCATGCTGGACAAAAACCCAGTATGGTTTCCTCTACCTACATCTCTGCAATTCCATTTAAAAAGTCTATTTTAGTGACAATGTCTATATTTCTGCAGGTTTCAGAATCAGTCTAATTCTGAAATAAGACTTAGGGTTGATAGCAGCTGTCTTTATCACATTTTCTTTCAGGGCAGCCTAGAAATCCACAGGCCTCAGTTGGAATCCCACCTCAGGGTCATGGGAGGCCATCAGGCTGAGAAAACGAGCAACTCTAGGAAATTTATAGTCTGTTTTCTGACTGTGGTTTAACAGAACATACATAATCCAGACCCTACTATCTGGGCTGGTTCATACAAAAGATGGTAAAAAGATCATCTTCACAAAGGCCATTTGCAGGCCTGGTTGAACTTAGCACCTCCATAAGGGGGAGGTGTTCATATATGCTTATGTCTGCAGGAGTAACAAACGAAAACAGTGACCTGGCTCTAAGGGGCGTCAGGAGTCATCAGAGCAAGACATCATTGTTCAAACTGAGAGTCAAGAATCATCATCCTCTTTTTGTCCTTGGTGGGCTGCTTGTGTTGGGGGAAGTTCACCTTAATGTGTGGACTCCTGGGTCAGAAAGGAAAATGATGTATCTGCCTGTTTTATTGGCTGAGTTTTGCCCACTGGCAAACCATCATTCCGAGTTGTATTAAGTGAAGACAGCAATGTGGTTACGTGGGCTTAAAAAGAGAAATGCTGAGGCTTATATTTACTGAGCAAGTATGAAATGCAATCAGAATTTGTATTGCTTCTAAATTTCATAATATATGCAAGTTTTCTTTTTGTCTTTATTCTTGTTCATATAATTGTGTTCTCCTGCTGGCAGTAAGCATTTGTAGAAAGGGAATATGTTATCGCACTATCTCCGTTTTTCCTTTTCCCTCAGTTGTCTTACACACACACACACACACACACACACACACACTCACACACATACCTGACTTGAGCAACCAATGTTGTCTTAGATGAGACTGAATACTGTAGACTGTTTCTAGCATCCCACTGTCTTCTGGGGCTTTTCTCTTTGCCACATCCCCAAGAGAAAGATGTAATTATTAATCAGATTTTATGGGAAGTGAAAAAAGACCATCTAGCCTAGCGCTGAGCAGTAGAACTTCCTGCATTTATGACAGTGCCCTGAACCAGTGTGGTCCAGTGCAGTAGCCACTGGCCCCATGTGGGTGTTGTGTACTTGAAACGTGGCTAGTTTGACTGAGGAACTGAATTTCAAATTTTTATTAAATTTAAGTATAAACAGGCATATGTGACTAGTTGGCTACTGTACTGGACAGCACAGCAATTGTTGAAGAATTCATAGCATCAGAAAGGGTGATGGGAGGAGTAGGGGTAACTAGTGGTAGAGCACATGCTTAACATGCACGAGGTCCTGGGTTCAGTCCCCAGTGCCTCCGTTATAAAAAAGAAAAAGAAGAAGTGATAGAGTAAATGCACTAATCAGTGGGAGTCATCATTCTAACTGCCTCTTTTCAATATGGAGCCAAATGGTACTTAGAGTAATGCAGCAGTGTTTTTGATAGATGTTAAAATGATCACCAAAAATATGAGAAAAAATCCCCTAGAGCATTCATATTTAATAATAAGGATTATTCTCTTTTCTATGCTAGGTGCTTTACATAATCCTGTACAGATATATCATCTATTATTTTCACAAGTGTTCTGAGTTAGATAATGACTTTTTTCCATTTTATGGAGGAGAGGAAACCAAGGTCCACCAGTTTAAAATAATGAACCCAAGGTCATACAGGCAGCAAGTGGTAGAGCCGAGGTTTGAACCCAGGTAGGGTTCTGCATTGATGGATCTCACAATGAATATTTCCCACACTGTCTTTAGAGCACTTGTATTTATCACCCTGGTCCTCACTGGGAAATGGGTTGAGGGGGTGGGTACATTAAGGAATGAGCCCTGGCACGACACCGCCAGATTTGAATCCTGCCTCTGCTACTTACCAAGTGTGTGAAATTGAGCAAATTTCTTAGTACCTGGGAGCCTCAATTTTCTCCTTTGATATGGAAATGATAAAGGTACCCACCTCATAGGGTTGTGGTGAGGGTTAAGTTAACAGTTCCTGGCACCTTGTTTGAACCATATGTATTTGTCATCACCATTATTTTCAATTTGAAAGACTGTCACATGTGTTAGAATGTGGATTTAATGTGGTGTTAATAGATGGACTAGAGCTATGCTTTGGGTGCCCTTCCCCAGAAAATAAGAGACTCTAATAATTCAGATAATTCAGGGAGAAACACCCTGCTGTGCAGCCACTTTGATGTTCCCATCACTGGAATTACAAAGTTTCAGAGTGCACACGCCGCGGCTAGCTCCTCATATCTTTGCTTTTCATGTCTGTCTCCCTTGGTGTCTTTGATTCGTTCTGAATGCTGAGCAGTGACAAACACCAACACAGCTGGAAAGAGCTGTAAGATTTGCTCTTCTGTCTTCCAGCGGGGAATTATTGCCATGGATACCAGCATCAGAGGAGGACTGGGGAGCTCTCTCAACGTGTCTCCTGAGCGGTCTGACATCTGTTTCTGGCAAGGCCAATAATGAGCATGCCGCTAGCTTCGTATCAAATGGGAGACTGATCCACACCTCTTTTGTTTTTCACCACAGATGGCCTCCGCCCAGGATGCCAGGTATGGCCAGAAGGACTCCTCTGATCAGAACTTTGACTACATGTTCAAACTGCTCATCATTGGCAATAGCAGTGTGGGGAAAACATCTTTCCTCTTCCGTTACGCCGATGACTCCTTTACATCTGCATTCGTCAGCACCGTTGGGATCGATTTCAAAGTGAAAACTGTATTCAAAAATGAAAAGAGAATCAAGCTTCAGATTTGGGTAAGTGACTTTGAACTGACTGTTCTTCAGTCTAGGCCGCTGAACATGTAAATGTGAAGGGTAACATTTTCTTCCTTATTCTGCCCCATGGGATCCGTAAGCCTCTGTTTCCAGATTCTTTGACACAGAACATTCTGTTTCAAAGGCTGTGGAGGGATGCCTCTTTGAGGTATGGAGATTGAATTAGGCCTTGTCATTTGATGCCCCTAAGAGTCTTCAGAAGGAAGAAAATCCAAATATCTGTTTGTCGTGGTAGAAAGAACACTCAACAGAAAGTCTGGCTCTTCTATGGTTGATGTGATGGAACATGTCTCTGAGTCCTTCTCTGACATTTCTAATCCACAAAATAGGCAAAGTGAATCTAGCCTTTTTTTAAGTCCCAGGAAGCAGCCTGCCCCGGGCATTTTTAAAAAGAAGGTAAACCACCAAATATAGAGAAACCTTAGGTTTTATCCCTTCATAAGGCCCCAGATAAAATTTGAAAAGGGTCTATTTAATCTTCACTTTGTGATTTCAGTTCTGCAAGTTATGTTTATCCACACAGTCAAATAAAAGGAAACAAATGAAATAAAATACTGATTTTAAACAGGATTTTCCCCTAAGCAGAAGGCTCTTTAATAAGTTTTGAGACCATGTGGCTAGCTTTCTGCCTCTCCCCACCCTCTGCAGGAGATCAGAGATTCCTTAAACGGTTGGGGTAAATTTAGGAGACTAGCAAGTGAAAAACAGAGGGAAAAATGTGTGTGGGTAGCAGGTTCAAGGTGATATAAGAGATGAAGTAACCAAAAAATTGGTTATACCAGGAGAGAATTATGTAATTTGCATTTTTTTGTACATCGTACAGTGAGTGGGTATAATGGTAGAAGTTTTTACAGTTGGTTTGGCCCCCTTTTCCTGTTCATTTGTACCTCTGCCACTCAAGTTGATTTAAGCTATAAACAGGCATTTGCCAAGAGGTGAGGTTTTACCTTCTGAGATGATTCTGATACCTACTGCCACGTGGTGCCGGCGCCAGGGTTGATCTGTAAGACTGATGATAAGCCTACCTCCTCAAATATGGAAAGCTGAAAGACAGACAACTCTCAGAGTAAAGCATTTAACCTTTCTTTTTTTTTTTAAATAAAAGAGCCCTTTATCAAGATATCCATATAAATATACCAGATGCCCTTTAAATATCTTCAAGCTCCTAGGTGTAAAATTTAAAGATACAGGTTATATACACAAATAGGTATCCTCTTAGGTAACTTGCCATAGATTATTACTGATTCTTCAGCCTTCCAAGTCTAATGAGAGCTCAAGGTAAGAACTTGGAAAAGTAGGGCCATTCCCCTTCACTGTTCTGCTGGTCCCCGAAGCCGTTTTTGTTGGGAGGGAACCTCTTTAGAAACACACAGCCCTGTTTTTAGAAAGAGCTGTGTTTATTGTTCATTTTCTCCCAATTGTCATATTGGGATAACTTTCGTATTCAGGCTTAAGAAAGGTCCCTTAACTCTCAGGGGCTTTGACAAATTGAAAATTAAATTAACTTGGTAACTATACATCTCTTAACTCAGTGACCGTGGTCTTTCTGCTAATTTCAAAGAACTGTCATTCCTCTGGCTGACAGCTCCTGGTTTCTGCCCCTCCCTGCTTTATGGGATGTTTAAAGGGATGTTTAAAGATGGTTGTTGTGATCATTTAGGTAAACAACCAACATTGTGCATAAATTCAATCCTATAATCTCTGGCAGTTTCTCAATCTAGGTTTTTGAAATGCTTTATAGAGGTACACAATCATCTGTCCTTAATATAAAACAGCTATAGTTCAAATAATATCCTTTTTTTGAGAATTCTATTCTCATACTTGGAAAAACATTTTCTCAAAACACTCAGTGCTAGTACCAGGCCAGAGCTAACTCCTGAACTTTTCTTGGACACTGAAGTCAAGCTACTTCTGTCCAGGTCTTATTTCTGCATGAAAGTTTCTCTTCTCTGAGCCAAACAAAGCCCAACTCAGATCTCTGAGCTGCTTCTATTCTAATACCTCCTCATGCTTCTCAGTTTCTGTAACTTCCCTCAGAAGCCTCTGACATACAAATCTGTTCAAATTTGTCTCTAATCTTCCATGACCCACCATTTCCCCAAAACCTCCAACTCCTTTCATGCCCCAGTCCAGCCCGGGGCCTCATTCCAGGGCTTTCATTCTGCCATTGTGGGAACACCCACATTCCCTTCAGGGGCCAGCCACTCAGGACCCCTTCACCTAGCCCTCTCCTGAGTCACAGCGGCAGTCTGATGGCCACTGTTCTCTTTGCCAGCAAAACAATCTTATTTCTTCCTCTCAGAGACATTGGGAACTCCTAATGCACCTATGATTCTAGGAGTGTGAAAATGGATTTTTCACTACCATATCCCAACTGGTCTTCTAGAGTGTGAACCATTCAGAAGCAGTGCTATACAAAGATTTGGTGCTCACTGGACTTGTGATATAGTTGGAAAAATAAATGAATACTCATGGGTAACTATGTACTTCTATAAGCAAATACCAGGTTGTATAAATATTATCCGTAGCTAGCGTTTATTGAGCATAAACCTGTGCCAGGCATGATCTGTGCTTTATCGCTAATTCCCACAGCAACCCAACTTCGTATTTGTTATTATTCCTATTTTACCAAAGAAACCTGAAGATGGGACAAATGAAATTACTTGTCCAGGATTATACATGGTGAGAGGCTGGTTCCAGGCCAGGTCTATCAGATTTTAGTACGTTGGCTTGTTCTCTGTCACCATGCTGCCCTAATTAACAAGTCTTCTTGAATGGGGTGCTGGTTTTGTGAAAATGACTATCTTAGACAACGTATCCTGGGATGCTGAAGAGGATGGTTTTGAAAGAGTCTGACCATCTCAATGAATTGAGTCATGCAGGGAAGGGCAGATATGGTAAGGAGTAACAGGGCGCATGCCTGAGGCTAGGCATTCCTGCAGTAATTCTAGGGATGCTTGCTTTTTGCTATCGTGTAAGTATACTGGAAAATATTTAGTTGTGTACAGCTTTTATTGGTTATGAATTAAACAAATTATTTATGACTATATCTGGCCCTGATGTTTTGCCAGCTCATATTTTAATAATCAAATAGCAGTTTTGTTTCAGCTTATAGTATTTTTATGCACTTATATTAATGTGTAATGAATCATTAAGGTGCCCACAATGATCTTAGTCTATACTACACTCTGTTTCTACTTAACACTTCTGACACCAAAGGTGGATTCCCAGATCAGCAATTTTTCATTTCTCTGCAGATACCAACTGGGTGTCCTATAATTTAGTTCCATTCTGATACTAACTATCCAGAGTTAGCACATATCCAACAGGGAAAGGGCTCGGGTCCACAAGCCTACCCCTTCCTCCCCACTCACTTCAGACACCAGTCACAAATCTGGGCCATCTGTACTCCTGACCTACAGGCTATACATTGGCAGGTCCCGCAATCGTATATTTCAGGGTTGACAAGCTGTTAGAACAGCTCACAGAACTCGGGAAAACAGTTGGCTTACTATTCCTAGTTTATTAGAAAGGCTACAACTCAGGAACAGCCAGATAGAAGAGATACATGGGGCACATTTTTGTAGAGAAGGATGGCCACAGCTTTCATGTACTCTCTGATGTGTCGTCATCCTGCCCAGCACCTTGATGTGTTCACCAACCCAGAGGCTCTCCAAACCTCATCCTTTAGGGTTTTTATGGAGCTCCGATTACATAGGCATGATTGGCCATTGGTGTTGAACTCGATCTTCAGCCTGTCTCCCCTCTGGAGGTCCCTGGGGGGTGGGACTGAAGGGTCTCACCTTTTGATCACATGGTTTGTTCTTCTGACAACCAGCCCCCATTCTGAAGCCATCTAGGTGCCCACCAAGAGTCACCTCATTAGCATAAGCTCTGGTACAGGTGAAAGGGGCTTATTACGACTGAAAAAAGATGCTCCTTTTGCCCCATCACTCAAGAAATTCCAGGGGTTTTAGGGGCTCTGTGTCAGGGACCTGGAGGAAGACCAAATATATGTTTTTCATTCTATCACAATATCACAACCTATTGTATATTTCAGAGGAAGAGAAGCCAAGTTCTTCCATTGTAATGAAAACCATCATGGATTAGTCCAATGCATTATTACCAAGACAGGCTACAGATATTTTAAATTGCCCATAAATAGAACTGTTTCCAGGGTAGGAGATGAAGATACATAGAGAAGTTAAGTGATTTGACCTTACCTTACAGTTAGTGCCAGAGCAGAGTTTAAAGCCCAGGTCTCATGCTAGTTGAGCCAACCTGATTGCTCCTACACCAAGTTCTCTCTCAAGGTTAGTGTGGTGTTAGGACAATTGTGATAATTCTCATACCTGGTTGCCAGTGTTGCCATCAGGCATAGGAACCATCCAACTTGAGGCCAGATTTCAAGTAGTAGTATTTCTGAAATGTCAAGAGGGAAGAGCCTGGGTGGGAAGACTTCCCTGTTTTTCCACTTGATGAATTGCTTTTTGCATGTGCTGTGTAGCGGTTTTATGAGACTACAAACTGGAGTACTGGATTTTCAACAGTCCACTTTCAAAGAGAGCATTTTAACAACTAGTAGAAATATTGACATTTCTTCCTTGACGTGTTACACCACCTCTCTGTGGAAGTTCGTTGTTGCCTTGGAATAAACTTGTTTAGAGAAATATCATCGTTTGTTTGTACTTAGGTACAAACTCTGTATTTGTTTAGTATGTTTATGAATCTTTCTATTCTTTACTATGTTAATATTTCTTATTGCACTTTTATTATCATTTTTGTGATTTTCAAGTCAAAATTTTTCAAAATTTTTGAGATTTCAAGTATTAGAGCTGGTTCTTTGATTTTATATGTCTATTTAATCCTATTAAGAATATATTGGAGAAAAATGTAATGTAGTTTTTCACTTTAATTATAGAAAAATATTTCACAACTGGGGTCTATCTTACTTTACTTCTAATTTAGAAGTAGTTTAGCCTTGGGAAGGACTCTGTAGAGTGGGTATCTTCCCAGTGATTGGACTGAAAAATGACTGTGACGCCCGCTGCTAAGAACACCTCCGTGTTCACTCCCGGTGGCTAGGCTACCACTATGAGAGCTTTGAGGTCTGCAGCAACCTGCAAAGCAAGGAGTGCTGGCAATTATTAAAACTAGACTGTGTAGAGAGCCAGGTTGGTCAGTGCGGTTCCCTTGAATAAATGACAACTTCCTTTGCTTCAAGAAAGCACATGGCTCTCCTTTTTCAGTTGGGTCTACGTTGTTCAAGTCCAAAAATCAAGGTTGACTTTAACTAATGAAAGACTTAGCTTAAAAAATCCATAGCTTAATTAGAGATTAAAGGTTTAAAATGGCAGGGGACAGGTAGGCAGAGGGGATTACTTAAGATTTAGAACAAGCATTTTAGCATTTTTGCATTCTCTTTTCCCCCACCTTCACCGCTCTTTGTCTTGCCTCTCCCTCCTTCCCTTTTCCTCCTCCTCTTCCCTTTTTCACTTCTGAGCTCTTTCCAGGCTGAGTTAATAGGAAACTCACCCCCATCGTGTTCAGAGATCAGGGCTGCTACATTCAGAGGCACATGTTGTGCACTGGACAAGGACACCAGCCAGGGGTCAAGTGGGGCCACTCTCCAGCCAGAGCACCACTTACTGAGCTGTGCTTGGCTCCAGGAAGGGATGCCTTTTCCTTTCCACAAAGGTGCCACCTGCTTATCAAGCATGTGCTACTGGTCCACATGCAGCCAAAGGGGATTCTGATTCCTGTACAGCAGCCAGACACTCAGGCAGTAGCTACATCGGAGTCTGATGCAGGAGATGGATGAACAAACTGAGAGAGTTCAAGCCCTGCTTCCCCGGCTGAGTCCTGGAGGAAGAAGGCATTTTTAAATATATGTTTTATTGTTATTTGGGTGTGGCAAGGTTAACAGATCGGAAGGTAACTGCCATTGAAATGGTAGTTTGTTATGCTCGCAGATTTGAAGAGAAGGACACATGGGCTTGGGGTGGTGGGCACCCTGGGAATGAGGGGAACCCCTGGGTGGGCCAGGAGGTAGAGGGGGATCTGTGACCAGAGCTTCTATGGTGGTTTCTCAGTAAGGACTGGGCCAGGCAGGGTAAGCAGGTTTGGAATTAGCTAGTTTGAATAACTTCATCTGGCCTTGGGGTGGACAGGCTTCCCTAAGTTGTCCGGTGCCTGGCCCTGGGCTGATGAGGGCAGGGGCTAGTGGCCCAGAGCGTGAGAGCACCAGGAGGGGAGCTCGGGATCGGTTGGTTTGCCCTTGAAAAGTAAGCTCCGTGTGTTGTTTACTTTCTGGGAGAATTGACTCACTCTAGGCGGGTCCATCCCTCCAGGGTCACCAAAGTCATGGATGTCAAAGTGTCTGAATAGGGAAGTAAAAGATATGCTTAATACAGAAGGCAGATTCTGGGAACCCCAGGGGTAGCTTCTGTCCCTGATTCCACTCTGACGGTTGTTCATGATCTCAGCCACTCTCACCGCAGGCTCAGTGCGTTTTTGGGTCTCAGTATTTAGAGACCCTGAACACTGGGGTCAGGAAAAGATCTTTCAGATTTTCTGGTCCAAGCCTTCATCTGATGATAACACTGAGGAGAGCATCACTTACTGAACCCAGTGTTGACCCTTAAGTAAGCACTTTATGTTTATATGCATTTTAGAATTAATTTTTCTGCCACAATCTCATGAAAGAAGGTTGTGTTATTCACCCCATTTTATAGATGAGGAAACAGAGAATCAGAAAGATAAAGGGATTTGCCCAAAGTCACAGCTGGGAGGTTATGGACATTGCCCAAGTTCAGAAGCAGGATTCCAACTAGCACATGGACTCCAAAGCCAGTGCACTTGACATTGTGTATAAATGAGGGCCAGGAAGGCCAAGTGATTTGTTGGATGTCTGCAGGGAATCCGATCTGCAATCCTACCTATTTTAATCCCTAGCAACTACTTTTTCCACAGCATGTAATTGCCCAGTATCTTTCTATAATTCTCTCATTACCTGTTTCAAGAAATTATTTATAGTTACAGAAAGGAATCATTTATTTTGCTTGATACTTGTATCTGCCAGCATGAGCGGATTGTGTATCATCTGTCTTGTGTTTAAAACACATAGAAATGCACAGTAGGAGGGACTGGAACACCGTCGGCTCACTTCTTGCACGTAGTGGGGGCTGCCTGTCTCCGCTGTCGGGAAGCTTGCATATGAAGAAGAGTGTGTGGAGGGAAGCACTTGAATGCAGGGATGCGTACCTGCGGGAACGCCTGTAATCTCTGCATTTGGTGCTCACTTAGCCTAGTCACCCTGCCCACTGATTTGAGGATGGTGTTCATTTCCTCTAGTCTGTGAATAAGGCGCCATCATTTTCTGTGCAGGCGAGTTCCTTAAGAGAACCACCAAAGCTGGTGACAGCTGCCAAGACCAGTCCTGGTGCCGTCATTTGCATGCTCTTTTCCCTCCATCACAGTTCTTCTAACTTAGCATCTGCTTCTCTGTAGAGATTGAGAAAGGCAAGATTTATTTTCCCTCCTGAGAGGAAGCTGGTACTGTCTATGAAATGTCAAGATGCATGAAAACATTCACTCTGTCAGACAGCCACAAGCATCAGGTCCCACATCCCGCTGTGTTCAAACCACTCTTCACAGCATTGACAAAAGCAAAGGATGGTACCGCCCTTGTTCCTGGCCCAGTAGGGCTTACCAGCCCTGTGGGAAGACAGGAAAACAAACATGGGAGAAAAGATCACCCTGTGGTTCAGTTAAGTGTGGGCCATCCAGGGGCAGGTTGGGTGACCCAGTGTCAGGGACAGGAACCCTGGAGTCTGGCCATCGGGATTCAAATACTGACCCTGGTCTCACTAGCTGTGTGTCCTCAAGCCCTAACTTCCCTGAGCCTCCATTGACTTCTTTGTGAAACGAGACAAAATGACACCTACCCCTTGCTGCTAAGTATTTGCTAGAATAAATACTATACCTAGTTCAATGCTAGGTGTAAAACTAACAATAAACGTTAGTTTTCTTCTTTTCTGAAGAGTGCACCAACTTGCAAACTTTTGTACTCAATTAAGTGATTTAATTGAACCAAGTATTTGTTGGGTGCCTACTATGTGCCAGGCACTGTGCTGGGTGCTGGGGATACAGTTGTGGAGCAGGCACAGGGTTGGCCATTGGGAGCCAACCATCGAATGGAGGGGTGGATGAGAGAAGTCGTAATTCATCTTCTGTGTTGAATGCCCAGAAGCCAGAGCACAGGACACCTGGGGAAGATGCCTAACTCGGTCCTGAGGACTCTGGGAAGGCTTCCTGAGAGCAGCTGTATCTGAGCCAAGAACTGACAAATGAAAAGAAATTATTCATTCATTCACTTCATCAACATCTATTGAGTTTTTACTATGTACCAGACATAGTGAATGAATTTGGGATTGAAAGTAAATAGCACCAAAAACAGAAATTGTGTTAGTGCTGGGGAGAAATAATCAGAACGATCTGATAAATGAAAAACAATATCGGAAGAGGGAAAGGGTACCTTCGTTAGATGATCAAGGCAGGTTTATATGAGATAATTGAGCTGAGACATGGAAGATAAGGAGCCAGCTATTTGAAGAACAGGGTGAGCTTTTCTCTCACTGTCTCTCTGCCTCTGTCTCTCAAAAAGACAGGTTTTCAAAAGTGAGAGTGTATGTTTTCTGATATTCTTCCACCATAGGTTCATAGAGAGCATTTATTGCCTACTGTTTATTTACCAAATCCTGACTCTCCTCCCACTTTACCCTCCATTTGAGCAAGAGTGGATCTAGATTATTAGGCCCTGAGGCTTTTACAGTGTTTGATGATCCTCTTTAAGGAACAAGATAGAAAAATACCTAACTTTTGCAAAAGTAGCAAAGATCAGAGGAACGCATTGCTGGGGCCCCTTGGAAGAAGCCTAAAATTTAATCTTCCATCAGCTTCGTGGCCATTCATCTCTGCACTTGCAGAAAGTTTACCTGCTTGTCTGTAGGGACTGAAGGACACATGGCTGAAGAGAAGCTGTTACAACTGGTGTAAAAGAGGAATGTATGGTGGGTGTGTGCAGGCGAAGGCGTGCTGGGACAGTGGGAGAGAGAAGAGGGGTGTTGGGGCAGGAGCCTGGATTCCTGCGGCAAATGTCTTAACCTTTCTTTCAATGCATCACTTATCTGATCTTGAAAAGGAAAGACATGGACCCCACTAAAACAGAAACAGAATCGACATTCCACGATCCCTAATGTGCCAGGTACTGTTGTATGTGCTTATAGGTGTCAAGTCGTCTACTCCTCACAAAACCTGTGAGATAGATGTTCTCATCTTCAGTTCCCAGAGAAGGAAACTGAGGTGCAGAGAATGTGAATAACTTGCCCAGGGTCACGTAGCTGATGAGTAGTTAGCAGATTTGAGTGTGAGCCATGCAGCTTTGGAGCCTTTTCTCTTAATGCCCTTTCTCTAGAAATGCCACTTTTGAGTAATTGCTCCGGACCAGCCACTGTGCATATTTTATTTTTAATACTTACTACAGCCTTGAAGTATTGGTATTAATATAGCTCTTTTTAAAGGTGTGAGGAAGCCAAGACTCAGGGAGGTTAAATAATTTTCTCCTACTCACATAGCTCTTTCTACTGCTTTTAGAGTAACTTTGAACTTTGTAAGTCTGCGGTTAAAGAAAAAATCAGAAAGTAGCCAACAATCAATGGAATAAATATTTTTTCAGAAATATATCGTGACATATATTTCATCCAGACTGATATCTTTCATGGTCCTCTTGTCATCCTAGTAGTTCCAGAAGTAGTTCCTACTTGTAGCCCGAGAGTGCTGCTCTCAAATCTTCTGAATAAGGGACTACCACCTTTGGAAGCAGAGAATGGGAATTCTGCACAAGTGAAGTTCCAGATAACTGAACACTTAAATTGCCAAAACTTTAAACAAACTAAATATTTTAATGAAAATCTTTCTAATGTGGGTTGCCTGTTTACTTCCCTTAGGAGGACACGAAACTAAGAACATGAAAGATGAGTGAACTTGTCTTGGACTCTCAGGGTTCTCAGTACGAGTCCGTTGGGGATGATGGCTTCACTCTGTAGTCACCAAATGATATTTTCTGTAGTCTTAGATCTATTTATATATTTCTTCTCTTTCTTTGATATCACCCTACCCCCCGCCCCCTTCATGTTTCTGGCTGTTTTCCTCTCCCATTCTCATTTTTCACTTCCATTGTATTGCTTTGTAAATCAAGTTCTCTGTCCTTAGCCAAATTGAGAGCAAAGTAACTCAGGGTGAGAGTAAGAGGGTTTTTTTTTAATTACTATGCATGAGCTTTGGTGTATGGATGCTGGAAAGTCTAATTTGACTTCACAGAAGCCTCCCTTTGTTATTGTATTGTTATCTTTACAAATTTATCAATAAAAATGTTAAATCTGCTGGAACACATCGGTGTTCTTTTGACATTAGGCCTCTTCTAGACTTCTTTGGATTTAAATTCCCCTAAGATGTCAATATCACATAGTGGTTTTTGTGCTTGAAAATGGAACTCAAAGCAATGCTGTCTGGGTTTAAATCTTAGTTCTAAGGCTTATGGCTGTGTGACCTTGGGCCAATTAATTAACTTCTCTGTGCCTTAGGTTTTCCTTCTGTAAACTGGGGATAATAATAATAACACTTTGCTTATACTTTTTGTAAAGACTAAATAAAATGCTATTTATAAAGTTTCTAGCATAGTGTCTGACACATAGTAAGTGCTCAATAAATAAATCATTTTTGTTTCTCAGTCTCCTGCATTTTGCCAATATTGACCTCACCTACCTAACTCCATACTTTCTGGGACCGTACATATACTTTTGGGGTCATAAATTGCCAGCTCTAATGTAGGCAGACATTTATATGAGGAATTTCCTTTTGGTGTCCTGGCATGGTAGTGAAATATACAGGCATATTGACAAGGTGGAATAGCTTCTGGATACCTGGATTCCTCTCAGTGGCCAATGGTAAATTTTAATCTGCCCAAGTGCAGTCAGCTGTGTTGTTGAGATGTTTCTTGGTGTTTTGGAGCCATCTGTGCATTTAGATAGAGCCATCAGCTGCACAGGGAAGGCAGACCCATAAGCCTATTTATTAAATGCTCATAAAAGTGATGTCCTGCCCTGTAACAAAACAATTATCCATCATTAGTTCCATGGAGAGCTGCTATTAAAATACTGGGATATAATTTCCTCAGGATATTGCTGAGTGATACTGGCAGCTTCTGATCTAAGATGTGGGCTGTGTCTGTCACCAAGTCACTCATTATTATTTCTCTATTAAGTTGTTTAAAGTGATACTGAACTGACTGCTTGTTCTGACATTATATAAACACAGCTTACATCTGGGTACAAATGAAGCATTTTATTACTTCATATTTGTTTCTTCAGTCAGATTTAAGGAGAAAGCACAGCATTTCCAAGCTAGATAGTACTTATTTTCGGTGTTATGAATATTTTCCCCTTCCTGTCTTTGCTCTCAGAACACTGATTTTGCTAGCCCTGAACATTGCCACTGTGACAACTCGACCACGCTAGGTAATGGCAAAAGCAAGAGTGAGCATCATTGACAGAAATCACATGACCCAACCCACTGATGTATAAAAAGAAATGGAAGGCAAAGTTTCCACCTTCAAGAAGTTTATAGTCTTTGAAAACAACTTAATCAATCCTAGAATGTCTATAAAGTATCATATGCAAAACAATGGAGTATCAACTGAAAGTTCAAGGGAGACAGAAAATTACAAAGAATTGAAGTGGGTGAAAGTATTAACAGAGTCTGCGGAAGAAACACACCAGGTGATTTAGGAGAGTTTAATGGTGTTACAGAGGTGTGTGCAGGGTTTAGGGAAGCAGTAAGGGATGGTGCAGACCCCAGAGCCATTCCACCCCTTGGAATGAAAGAAACAGGGACCAGGAGAGAGCTGCTGCCCGTCATTGGCTCCACAGGGAAGGGGCCAGGGAAAGAAATGCCCAGGTGTGTCATTCCTCCTGCCCCCTGACCTTTCACCTGTTCCTCTCACTGGCCAAGCCCCCCTGCCAGGGAGCTGCCAGCAAGGGAGCTCTGTTGGAGCAATTCACAGGAGTCAGCCCCCTGGGGCACAGAGCTGGTTGGAATTGGGTACAGGGGATCAAAAGGCGCAGGCACACATCCGGCACAATGAAGAAGGTAGGATCAGATTTATATTTTCTATATAAAACTTCAGTTATCAGGTAAGAAGGCATACAGCCCAAATACACATTTTGGAGAATCTGGATCATAGATATTATATGGCTTGCTCTTCATATATTCATACCCCTGATAGTTTGAATAATATGATACATTTTACAACTTTTGTCTTGTTTTACTTTGGCTTACCACAGGGTCCTCCCTAACTGTTTCAAGGGGACATTCACTGGATAATTCTGTCAGGGGCTAATGAGTTGGCCCTTTGAACACATACCTACCTGGCTATTAATGTTTTGCTTCAGAAGAATTTTCACTCAAATCTGGGGGAATATCTGCATAGAAAAAAAAAATACTAGTGCACCCAGGTCTTCTATCTCATCCTCTCTTAAGTGCTCCAGCATCCTCAGAAAAGGGAAAACAAATGGTCTGAGAACTTTGGCAACAACAGCCAGTGAGGGGTGGGGTTTAGTCATGGAGAACTCAGGAAAGCCAGGCACTACAGGGGTGCAGAAGGTCAGAAGGCCCTGCTCTGCCCAGGATCGCGCCCTGCTGCCAGCCCCCCACAAGTGTGTCCCCAGAGGAAGAGCAAGGCAATGCATTTCTTCATAAGACTAAGTTTTTATTTCAATTTAAAGCATTTAACATTAAAATAATAGTATTTAATTAATTTCTTCCCAGTCTTTTGGTAATCTGGTGGATCTAGTTTTTTTTTTTTTTTTTAAATCTTTCTTGGGAAAAAACATGGCCGTTCTGTCAATGACCCATTTGTATGTGTGTATTATATCGACCTAAGTAAAGAGGCAAACTGAGGCAAACTCTACATCATGCAAGGTGAGTTTATTCAGGAATAACAGAGGAGTTGTTCTTCAGGACTAGTAAACTGTAGCAAGCTCCTTTGAGGCTTTGGAGTCAGCTGTCTTTATGGGCAGAGATGGCCAAGAGGGGAGGGTTCAGTTAGAGTCTGTTAAAATAAAACACAAATGAAGAGCAGCTTTGAAAATCCCCTGAGCAGACAAAATCAGTCGTCATACAGCCAAAGCTCACATTAGTTTATTTTGCAAGACCAACCCAACTTGGGTCATTTCTTGTCCATGCCTCTGGAAACCATAAGCAGAACTTCCCAGGGTTGCTATCAGGCAGCTCCTGGATCAATTTTTTTTTTTTTTATCATTTAAAAAATTCCAGTATTATTGGTTTTCTGTGAATCAGGCATTTACCAGAAATTGGTCTCTCAGTGCTTAAGTTAGTTTTCCTGAGGACACATGCATATGATTTTTCCATTTTATATCCTTTGGTTCCATTTCAAGTTGAAATTATTTTCTCAAAATTATTACTATTATTTTGGTCTTGGGAGCCCAGAAGTGTGGGAATCAGTGATGCCGGTGGGTGTGGTACAACTCTCTGGGCTGTCACTGTGTTTTAGTCAGACAGACCCCAGCATGGCTTTGTCTAAAGGACCAGACATTTATGAGTGATCGCTCTGTGCCGTACAAAGTGCTAGACTCTGGAAGCAAGGGAACCAAGGGTTTTGAAGCTTCCTGTCTTCTGGCGACTCACAGGATAATGGCACAGAAACAAGTGTGGAAATAAATGAAGAACAATCAAAGGAGAGAAGCAAAGGCTCCTTATGCTGAGCTTGGCAGAGCAAGGGCGTCAGCCACCATCACATGTATTTTGGCAGAGAGTGAAGGGCAGGCAGAGGAGTGGAAAGCTTTCTAGAGGAGAAAAGGGAAGGCTCTAGGTAATGTCCTGAGTGATTGGATGCTGCTGGCAGGGGAGGTTGTAGGCAGGGCAATTAGAAGTGTACATCCTTTATGATTAGTTAGGGGTGCGTAGTTGGCTTTCTCTGATTGGTCCTGAGTCGGAAGTGGGGACAACAATTAGAAGAAGCTGTCAGTTATTAAGGACGTCCAGACCCTTTGGGTCCAGTTGTTTACAGATCTTATTATTTAGCTTCTTGAATTGCCACTAGAGATAGCAGTCTGATATCTCTCCGTGCAAGTCTGATACAGGAGGCTGGAGTCCTGGGTTGTTTATTGGAGATAAGGGGGTTGGTTTCCCAGGCAGGTTGCTGCAGGTTGTGGATCAAAGTTTTATTTCTATGTATGGTCTGCTCATTGTCCATTTGTATATTCAGTCTCACAAGTAAGCCAAACACAAGGCTAGCCTTAATAAGAGCAGCAAGAGAGATAGCACAAGGAGAAATAATGAGTTTTGGTGTCTGGTGATTTGATTCTGAGCAAATTATGTAACCGTTATGTCTTAAAAGAATATTTGCCTTATAGGGTGTGAAGAATACCGTAATGTGTAATGTGCCTCATATGGTGTTCTTGCATCTTTTGGGCCCATTTGTACTGTTAAAATTTATTGAGGACTCCAGTGTGTATGTGGGTTATATCTGTTGATACTCACTGTGTTAGAAATTAAAACTGAACAAAATTTACTAATTCATGTAAAATAGCAACAGTCAATACATTGCACATAAACATGAATTCCACACTTTTAATGAAAAGAAGTACATTTTGAAAAACAAAAAATAGTGAGAAAAGTGATAAGGTTTTATGTTTTTGCAAATCTCTTTAATGTCTGGCATCATGCAGGACAGCTGGATTCTTCTATCTGCTTTATCGTGCAATCTGTTGCTGCATCACATGTCATGTAACCTGTAACTTCTGGAAAGCTCTGCTGTACACTGTGAGAGAATGAAAAAGGCAAATGACAGCATAGTATTATTTTAAAGTAATTTTGACCTCAGAGACCTTCTGAAAGGGTTTGGGGGCCCCCAACCCATATTTTGAGTACAACTGCTGTAGCTCTCAAATAAATTATTAATAACATTAGCAGAAGATTATAGCACTGTTGACACATATCTGAAAGGGCACATTTTCTGGAGAGGTACTGCCAGCTTTAATAAGAGCAGCAAGCAGCAACTCCCATATACTGGTAGATGAAAGAAAGAGATCTTCTGTCAGGTGGCTTTCCTAGAAGCCAGGTCTGAGGCTCAGAGCAAAGAGTGCGAGTTTTTGCAAATAGAGGCTGAACCAGAAGGAAGTTTTTGTTTTTCAGTAGCATCTGAATGAGAATGAGTAAATGAAAGCATGTACCCGTGCCTTTTATACCCAGCTGTCATACACAATATGGCAACAGGAAGTCCACAGGATGGAAAGTAGGTCCTACTCGAATCAGGCTCACTGGAGCAAGAGTCTCTCCCCATTCTGGGAAGGGAGGCAGGTGACAAGTGTGGTGAATCCTCTCCCAGCCCCTACTTAGCTTACAAACTGGGCAACTGAGTAGAGAATCCATCTGATCTCCTGGACTATTTCTCAGAGAGAGCACTGTTGGTGAAAGCAACCTCCCGGATTCTGGAATCCTAATATTTCAAGTTTATCAGAAGCTAAATGTTAATTTACATGAAGTTCTGCATGACTGATAGACTAACATCTCAAATATCCTAAGGGTAGTAGCTTTTTAACCAAAGGAATGAAGGAGCTTCCAGCAGTGAGTTCATGGTGGGGCCACCTTCCTGGACTCATCAGCTTAGACCACCTGTGTGAAAGGCTGAGCCAGACTCTTAAGGTATATTGTTAACCCTTTATGATAACTGAGGTTGAATAATGTGCTGATATAAATCATTTAGTTTTATTTTAGCCAGTAAAAAGATCCATCCTCCTCTTGTAAGAAAAAAGTACAGTAGAGATTTTTTTCCCCCTTAAAATTTTGCAAAGCAATTAACCTCTGGGCTAAGACAAACTCAGATTTTATCTCTCCTGTTTAATTCTTCACAAATTTATAATCAGTTGGAAATAAGAGAGTGAGAATTGGAAGTGTTTTTCTACCTTGCTCTATGGCTCGCTTCTGTGAACGTGGTAACGAAGTCTCTAGGTCTGATTTTGAGAGTAAAATTCTAAACTGAGTTGTGTAGGAACATTGCTACCAAGGACTGAGAGCAGAGATGGGTGGGCAGAGGCCCCTCACTTGAGGACTTGTGAACACGTAGACCTACTGAGACCAGCCTTGTTGACGACGCTACTCAAACAGCATTAAGGCGATTCTCTAGTTGGGAGGCTCTCAAGTTCACAGTTGGGCTAATCTCAGAATGTGAGAGAAGAGCACGTATGAAAGTCAGCACAGAGGCCGAATGAGGCCGGGGCCGGGTGTCTGTCAGCATCATTGCTTCCAAGAGGGGTGTCTAGTCAATGATTTTAGCTCAGAACATGGTCTTTCCAGAGAGGTAGTCCTCCAAGTGTGGTCCTAGAGGCAGGCCTTTGTCAGAATCATTTGGAGAATTTGTTAAAAAGCTCGATCCCAAGACCACTGAATCCAAATCTCTCTGTAGGCAGAACCAGGGAGTCCGGATTTCTAACAGGTTTCCCAGGTGTCTGATGCTGTAAAGTTTGATAACTGCTGTTCTAGGGAACAGGTTCCAAGTGGACTAACGTACTCCTGTCACATGGTGTCCGCTCACGTCGAGTGGAGGTAAGGCTACTGTCGCTGTTAAGGTCAAGGGTAGATGTGGGGAAGGGCAGACTTGGGTACTCTTCTCAGATCTGATTTCCTCCTGATTTCCTGTGTCAGAGAACAGTCCTAGATTGACCCAAATGTGGCTTCTGGCTGGAGGGTGTATGTGCTTGGGAGAACAGCTTGGGAGTACAGCGTGGAAGTTTCAGGGCCTCCAGCGGGCCCACCATCCTCTTCCTCCCCTTCTCTCTCCCTGCCTGCCCAAATCCTCTCTCTTAGACCAAATGCAGTCCCACTCCCCACTGGTGGCCGACTTTGCTCCTGACTCCTCCCTTTCCCTGCTGTTCTTAGATACGAAGATCTGCACATATTCTCTCCCCAGTCCCCGTCAGCTCGGTTTTCTATTCTTTGTCTCGGAATATGTCATGATTAAAATGGGAAGATTCCAGTACTCTCTGGGTCTCAAGCAAAGAGAGTTTTCGTACCTCAAACTTGTTAACTTTTGCCACAGTAATGTTCAAATATTTTTAAAGCTATAAAGTTGTATCTTCAAAGGCAGGTATATGCAAAGTCCCAATGACTAGAGGAAACTGACCTGTTTTAAGCGAGTGGGGAGCCCAGAGTCCATTCCTTCAACTTCCTAACCCACTACTGGGATGAGGGCAGGGAGAGCTCAGTGTGGAAAATCACTGCTCTATAATATCATTTAGAATGTGTGCCTGGGGAACACACAGACATGTCTCTCACTAGCTCTGTCCATGAGGCATGCCCCCGGGAGATGGGAGCTCTTACAGAGAGAGCCCAGGGGCCCCTAGAACCAGGCAATGGGAAGGAAACTGGAGGGGAGGGCAAGGCTTCGGACATCTCACCTTCAGGGGTACCTACCAGGACTCTAATCTTTTAATTTGTGTATTTGTGATGAAGATTCAGCAGTGCGAGGAAAAACGTTTTGATAGACATTCTTTCCAGATAGAGAAAAGGAACAAATTAAGATGAGCGTGAGAGATAAAACTTGCCATATCTGATTAAAAGTCGTATTATTGACTGATAGTTACATGAACAATCTGTCATTTAGTTTTTGACTTCCTTTTTCTTCCACTAAATTTTAAGCTTCTACGGAGGAGTCATGGACTACATTATTCAACTTGTAAGTCTCAGCACTGGTGATGACTGGCCCACAGGAGACATCAGCACATACTTTGTGCCTCAATGAGTGTGTTTTTGTCTAAAAGAGATCTAATCATGCTCCTTTACTCAATAGATACTTGGTTGTCAAGTCTATTTGATTGTACTCCTAAATTTTACCCACGTATTTTCAGTTCTCATAGTCATCACCATTCTTCGTTCCTATTATTTCAGTTGTCCAGGTTGAGGGGTATTTATTCACACCTTTTAAAAGTTGGAGGAAATATTACCCAGGGAAAGCAGATTCCCTGGAAAAGTCCATGCTTCACAGGAGCCAGTACAGCATCCTGGTTAGGGACGCAGCCCTGGTGTCAGACTGCCTTCCTGAATCATGCCTTCCTGACCTCTCTCAGCCGCAGTGACTTCATCTGTAAAATGGGCACTATTAGAGCATCTCCCTCACGATATGCTGATGAGTACTAAGAAGCGTGTACATCACTTAACATAGCGCCTGGTAGACAGTAAGACAGTCAAGGTTAGTTCTCACCACTCTGTGGCTTGGACGCAGTAAAAAGCTCCACATCCAATCTCAGAAAGTTGTGCTTTGTCATTTTGAGATTTTTGTCCTGTTAATATAAGAAAACCAATACAAAATGCCTCGCCATCACCACTGAGGGACATACCTCGGTGACCCCCTATCTGAGAGATTCTGTACATTCTGTAAGGTGCTAGGGGATCACAAATTGTATGAACCTCAGGCCTCACAAAACCTGGGTTCACCCATGTTTAGACTTCTTTCCGGAGCAGTGGGAAGAAACTCAAAGGTAGTAACAATGTGTCAGAGATTGCTGATCCTCACTGCAGAAGGGAAAGTCATTTAAGAACAACACTTGTAGTTGGACTAAAATATCAGTGATAGAGATAGGAAAGGAGAGCATGTATGCAAAAGGGCAGCACATTTTGGTAAAAGTGCATTGTCAAATTGAATTCAGTTCAATTTGGGTGCCTGTAGTAGAGGGGGAGGTACTTGATGTAAGAACATTCCAAGAGGTGGCAAGGAACTCTGTTGTCCCTGTGTTTATGCATTGAATGGATGAGACATCCTGGAGACACAATGCTGGAATACTGATGTGTATGTAAACTCTTCTCTAGTTTCCTCGAGGACAAAGTAGGAAAAGTGGTACTAAAATGGCCAAATGAAAAGCTTATGGTCAAACGCAGGAGGAAGAATATCGTGTTTCATCAAACATGGACTCTGTTACATGTATTTGTTTGCAGTCCATCCTTAACAGAAGCTTTCTAAATGATTACATCTTAATCTGGGTGCAGTAGTATAAAGAAAGTGAGTACTGAATTGATGAATTAGAAGGGCTGCTCCTGCCTCTAAGATTTTTTTTTTTAAAGTTGTGTCATTTGGTGTGCAGAGTAGATCTCTGCATTTACAGGAATGGTTTCACAGAGTTGGATATTTTTTCAGCCAGACTCAGAATTGTCATCCTAGGAATCAAAATTAAACTAATTGTGTGTGGACCCAGAAAGCCCTGCTGGTACATGTACGTGTCAGGACCAGGGTTTGTCCATCTTCAGATTCTCTCTGACTTCCTCCCACAGCCCCTGAGGCTGCAGGCTAGAGCACACTGTACCTCTTGAATGACTGTCTCTTAGCTTTTGCTACCTATCCTGACACAGAAAGGAAAATGAACTAACCTTTCTGTTACAGTTTCAGGAGGTGGTCCGTGATCACAGCAGAGCTAACAGGGAGCTCCGGGGAGTGCAGTTCACTAGCTGGTGGGTGGCACCTGGGGCTTGATAATGGGAACAGCAGGAAGTAATAGGAAGGGGCATGTGTTACATCTACGTTAACATGTTATTTAATTCTGGTTATGTAGTTTATCATTATGTTTGGGGAATCGATTATAAGAAGACACTGGAAGTCTTTGAGTATATGAAACAGAAAATCTAAAAAAAAGGAAAGTTAGAGAGAGGACCACAGAGAATAGGGCATTATGTTAATTATCTGCTAGACTTATTGCTCCTGGAGCTGTCAAACCTGCAGACTTGGGACAGCTGAAATAATTACTTATTATTTTGCCTCCACCCTTACTCTGAGACCAATCCTTCTTGGATGAAGGGACTGTATAAAATCCAAACATACTTGTTCACCTGCTTAGTTTCAAGTAGATCATCTACCTGGTCTTCCTGGGATCCCCATTTCCTAGAGATTGAAAATTTCTGGGCACCTCTAGCCTCCATTCCAGTTCTCTTGTAGGTGGATTCCTGCCTAGACCTCCTTCCCTAACATCACAGTACTCCTGCCCCTGAACGCTGGTGTCTGTACAGATTCTGGGCAAGTGAACTTTGAGTCCTGTCTTTGGACATGCGTCCTGTGTGCGTGCCGCTTAGTCAACCATCACTTTGCTTTTGTGCTCTTGTTCCTTTCTTTACTTCTGCTTCACCTTATTGATCTGCCTGCACTCATGCTCTTGGGTTTTATGATTTGACCCCATGTATCCCAGCCCATTATTTGGACTTGACATTCAGCAAATGCTTCCTCCAGCCTATTTTCAATTAAGATCATTTTCTCAGCTGTCTCTAATGAGGCAAGATAAAACAAAGAGGGAAAAAATGTGCCAGACCAGGATGACGAATGATTCACCCACAAGTGGTGAAATATAATCCTTGGAGTTGTCTCCTTTGCAATCCTCAGGGGAGCAATGTTGCCATGAGAAGGTAGTGACGGATCACCAAAAAGAAAGGGCAAATAATAAAAAAAAATTAAAAATAAACATGCATACATATGAAATTTTTTAAAAGGGCATATGAGAATTTCAACTTTCTTATTTTTGATTATATCAAAACGTTTTACATGCTTTTCTTAATTTTATACTTTTGCATAACTTTTGTATATTTAATACACCACCTTAGAATGTTGTAAAAACTGCTAAGGGGCATATGGGAATCAGAAATAGGATTAGGAAAGAAACTTTGGGTAAGGCATCAGGTTGCTTTTCCTGTCAGATTTACAGTTATTGGACAGTACTCATGGAAGGGACCCGGACATGGGGAGAAAGCATTATCCTTTAATTTCTTTTATTCACAAAATATTCTTTTCCATTTTCACTTTTTAGTTTGAGTTGATTTAAAAGCTTTCCTTCCAGTTCCCCAGTCCTGCTGTTTGCTTATGCATAGGAGTATCATATTTGGGAAACCAACATGTTGAATAATCTTTTAATGGTCTTTCTGATTTGTATGACTCAAGGAAGAAAACCAAACCAAATCATTTTCTGTAATTCTGTACCTACTCCTCTGTCTCTTCATTTGGACTTCTTTCTTCCTCTTCTTCTTTCTCTCCTGCTCTCATCCTCTCTTGACATGACTAGATAATTCATTGTCCTTTTATATTCTGGTGCTAGAACTGTAAAAAAAAAAAAAAAATCCAGTATCTCTATCCCTGATGCCTTCAAATTCTTTCTGGAATTTTCCTGTAAAAAGACTTAACTGAAGAAAAATAGATGTAGATTTAGAGTAATTTTAAATTTTGGATGTACTGTATTTTCCTTTAGAAGATAAAAACTTCTAAAAGAAAAGGAGGGGAGACAGAAAAAGCAGTTGGAGCCACCCACTCAAAGCTTAGTCATAATTAATTTTAACACTGAAGTAGATTTTTTTGAAAAACAATTAGTTTTGCTTGGTCTTTTAAAAGTATATGTGGGCATTGTAAAAAAAAAAATATGTAAATATAGAAAAGTAGAAAGGAAATCATAAGAAATGTTACTACCCAAAGATAGCTATTAATAGTTTGGTGTATGGCTTTCCAGTTTGTTCTATATGTATAGTCCATATTTAAAAAACAAAGTACATGCTATATCACCAACTGTTTTCACTTCTCTGTTATGAACCTTTTCTAAAATGTTTAAATACATTTTGAAAGCCTGATTTTAAGTACCAACATAAGAAAAATGTATTTATTGCTTATCGTTAGTTTTCTTTTTTCTTCTGAGTTTTCTTTTTGCCATTGTAAATAATAGGAATTTGCACTGATACCTCCTTACCGAATTTACCTCTTTGTGTGGATGGATAAATCCTAGGAAATATAATTTTTCTGTTTTTAAATTTATGTTGCCGAGTTGATGGAACAGAGGTACTCCGAGACTCTACACGCCAAAAAACAGGACACAGAGGCCCATTTGGTTGGACCCTGCAATAGACAGCGTGATTGTTCTTTTGATTGCCAATTTTACATTGAAGTTTTGATCTTCATCCCTTGGAGTGTCTTTTCCAAATATTTATTTGCCATTTACATTTTCTTCTTACCTAAGTTACTAGCTTTTCTGCTATTCATCTTTAATCTTATTGACTTGTGACACTTTTTTTTTCCTGCAAATAAACTTTTTTTTCTTTTTTTGCAAATAAGTTTTTTTCTAATTGTTTGCCTTTAATTTTGTTGATAGCATGTTTTGGGCAAACCTTTTTTTTTTTTTTCTTTCATTTTTATGGAGTCATATCTATCAATTATTTCCTTTAAAATGAGTGTTTCAAAAGATAAGCCATACTATTGTCAAAACAATTCTGAAATAATAATCCACTTCTTCTGAAATTATAATTCACTTTACAACTCAGACAGATGTGTTAGGTGTCAAGTATAATGTAAACTTCAGCAAAGACTAAAAACCTGTAGAGGAGACACATCAGAACAGACACAAAGTTCAGAATTGAAAATAGCAGGAAACATATTCTATGTCACCTGGGGCATTAGATGTGGACACACCTTTAAAAAGAAGAATAGGGAACACTGTTAGCAGCTCTCCATGCAATTGACATCATCACTCTAAAATGATCTTTCCTTATTCAGTGGATGTGATTAGCAGATGCTCTTAAACGCCCGCCCTTTCCTTGGCTTGCTTCTGATTTTCACCTGCAGTGGACAAACCTGTGCACACTTAGTGTCCGCCTCAAGCATATCGCTCTCAGCTTTCTGTGTTCTGCCCTGGGGCTTTCTCTTGCAGCACAGCTCACCAGGTCCAGGCTTGCAAGCACAGCCAGCAAGTGCAAAGCCGAGACTCATCCCCCAACCGCACAACAACCCTCAGTTAATAAGAGGACCAGAGCCAGGCGATGAATCCTCCAGCCTATTGTCTTTTAGATGGACAACTCTGAAAAGCTTTCTGTATGCTATTCAGAAGATTATAGCAGTATTGACAGCCCATTATCAATCCCAGTGACCCCAATAATCTATCTTTACTTTCATCTTTTCTTCCCAGTCTGTTTCTCCCTGTCGCCTTCTCTCTCTTACTTCACTCCTGTTTCCCAGGATCACCTCCCAAATACACCACCTGCTCCAAGTTCTCTCAGGCTCTGCTTTTAGAGAAACTCAAATTCGAATAATATCTTCTTTAAAACATCCAGTGAATTGCACTTGGGTAAAATAAAATATTTTCTCAAAGATCTCCTTTATAATTATAAAGCTGTTTCCTCTTCCTTTCCCAACAATGTTTGACCATCAGGGATCCCAAACCTTTCCAATCTCTGTGTCCCCAGACTCTGTCAAATAATCAGTAATTTTTGAAGGTACTAGAGAAGTTCACTACATAAGTGGAATCTACTGTATACACAGGTGCAGTGTAAAAATCCACTTGTGCTTATCATTCTTTTTGCAAAGACACATTCTGTTCTTGGTGTCTTTGTAACATATGGTTGATTTCTCTCTCACCCCCTTTCTAGCTAATAGTGACTCCAGAGGAGGGAAGGGAGAGAAACCTGTCCTAATTCCTTTCCTGGAGTCAAGCCCTTTCCTGGCTCTTGGAAAGAATTGAGCTTCCTTCTGCTGGCAGTAAATTTGTCTGCCTGCCCAGGAACTGTTTTGCACCGACCTACATCTCTGCCAGGAAGACGATTACCAGGAGTCAGTGTATGGACTTCACAACTCCCAAAGTAGGATAACCATCACCTTCCACCCCTCAAACGCTATGCATTTAAGGTAACCTCTAGGGAGACTGAGGGAAGGGAACATTCAGTCTGACTATGAAATTACTCGACCACATTATTTCTATTTGGATAAACATTTATCTCACAAATGCCAGGAAGGTTGGCAATCACTACTGCGGAAAGAGCTCCATTAAAATTTATGAGCCAACCTACCGCGAGGAAGTGATTAAAAATAGTAATTACTGTGATGCTCAGTGCTGTTGTTATTTGGAGCTGCCCTGCTTCAGGTGGTATATAAGATGCGGCTGAAATGTATGGCTCTAGAAATACTCTCATTAGCATGGTCTAAGAACTCCTGAGATGGAAGAGCAGAATAAAATACCAGGTGTCTTTCAGGGATGGTGTTGTCAGGGAGGGTGCCTCTTCCAGTAGGATGCTAGCTGCACTTACATTATAAAATGGGAATGGCAGTTCTTTTGTTATAAACTAGGAATCAGGTGCAATATTGTAGGTATACTAACTTTTCAGTCATGTAACAGGGAGACTTCCAGAAATTAATTTTAATTGAGTTATGTTGCTCATATTTTGCTCTAAGGCTTTAAGAACAAGGAAGTAAATCTGTTCATCAGATCTTTCCGTGGATTGTGGTTTATCCTATCAGACCAAGCATCCTGGAGTCATGTGAGTGAATAAATTGCTTCTGCTGCTTTTGATCTCCCTTGAAGGCTGGCTGTCAACACTTGTAATCAACTTCATCTAAGAGGATCAAGTGTGCTTTGTCAATTTTTCTCAGAGCAAGATTAATTGTATGAGCAGAACATGCCTTGATTCTCAAGCAAATGAAGGAGGGGATTGTGCTGCTGGAGTAGCTGTGCTCAGTGGTCAGTGGGACTTAGAGCTGGAGGGCTGCTTCTGCCCTGTCCTATGCATTAAACTCGCTCCTGTCGTCACTCTCTCACCTGAGAAAGTGTCAGAATGAGCCCTCCAATTATAGTGCAAGTAAGCCCAAGGCGGGGAAAGTCATTAAGAGAAACAGGAATCCGTCTGGAAATAACAAGAGAAGAGATTATGGAATTGTGTCCTGATTGATCACCCCCTCATTATAAGCATCTGTTATTCTCGGCACCCCAGGTAGACTAGAACCACCAGTAGCCTCATTGTGTTATATTCCAAACATTTCAAAACAAGTCCCAGACATTTATCTTATATACAATCTCTATCTTAAACATGTGCAGACCTCCAGATATTAATTGTTACATCAGCATTTGGAATTTAGGACAAATTTCTTATTTTAAAATGTTACAGAAACGATTAGTTTCCTGGTTGAGCTACAAAGTGTATATAATTCCTAAGGTAGCCAAAAAAAAAGCCTGTCATAAAGCATTCTTGAGAACTATGTCAAAGGACAAACTTTGGACTTGACTGCATACAAAAAGATTAGAAGCCTCTTTAGGTTTTGAGGAAATTATACTACTCTCTCTATATATACGTATACATATATATGTATAAAATCAGGACCCTGGCAAAAATAAGTCTGTGACTTTTTTTTTTTTTAAAAACAAGCCTTGATACTAATAGAAAGTAGGTTGCAAAGACTATGGGTTTCCCCAGGAGGGCATCCTGCCTGGTGCCAACATCAGATGAGACTGTGGAGTTAACAAGCACAAAGAGGCCCCTAGGGTGTGGAGCTGGGGCTCGTGAATCGTGAGGCAAGGCTGCTTCCGGAGTCCTGGAAGAAGACACACCTGCTTACTAAAAATACTGGCTTCAAATCCATATATATTTTCAACCTACATTCCTTTGACAAGAATTAGCTAAATGGAGGCACGTAACCATGAGAGGCTGGGAAACAGAGACTAGCTGTACACTTAGCAGGAAACAAGGCAGATGTCAGTGAACAGTTAATAGACTGGCCATGCCCACCCATCACCCTCTCCGCTCATTTCCCTCCCAAGCTAACTGCCCTTGCTTCCTTCTCCCCTCCCCTGCCAGCCTTCTTGAAACTGCCCACCATTCTGTCCCCTCTTCCTGGGGTGCATTCATTCTTCCTGTCTGTTCAGTTTGGCTTCCATCCCCAGAGGTCAGTGAAGTTGTTCACACTAAGGCTGGAAATTAGATCCTAAGTATCAACTACAAAGACCTGTTTCCAGGTCACATCCTCTTTATACTCAACTACTTTTTCTTTGGATCTGCCTTGGGGTCCATGCTCTCAGCCTTTCCTAGTTCTTTCAGCTCTCTGACCATTTCTTCCAGCTGTCTTTATTAGTTTTTCCTCTCTGCTCATCCCGTAAATGTTGGCACTTCCTGGATTTTTCCTTTGACCTTTTCCTTTTTCACCTCTACTCAGTCTTCCTAGATAATCCGTTTGACCTGTTTATATCTCCAAAATGTAATTATCTGTTCTTGACCCCTGTACCATGCATGAGACCCACTGGACACTCAAGATTAATAATCTAAAACGGGAACTAAGTTTCCTTAAAAACTGAGATCTCCCAGCTCCTTGGTGTCCTCTGATGTCATAATGAGGACTAATGTTTAGGGACTGTCTTCCACCTGTCATGCCAGCACTGGGTGAGGCATCTGACATGAAATGACTATGAAATCTTCACTCTGTAAAGTCAGTATCACTATTCCCGTAAGGGATGACTGAGGCTCAGAGGAGTTAAGTGATTCCCTTACAGTCATCAGCTAGGTAGTGGCAGAGCTAGGTTTTGAATCCACTTCACAGATCTCATACTCTTATCAATTAGGCTACTGTCTGGCTCAATTTCTCATAAAATTATTAATAAAATCTTTTTTGCCTATATATTCTACATATATTACTTCATAAAAGCCAGTAATTTGTAGAAAAGAAAAACAGCATTGCTTTGTCAATTTAGACACACTTTGATAGAGATGAAAATTGATGCTCATTGTCTTAATTTCATAATCTGCATCCAGTTGGCTCTATGACTTGGTAACATTGTGGCCAACTTAACTTGGATTCCAATTTCCATAAATAATGAAATAGAAGGATAATTCCTGAAGATAGGTAGAAAGAGTAACAAAAAAGTTATTCTTTACTTGGTTTCTAAAAATAGCCACAGGCGTCACCAGTAGCAGAATAATTGAACATACCTAAAAATAATCTGGCTAATTGTTATTGATCCATTGTGTCATTTATCCTATATTGACCAAAAAGGATTATTCCATATTGGAACTAATATTGAAATTTTAAAGGACAATGCTCTTTTAGCTGTTATGACTGAAATTATCTGCTAGTGTACCTGACCACCTGTCCTGTACTTGAGGATTCTAAGGTTCCCACATGACAGGTATCAGATTCTCAGTGGTATATAATTGAGAATTAGCTCTTCAGACAGATTATTGGCAAATATGCCACATTTTCATTTTGGAAATTTAGGCAAACTGCACTCAGTTGAAAACATACATTAAAACGCCTGATCTAGCATCCACGTCAATACAAGATTGAAAGTAATCATTTTCTACCTTTCAGGCCATCCTATGTGACCTTTTAAATGTCCTGTTGTAAATTGCCTGTTTCTGAAATCGTGTCTTTGTGAGGCCACATCCAATTAATTGCAACACCACCCCTGAGAAGGTTTCCTGCCTCAATCTCCATAAAATAGTTCATTAGCTTCGCAGAGGTTTTATTTCAATACTATATTTAGTTTGCACTCCCTGGGATGTTGCAAACAGCAGAGTGAGTTCCATAACGGGGGAAGCAGTGGGGTTAGAGAAACAATCAAGAAGGAAATATCTGGCTTTAAAAATGATCTGGGTTTTAAAGAACAAAGCAGTAAAAGGATGCGAGTAAATCAAGAACACTGCTTTTGTAATAGGCTTTCTTGTACATGGATTATCCTGGGCAAGTCAGGCTTGAGCTTTCCCTAACAGAGGCTCAGGGAGCAATATCTGTTCTTGTGGTTGTTATTGTAATGCTCAAAACTTTATTGAGGCCTGGTACTATGTTCTCTTAGGTGCAATGTAGTTGGTGACTAGATTTCACAACTGCATTAAATGGGCAAGTAGAGCGAATGTGACGAGTGCAGGTAACAGAAATCACAATTGTGAGACAAGCCGCTAAGGGAGAGGGAGAATCAGTGGGCCAGGTGTCCAGACAGGCCTGGGACCTGCCATGTGCAACCTTGGGTGAGTTACTTCAGATCTCTGGGCCTCTGTCTCATCTTCCACTGAGCTCAGGCCTAAAGGTAAGATTTCTCGGATCCCTTTTGGTTCTAGTAGTCTATGATTTAGTAATGGTTCAAGCCAAACAGTTCACCATGTATAGAATCGATGTTAAGTCAACAGCCAAGGTATCCCCATCAGGCAAATGGCATGGCTTAATGATAACAGAAATAGCTCATAGAAGCATGTGTTAGGCTAGACCGGGTGGCGTGTACTCACAGTAACACTATGAGTGGGCATTATTATTGCCCCCATTTGTAAAGGGGAAACTGAGGTACAGAGGTGTTATGTGCACAAGGACTTAGAGCTCACAGCTGATAAACGGCAGAGCTGGGAGATGAACCTAGGAAGCCTGTGTTCTTAATTCTTAATTACCACACTCTGCAAACCAACCATTGGTCAGATATTTTCCAAACATAAACGGTTGGATGAATTTTGAGGGGAAAATGAGAAAAAAGGATAAAATAGTTAACAGATAGAGGTAATTTTAAAAAATCACTTTTATTATATACAAGGCAGATATTGGAGACCATGGCTTAGGAGTGAAGGTCCCAGAGTTAGACTTACCTGCCAGTCATAGAAGGTAATGGTCCACTTAGACCCCTCCCTGAGGAACAGAGCAGAGAGAGAACCTGCTTTAAGAAGCTTTTTCATTTGTTGGCTTTTGTTTTCCCCAAACCCACTAATCAGGTAAGTCACTGGGCCAAGGTGAGTGAGGGAAAGAGAGGCCAGGCATGTTCCACTCGCTGATGCTCCCTGGGTGAAAGGATACAGGACGAAGGGAGAAGAAATGTTTCCATCCTGACCATCTCTCCTGCTTCATTTACAATTGAGTTCCTCATTTTCCTACTATTTCTAAAGTTAACATTATTTAAAATATTTGATCAGAATGAGAAGACATTGTTACCATCAACACTAGCCGAGCTCCCACTGCTGCAGGCTCTCATCACGTTGGAAAGTGGGCCGCAGGAGGGCTGGGAAAATCAGACCGGAGAGCACGGTGATGCAAGGCTGTGCCTCAGCATCGCATTTACAGATGAAGGGCGGACTTGGCTATTTGTTGGTTAATAACCAAATTGGGTGGTTCAAGAATCAAGTAATGGTAACAAGAGAGTGATTGATGATCAAAAGCAATTGTCACTTGGGGGACGTTATTCCCAAGACAGTGTCAAAGGGAAAAGAGATGTGATTGGGAGGGAGGCTCTTGAACATGGCTGCAAGGCCCTCAGTAGACGTCCTAGGATCACTCAGGCTCCAGGAGACCGAGCGGGCCTCCCTCTGAAACGTTTATTAGGCTTTAGCACGTCAGCAAGCGCCACCGGCTGATTAAAAACGCCACAGAATACAAATTGAGAGATCACTGGCTTCTAATTTTCTCTTGTTGCTCTCCTAAATGAATGTGCAGAGTGTGTATTTCCATGACCAATCATGTGTCTCGCTTCTAATAGGAAAAATATGCTTCAGATTTACACAGATGCCTGAAGTACAGCTAGCTGGAGGAGGAAATGCGGCTCACATTACTCTGAGGGGGTGGCTGAGGGAGTCCTGGGGGTCCTTTAAAGGCAACACAGAAGTAAGGGCACAACATTCTTCCTTTCATGCACGCACCCACCCATCAGTGGTGTTGGGAACACCCGCTGTCTGCCAGGTGCTGTGTGTGGATCTGTCTTCTTCAAGCAGACAAGAGTGAAAATATAAGACAGGGTCATTAGTGTGGCTTGTGACAGACTAGAAGTAACTGAGAAGTGGGTCTCACGGGAGCATGGAAAATGAGAATCTCACATTTACGGGAGAGATGTGGGAATGTTTTCTGGAATAAGAAGCAGTAACTTCTCTGATCCCTGAGAGCAGAGAGGAATGGTTTGGGGAGGGGGGTTCCAGGCAGAGGGAACAGAATGGGGCCGAGGCGGGCCTGGGGCTGCAGGCGGCAGACGCCATGGACCCCGCTGGTCGGGCAGGGCCTGAGGTAAGGAACGGTCTTCTCTCCTCCCGGGGAGTGGCTCCAGACAGGGACGTCAGGTGCCTTTGCTTTGCCTGTTGTGATCTGGGCAGGACAGGAGCTGGTCTCCGGAGGCTGAAGGACACTCTGCCGGCACAGAGTCTCATGAGGAACCCTTTGTACAGGTGAAGCCTGATGGCTTGTTCCCCTGGTGGCAGGCTGGATGACTTGTTTGGCTGTTTTCTTTGAGGTATAGGTGGCCTCTGGAGCAGCACCCATGCCCATCCCAAGGTGGAGTCAGGGACTGTCTCTGTTCTAGCACCTTCTCTCCCTGCACCTAGTGTGTCATGTGGTAACTGATACTGAAAAAACAGCTTCTGTCTCCATTTCTTGAAGGGCAGTGGACAATGCATTTATTTAGTAATTTTGTATCCTGAACACCCGGCAGTCCCTGACACATACTAGCTCTCCATAAAGCTTCTTTAAAAGAATGAAGTTGTGTACACATGAGTTGGCTCTTCTGATGAGTTTTTAAGGTTACCTGTTATACATGAGATTTCCTGGGAAAAAGCCCTGCCAACGGGACAAGCTTCACACCAGAAAGCCATCCAGCAAAGCCGAGGCAACGTTCTCTTGTGGGTGACTGGCGGACTTCCAGGCCTGCTGTGGGTTTATAGGGAGAGGAAAGAGCAAACCTTTTTTGGTGGGGAGGGGGAGGGTATTTATTTTACTAGAGGTACTGGGGATGGACCGGGGAACCTTGTGCATGCTAAACGCCGCACTCTGCCACCGAGCTATGCCCTCCCCCTTCAAGAGCAGACCTTTTCCTGATGGACACCAGGCTCATTCAGCTGGATGGGGAGCTCTGTGAGTGGGGAACAGAGCATGCAGTGGGAATAGAAGGCAGCAAAGTCAATTTTGCCTGCATCTCAGTTTTGCCTCCAGCCCTCCGAGGTCTCCCTTACCACTGGCACGGACAGGGAAAGCCAGCCCCATGCCTCCCTAGCCTGGGTTTTAGTGCGTCCATTAAACAGTGAGTCCAGCGATCACTCACTGCTGACGTGTTCAATTAGGAGCCACACAAATAATTTTCCTCAAGCTGCCCCTTGGCACCTTCTGCTCTATCGTTTCCAAGTGTGCTGAATCAGCCACAGAGAACAATGATCACCTCTGTTGCTCACCTCCTCTTGCAGGCAGAGATTACTGGCTCTCTAGATCCACCCAGAAGAACCCCGATGTGAAAGAGGAGCCGGCTATACTTGATTTGGTGTTCCTCTTTAGAAGCTGGATCGCAAATCAAATCCAGATCCTCTATTTTGAGGAGCTAGTAGATAAGGCACTGAAGCCAATTAAAAGAAAAGTCCATACTCAGGATGATAAAAAAATCCCTACAGTCAGCTTTTTAGCTAATAAGATACTTCAGCTCTTTCCTGATGAACTGAATAATAGCTTCCTTACCCCTAAACTTTGAGTTATTCATTTAGCTGATAATTTATGTCTCATAAGACTGAGAGTCGATGGTATTTTGATGAGTCCAGGAGAAATAAGTACTATAGGATTTTTTTTTTTTAATGATACACTGACGTTAAAGATAATCCCAATCCTTAGGTTTCATGCTGCACACAGTCTCATGTGGACCCGAGTTGACCAAATAGGTCTAGAGGTGGACAGTCGCCACATCTTTGATACTGAGCGCAATACAACAGCTCTTTGATACTGCCTCATGGTCTCTTCACAGGAACTGTGTGAGGTGAAATGAATGTTATCTATGTTTTACAGATGAAAAACAACTAAGAGTCAAAAACAATAGGTGCCACAGTAAGGGAAAATACTACTACTCTTGGGTTATGAAAGTCAGAGTTTTCATCCAAGTTTTGATATAAAATAGTTCTCTGGGTATGAGCTGGTCACTCCTTCCCGGGGCCACACAGCTCTCTCGCTGGAATTGAGAAGCTAAAACTGAAAAGTCACCATAGTCTTTCAAAGAAATAAAGACTAGTGGTTCCTGGGGAATTCTGCATCATACAGGTAATTAGCAGAAGACCCCAGGTTGGTCTGCATAGCTGCCTTCTAATTTACTTTTCCTGAGCACATGGCTTTTCTAGTAGCAATGAGTTCATTCATTCATTCAAAAACACTCATTGGGTGAGCTCTGTAGGCCCCTGCTGTGAGTACAGAGCCGAACAAGACTTTTCCCTGAGCATCTCGCCTTAGAGAAATCAGTTCACTGTGTGATTGTGTGGGTTTATGTGCTTTTCAGTGTAAAATAGGAATCCCTCATAGTTTTCTGTAACAGAAAGAGAAATCATACTCCAAAATATAAGAAAAACAGAAAATAACAAACCTCTCGTTTCTTGGAAGGATGTTACCACAAGATCCAGAAACTTATCTTTCTAATTGTTACCTAAAAGTCTTTGTAGAATGTTCCACAGCCTCTCAAGGAGGAAAAGTGAACTGAGAAAGTTGCTCGTATTTATCACTGTGAAATGAATGCATTAAAATGCTGAAGTATTTTTATGCCATGTTTTGTTCAGAGTTAACTAATTGCTATAAAAATCCTAAAACCTGAGTAGGTTTATAGAATAAAACTTAACTTTCCCAGTCATGCAGAGTTCAATTCTGGTTTTCCCTTTGGGCAGTTCTCTTGAAAAGGCCTCCTTCAAGAAGTGACTTCAGGATCCAGGGGGCTTCCATCTTACAGCACCATCTTCCTATAGCTTCAAGATCTCCCTGTCATCATTGGGAAAATGATCTTACTCCCAATGCTTAATCACCTTGACTGTGAACCAAACATCACTTTCCTTCATATTCCTCTGGCAAGTACTAGTCATATGGTCCCACCTTGCTGAAAAGGGAGCCCAGAAATGCTCTGGCTAGACAGTCACTTCCTCGCCTATGTCTTAGCTGCTTGCCTGGATTTCTCCAGTAAATACATAGCTTCAGTCTCAAGTTCCCAAGTGCTCTACCACCAGCTGGTCTCCTGGGAGCCCCTGAACCTCCCTATAGTCCAGCAACTAAAGGATTTATACCCAAAGGGCATTGGGCTCCAGGAAGCATTCCACTGCTTTCCCTGGCATCTCTTCTGATTGGTGGTGCCCATTTGGTAAATATTTTGTGGATCACACGTGCAATCCAAGTCTCTTTTCAGGCTTCATTTTCTAAATTCACTGGCTCTGACTTGCTCATTGTAGTCACTGACCTCTAATTTCAGATTTCATCCTCCCTTTTGGAGCTTCTTTGGACTTGATGACTGGTACCTTCCTAGAAGTCTCCATCTTCACTTCCACTCTGACTTAACAGCCATAGCCCATCCCCAACTTAATCCATGGCACTCCCCTCCCGAGCGTCCTAACCACCCAAGTGGGGAGTCTGACATTCCAGGGCACACAGAGTCTTCATAACCCCCTGGGCTTTCTGGTTCCATCTCTGTCACTAGCTATACTACACGTCACACAGACTCCTGGCCTCTCCTTCCTGTCTCTCAACCTCCCTCCAAAAAAGAGATATTTCCATCCCTCCTCATCAAAATCCGGCTGGCCAATATTACTTTTCTTGGGAACTCTGAATTCTATTAGCTGAAGTAATGAACACATCTCTGCTAAAATGTTTTAATGATCTGCCTATCCCAGACAGCACATTTGCCTGCCACCTGGAGACAGCTGAAGATAAAACCTTAGCTCAAAAAGCAGCACTTTCTTGTTCTTTCAGGCACTACAGCAGCATCAAAGTATACTCTCCTCCTCTGTCTATGACAGCCCTTGATTTATTCCTTCTTTCCAGCATTCCCGACCCCTTGCCTTTCTGTTTATAATTTACAATTTATATGCAAAGAATTTTCAGCATCTGACCATTAGAAACTGAAAAAAGTTGCATAATCTCATTCTTGGAACCCTGATTACATGCATTGAAAGCCTCAACTCATGTAACTAGAGACATTTGAAAAGTGAACAAGTATAAAATGCTGGCTTTGCACCAGTTCACGTTTTTTTATATGTGACATGAGGATTTCTAACTCTGGTCTCCATTCAGATCTAAGTTGCAAGATAGATCTTGTGCTAGTGATTTAGAAAAAGGATAATTCTTATTACATCTTTAGTAATATCAGGTAAGGGGGCAGAGATCAGAGTCTAGGAAGACAGAAAGGAAACAAAATGAGGGGAATATAGTGGGAGGACAAGAGAGAGGAAGTGGGGAGAGAAGTCTGGTACAGCTAGACAGCAGAATAGCAGTCAGAACAAGTTAAGAGAAGCAAATGTAAAACTCCGGGTTTTGAATGAAGGATGAGGAATAATGAAGGATGGATTTAGCAAGTAATATAGTAACTCTAGTTACATCAGAAGAAACCCTGGGAGTTTCTGGAACGTGTGATAATTGGCATAAGGATGCTAAACAGCATCAACTCTGTATTCACATATGATGAAGCCTTTCATACCTCAGTTTATCAACTTTCGTAATTAGGGTTGTAAATTAGAACTCGGGATGCTACTCCTGGAAAAAGAAATATGGTCACATTTGTTAAGCTTCCGTTTATCATCTCTGAATTTCTTGTAGCTGTGTTTCTGCAGATGGTTTGAGTATAGACGTTAACGACTGTGATTCCCCTATGAATTCCTGTGAATGGCTAGGAAATCCCTGAGACCCATTTTGAAAATAGCTGCCACAGAATTCTTGTACCTTCTAGTCTAGAAAAGACTAATATCCAAGACAAAGAAAAAGGGAAAACTCAGAGCTAAAATTGAGAACAGCTTTGAATGTTTGGATTAAGCTGGATTACTCATGATCCGGAGGGATCACTTTTTCTGAGCCTAAATGAAATTGGGCATTTGGTGCCACCAGAGCTGAGTAATGTCTTTGCGTTGTAGCTTGCATCAACGCAAAGTCACTGACATGGGGATGTGGAACTTAGGCAAATCAAAGCCTCCTTAAACCAGGCTGTTTCCTGTGACCGTGTAATCTACAGGATCTGCCATAGTAGCAGCGATTCCAATGCACTGGCAGGAACTATGTCACCTCATAGAGTTTTGAGACTCAAATTTTGGTTCCTACTAGCTTTGGTCTCAGTACCATTGACCAATTGCTTCATTATGACTGACCTGGACTGTGTTTTTCTAGATTCCTGTTTATCTTGTGTGCTTTCTGTCACTATTAAATGAGTCAGTATATGAGACTGTTAGTAATTCTTTAGGTCAGTGGTCCTCAGAGTGACAGTGGTGATGGGAGATGGTAGAGGTGATATTCATTCCAGGGGTTGTACAAGATAATACATTAGCAGTAAATATTAGAAAATATATTTATGCCTTTAAAATGTAGTGTATATATGTTTCCATATGCATAATGCACAGGTACAATAGTACACATGCATGTAATTTACTATATGCATTTGTATGTGTGTGAAACAAAAAATTATGCATTATGAAGAATCTTGATTTTAATCACAGTGCTTTTATTTAATTATTCATGATTTTCGTGAACAGTTTTTAGCATGTGCCCTGCACTAAGGACACAGTTACAAACAAACATAAGCCTTCCATTCAAAGCTACAGTCTACTTGGAATAGTAATTTTTAATATGATGAATGCAGTGTAATCTTATAATGGAGGAGCTTGGCTTAGTCTTGGGGTGGGAGTGATCAAGAAAGCCTTTTGACTTATTCTTTTATAGTTTTCCTTTGAAATTGAAGTCTATTTTATAGTATTCTAATGAATTCTAATTCTAATGAATTGTGCCATAAAGTATAGCTTCCTCAGTCAGTTTATATTCCCTAAAAAGTGGGAAAGTGATTTTTTTCTCATAAAACTTAATTTTATATGTTTTCTTTTCTCTGTATTCTACTGTAGAGGTGAAATCATTATGATATGAGCTGCTGAGCTGGAAGTAGTATCATCTCTAGTCTCTAGTATCATACCTGAGGTTAGAGCATGACCCAGAGCTGCCCTCGTTCCACTGGGAAATAACAGGAAAGATGCAGTTAATGATACCTTGTGACTTGCATTTCCAAACCTCTTGACCCGGTGAGTGCACATACATACCCCTACAGAGCTATATATATAGAAGAATTAAGGGGTTTTTTTTCCTTGCTAAAGAAGAAAAACAAAGAGAAAAGATGAGATAAGTTTGCTGAAATTTATATGAGCTTTTGAATATTAAACATCTAAGTCAGATTAAAAAAATAATTAAAATTTTAAATGAGAACAACTTTTAATAAAATACATGCCCTTCAAAAATCAAGTGATAGTTTAAAATTACTATAATAAAAGGATTATTAATCATGATTCTGTGCTTAAAATACGGTTCCTTATATTTCTTTTCATCAGTCACAAACAGATAAAGTGAGTCAGAAATATCTTAAATGATTATTCTATTTGAATGGCAAACCAGAGGATGAACTGAGAATGGAATATAATAAATAAAGAATAAATAATGAACTTTTTTCTGAATACCAATTTGCAGTTTCTCTCTTCATTTATATGTAAATTATATTCTCTTTTAAAAATATGAAATAATAGCTTTTTATTTTTCTTTTGCAGTACACTCTTGGCAGTTTTACTGTGTTTACTATTCCATATAAATTTTATTTTGCTTAAAATAACTTTATTATTTTATAATTATTATAAATGTTTATTGTAAGTAGTTGAAACAATGCAAGAGGAATAAATTAGCAAAAATCTTACCCCCCACCTGTGAGAATATAATTATTTTGTAGCATATTCTTCTAGACCTCTCTCTGTACATTCACAGATTTGTAGGAACAGATAGACAGTCTTATGTGAATGGCATGATGTTATACATTACTCTTTAATCTGCCATTGTACTCATTAATATTTTATATGTAGAAAACCTATTTCATATACAAAAGGATTTTAATTTTTTGTCATATGTCCTGCAATTTTTTTCCCCAGTATCTCCTTTATCATTTAATTTTCTACAAATAATTAATATGTTTAGAAAGTACTAAATTCCTATGCTTCCTTTTAGTGATTTTATTTTTGCTTTGTATATTTAAATCTTTGATTCGTATAGTATCTATTCTGGGAAAGAATATAGGGATCCAGGTTTAGTTTTCTTCAAAGTTACTAACTTGTCCATTTGACTGAATAATCATTTTTCCCCTGTTGTTTTGGAATGCTGTCTTTACTTTTCCTTCATATATTTGGCTAGATTTCTGCACACTGCTTACATTGATCTGTTTAAGCCTGTGCCAGTACATTGGTTTTAATTACTCCAGCTTTATAATATGTTTTAATATCTGGAAAAATACTTTTTCTCTTTATTCTTTATGGTTAGAAATTTTCCTTTATTATGCTACCAGAAAAATTCTGATAACTTATAAAATAAAATACTATTGGGGTTTTATTTCGATCACATTGAATTTATAGACTGATTTAGGGAAAATTGATCATTTAACAATATTGAGTTCTTATAGAAAGAAAAAAATGTTGATTCTTCATTTATTCAGTTTTTACATTGGACTCTTCAGTAGTGTTACATGATATTCCCTACAGAATATCTTCACATTTCTCATCAAATTCATTCCGAGATATTTCAAAATTTTTATTGTTAGAGTAAATTGGAACTTTTTATTTCTAAATTTGTTTCTTTAGAAAAGTTGATTTTTATTGGTTTTTCTAAGGATCTTCTTTTTTGCTGTTGTCATTTAAAATTGATACAGGTGAGCTTTTACTATAAATCTGGAAGAAAAATTGCAGAGCATTATTTAGGCATTGTAAGTGTTCTTAATATATTCATAAAATAAGTATGCTTAACTAACAAATGTATGAAACCAAACAGAGTTTCTCTAAAAAGTAAATTAAGTTTTAAGTATATATAAAATTATACAACCCCCAAATGCAAAAATAATATTACATATATTTACAATTTTAATGATATGAGGAAATATTTCTTGTTAACAAATGAACATCCTTCCAAGAAGCATGATCTTCAGCAGCCTGAAGGGATGAAGGGAAAATGCAGGGATGTGATTTGGGGAGGTGGTGTGAGGCCAGATTGTGAAGGATGGTCAGAAGTTCTGCCTTTGAAGGTAGAAACAACAGGTTCTGGTGATTGATTAAAGCGAAAATGAGAGTTGGAAAGGAAAACTGTTAGAGTTTTGCTTGGGGAGCCTGGTGGATGATAGTGGCGTGGGACGAGATAAATAAAACAGGAGATAACTGAGTTTTGTTTGTGTTGCTTTAACATGGTGGTCATTGATGAGGTGGTGATAGGACATTTACTTGGTGATGACCATTGGAACACTTGACAGAGGTGGGAATTGGTGACAGGGATTTGGACATCATTCGCCTTTAGATGGTAGTTGAAGTCATGGAAAGATAAACTGTATCCTAATTGAAAGAAAAGTTATGGTAGAATTTTGCGTATATCAAGTCCACAGTCTTCCATTTACATGTAATCTATTTAGGGCGCCCATTATTCATATCATGCCAGCAGCCTGAAGAATAGACAAAGCATTTTAGATGAAATGACCTGAAAGTGAAACTCAAACTATAAAAATTCATATTTTCTGACTTTCTAATTTAATGTTTTCTGCATTTGCTTCTCCCTCGTTTTCTGACCTGATTTCTTCTGCTTGTTAGATGAGCTGGCTTAGTTTAAGCATTTGATTTTAAAGCTTAGGGCAATTTAAGGGTTTCCAAAGCATTCTTAGATCCACTACCGGACTATTACAGGTCATGTAGGTAATGAAGTATTGCTTGGAGAATGCAGTTTACCCGAAGGAAATCATTTTTAACAGCAGATAATAAAAGGGCTTTTCATGGTCAAGGATTTATGGGTTCTTTCTGGGGAGCTCAGCAAGCTGTATATTTTTTAAATTGAGAAATAAGAAGAGTCCCCAGAAGAGTTCAATTTACCCTTACAAGATTCAAATCCAACTTTTCAAATAAGTTTTATGACAGACTATATATGACTGACTATACTGTTCGTAGTTATAATTTAACTGATTTAAGTCATAGAAACAAGTTCTGCTCCAGAGAGAGTACTTACATAATTAATTAGTTAATGCTCTAAATTCCAAATAAAATCTTCAAACTTAAATGAGAGAGTATTTTCGGAAATTCCTACTGAGATGAAAAACGTTAAAAGGCAAACTGCATAAAGCAAGCCATAGAGAAACCCTTCATGTCATGTTGCCTCTGTCTCTCTCTCTCTGATGTCTTTCAAAATGGCATTAAAAAACAATCTCTGAACTAAGTGTCTTTCCAAGAATGCATAAATTTGTTTTATAATAATGATTAAGAAGCATTTCTTCATTTATTCTTCCATTCTACAAATACTTATTGAGTGTCTACTGTGTCCCAAGTGCCATCCCAGGTCAGGGTGGGAGGAATATGAAACAAAAATACCTCAGAAAGCTTATCTGCTTGTAGGTGAGGCAAATAATAATAAGTAATCAAATATGTAAATATAGAAATATACACATAATTTCAGGGAGCGATCAGCAAATCACATATAAATGCCCACAAAATATATATAACATAAGTATAAATTATTTTGATATTATGTATAATATACATTCATATGATATGTTATATAAATATATCATGTAAATGTATATTATATAAATATATGTAACACAAATATAACAAATTTATATTATATATAATTTCTTGAATGATAGGTGTTATATGTGTAATAAGCCTAGTTTGTGAAAAAACCCATGGGAAAAAAAAGTCTTCAGCAAGGGAGAGTCCACTAGACTGAAAGTTAGTTAACTTTATCTCAGAGTAATAGTTCCAGAATAGTGAGTGACAGAAGGGGATACTGGATATCACGAGTCACCCGAAAATAGAAAGAAAAAGAAAGTTTGGGAAGAATAAGAACTGTTTTATGTGCATCTGTTATGTTGCAGGTATAATAATGGACAATTTACCCGTGTCAGTCTATTTAATCCTCCCAACAAAACTCTTCATAGCACTATCTCCATCTTAATGTAGGACAAACTGAAACCTGAGAGGCCAAGTGACTTCCCCAAGGCTTACTTAGTAAATAAGTGTGAATTTGAGATTTAAACTCCAGGCTGCTTCTGCATTCACCAAGGTGAGCCCCTGGAGGAAAGGAGGATTGTGGTTCAGGAATGAGAATCTTACTTTTAAAAATAAGTAGGATGTTATTTAGCAACCTGCTGAAACTTACCCCACAGGTAATGCGAAGATTAAAAGGTCCTTTATTGGTTGTGTCACTTACCTCTTGCTGCCTAGCAAACCATGCTGAAGTGTAACGGCCCAAAATGACAGACATTTGTTTATTTAACCTACTGGTCTGTGAGTCAGCAATCTGACTCAGGTGGGTGGCTCCTCTGAGAGTTGAGTTGGGATCAGGTTTTCTCAGGCATCTGTGGTCAGGAGCAGAGTGGCTCTACTTCTGAGAGTTGATTGGCCGTTTGCTGGGCAGTGGGGCGATGGGGTTATTGGGCCCTGTATCTCTTCAGCCAGCAGGCTAGTCTGGGTTTGCTCACTTGTTAACAAGAGAGGGAGGAAGCATGCCAGACCTCTTGAGACCTAGACTCGGAACTGGCATATCATTGCTTCAGTCGTATCTATTGGCCAAAGCAAGTAGAAGGCCAGCCCAAATTCAAAGGGGAGGAAAAGTTGCTGCTGTATTTTGATGGGAGAAGCTGCAAAGTAACATCATAAAAAGGGCCTGCAGATGGGTAGGTTTGAAGAATTGTGGCTCTTTAATCGATCTACTTACTTTCCTCTAGAGTGAGTTAATCACATAGGAAAAGAATTCTCAGTATTGCTTTTTTAAGTACATGTATTTATATGACTACATGTGAATGCATAATGCACATACAGATATTACATGTTATAGTTCCAGATAATATATTTTTACTTCAAATGAATATAGATATACTGAATTGAAAGTATGTCTCTTCCTTTGGAAGGGGTGATGTGGTCACTATTTATATTTTCTTTGGTCTCTTTTGAGAATTAATGCCTCTCCCATAGTCACCTTTCAAAGATATTGAGTAAATAATCCTTTGCAAATTTTATGTAATCTTTTCATTCTTTAGTCTCAGAGAGAAAGAAGCAATCACCTATTCTTATATCACTCATGTTTGCCAGTGAGGGAGATGACATGGCTTTTTTCCTAGATAACAGGTAGATTACCCATCAGAGTCTATGGTAAGCAGGCACATTTAGTCATACCATGGGTGCTCGTAGTGGAAAACAATCCGTCTACTATTTACTCGGCCAGAACCAAGCCTCATTTCCCCAGCTGGCTTTTTTATTGGAGAAAAAAAAAAAAAAAAAAGACTTTTAAAACTTGCCAATATTAGACTTTCAAATTAAACTAATAAAATTAATTCTTTCTCAAGCAGCTGAAAATGGGTTCTAATTCACTGGCCACTGATTTCATGACAATTCCCTCTGTCGTTAAGGTCTTAAAAATTTTTTTTTTTTGTATTGAAGTATAGTCAGTTACAGTGTGTCAGTTCCTGGTGTACAGCATAATATCCCAGTCATGTATGTGTATCTATATCTATATATATGTATATCTCCACACACATATATTCATTTTCATATTCTTTTCCATTAAAGTTTACTACAAGATATTGAACATAGTTCCCTGTGTTATACAGAAGAAATTTGTTTTTTATCTATTTTTATATATAGTGGTTAACACTTGCAAATCTCAAACTCCCAAATTTATCCCTCTTTAAGTTCTTAATATAGTAATTGCCTTGGGATGCAAAAAACAAAAGGAAACAAATAAAAAATATAATATTCTGTCTCTATCTATGCAAGGTAGATTAAGTGTGAAACATAAGGTTTCCTTAAACCCATAAGATTTTAGTAGTCCATTATGGAAATTCTAATTGTTGTGCCTTGCCTGGGATTTGAAAAGTAAGAGATGATGTAGTCCCTGAGACTGACTGTTACTAAGGGTATATCTATCCCTCCTCCCACCCACGTCCACCCCATCCCATACAGAAACAACAATAAAATAAGGAAGTAAATGGATCTGCAAAGACATCTGCCTGTGTCTTCCTGAAGTTGAATCTGTGAATACCAACCCCATTTTATCACATAAATCAGATATGGGAAGGAAACTATGTTAGCCAGGGTAATTAGTAACACTAGAGACCAACCATCATATCTTAGTGACAGTGTAACACTTAGTGACACTTTTTTTCTTGTGGTTATTTCTTTCTTATGTCATGGTCTGAAGCAGATTGGGCAGCTCTTCTGTGTGGCCCTCCCTGAAGCACAAAGCCTAGACTTCTTCCATCTTTTCAGTCTGTCGTCTTGGATTCCTTTGTGTTTAACACTAAGGCAAGGAAAGAGTGTGTGGAGAAGCCACTCACACTCTTACCTGCCATGCATAGGACTCACTTCCCTAAAGTTCCTCTGGTAGGACTGAATCATAGTTCCTATCTAGAATGGATGTTGGGGTTAGGGAGGTGTAGAGGTACAACCACAACCTCTGACACTGAGAGGTATTCAGAGAAACTTGATTAACACGATTATCAAAATTAAAACAGGATAATGTTCATGCCCCCTAAAATTCACCTCTTATTTCAACGTCCCATTAAAGTCTTGATTGTGAGTATTTCATTTTTCTTATGAAATGAACGATAGGATATTTGTTAGCATGTGAAAGAACAGAAGCTAAAGCATACCTTAAAAGAAAGTCATTTCTCAAGGGGTTTTCATTAGAATTTTGCTACCTGTAGCAAATATCATTATATATCCAGAGAAATAAGCAAGTTCAATAATTGTAAACGAATGCATCCAAATATCATTTGGAATTCTGTGTCCATCTTACTGTTCTTTTTCCTGCCATGTTATTTCTAATACACACATTCGTGTTAATTAGACATGCACTTTCCGTCCACAGCAAACCGGTTTGTATCAACTCCCAGGAATTATTAATTTCTTGGGACCAAACACTGTCTGCTTAAAACCAATTTTGTACACTCTTTTTCTTACTTACCATAGCACACCTGACTAAGACACTCTAATAATTCAAGTGTTAAAGACCCATCTGAGTAAATGGGGCGGCAGCTGACTTATTGGAGAAGCCCTGGATGAGACAGGTCTAACTTTTTCTTTAAACTGATGGATGAAGTTTTATTTGGATATATTCAGTATAATTTTTTTTAATGAAGTAGAGTTGATTTATAATGTTGTGTTAGTTTCAGGTATACAGCAAGGTGATTCAGTTATATATATATATATAATTATATATATATATATAATTCAGTTATATAATATATATATATTCTTTTTTTTAAGGTTCTTTTCCATTATAGGTTATTGAATATATAGTTCCCTATGCTATATGGTAGGTCCTTGTTGTTTATCTGTTTTATATATAGCAATATGTAGAGACAGATGTAACTTTGATCAAATGAGTAAGAGTTGTCTTTGGTTGGTGACCTGACTATACCCAGCGGGTGGCAATGCTTGAGCAGCCAGGGGCAGTGCCAAAAGGGAGGTTTTTTAGGAGGTTAAGGAATGCTAGTTAAATCCATTAACCCTATTCTTGACAGTTGTTAATTGCCAGAACTATCATACCTCCTGTCACCCCAGCTTCCTCTGAATGAATGTTCATATTATAATATCATGGATGCACCACAGAGGAAGAGATGTGCAAAAGAGTAAGGGAACAAAATGGGATGAAGAGTGGTGAAAGCAAAAAGAAACTAGAGTATCAATCATTTTCTAGGGTGAGCAGGAAGAGATTTGGAGGTGGGCAATCAGGGAGGAAATACTGAGCTCTCCTGCTGCTCTTCCTCTCCCCATCCCAGTTCCCCACTTGATAGAACCAGGGATGATGAGATCTTTGTTAGGAGGAGGGACAGGCTCTTGTGTTTCGTCTTTTACATTGGCCCTTTATGAGAAGATCCCTGGAGGCCATTGGTTCATCTCCCTCGTTCTATCTTTTTCTGGGTGGAGAGGGAAAAGTACATTGTGCTCTTTTCTTGGAAGTCATTTGACTCTGGAAGGAGCAGAATGCAGCCCAGGGCAGAGAAGACAGAGCTGTTTGCTGCCAATTTGCTTAAGGCCAAAAGTGACACGGAAGAAGAAGGCAGAAATTTAGGGGAGTGTCTTTGTCTAATAATCAAAGTTATGATCACAGAGTTCTCTTTGTGCTGGTTTCTCTCATAGGACGTGTTGAACTTGAACATGAGCTGCTTATGGCAGCTTCAGAATTATTCTCTTCTTCCTTTAGTAGGAGGAAAAATATACAGTGATATAAATTATATTTATATCCATACTGATATAATTATTGAGCACCAAGCCAGGCACCTTGATATTAATTCTCACAACAACTCCATCAGAAAGGTATAAATAAGACTATTTCTCAGCTGAGAAAACAGAAGTTAAGTAATTGGTCCAATTGTCATATAGCTCATAAAAAGAGCTGGGAATCAAATCCAATAACTGGATGAATCTCAAAAACATTATGCAGAGCAAACAAAGCCAGATACAAAAGGGAACATACTGCATAGATCCATTTCAATGAAATCCTAGAACAGATGAAAACTAAGCTGTGATAGAAATCAGATGCGGGGTTGCCTGGGGGAGGGGCAGGAGTGGACTGACTTTAGAGCAGGCACGAGAGAACTTTCTTGGGTTGTTGGAGATGCTCTATTTCTTGATTGTGACCATCATTAAAGAAGCATATGTTTGTCAAAACTCATTGGACTTTATGCAAAAATGGATGTATTTTAATGTATATAAATTTTTACCTGATAAAGTTGATTTTTTTTTTTTTAAAGGCAGTGATCCTGCAAATATAGCACACTCTTCCCTCAAGGAAACACTGCCACAAAGAAAAAAAATCTGTATGTGTCTACATAAAAACAGGATGGAGAATATAACCACAGAATTGCTTGCTCTTAAAGAAAGAGCTGTTTCTGTTTCTTTTGTCTGAATCATCCAAATAGTACTTCTGCATTTTTCTAGTTAACAACTGAATGTTTCATTGTGTTTAATTAATAGACACTTATTAAAGTTATGTCTAAACATGCATACTATGCTGAGTATAGCATCTAGACATTTTGGTTAATTATTTGCCTTCTTCAGATTAAAAAGACAGCACATTTGGGGGAATTAAAATACTCAAATGATTGCTTTAATTTGTACTTATATCTGTAGACACTGTTATGCAAAATAAGACACTGTTGACTAATGCCTGGCTTGACCTCAATAGGAAATGTGGGCTATAAAATTAATATTAGTTCAGATCAAAGGGACAGTATTAGTAGACCCACCCTTAGCACAGATATTATGCCTTGTAAATATATTTTACTAAGAGGTTTGAATAAAATCTCATTCTTGTTCATTAGAAAATTAATTTTTCAGAGAAATTAGTCATCTTTTCCCTAAGAACTTTAAGTTTCAAATATTAAAATGTAACTCAGTTTACTTGGGTGAAATACAAAGGGGAAGATGAACCCAGAAGTGACTGTTACCTGAAGGTAAATGTTACTTGGGCAAAAAAAAGATCTGAACAGATATTTTGTCAAAGAAGATGTTCAGATGGCCAATAAGAATAAAAGGTGGTTCACATCATTAGTCATTAGGGCAGTTCACACTAAAACCACAATGGGATACCACTATATACTTATTAGAATGCTAAAGTGAAAAACGAAAATTAAAAAAAAAAAACCAGCAAGAAACTGACAGTGCCAAGTGCTGACAGGGTTGCTGAGCAATGGAAGCTGCCCTGCCATGATGGTGGGCTATAAAACGGTACAGCCCTCTGGAAAACAGCTTAATAGTTTCTTATAAAACTAAACATAAGACCCAGCAACAGCATTTCTGAGCATTTTTACCCAAGGAACAAAAATGTATGTTCACACAGAAAACTGTGCATGAATGTTCATAAAACTGGAAACAACCCAGATGTCCTCCAGTGGGTAATGGCTAAACAAAGTGTCATTCACCCCTACCAAGGGGTACTTATGGGTTCTGGCCGGCAGAAGTCCCACCAAGACGGAATGAATCACTCTCTGTGGAAAAGGTCAAGAGAGTGAGAGGGAGTTGGGAGCCAACTCCAGGAGCCTCTAAAATGCTCCTGTATTTATTGTGTATGGTCGAAGGAGGAATGCAGAAATTTAGGGAAGGGACAGGGTGGGATCACATTGAGTACAAAGGCTTTGCTTATTGTTGGTGTTTGGCTCAAGGTCAGAAGACCCTTTTTGGTAAATCATATTCGTGTTGAGCCTTTCAGCTTATCAGGGCAGAACATATGAGAATCAGCTGTTTAACAACATTTTTCTTGGACTCAGGTGGCTGTGCCTGTCTTAGGTCGCCCCCCTCAGGGGATCTTACCGGTCATTGGCTAACCAGCCTTCTCATCTCTGAGTCTGCAGCTTTTTATAACTTGTTTACCATTCCAGCCCAAGGCTGTTTTGGGGATAGAAGACTATCTAACAGCAGGCACACCCAGCGTTTATAGCGAGGGCCTGGGTCCTTGCTAAAACCTCAACTATGCAAGCAAGGTGGTTACTAAGCACATTTGCTCTTCTTTAAAGAGATAAGTGGCTGGGGTCTGTTACAATTTGTTAACCCAATCATGGGCTCCCACAGGTACTGCTCTGCAGTAAGGAGGAGTGAACTATTGATACGCATACCAACCTGGGTGAATCTCCAGGGACTTATGCTGAGTGAAAAGTCTATCCCAAAAGGTCATATCCTGTATGATTCCACTCATATAACACTCTTACAATGACAAAATTATAGAAATGGAGAACAGATTAGTGGTTGCTAGTGGTCAGGGACAGAGGAGGGGGTTGGGAACTGGACATGAATTTAAAAGGGCAACAGGGGGCATCCTTGAAGTGGTGGAAATGTTCTGTGACTTGTGATGTTTTATGCCAGTTCTTTAAATGACATTTGATTATGCAGATGAGCAAATCTCTGCGATAGTTCATCCTGTTCCGTGGAAATAACACTTGCCCCAACAGAACCTGTCTGACCTTGTGGTAGTTCCATATTGAGATCAAGGCCAGCTTCACCTGCCATTTCTTGAAGCAGCATGTTCGCTTGGTTTTGCGGGGTTGTGAGGGTTGTAGTGCTACTCGTTGTATCTTCTATGTGTTGTGTTTGAACATCCAGCATTTCAAATTGCTGTTCAAATTTGCCCATCAGGGAAGAAATCTTTTCAAGGTTCATACTCCTCAATATAGTATCTGTAGACTTAACTACCCCTGCCAGGGACTTGGGTACCTTGCCCATTGGTACTACCATTGGACTCTGGCTGCCACAGCATCACTTTAGCACTCATTGTCAAGAAATTAATTGCTCAGTTCTTTGGGCAGATTGCATATTCAGCATGATGTTGTTCATCACATTTTCAGCAAGTTTTTGTAAGATGTTACCAAGACACTGGATAAAGGTGTTTTTATATTATTTCTTATAGCTGCATGTGAATCTACAATTACTCAAAATTAAAAGTTTGATTTTCAAAAAGTACATCAAATCATATTACTCCTCTCCAAAATCATTCATTACCTTCCCATCACATTCAAAATCCAAAAATGCCTCAGAATTACCCAATGGGATTTGCAGGATCTGGCCTCTGGCACTCCCTCCCAACTCATTTCTTACCCTTATTCCTCTAGCTGACTTTGCACCTGACCACACTTGACTTATTTCCATTTCTCAAATACTCTAAGGCCCTTCCACCTCAGGACCTTTGCACATCAGCCCTGAATACTCTTCTCCCAGATTTAAGCATGGCTTACTTCCTCCCTTAATACACTTGCTCATACATCATGCCCGTAATCTCACTTGCTCACTTAATGTCATTTGGTAAAATATCACCTCCTGAAAGAGGACTTTTCTGACTGCTGTCTCTACAATAAGACACATCCCTTCTCCACCTCATTCTCTGTTCTCTGATGCTGCCTACTTTCCGTTTTGGTTATTTGTTCTTACCTGACACTCCAGGGTCATTTTTCACCTCTTTCTGATGATAAAATATACATAACATAAAATTGACCATTATGGTGTCACCTTTATTTATTTATTTACCATAATGCATAGTAGTTAAGTCCCAAGGGAGGGGCCACATCTTCTTTACTCACTACTAAATCCCCTGGACCTAGAACTAATATTTATTAAATAAATAGTTACTAAATTCATGAATGAGTGAGTGAACAAAAGCAGGCTGGGAAAGTATACATACCTCTCTGAGAGCATTTGTGGGTAAAATTTGACACAAAATCGTGGTATATTATTTAGTCCTGCCAGGCTGGTAATGGATATTGCTGATAAGGGTGTGGACACCACATCGTGAGTGAGAGAAGAGAGAAACAGGCCCTTATGGGCATTACTGTTTGGCAGAAGATATGGGAATAGGACCTAAGGAAAAATCTTTGTGTACAAACTTGGTAGCAACACTTTTCAGTTGCAATAGTTTTTCTAGTTACTCCTTTTAAAAATTACTGGTCTTCTTGAGGAACTAGCTGCTATGGGCCTGTCTTTGTTAGAATACACCAAGGCTTAGGCTCTGCCAGGAAGCAATAGGCAGTTTATGATCACCAAGGAAGAGTACCAGGGATTTCAAGTTGGAGCAGTATAATAGTTGGTCATCCAAATGCTGTTTAGTCTTTGGGTACTCATTTCATTGTTGTCATTTGATTAATTCCTTGATGGACTCTCATTCTGGAAAAATCATCTTCTCGATTCAAATCCTGGGACTGCTTCTCCTTAAGGTTATTCAAACTCTGAATGACCCATTTTCTGTCTCCCTGGTATTGCCAGGGTGCCTTGCATGCTACGGGCTTTCTAGAAATGTCTATTCGAATAGAGAAATGAATAAGCAAAGGACATTTGATTCTATTTCACAGGTTTAGGAATAGGGACCTTTGGTGGGCTTATTTCCTCTGCAACCCCATGAAGTCACAGAATGCTAACTTCTAGGAACTCTTAAGTGAAGTTGATGAGGAATCTACACGTCCACTGAGGACTGTGGAGGCCAACACCCCTCACTAAATTCCTGAGGGACACACAAAACCCTTTTTGTTGCCTGCTTTGCAGACTCATCTGGGTTTGCAGCATTAGAATTTTATGAATAGATAATGGGCTGTACTCTATTTTAATTCAGTGCTTCTGGCAGGTTCCAACACACACGTGTGAGAGAGTGAACCACGAAGTAGGCAGCTATGTTGACTCGGTTAGAGATTGCACAGGGCGACATTCATTGTCCTTCGGGAAATCAGCACAGCCTAGTATAATTGGACCACGTTTTATTATGTTTGCAATGTTCATGTTTCCCCAAGCCAGCTATGCTCTATCTGACTATAATTAAACCAAAAATATTCAAGGCATTTTCTGCTTGTAAATGGTGGCTGACAGAGAAGGCGAATACGCTAGGGCTCTGTCTGAGAGGGTAGCCTGAAGTGTCAGCAGCTCTACCGCTGCTGAGGGTTTAGGTTATGAGGTGCTGAAACCTGCCAGGAGGACAAGGACAGTGGTTCTCAAACTTAAGCATGAATAAGAATTTATATGGAGAGTTTGTTAAAAGCACCAGGTTCCTGGACCAATTATACCTTAATAAAGCTGAAAAAAAAGAAGATTCCTTTGCCCTACACCCAGAGATTCTGATGCCAGAGATCCCAGGAGGGCACAAAAAAATTGCATTTCTTACAAGCTCCCAGGTGATGCTGGTCTGCACACCACACACTTTGGAGCGCCCCGCCGAGCCAGCCAGGTTGAGCCGTGTACCTAGAACTAGAGACGGGGCTGCTGGTGACCCACTTGGCTGCAATTCAGTTGCGAATCAGCCAGAGGCCTCAGCTGAGATAGGAGCAGAAAGGCCAGTGTCTTCCCCAGGAAGAAACGGCAATATTTCTGAAGACAGATGATGAAAGTGAAGCTAATTACATGGGAGCTGACTCACAGGATAGTGGAGGTGATTCATGAAAAGTGCTGATGCAAAGCTGACCGAAGACATGGAAACAACAGTGCAGTGGTGACGTGTGTGGGACGTCAGACCAAAGCCAGAGATTTCTTTTGTTGCTTCTGAACCTTTGGGCATTTTGTCCTAAGGAGACAGCCAATTGCCATAGAATTGGAAAACAAATTTATGTGATGCCCTTAGATAGATTCTGTGGTGTGTCAGTGCGTCGTGATAATAGCTCTGTCAGACCCTTCTGGTTGCTCTCCCAGTATCTTTTCACACCTCTTCCATGCCAGCAGCACCAGAGTATAGTGTTAACTGGGGACAAATGGGATTGGTTTTATACACTATTGATGGTCCTCAGAATAGGAGCAGATTTTATCGAGTGTTGCAATGTGTCTAGTTATAAAATTCGATTTCTCAGCCTCCTTTACAGCCATGTGGTTCCACGTAACTGAGTTCTAGCAAGAGGGATATGACCAGAAGTCTTCTAGGCCAGCTTCCTATTGTTTTCCTGATTTAAAGAAAAGGACAGACATGGTGGCAACAGTGCTCTCTGCTGTTTCTTCTCCCTCTTTTCTGAGAATGTGGTTGTGAGGCTTGGAGGTGTAGGGGCCATCTTTGCATGCCTTAGGGCAAAAGCCGAATGGCCAGATGAAAGGACCTGGGACCTCGATGGCATCCTGGAACTTCCATACCAGCGCTGGGCTGTCTACCCCAGGTTTCTGTTGCCTAAGGAAAGTGTACTTATTTGGTTAAGCAGCTGCTTTTATGTACCTGTTACGTGGAGCCAAACAAAATCCCTAACAGATGAAATGGGTATTATTCATGGAGCGTTTGCTATATTTATGTGCCAGTTACTTTTCTAAGAATTGTATATGTATTGTATTTTTTAACCTTCATGGCAGCCCCATGAGGTAAGTTGTTCCATTTTACCAGAAGCTTCTAAGGAGAATCAATAGCATTAAGAAAAACGCATCTTTAATAATGCCAGTGTAAATCTACTTGGGTAAATTTGAGTTTTATTTATTTTAACTTGGCTTAACTCCTAAAATAATCTCTTGATACCTATTTTATTGTGGTACAGTCCTATGCATATTATATTGACGTGTAATTATCAATGTCTACCTCCCACCGGGCTCAAGTCAGGGTTTCTCGTGAGTGAAACCATTTGGATTCTTGTAACATGGACACAGACTATGGAGAGACGTTGGCTTGAGTAGAAATGCCTCGATTGCAGGTGCTGCCAGCATGTAACTTACATTACCCATGCACATCCTGAAATTGATATGATATCCCTGTGGTACAGACAGTTCATTAATTTTTTTTATTACAGTTGCCTACCTTAAAAGCCTGTCTGTGCTAGTGCTAAGTCGTATTCCTTCCTTTCCTCTTTAGAGAAACGTGATTAGAACACGAAGTGGAGCAAATTGACCTGAACCTCAGAGATAAAGGGAGAAATTAGCTTGCAAAAAAATGGTTCGCACTATCTAGAATTTATTTGCAGCTTGGATGTGGGGGTGGGAGGTTGGGAGCCTGGGAGACAAATTGAGAATCTAGTTTTAAATTAGATTTTAATATCAGCCTGGAATTCTAGTTAACCTCAAAAATGACTGAAATTTCCTTGGCACTTGAAACATTTCACAAAGTCATTATTAAAACTCAACTAATAGTTTTAATGACTCCCACAGCCTAGTCTCCTCTGTGGAGAAGATCACACTAGTTTACAAAATCATTTCTTCTGAATCTACATGAAGTATAAGTTATGACACATAATCAGGATCAAATCATAGAATCATCCAATCTTAAAGACCTCAGGGCATCTAGTTTAATATACCAGTTCATAAATAAGAACACTGTAGCTGAGAGGTGGAAGTCATTCCTGCTTAAGCTTACAGTTAAAAAATTATATACATCTACTGAGACTTAGAATGTGAAAAAATTCTAGGGGAACATTTCATGGGAGACCATGGGGGACTAGAAATGATCTTAAACTGAGAATTAGGAGCCTCTAATTCTCATCGTGCTTTAGACACTAGCAGGAATGACTTCTGTCATTCCAAATGTGGCCACACACGGTATCATTTCCCCTTGTCAGAAATAGAGAAAATCCTACTCTTGAGATGCAACCCCCTGTTTCAAGAGCTTGCTCCCCAAGTCACAGCAGACCACACCCAGAGACTGCTAGAGCATGGAGGGGAGTTGGCTCAGGGCGGTGGGCTCAGCTCACATCCAGCCTCCTTCCTGACAGCCTCCCTCGGCCACAAATCCGACGCACAGCTAACTGTGATGGTATAAATCCAGGTTCCTGGGTTGGCTGGGGCCTCCCTGGAGGCAGGAAGACCTACATGTTAGATGCACTGGCTCAGGAGTCCGAATGCCTGGGGTCCAGGCCAGCTCCGCAGATAACTGGTTTTCTTTTTGTTCTTTTTAAAAAATTAATTCTTATCTTTTTTGAGGTGTGGTCAACTTACAATGTTAATTTCAGGTGTACAGCAAAGTAATTTGGTTATATATATACATACATGTATATATATATTCTTTTTTTCAGATTCTTTTCCATTACAGTTCATTACAAGTAATTGAATATAGTTCCCTGTGCTATACAGTAGGTCCTATATATAGATAATTGGTTCTTAGATCTTGAGCAAGTCACTTGTCCTCTCTGTGCTTTGATTTCTCACCTACAAAATGGACCTAACAGTATTAACTCCACCATGTTAAAAAGATCAGATGAATGAATTGTGTGTGATCCTTGCTTGATACTAGCACTGGAGTCTGTCAACGATCCTAAATGTTGCTCACACAGGCCAGACCAAGGTGAGAGTCAACCAAAACCTGGTCCTTCAGTTCTCATAAAGAACTCTTCACATTTCCTTTCATAACCAACATTTTTTTCCATGGGATGATTTAGAGATTTCTGAAATGGTTTAATCTTTTTTTGCCCTCATCCTCTTTTGTTTTGAAAATTTGGAGAAAAGGCAACATGCAGCCATTTATACCGTCTGTTGAATATCCCGTTAATGTACGTATCCACTGATCATTTTTCTATCTGCCTTGGTATTCTCAGGACTGGTTTATTATTTGAGGGGTGAGGGGAGGAATCATAAAGGCTTTTGAGAATCTAATGGAAGCTATTATCCTCTCTTCTTCCTCCAGCACTCTATCACAGGCTCATCCAAACAATTAACATACAATTTCAGAGCCAGGACACCCCCTGGTGCCTATTCATTGCCCTTTGGGAAGGCCAGTGATACAGCCCTCTATTCTAAGCCTACGGACACTCTTTAAAGTAAAAATGTTTCCAAAGAATGGGTTTAAAAAATTCTTTTTAAAAAACTTTGGCTCAGATATAACTTGAGGAAAAAAATTGCTAAACAACAGAAGTGATTTGTTCTCAGAATCTATGGAAAAGACACATTTCTCTTCTACTATCTTTCCCTTTTTGGTGATTTTGGATTTCTTGGGCTATGCTGAATGTGATAATGTTCTCAGCCAAATTTCTCTTAAGGATCTGCCAAATTTCAAAGCAAAGTTATGTAATTATGCATTTGCAACATAAAAAAAGTTAAGGTGCACATAAAAACATGCCCCAAAATGTGGAAATGTTATCAAAGACAAATCATGTATTTATCACCTTAAAATCTATATATTATAGAATTGCAGTTCTTATTTGTTTTAACTATATGCCTGATATGTAACTATGTGAAAGTAAGTTAAGCAGAAGCCTTATGCCTGCTTGGTTTGACAGCTGGGGCATTTTTTATTTTACTGACTACATGAAGAACCTCGCCAACTTCATGGTCAAAGTCAGATCCTGGTCTCATTTCCACTACTGACTTGGCCCGGCTTTGCCCTGGTGAGGCACAGTGTGCACTCCGAGTGCCATATCTGGTCGATATAGAATGACATCTATGAAATCAAACTCATGCAGAAGCATCTGGCCAGCTTTCAGGTGGACTTCTGAGCAGGGGCGAGCTGGACTCTTATTTGTTTCAGCAAGCCACAACCTCACCAGGCCCCCATTTCTTCTACCAAGTGACAGGTTGCATCACTTACCCCTAAGGTCCTGTTCAGTGATCCTCCTCCTCTTCCTCGTGATTGGTCACCGTGGACTGCTGCTGATTGTGTGCTGTTTCCTTTCCTGAAGATAATAATAATAATAATCACAAAAAGCCTGACACTTACTCATGCCAGGCACTGTTCCAAAAGCTTAATAAAAGAATTTAATTCTCACAACAACCTTATGTTGTAGGTACTCCTATTATCTCCAATTGAAAGCTGAATAAACTACATATTGGGAAAGTTAACTTGCTCAAGGTCACATAGTTAGCAAGAGACAGAGCACAGGCTGTCTGTTTCCAGAACCAGCATGTGTGACGACTCCACTGTTGAAGTAAAGCAACAGAGTATTTCTAGTTAGAATTCCTAGAGCATGTTGCTTATTTTCCAGTATATTTTCCTGGATTTTAGACATTTAACCAAAATTTACATAGTTTGGAATTGGAACCATTTAAAAAAATGTACCCCTAAAACGGCTGATATAATTTATTCTCTTCTCAAGCACGTGCTTTTAATTAAGTCCTTCTCATCTCGTCATATCAGCTCTCTGATTATGAACTTAAGAGACTACCGGCTGGATAGAATTTCAAAATAAAATGTGACTTACCCTGAAGAGTTTTGGTTGTAGTCTATGTGACTCAAATTTAATTGAGGTTTCACTTTTCATCTGCTTTTGCTCCGTGTGTGCTGATGTCCAAAATAAACTTTGCAAGCTTATTTCCATAAGGAGTAGGCTACTGGTGAACTACAACTGTTATTCAGAAATACTGAGAATATACCACCTGCACCAGGAGATTGGCTGAGGAATTAACTGAAATTAAAATACACTTAAAAATGGCATGATACAAATAAGAAAGGTCCTAGAAATAACTTTTATGTTAAGTAAGGATTATTTACATGCTTGCCCTTTACTCATCCTTTCCGCTTGGTAGATGATGAACTAGCTGCGATAATGCCAGAACTTTACAGTAATGATACTTTTAATATGTATTACTATGGAACTTTCAAGTGGGGTTACAAATGAAAGCAAAATGTATTAAAAGTACAATGTCCCAGTGTTTCTGCGATAATGAGATAGAGTAAAAACAGCATTTGGATTGGAGTCAGGGGTTCTGTGTTCTCTAAGCGCACCTGTAATTTGCCAAGTTGCTCCTTGAGTCTCAGTTTTCTCACCTGTAAAACAGGAGATTGGAATGGATGGTTCTTGAAGGTCATGTCCTTCTCCAACATTCCATGGTCTTGAGACTGAAAATGTGTAAGGAATCAACCTCTGGGAAATTTGATCCTCCAGTGTATCATTCTTCCTTCTTCTTGGGGAACTTCTTTTTGGGCCAGCAGTTCTCTTGTAAATCGATGGATACTCTGAGAAAACACAATCCACTTTAGTTTCTGGTACAGCCTGCGGTTCTTCTGTCCCTCACTGGCCACATCCGATTATCCAATTGTTCCAGTCTTTGCTATTCTAAGTAATATCTCTCAGGATTTTCCAGGACTGTATTGTATTTTAGTATTTCATTTTAGTAAGCATATTAGGTTCTTGGTGCGAGGACAAGTTGGAGGTGGGCAGTATGATATATTAAAATAGAAAACTTTTAAAAGTGTTTTCTTGTATTCTAGGCATTAGGCGAGGTGCTTTGCATTGAGAAATCTATTTAGTGAATAGGCTGGACTCACAGAACCCACAACCCTTAAAACATGTTCTATTAATGAATCTTTTCCATGGATGTTTTGTCAGCTCCCACAAATTCTGATTAGTTTTAGGTATTAGAGTAATATCACTTTCAGATATTAAAAAGTCCAACCTGATTCAAAACAAAATGTTCATCTGAAGTCCAACTCAGAGTTTCTCCTCCCGTCAAGCCTGATCCAATTTGGAAAATTGTACTGGGGAAGTGAGTTTGGTTCCTGTCTTCTCAACAAACCAATTGCATATAAATTATCTCCAGTCTTCTTGACAATCCCACAAAGTAGGCCTATTTCCATTTTATAGAGACTAAAACTCAAAACACATTTCATAGGATTTGACTCAGGGATGCCTCATCTGAAAGCAGATTCTTTCCACTGCCCTATGCTGCTTCTCAAAATCTCAGTTACCCGCGTAGTTGGGGTGTGTGTCAGTAGGGAGGGGGCTTTGGATTTGGATTTGATTCTTACATTATGTTTCCAAACCAAGGGGATCAACATTTTCAGTTATGTTCAGATACTTTTTGTTTATCTGCATCTGTTTGGTAAGGTACAAGGGTTCCACAAGCTGATCGTATCTGTAATAACTCAGAGGCATTCAGAGTAACTGCAATGAGGGGTCATGATTCCTACCATAAAACCTACATACTTTCTCCAGCCCTGGCAAACACACACAGGAAATATTTAATCAGAGAAAGATATACTATCTATAGAAATTATTCCATAGACATAAATGACATCAATCAGTGAATTATTAAAATGTATTTAGTGGATTAACGAACAGGTCACTGATCGTACAGGCAAATTACAGACTAGTTAATAGATTAGTAATTTTGAGAAGGTGCAGAGTGTTCGCATTTTTCAGAATAAAATCTCACTCAATAAATATTTGAGGAATCTAGACAGGGAATTTAGAAATGGTCCCTCAGGATCAGAATTGAGGTGATTTCATGTGATGCGATATATGTTATTGATAAGAACAATGAGAATATATAATTCTATGTGAATCATCCCCATGTGTTTAGACCTCAGGACGTAATTTCTCTCATTCTTCAGAAAACATCTTTAGAGGCTGAATTGTTGCTTTGTCTCTTTAAAATGAGCAATAATGTGTTTTTCAGTAAATCTGGTGAATCCTAGGTTTTTAGTTGAATGCTCTTTAAGGAATGCGGTTGAATATAAACCAACCAGTATCTGATGGATACTACTTGGAAAGTTTTTTTCTTTCTCCTACACAAGAGAAAACAGTGGGAAATGGTACCTAATGCCAGAAAATCATGTTTTCTGCTCAATCCACATGAAAATTTTGTGGATGACAGTCAAAAAGATCTGCCAAACTACCAGTGGAGATGGTACAGGAGCTTGTGCGATCAGTGCAATACAATAATGAAATACTTAACACTGCAGATCTGTTTGCAATAGCATGAAGTTCAACATGCATGTGAAGACGCTTTACATTGAATCTCATAGTGTATTTAAAATGCACAGATCTTTTCAATAGGTTACAATATATTGGAAGATGTGAAAGTATGCTGAAAACCTAAGACCCAAAGACGGTAAAGATATAAAGTATAAGACTTCTTTTATTTGTCTTTAGAAATTTGAATTCTCTTTGAAGTTAGGACAGGTTGAGATGAAACATCTGCATACAAATATAAACTTTTCCAAATCTGAAGTCTAGCTCACTCCTGAATCACATGATAAACAACCAAAGCACCATGGCTTTATGAACCTACATTTACTTAACTAGGGCTCAGAGACCCCTGAGTAAATTTCTCAGACCTCTTGGTGAATCTAACACCTTCAGCATCATATTGAGCCCTTTGAGTTGAGCCTCAAAACCCTACCAGCTATTCCTCATGCATGTCTCTCATTTGGAGTAACTTCTTCCTATTCACCTCAATCAGGGTTTACTTCTACTGCAAACTTGTCTCAGTCTCAGTATATACCTTTCTACAGACTTCTCCATGAGAATGGTTACCAAAGGGGAAAGGTGGGGAGAGGGATAAATTAGGGGTTTGGGATCAGCAGATACAAACTATTGTATGCAGAATAAACAACATGGTCCTACCATATAGCACAGGGAACTTTATTCAATACCCAACAATGGCCTATAATGAATATGAAAAGGAATATATACGTATGTATGTATATGTCTAGCTGAAACACTATGCTGTACACCAGAAACTAACACAACATTGTAAATCAGCTATACTTCAGTTAAAAAAATGGCTTTGTGTCCATTCAGTACCCCATTAATTTCAGCTCTTTGAGACTATATTTCAGATGACATTAAATAGCTCTTAAAAAGAGAAGCTGTTTTTTTTCCCAAACCTAATTTTCTTCATTTCTATCCTACCTCCTTGGCTATACCCTGACTGGCTTCCTATCTCTGTAATAACCATTTTCATTAAATGCTTTTAAGATTCTTTTGTGAAGATACAATTTAAACTTTCCCCATATCGTAATTTCAGCTTTCTGTGTCTTTCTCCCATCTGCTGTTTAAATTTTCTTCTCAGCAGAAAACCTTGCCGTTGCTTCATTTCCACACATGGCAGGCGTTCAAGCATAGCAAATTGGAGTCACAGCTACACTGAGATGGGAAGGAAATGTGCTTCCCAACACCCCGTCAGCATCTCCCACCAGAGGCCATTTGTCTTTTCTGCCTTTTTTTTTTTTTTTTTTTTTGGCCTTTCAAGCAAATAACTGCCAAAAGAAAGTATCAAAACCCAAATCAGTGGCGCCTACAACCAGTGTTACACAAATCACTGGATTTGATCATGTCAAGTTTAGGATTCCTGTTAAGAATATTCCTCATGGTGATCTGAGATGAACATATCTTCTGAGCTCTCATGGACCCTTCCTCAGCCTTCCAGTTTCCTGCTTTGGCAATCCCTCTACTGGCATCAACTTTCTCCTTCAGGTGTCCTCTTGGGCTGGGTGCCTTCCCATGCAGCTTAAGCCTTGCTCTTTTTGCAGGTCCCCAATCTGGCCCAAGGGATTGCCCCTATATCCTCCCCCTGTGGGGCTGTGAAAGGACACCCTTTCCTGACACAGCTTGGCTCTTGGCTCTGCTAGGAAGCTGGCTCCCATCCACCATTTACCTTTAGGGTCATTTCAAAGAAAAAGTCCCAGTGTTCCCCCAACCCCAGGAGACCAACGTTGCTCTTTCTCAGGTGTCCTCTGAGGCCTTCCTCATTCCAGCTCTGTTAAGGACCAAGGAAATTCCATAGCACTCTGACGCCCTTCTCTCTAACCTCCGAAGAAACCATGGCCACTCTGAATTCTCTCTCATTCTTCACTTTTATTGACTGTTGGTGGGGGATGGGCTTATCTTGGGAGCCCCTTTGATCACCCCCTTTTCAGGTCCTGCACTGATAACCCAGAACCTGATTAGTATGTGAGGATACTTGCTATTTATTCTCCTCTGTTTGGGTCCCTCACTTGAAATTCCGAAACAGGAGCTTTTTGTTTTATATTCTGCTTTGTTTTGTTTTCCTTCACCATACAGATTTAAAAAAAAAATTTCTATTTAAACTTATCAATGATTTTTATGGCTTCTAGTTTTTATATTTGCTTAGAATGGCTTTTCCCACTCTGTATTAGTTTATTAGGAGTGACATAATCAATTTCCACAAACTAGGTGGTTTGAACAACAGAAATGTATTTTGTTTCACAGTTCTGGAGGCCAGAAGTCCAAAACTAAGGTGTCCTCAGGCCCACACACCCTCTGAGGCTCCAGGGAAGGGTCTGTTGCAGGCCTATCTCCTAGGTTCTCGTAGTTCCTTGCACTGTAGCAGCATCTCCAGTCTACATGTGGTGTTCTCCTTGTGTGCATTCTATTTCTAAGTTTCCCCTTCTTAGAAGGATGCCGGTCATACAGGATTGGGGCCAGTCCTACTGGTATGACCTCATCCTAGCTTAATGAATTATATGTGCAATGACCTTATTTCCAAATAAGGTCATAGTCTGAGGTGCTGGGGGTTAGGATGTCAACATATGAATTTGGAAAGGGGCGTAATTCAACCCATAACATGTTCCAAAATTTATTAAAACTATGTTAAAACTTATCTTTCCTATAGAGCTTTCAGATGGCCAGCAAGCCAGATTGATAGTTTTTATTAATTTTTTTGTTTTATTTTTGCTTTTTTTTACCCTATTTGTGGTCCTCAAGTTTATTTTGCTATAAAGAGTAAGACATGGGTAGGGACACACCTTGATATTTTACTGAAGAGTTAGTGCTAATGTGTCGTATCCATTAGATTAATCCTCTCTAGAACCTAGCAAAGCTTTGGAATCATAACCAGGTTCTCAGTGTCTTTTAAATTGAATCAAATCATGGGCCAGAGAACTGAATTGTTAACTTTCTAACTGGATGATACCTTATCTAACTGTTCAGCCTCAGAGTGTGAAGAAGCCCTAGAGAGACGACAAAGCCCACAGCGGTGGTCCAAAGGATACTGAGTTAAAGAAATACTAACATTTTCTACTTATTTAAGGAAGTAAACAGTGTTTCTGTGAGATACCTTTTACACTAGCTTAGTGGAGAGGGTAATGAGCTAGAATTGAAGACTGATTTGTAAAACAGATGTCCTCTACTTTTACTGGTTTACTGAAAAATAGCTAGATTATTATGTGTCTATCTGTGCTTGTGTGTGTGTGTTCAGTGTACATATGTGGGGGGTGGGCATCGAGGAAAGAGGGAGCCATGTAAGCTCTTGAAAATAATTATAAGCAACTTTTTAGAGAAATGATAAAAATGATTATTAATCCATTCCAAATTTTAAAGCTTAGAGAATCGTAATTTATGGTGCTAAATTCGTAACTATTTATTTTTCATGTAAGACGAAAGTTATGGAGACTATTCCATAGTTTCAGCTGCTAAATTCATAACTATTTATTTTTCATGTAAGACGAAAGTTATGGAGACTATTCCATAGTTTCAGCTACTTAATTCAAACTAACTTTTGATGACTAGTAATGAGACTTATATGATATTTGATAACAAAAAGATACATACTCAGAACATTATACTGCAAATAGCTGAAACTGATACAGTATAATGTGTATTCATGTTCAAAGTGATTACAGTTACTAATTTGTAATTTGAGGAGGATACATGGAGTCAACCAGACTTTTTAAAGTAAAGAAGCTTCATGTTATGACTATGTAAGTCACTGACTTTGGGAAAATGGTTAGGAAAAAATTATTGTCAAGAGGTCATCTCTCAGCAAAGCAGCCTTTTGTTTTGTTTTGCTTGTTTGTTTGTTTTTTGTATTTTAACAGTCTTCCATGCATGTCTCAGAAAAGAGCATTAATGTGTTAACTCTTAGAAACAAATATTTCTTATGTTACTAACAATTTTTTTCTAACTCTGCCTGAGAGATTTATTTTAAACTGAGTAAAAATCTAAATGCAACGATTCTGTTTTAACAATAATCAAACTGTAAGTCATTCCAATTCCAATTTAATCATGATTTTTTAAAAACTTAGAATAATGTAAATAATGCTATAAGCTCCTTTATTGTTGACTCAAAAGGATTATTCTGATTTTTAAAAATCTCCTTTTATTGTCTTGGTTGGATGTGGGTATAAATAGAAAAACCCTGTGCTACCGGGAAGAGGCCTTATGTATCCAAAGAAGACTTTCTTTTTCTGCTTAAGGAATATTATCATTTTAGAGTCTGGCTAATATGTGCTTCCTAACCGGATGGACTCCAAGCTGGTTACATGTGGCCCCTGTCATACTCTGCTACTGCAATCATCTAGGCCAGAACAAGGAGACAAAGTGCTGGCTGCTGTGAGCAAGGCAGGACAGTATAGGATGAGTGAAGGAGAGGCCACAGTGTGGGGTGGGTGCTACAATTAAGGGAAGACAGTGAGGGATGCTGTCAGTGCCATGGTCTAGGACTTGGGACATGGCTCACTTTCTTTGTGGCTTTCATTGGGTTCAGTGATCGCTCTGAGTCTCACCTGCACAGTTTGAACTAGATACTCTCTATAGCCCCTTTCATCTCTCAGATGCTAGGTTTCTCTTACTCTTAACAGGGTCTTCCATGAAAGGGGAATCTGTCCTGATTGAGGACATGACATTTGGCGCATTTAAATCTTAATATTGGGGGGCAGACAACTCTGTTACACATTGAGCTTGTGGTCTTATCTAGACACATTAGTTATCCGGTTAAAGCCTTTCATCTGATGGTTTTTCCACATGGAAGGACATATTCTGTTCTTGACAGTCTCATAGCCTTCTGTTTCTCTGACCAAAGGCAACTTTTCCAGTTAACATTTTCAGTAGCTGTCTTCTGAAAAGAATGCCTTCAGGTGATCTTTACTTTATTTGAATGCTGTTAACCTCAGATTAAGCTATTCACTGCTGCTCCCTGGCTCAAAAACCAGAATCAGAACCAGCAAATCCAAATTAGCCAGTAAACTCATGCAGCCATTTCTTTGCACAGTGAAATAAGCAGAGGCAATGTTTTCTTCTGAGTCCGTGGGTGGCAAACATACCCTTTAGGTAACGGAATGTTTGTTTTTCAATAAGAAATGTGTGCTGAGCTCAGGCTTTCAGAGATTCAGTTTGTCAGCAGATTTTCGTGTCATTCAAATTTTTGCTTATTTCTTTTGGAATATAAAAATTCCTTCAACTGCGTATTTTAAATGACTGATGGCCATAATCTTATAAACTGAAATAAACAGGGAACTTGGCTTTGTTTACAAGGGATAGTCAGGGAAATGTGGCTCAAAATTCTAGAACCTTAAAAAAAAAAAAGTAATTTTTCCAGGCTGTCTAACCAAAGAGAAAAACTTACAATGCCCAGAAACCAGATGAAGAATGATTCAGAAAGATCTTATGTTTTGAATGCAGCATTATTGAAGTGAACTGTGAGAAGAAAATGACCCATAAGCTTGTATGTTGTACACACAGACACATATGTAAACACATATACACACACAATGCCAAGCAACTATTTAGGAAAAAAAATATCAGAATATTACTCTGCATTCGTTTCCTGTTGCCTCTGTAACAAATTTCCACAGACTTACGCTTCTCCTTGCCTGGAGACATGGTTTATCTACCTTGCTGGCCTCTCATTTCCCTGACCTTTGTATCTCCATGACCTTCACCTTTCATTCCAGGTCATTTGACTACCTTTAGGGTCACATCCTGGGCATCTCTTTTTAGTTCTTGAAGTCTGACCTCCCTCTCTGACTAAAACCACTTATTCACCCAGTTTTCTCACACAGGAGCTGCACTACACAGATAATTTGTTTAACAGTAGGGAACACAGAAAGGTATAGGAAAGGAGACTTCTGGATAAACAGAGATGCTTGAACACAGATATTTCCCTCTGCCCTCTAAACTCCCCATAAAATGACAGAGATAAAGAGGGCAGGAGAGGGGGGCATGAAGGCTGTTCACAATTTTGGAACAGGGAAAGCCACTGGAGAGGGGAACTGACTTATCCATGGTAGGAGATTCATCCTGCTGAACCTCGTCAAATCTCAGAACTTGGAAACATCAGGCACCACCAAAAGTGGAAATGGAGGAGACAATCTGATAGATTATCTGATGTGTTTGACCAGATGATAGTAGTAGTAAGAGACTCATGGAGCTATTGGGAAGAATCACACATCCATAGACTATGAAGCAAATGAAACACAAGGTAATTATTAACTTCCCAAAAGTCTGAAAGATGAACAAGAGAGAGACAGTACTTCTCTCAACAGTGAAGAACAGTCGCAGGGTTATAAAGTAGACCATTTGATGAACTGAGACCTTGTGCTCCTTTTCTGTGATTTCATTGAGAGTTTGGAGGGAAAGGAGATTGGGGTAAGGGTATCACTGAGCTCAACGCTCCTCTATTATAATAGGAAGGCAATGAGTAATGTCTAAAATTGACCAATACGAAAAAGCAGGAAAAACATACTATTGAGAAATATGAGCACCAGGATTAAGGTTACATGGAATGTTGGGGCCTTGGACTGCTGCTTTTCATAATATTCTTAAATGATGTGTACATGTTAGTATGATTAAAATTAACATTTATTAAGGCTCAAAGAAAGCAGAGGTTTGAGAGGATCAGAGGAGAGAACACAGAGCAGAGGAAGTACAGATGTCTAAAGGACATTACATTCTATTTGCTTACACTTTATTTGTATATGAAAGCATAGATTCACCATTAAGATCTCTTGAAGCAATTATTAACCCTACCCATCACTAACTTCCTCTCAGTAATAGCAAGTTGAAGAAATTTATCTTGGTTATTTACTGTCTTATCCATTAGGTCAACCATGTAACTGAGCAAACAGTAACATAATGGGCCAACCTAATACCAGGGAGGAGTTGAGTTTACACCCCTAGGAGCAGAACACCCTCCAGACCCCCAGCCCATTGCAGGGAGAGACCAGAGAGTGCAGGCTAAGAGGGAATTAGAGGCTGGCCTGGGACCTCATGAAATTCTTGGTAGTGCTGAGGCTACAAATGTCTAATTTTCAGTTTTTGCACTGACGTATCACAGTGCCTCTCTGGACTAAAAGAATCAACGCTTTATGATAGGAGAAGGAAGGGGAGTGGTAATTTGTGGAAAGAAATGTCAGGAAAGAAAGAAGAAAAGAGCTTGAAGGAGTTACATAAACAATGGAGCAAGAAGAGGAGTGAATGCAGTGTTCATAGCAGCACTGTTTACAACAGCCAAGATGTGGAAACAGCCTAAATATCTATTGACAGATGACTGGATAAAGAAGATGTGGTGTATATACACAATGAATATTACTCAGCCATAAAAAATGAAGCAATGCCATTTGCAGCAACACAGATGGACCTGGAGAGTATGATGTTAAGTGAAGTAAGTCAGACAGAGAAAGAAAAATACCATATGATATCCTGGTATGTGGAATTTAAAAAAAAAAGGACACAAATGAACTTACTTACAAAACAGACTGACTCACAGATGTAAAAAACAAACTTATGGTTACCAGGGGGGAAAGGGGTAGGGAGGGATAAGTTGGGAGTTTGGGATTTGCAGATACGAACTACTATATATAAAATAGATAACAACAAGGTCCTACTGTATATAGCACAGGGAACTCTATTCAATGCTTTGTAATGGTCTATAATGAAAAATAATATGAAAAGGAATGTGTGTGTAAATAAATCACTATACTGTATACCAGAAATTAACACAACATTGTAAGTCAACTACACTTCAATTAAAAGAAAAAAAGGTGTGAATTAGGGTGGTGGGAAAGCTTGATCAGCATCTTCGTTAATTTTTATTATATAATCAATAAAAATTTTCTCATAAAACCATGCACAAGGTCCTAATTGAACTTGCTTATATCCAATGGATTTGGTTCGTTTTTGACACTGAAGTTAAATGTTCTTCAGGCAGATGGGGAAGAGGAAACTTAATGAAATGAATACTGAAAAAAGTGAAACGTTTTTTAAAAAAGTTTAAAAAGTGCTTATGAGGACAAGGACAGGGAAGAAGATGGAATCAGCTTCTACCAAATTTCTGTCAGATAATTTGATTCCCTGTCTCATTCAGGGAATTGGTCCAGCTCTCCCTGTAGCCCCTCATCTATGAATTCCATCAAGGCAGGGGTGTATTGTATGCATCTCTCTATCCTCTGGACTTAACGAGGTGCTTGACAAGTTGTAGGTTATCAATGAATGTTGCTTGAACAGAATTAAATGTCATTTCTTCCTTCACTCTAAAGTTGGGTACTACACTAGGTTATTTCTGCTTAAAGGAATTAATCTTAACTACTTATTCACTAGGATTTTTATCTAGATGTGAAAGATATAGGGGAAACTGAGCCAATCATTTGTATAATTAAAACTGAAAAAATTAAATTGCCCAAATCCTCTAATTTTTCTATCTATTCTATGTAAATTACATGTATATTGTATACACAATATCCAAGACAAACACTCAAACAACAGTATAGTAATCACCTACAGCTGTCCCTAAATGTCTTCCTTTTTAAGTCCAATTAACAAAAATATCAACAATTAATCCTATTATGACCTGGGAGTTCTATCACAGTTGGTGTTCCTCTTTTCTTTGTTCTACATGTCTCTGATTCTCTCTCTCACACACACGCCTACACACATGTGCGCACACATAAATACAAATTTCTTAGGACCAGCGTTCCTATTCAAATGGGGAGGAGAGGATAGACTCTTATCAGTGCTTTTCATCTTGAAATAAATGTGTAAATAACAGGGTCAACTCTTGACCCATCCAGTTGTCCAATCTGGGTACCTAGTCCTAAAAGAGTCAATTGGAGGACAGTAGAAGCTTTAACCTATTAAACAAGATCTTCCAACTTGATTTAAGCCCAATAACTCTTAGAGTTAAAAAAAAAATCCTTAAGTTTTAAATCTGCAAGTGATTTCAACAAGTGCCCTTTTTTCAGTCGCTAACAACCTCAACCACCCAGCTCCCCAGTGAATAATAATGACAACATAGACATCTTTGTTTTTGTTCATGGTTTATTGGGAACAGGATAATTCTGTCAACCTTCAGGAGCTGAAGCCCCTCTGGAAATGACTGCGGTTCATTTTGTCCACCCACTCAATCCCCAAATAACCTGCTGTCTTCGCAAAATGTGCAGTCACTCACCAAATCATATTTTATGCTAGTTAGAAGAGAGGGAACCATGCCAGAATTCATTTTAAAATCAAGTTCTGTTTTCTATTTCTAGTGCTGGTGTATGGTAGACAGCTGGAGGGTAGTTTCATTTAAGTTGATTTCTTCCTTGACACTTTCTTTTCAGATATGAATTAGCTAGAGTCCTACTAAAAGTGAAGTTAACTAACTCAGTACTAAAACAACAGCAACAACAAAAGTAATTGCAAGTAAATAAAACTCAGTAAACATTTCAGTAATAATATGCTTGGTGAAGCAGTTAACAGTTTTTTCCTGCATTTAGGAAATATTAAGTATGTGAATGTTAGGAAACTCTACCTGCATTTAGGAAATATTAATTATGTGAATGTTAGGAAACTCTGCCTAATAACTCCTGGTCTCTATGAATGTGCTGTAAATTGAGATATAGGGCAAAAAATAAGAAGACCTAATCTAGCTAGAGACAATAAGGCACGTATTATGCTTAGTATAATGACTCTAATCCAAATGTTAATGCAGCTAAATTAAGGTAAATTCAAAATATACTTAAGAAAGAACATGGCAGGGCATTTAGATGTACTGGTATACATTCTAGTCACTAATTTATTGTTTTATATTCTTGAGTTGATGAAATCTTAGACTTTTACTATTGAAAACATTTCTAATCTAAGATTCTGGATGGAATTGCTAAGGTTCTGTTTGGCTGAAATCTCTGTTTATTTCACCTTTCCTCACCTATCAACTGTCTTTGACACTTTGATTGAATATGCTATTCCCAACATATCAACTATTTTAATTAATTCTTGCAAATGTTTTGCAAAGGCCAGAGTGTTTGTTTCTATAGCAATGCCCCCAATCCTTTTTTCTTGGTGCCAAGAACTATGGATTTTTAATAACCCGTTTGCTCTCTGGTAGAAGCTGGAATTTTCTTTGACTCTGGAGCCGTGCATTCTCATAGTCTCTGCAGAGCTCCTGTAAGGAAGGAATCCCATTTAAAAATGTTAACAATTTTGTTGACACTTCCTCATTTACTTCCTCTTTTAAACTTAACATGCCCCTTATAGCTTTGAGCCTGGCCAGCTGAAGGTTTTTACCCACCAGCATATTTTTTTATGGCAGCCATGCGTACCATGAAACAACCCTACCTCCCCTGCCTTTCTCTTTAAGGTAAATAGAAGGATTTCCAATACCCAGAATAGGTCAAGGACAACTCTAAATTGCAGGCGTCAATATTTGGCAGTGTGTTTACATCTATCAAGTCTATAGGCATGGTCTTATTTGATTGTATTCAGAATGTAGTCTATTCCATTTTTAAAGGCAACCTTTTTATGCCACTAAATTATAAAGCCCCTAACTAATGTACTGCTCTACACGAAAGAGTTAGCTTCTCAACTCTCATAAGAACATGTCAATTCTACTGTCTTCCCAGGCCAAAAGTTCAATAGGGAGATAAGGAAATCTTCTTCTTCTTCTTCTTCTTCTTTTTAAAATCATTTTGCAATCCATTTTAATTTCCATGAGTGTTTTATTGATATTTCTTTGACCTTTGATTCTGTGGACAGGAATTGATTATAGATGGAGCTCTCTGAACATCTTGTGCATCTTTGGTTGTTAATGAGGATAACTTCATACCACTCAGAAAATTGGTAAAAGTGGTCTCTCAATGAATCCAGTAGTGATTTCAGTGAAGTCAAACATATATTTGATTTGGTTTCATCTCCTTTTAATTTTTATGTTAATAGTTTGTTAGTCCTCCTTTTAAGCTGGATACATGTCCTCCACCATAGGGAATAGAGACAGCTGACTTTTACTGACCTTTTTCTGTATGCCAGGCATTATGCTAAGCATTCTATGTAGTTTATTGTCATTTAATCTCCACAGAAGCTGAGTGGCACTGAGGCTACTTTTGGTCCTATTTTTACAAATAAGAAAACTGAAGCTCAGAAATATTGATGTAATGTGTCCAAGGTAACATGGCTACTATGAGGTTAGAACAGAATTCAAGTTAGAAAGTCTGCCTCCAGAACCTGAATTCCCAATCATTACTATATACTACCTCTCATATGAAGATAATAGCATTTTCTGAACACAGATTTGATATGAACAACTTATCCTGCTCCCCAGTGCCAAAATAATATTCCACAACAGACATCTAAAACTAAATGTAGTTTTGGTAATCAGTTCCTACCGTTTAACCAGCTTTGGGTTGAGATCCTTTAGCAGCTTACATCTTTCAGTTACATAGGTGTCTGTTTCATAACCAGTTAATTTAGAGGGAACTCCACGAAGTAATGCTGCTCAAGATATTTTCAGAGATGTTTTATTAAAGAAAAAATATTTTATGGCTCAGGTGACTTTCTGATTATGTGGTTATAGCTGATCTACAATTTGTGTTGTGTGAGCAGATAAAATCAATGTAGCTATGTAGCCTCATGGTGAAAGATAAAACTTTGATCACCCGTTTATCTGTGATGCAGCAGATACAAAATTATTCCTTAAGGAGAATGGTGCTCCTGTCTCCTTGTATTCCCTTGGCACACTTTAAGTGGCTACCACAGCTGATATGTTTGTGGAGAGTAGACTGGCATGTTCAAAATAATTGGTGAAGTGTTTGGGACACAGGTTACCAAGTGAAATGATGATAAATTTTTACTTTTTATTTTATAAAGTAACTGTAATCTTTATACTGTTCAAAGCCAATAGAACTATGAGTTAGGGCTTAATATTTACGTGCCTTATTCTTTTACTTTTCACAGATGTATCACATTTCATTTCTTACAGTTGTATTTATCCTTCCCTGACACTACCCCAGGAAACTGGATAGTCACGCAGCCCCATCCATATCCTCTCCCCTTCCCTGCCCTATGCTGTTGACTCTGAGTGGATTTTTCTACAGTTTCTGTAGCTCCAGCAGGAGGTTCCAGCTCATTCATTCAATCATTTACAAGTATTTCCTGAGCACCTTCTATGTGCCAGGCTCTCTTCTGTGTATGAAAAGGGGAGATAGTGGTTCACAGGACAAACAGAGTACCTGCTTTCATTAAATTTGCCCTCTAGCAGAGAGACAGATCATTCCTCGGAAGTAAATAAATATACCAATTCAGATAGTACTATGAATCAGGGCACCACGATAGTGTGGGCTCAGGGAGGGAATGGGAGTTCGCTTTAGACAGGTTATCTTTGAGGAGGGGTATAAGGTGGAATCTAAACTGTGAGAAGGAACCAGCCTGTGAGGTTCTAGAAGAAGAGAGTGTCAGGCGTACAAAACCGAAAGAGCTGACCTGGAGCTCTGCTCAAGACAAGGCTGGGTTGTTCAAGGAGAGAGAAGAAAGTCAATGCGGCAGGAGTGAAGGAGGGAGGGGAAGGACAGAAGGAAGGGTAGATAAGAAACAGTTTACATAGGTTCTTACAGGTCATGCTAGAGAGTCTGGGTTGTATGTCAAGTGCAGTGGGAAGGCGCTGGAGAGCTTTACATTTTAGAAGATGGCTGTGGGTGAGTGTGCAGTGGGATAGGGTCTACGTTTTTTCATAAATGCACTGAGGTTTCTTCATAAATGCACTGAGGTTTCTTCCTCCAAACAGAGAAGAGTTTCAACAATAAGAGAGTATTAGGGACACATAGATGAGGCGTCTGCTTGATGAGTACTGGCAAAGTCCACAGGATGTGGGAAGCCGAGGAAAGAAGCAAAGAAGAGAGGAAGGGATGTTTGTGTTTGTTCGCTGTCTGCAGAAGCTCCGCATTGACGTAGGTGTAGGGGCGAAACTGGCCAAAACACTTCTGCAGTCTGTAAATGCACTGATTAAAAGGTCGAGCTGGAGGGGGAAATTAGGGATAATTACCAGACAGAATGGACTGTCTAAGAGATCTTGACTGGCATTCAGGAGGAGCTGTCTTGGTACAAAATGTCTTCTCAGAGAAATGAAAGCTTCTTCATATACGAGGATCATGGCTTATGCTTCCTTCATTGTTCATTGGGCCTAGACACACACACCCAGACACTCAGTGAACACTAAGTGGGTGTTTGATTTTTTTAAAAATGTATATATACATATATTTTGCATAATGTAGTTTTAGATGAGATTTTATCTATTGTCTGCTTACCTATGATGTCACTGAAAAAAATACATCAGATAAATCCCATTTACACCATGATTTGATTAGTGTGTGGAACTGGTCTCCTTGTTCTTTAAGCATAAATGAATCATTCCACTCTTCTTTTCACAAAATGTGATTGTGTTCTGAAGATTGATGGATCCAGGCACATTTTGGACTAGGGGAATCACAGTCTAGACTTCAGCTAAAGTAATAAAGTGATGCTTTTTCTTCAAGGTCAGAACACTCAAGGACAACTAGGCCTGCAGCACAATGACCATGTATTTTGACTCATGTGTTGCATCTGGCGTCACAATAGTTCCACATGGTTGGATACTTAGAAACTCAAAGTATGTGTAATATAGAAATGAGAGAACAAGATTGTATATATAATTTGAATACATCCCACAATAAAGATTATTTGCCTCTTTATTGCAAAGTTTTATAAACTCAAAGTTTAGCTAGGAGAATATTCAATGGGTGTTTAAATGTTTTAGATAATGCATTCTTCAAAAAATGATGAATTGATGTATCATTTACCAGAAATAAAAATATATATATTTGCTCATAAGAAAATAATATTCAAGGATGAAAAAGACTAGGCTGATCTCATATTTGTAAATGAATAGTAAGCCCCAGTAATGATACCTTTTGCTAGTAGCTGAGATTTCATTTTGATGTTAAGTATAAAGATTAGTCAACTGCCAGGGAGATTCATGAAACTGAAGCCGGGAAACAGAACACGTTACATTTGTTCTTGAGTTTTGATGCACATGTGTCATTTTTATCGTAAACAGCGAGGTGACAGTGTCATTCTATTCAGACGTAAGTAAGCATAAACAACCCCCCATAGGCCATCCTCTGATTTTCACCATGTGTTTGATGAGGCGCTCCTTGGACCAACTTTTCTGCATTACTTTTCCATTTCTACTCCTTTTTCAACTACTTTCCCCCAAATAAAGTACTCAGACAATGGTTGTGATTACTTAAATCACCTGTCCTTTTATAGCCCCTTTAAACTCAAAATATAATTTCTTAAAATCATGCAGTCTACCTGGGCCAGGAGTTAAAATTTTGATGTCAATTGGGAATGAACATTTTTGGTTTCAAACTGAGAGAGAGTGGAGAGTACATCTTGCTTAATATAGGCCATCAAGTTTTTCTCCTTTTTACTCAAATTTACTAAAAGCCCACCATATTGTGTTCACTGTTTTTGATTAAAATAGATGTTAATTCAGCTAAACAGTGGGACTAAGAAATTGAGAGGGGAATCCTGAAAACTGCTACTTAGCAAAAGCTAGTCTACACGATCTACCATTAAGTGCTCCAGGAATTCCTCCATTAGATGCTAAGCCCTGGAGTGTGGGGTCCTGTCATACATGTCCCTGTAACAGTGCCAACCCAGTGACCCAACACGGAGGGCTCAGTAAATGTTTGCCTGATGACATGGCCGCTCCAAGTGATACACAGGTCAGGGCTTCTTGATGAGAAGCTGGGGTCACAGGCATCTGGAGGCTTTCCTGAATGTGATCAACACCCCATCTCCCCAACTACACCATAAGCTCCTTGAAAGAAGGGCCTCTTCTATTCATCTTTGTTTTTATCCCTTGAGTCAACACAGTGCATAGACATGTTTTATCAATATCTTTTTTTAATTAATGGATATACTTTGGAAGACAACAGCAGTGACTTTACATATATTTCATATAATTTGGTTTTCTAAAACTTCCAATATTAAAATCCAAAAGATTCCAATTTTCTACATTTTTATCTTCTGTGATATGGAGGATGGAGGGAAGCAAAATAATGCATTTGTGTGTGTGTCTGTGTGTGAGAGAAGTTAATTCTATGAATGGAATGTAACCTATTCAGAGGACTTTGGGAACAGAGAATTAACTTGGTGGTCCACTGGGTAACCTTGAGAATGTCCCCCCAACTCTCTGAGCCCCAACTTGCTTATCTGCAAAGCAGGCTTGGCATTTATTGTGCATCCCTTCACAAAGTTGGTCTAAGATGAAGTAAGATGATGTATATAATTACAAGGTGCTTTACATTTTGCTAGGCTCACCAAACTAAGTTCTCTTAACCTTTCCTCAGTGGCATGATTTTGAAATATTTTGCTATATCAAGTTGATTTCCTAGCCAACTGGAACAGATAAGAATGTCTGTAGATATATATTTCTGTATTATATAATATATTTTTATATAAAATAATGTTATATTACATTATGTGTAATTATATAATATTTACGTGTAAACTAATCATATTAAAAATTTTACAAAAGAGTAATGATGATGTGTAGCAAAGTATGAAGCACTGTCGTTGTCCTGCACGGGGTACTCATGACTTTCCAGGTCTCAGGAGTAGCTTCAAAACTTTTCTGACCACAGTCCACAGTGAAAAATGCATTTTGCATCATGATTCCGTTTACATGGATCATGATGTAAAAGATTATGCACTAAGACATTTATTGTGTATGATGTTCAGATGTTTACTGTTATATTCTATGAATTTTTAAAATGCTGTCCATGACCCACCACACTGACTTTCTGGCCCACTAGTGGGTAGCGAGCCACAGTTTGAATGTCACTTCCACATAGACCGTGTGCTGTGTTCATGCAAACCATTTGTAGATCCCAGTCAGGTCATTTCCTCCCATAATCCTATGCACTTGAGGCCATCCATCTTCCTTCAAAGCTTATGTATCATTATCTGTTGACATACTTGGCTCAAAGCATTAACTCCTTTAGGAAGCCTTCCTTGATTTCCTCCAAGCAGTTAGGTGACCACACCTATTACAACTATACACCTGTGTGTTCCAGACTCCCATCTTGTCTCTCTTACTGCACTTGCCAGGTTGTGTCTCTCTTTTTCTCAATCTCAGCCTCCCCCTCCCTCCCCCTCTCTGTTTCTTCCTCCTACACACATGTACCATCTCCTCTACTCTTCACTTCCTCATTCTTCTCTTTCTTCCATCTCCCTCCTTCCCTCCCTCCTTCTTCCTTTTTTTCCTTTCTTTGTTTCTTTCTAAAGAAAGATTATAAAACATATAATAGCCTTTGTAAGAAAATTTAAGAAAGTTTACAGTACAGAAGGCTACACAGAAAATAACCACTAATATTTATACATTTTCAATGAATCTTTTTTTAGTATCTACATCTATATGCTTTATTAAACAAAACTAGGATACTACTATAGAATTGTGTAACCTGCTAAGAATAGACTTGGCTTTGACCTGGATAGTAAGTGTGGGTTTGAATCAGAACTTTTTGACAGAAAAATCCAGGGCAAACTATATGTTGAGTTAGCTAATACTCAGGGTATATAGTAATTAAAAGTGACTTCCATGAGGAAGAGAAATGTAAAGAACTTTTAATAAAAGAAGAAAAGGATGATTCAGAAATTGCATGTGGCAGCCAAATCTGAATTTCCCTGATGAATAACATCAAATTTATTCTTTTACAATCCTATTTCTGAGGGCAAAAGAAGTTTTTATTTGGAATGATTGTGCATTACATTCCTTTAAAACGGGTTAACCATAAGAGTCCTTAGGATTGAAAGAGACCTTAAAAACTATGTAATTCAATCACATCCCTACACAAATAAGGAAGCTCAAAAGGTGAAGTGACCTTCCCAAAGTCTCAGAGCCAGTTTGTGAAATAGAATGACTGAACCTGTTACCCAGAAACAACATCTGACTCCAAGTCCAAAGCCCTTCCCTTCTTCAGGCTGGAGTGTGCTTTTTTACAGCTGCTGGATTATTTATTTCGAGCCACTGTTTCATCACAGTAAATGCTATTTTAGACCTTGCTTATTTACTTTCTAATGACAAATCCTGAAACCAATTTCTTTATAAAAACACATTTTGGTGTTTAAAGAGAAACATGGCCTGGCTTTAATGTAATTATGAAAACTGCAGAGCCATGAAATCTCCTTTGTTAACTGCAAACTGCTGGAGTTTGCATGTAATTTGTGGTCCATGATTCTTCTGTTTGCCTGCTGGTGTACTGTGATAAGAAGAGGCAGCGAGAGCTCCAAATTAAAGGACTCTGAGAGAGTAAACTGCATAGATATCTCTATTTCCAGAAAAGGAAAAATCCTCCTTATTTAGTGAGGCAAAAAGTAATCTAAACAGCTGAATATAATCTCAAACACAGAATTCTAGAAAGCACTGAGAATCTTATAAGATACACAAAAACAGTTCTGTCTAGATACTGTATGATAACTCTTACATGTGGAATCTAAAACAGCCAAACTCATAAAAATGGAATGAAGTAGTGGTTACTGGGGGCTGGGGGAAAGGGGTGGATATGAGAGAAGTTGTTTAAGGGTGTAAACTTGAAACTAGTAAATAAATAAGTCCTGGAAATCTAATGCACAGTACAGTGATTATAGACAACAATATTTGTTAAAAGCATTAAACTTGCTAACAGACTAGATAAAAAAAAAACAAAAACAAAACAAATGAAAATGCTATATAAATGAACTGTGCTGAATGTTTCTGATGCTGAAATTCGATTGCATTCCAGAACTGTAGTTAAAAAAAAAAAAGGACATAATGAATAGATAAAATGGCTTTTATTTTGTCTGAGTTATTTTGTTTGTTGTATTTTCAGAAGTCTAAAGGGGAGCTAGCCCTTCCTCTTTTTCATTGCTGTAACCTTCAGTCACTCTCTAGTTGGGCATTTAGCTCCAGTTTGAATTCAGACTAGTGGTCCCCTTGCTCATAAAACTCTTGCTTAGTACCAGAAAGGTTGGTCTGTTGGACACCACTGTGCTCACCATTAATTAAAACCATAAGAAGCCCATGTTACCAAATTAGAGAGAATTCCAGGCAAGTAGCTAACAGTATGCATTTCTTTTTGCTCTGTTTCATGGATGGTAGGTCCAAAGCTAGTGACAGTGCAATGTTATATTCAGAACCAATTTCATCCATGCAAAGGAGAACATAATTTATTATTTTTGACAGTCACTGTGATCCTTTGCTTTTTTCCCCTCCATTTTTAATCATCTTTTCTAACCATCTGGTTATTTATGACAACATGTTATATGTTAGAAAGATATTCCTTCAGGAAATCTCTACTCTCAAAGTACTTTTAGATAAATAACTAACCAATGAAATAACTGTACATCACATAGGGTATTTTTTCAGTTCTCATTTTGTAAATAGGCAAAGCAACCTTGACCTTCAGAAAGAAAATAGCTTCTCAAAAGTGAATTCTATTTTTTTAAAAATGAATTTTATTTCAGCACTTGGAGATAAGTATCTGGTCCAAATGTGAACTTGATTTTTCTGTCTTATGATCAGGAGTTTTGCAGTATCATGTTAGATGGAGTTACTGGAAATCTACAAAGAGATGGCTTTCTTTTATAAACTCTTGAAAAATTTGAATGATGAGTTTGACATTGTAACATTTGGATTTGTTATTTATTAGGAAAGGAAACAAGAGGTAGTTGAATTCAGAATCCAAGATAAAACAAATTTGTGTTCCAGTGAATATTATAAAGTTAAAGAGAAGTCTTGTTTTGGAGGGAGTATAAGTCTCTTGGAACTGGATTTGTGGAGTAGAGCTAGATGACACCCAAACTTACTATTGAAAAGACCCCTTGAATAAAATAACTTGTTCCCAAGCACTTTTGTCCCCCTCTCCCCACTTGCCCTGATTCTGTCTTTCCATCCTCCCTCTCTTCCTCTCTCTTTGGAAAGAGGCCCTCTGGTTCTTAACCTAATTTAACCTGTTTCTGGAAATGGAGCAAATTAAATCTTACATATTAATGTGCTTATGCCTGAAGTATCCATCTTCCTAAGATCAGGAGATTAGGCTGCATTTGGTTTTTCATTGGCTAGTCCACCTCCTCCTATTTTCACATTGCTCATAGTCACCTTGTAGTTCATGTAATCACAGGAGATGCTGGATAGTACATTGTTGGAATATAAAATTATGATTTTTTTTTTATCTCTTACAATGTCTCTCTGATGGTTTGGGGAAATAGTTGGGACACTTTTTAAAAAGTACAAATTAATCTAGTGCCAGCAACCACTGAGTGATCTAGTAATGAGGAAATACCAAGAATAGAAACTTTTTTTTTTTTTTTTTTGCTTAAGAAGTAGCTTATTGTGCCCACATTGAATGATAAGCCTTACTCTCTCACTCACTAAGAAGAGAGATCAGTCAGTTCCAGCTACAAGTTGTGGGACAGTGGTCTCGGAAGAAGAGAGTTTGAGCACCTTATAAACATAAACATATTTTTTACCTTTTGCTTTGGGCATCTATCCCAAGTTTTTACCTTTAATTACGGATAAGGGGCTCATCTCCCTTATTGAATCACTGAAACTTGTATGATAAGAAAAGCAGAGAATCAATCATCAAAAAGAGTTATTAGAAGAAAAAGTAGATTTGTAACATAATAGGGACATACCTACTTATAGATTGTTTGGTTTTAGAGCATCTCTGCTTAGGAGTTTCTATCAAAAGCTAAAATAAAGTATGTTCAACATCTGAGCTCCTGTCTTTCCACAGATATTTAGAAGCTTCTCTACTTTGTAGTTACCAAAAACATGAAACATCTGATACCCAATTGTCACAACGTTGACAGATTCTATAGTTTTCCTTTTGGAATCTTGTGGTTGGGTAGTCTGGCGCCTTAGAGAGTGCAGAACTCTCTTCTATAGCATCCTTAACATTGCTGTCCAGTGCTCACCAGTTCATGAGGCAACGCATTTCTTTATTCATAAGTTTCTCTATTTTGATCAAAACCTATAACATCTCCAATCAGTTTTACCACTGAGGTCAAGGGTATTCACACCTTTGCAAAAACCAGCTTGGATAAAGGCCCGTGTGACATTTCAGTCATTATTTGTTTGCTTTTCTTTCTGTGGCAGTCTCCAATTTTTATTTGCTTGTCTCTGTTTGGTTTTTAATGGCCTTGGACACTTCATATTGAAATAGATCTTCAAAGCTCAGAGATTTTTACTTGTTCACTTCAAACAAATTGGAAGACTGTAGTAATTACATTTCCATTTGAGAAAAAATCATATTTTAGCAAAGAATGACAATGTATAAGACATATTTACTCGTTGGCCACTCACTATTTCATTTAAATAAGAATGATTAACAGTGGTTTGTAGTCACATATTTGAAAAAAATTACATCCAAAATTAGATCTGTCACACTAATAATATATATGTATATAATATTATCCACATAATATATGGCATATACGTTATTTATATTCTACAATGACTTAAGAAACCAAAACTATAAACATGAAACATAGCAATATATAAGAATTGCACATAAGGAAGACAATTTAAAAATTGGAAGAGCCTCTGGGGGTTATAATAGCTGACATGTATTGCTCTCTTCCTAGTCTGAGCTCCTGTGCTAAACAGAGTGCCTGTGTTAACTCATTTAATCTTCATAACAACCTTGAGAGAGAATCTATCATGATCCCCATTTTATAACTGAGGAAACTGAGGTATAGAGAGATTAGTTGATTTTTCTAAGGTCACACAACTAGTAAGTGATGGATCCACAATGAGAGCACGTCACCTAACCCCAGAGTCCCTGCTCCTCAATCATTCAGCGTTTGTCAAACCACCAGCATCAGAATGAGCAAAGGTGCTAGGAGAGCACCCAGCCCACTGCCAGATCTACTAATGCAGAACTTCTGAGGGTGTGGCACTGTGTTAAATGACCAAATGTAATTTCTAAATAAGCCAAAGAGAAGGAATAATTCTCCTGAAACTTCCCTGAAGATGAGAGATAATGCTCCACTGTTATTGGTCCTCCCGCTCCAACCCTGGGCTACATCAGGATTTTTGCTATTCGCTCTAAAAGGGGAGAAACTCTGACCCACGTGGTCAAGTTCTGCAGCAGCAGCTTATAGTTGTCTTTGGGTAGATATAAAGAATCATCCATTGGCCTTTTAATGTAGGATGATGGATCTGTGCAAGTCCAGTCTTATACCCTTGCCTACCCGCCTGCCTGCCTGCCTCTCACATTTGTGAAATAACTTGCCGGGTTGTGCATGTAGTCGGGCAGAATGAAGAACACACTGGGATCAGACCCTGACCTTATTAGCACAGCGTGATCCTCAGGTCTGGCATACTCCAGCTGGGTGGTACCCAGCTGGAGAAGTTTCTTTCTTTCCTGTAGGAGAAGGACGGGTAGATGTCAGTGCTTCTGCTCTCTGACTCTGTCAAACTATTCAAGCAGTAGAATCTGTTGACATGGTAAGAAAAATATATTTTTCTGGCACACAAGCCATAAAGGAACTTTTTGCATTGGACGTAGAAATGTGAATTATGGTTGGAACAGGATGCCCTTTTAGGCTTCTCTTGCCAGCAGCCATCTTGTCCGTGAAATTTAAATGTGGGAAAAATGTTTTTATGGGTTGCCAGATTGTTTGGCATATGATTTAGGTCTATTTGGTCTATTTGTAATGCAGTGATTTTGGTAACTTTTTACTATGAAAAATAAAAAACTCAGTGTTGCTTTATGCATGGGTTTTATTTCCCATCAATAGATGATTTTCTTCAGCCTAGCTCATCTTGCTTCCTAAATTTAAAATGCTAACGTTTGAGTGTTTTATATACTACGTAGTGTGAATCTGCCTCTCAGCGTCCTCTTTCACACAGTTCAATACAGGTTCTTTTTTATTTGATCTGGAAATAATGTGGCTGATTTGTGTGTAATGACTCCTGGAAATTTGCTTTTTCTGACTTTGTAGAAGATTTAGCCCCTCGATAGAATTCAGGTTGAATAAATTCTATAGATGTTATTCTAGGCTTAGGGTGTATCATGTTTTAGTGCAAATTTGGCCTCTCTTTTGGATTTTGTTTTCTTCTCATTCTATGGTCAGGTTTTCTCTCTTTGAAAAGCAGCGTCTGTAATAATAATGTTAAAGGGGCCTCAGTCCCCAAGAGGCTCTTCCCCTCCTGGCTCTGGCCCCACTGCCTCCCCAGAGGAGAGACTACAGCTCACACAGCCCAGCCCTCAAAACAGGACGTCTGCTTTTCTAGCTTCCCCAATCCTTGCAGCCAACGTCCAGGCCCCATTTACCCCGATAAGTTTAGTCCTGTCTTGAATGAAGATTCATACAAAGAAAAGAATTACTTACCATGCTCCACCAGAAAGACGTTTAAATACTTAAGGTTCATAGGAAGTCACTCTTCAGACTTCTGAGGCTTAATAAAGCCTCCTTGAATTGTTTCCCACAGGCACATCTCTCATTAACCCCATAATCATCTTTGTAGGCTGACCTCTGACCTTTGCCTCCAATTTCAGTTCTTCCAATTATGAAGCCGAGCACCAGACTCAGCTCTACATGGGTGTTGGATCAGAACTGAACAGAAAAGAGAGAATTGCTTAAATAGGGATTGAAGCCATCTTTTGATGGTTTCAACATAATCCAAAATGTAGGCAAAAAGCCAGGGTTTGTCATCTACTTAGCTATGTGATCTAGCTCGCAGGCTTATGTAGAATTACCATTGATCTTAGGAGGCCCTGGATGGCTTTGTGCCTTATGCAGTTTGATACCAGATAATCTCGTACAGAAATGTGAGGTCACAAAGACAACACGTGAAAGTGCCCCATGCTGGGCGAGGCCTGAACCTGAGTGGCCCTGTTTCCCAAATGCTTGGCAATGGGCTTGATATTTTCTGCGGACTTCACAACTCATACAATAGTACTCAACAATTCAGAGTTGCCTTTGATGTTTAGGTATTTCATTCTGATGTAATATCTTCTCGCTGTATTTTTTTAATTATTTAAGATGAAGATTATTTATAAAGAAACACATAAATGTATCAGACCCACTACTGATAGTTGTACAATTTCTGACCAAGTCAAGAAGTGTTTCCAGAGTAAACTCCTCTTCTCCCTGGGCTTCCCAGGGCCCCTCCCAGAGCCAATCATTTTATCCTCTCTTTGCCCAGTCTGCTGCACAACCAGCCGCCTGCTGTGAGCTTCCTCTGTCTCCATTTGGAGCACCTAGTGAGATGATTCGGTGACTCCTGTTTCTCTAGCATCTATTTTCCACATTTTCATTCCCCTTTGCCTCTCCGTATATATTCAAGACTTCATTCATTGGACGTAATACTTACCATTCAGTGATTCTTCTCCCCTACAGGGAGCAGTAGTTGAGATGTGGGGATGGCTCCTTTAACCGTGAAACACCCTTGTTATTCATTAGGCCTCTCGTCTCAGTGAGGGTCCAAACAATCACAAAAATAAGAATGTGCAGAGGACCTTAAAGAAATCCATAAGCATAATCAAGCCATCATCCTGGTAAGGATTTAATTGTGTATTTCATCTTTGAATTCTGTTCCCTTTGTATGTCAGGGGGCATAGAGAGAGAAAATGAGGATATGTAGATTCCAGGTGATTCTGAAGGACAAATACCTTTATTTTTTTCTCCTCTCTGGCGGATGGGAGAAATAAGGAACAGCATTCTACTGAGGAATCCAGTTGTATTTTAACGGACACTTTCTATTGGGATTTGACATGCTAGCTTCAATTCTTTACTCACTTTAATACAATAATAATGATGTTACCTATAGCATTTTCTAGCTTACATAGAACTTTTATCACTTGCAGCTTACAGTTCAACTCAGTATTAGGTATTGATTTCATTTTGGAAATCAGGAAGCTGATGCTCAGAGAGGTTAGGTGATATTTCTAAAGCCATTCAGCATGTGAGTCTCAGAGCCAGAGTACAAACCCAGCTGTTCTAACACGAAGTCCTTGTTCTTTCCTCCACACATTGCTGCTGGGATTGGGGGGGAGTTGGGGGGAGAGGAAGTTCCCATTTATTGAGCACCTAGTATGTACAAGAAGCCTTTCAGTATGTTCATTTATTTAATCCTTATAACATACCTTGAGAAGATAATATTTTTCTATTTTAGCTAGAAAGTGAAAATTCAGAGAGGTTTAATTACTTGACCCAGCTAGTACTGGGTCATAGATTACATTTTCTCTCTTTCATTTCAGATTATGGATTCTGCTCTAGAAGAAATAGAATCAGTTCTTAGTTCTTACCCCCAGATACTGTGTTTTAAAGGGAAGTAGGGAATTAAACTATTTGAAGAGCCTGGTGAATTTTCAGATGCTCAACAAGAGCCTCTGTAATACCTAGAGATAAACATTATTTCAGGCCCTGCAGGAGGGTCAAGGCAGGTAAATACAAAGGATAAACATCAGTGCCAGTCTCTTCACTCCCTGACTCACTTCCGTTGTCTTTCCCATGATCCTGATTGTGGTTATGTCTACTAACCACCTCCCCTCTGACCTTCAAAACTGGCTCGTCCCTGGGGGCCTGCCTTGCCTTTCCTGGAGCTGTTTCCGGCTCCCTTCAATCAGCCCCCTTCGTTGATTCCTCTAGCACTTACTGCACACATTATAAAATACGGCTTTGTGTGCTTTATTTTGCCAGTTTGTAAGAGAAGTAAATTCTTTGATTTAGAGATTACATCTCCTAGATGCTTATTTTGTGTTTTTCTCAGTACCCAGCACAATGTTAGGAATAGAGATTTCCAATGTTTGATTAGTTTTTAACCAGAAGTTAAACCCAGACAGAATATTGACTTGTTAAAGACAGCCTGACATTTCCTTGTCTAAATTTTGACCCCCAAATGTAAATTTCACTTAAACACTAAATTGCTTAGGCTAAGTTAAGGACTAGTTTTATTCTTTGGTTAAGACAGTCCAGAAGAATAAGAAGAAAAGCCATTTGATAGAACATATGTTTTTGAAGATATGCTTGGGTTCTACTGAGCGAGATAACACAAGACCAAGAGGATGAGTGTGGAGACCCGTAGGCACCAACACACATGAAGAAGACACGGAAATCAGAGAACGTAGGGAGGGGCCGAGAAACACGGTCCGATTCTGATACAAAGCGATCAAAAATGAGAATAAACACATATTATAAATACAAATGTAAAGAAAGGGATGAGAAAGGAATGTTGGGGCCAAATGACAAAGAGCCTGAGGAACTGGGACTTTATCCTCAGGCTGATAGGACAAAGGATGGTTCTGAACAGAGAATAAATAGAAGTACTCGTGGTGGTAGTGGTGGGGGGTGATCTCCAAAGCAGGACCTTAGGGGACAGGCAACAACAGAAAGGAGAGAAGGTCAGTTGAGGGTGTGAAAGAGGCAGCTGCTACCCAGCCTCAGCCCTGGGTGGCCATACAGCAATACAGACACCATCTGTAACCATCTCTTAAATTTTTGAAAAGAAATTGGAAATCTGGGCTCTAGTGTAACTATCTCCACATTCTTAAATGTTGACTTAAAAATGTTTAATAAATTTGTTAATCAAATGAAACACTTCTGTGAGTCAGATGCCAGCCTGTGATTTTGACCTGCAGTGAATGATACAGTCACTTTTCAGTGTGACTTTTTATTTCACAATCACTTTTTTAGAAGAAAGCCAACAAGAGAGAAAAATGAGCTGGAGTGGTTAACGTGATGATGTAACAGGGCAGAGACCCCACAAGGCACAGAAACACTCCTCTTCTAGGGGCAAACTCTTGCCACAGCCATATATTTTACACTCAGTTCTGCTTCCATTTTAAAACTAACAAGTTTTACAGTGTGTGACTCAGCTGATCTTTAGAACTTTTCCAAACCTTTTTGCAAACTTTAGAACTCACAGAATCCATGTCAGAAACTATGAACTTATTTCATAGATCTAGACCTGATTTCAAATATGAATTAAATTGAAAAAGTGCCAGGAAACTTTTGAGTCCATAAATTGATTAAGTAAGGGTTCATTGATCTACCACAGGGCATAACCTGGGACATCCCTGGGCAACCCAGGCTGTGTGGTCACCCTGCTTTCCTGATACCTAATTGTAATCCAAAATAAAGGGGGAAAAATAAGAGAAAAGAAATTTGACTAGATAGTGACTAGATTTTTTTTCTAGAAGTGAGAGACAAGAATCTTCAAAATAGAGAATCAGAACAATAAGTTCATACTGTACAGCACAGGGAAATATATTCCATATCTTGCGGTAACTTGTAGTGAAAGAGAGTGTGAGGACAAATCTCTGTATGTTCATGTATGACTGAAGCATTGTGTTGTACACCAGAAATTAACACAGCATTGTAAACGACTATATACTTCAATTTTATGTGCACACACACACACTAGGGAATCACAGTGAGCCCCAAGCAACACAAATAAAAGAATTTTAAGTATAGCCACATTATGGAAAAACTAAAGACTACCAAAGATGAAGAGAAACTCTTAGCAGTAGCTTCAGGGAAAAGCGTTTACCTAAAATAGGACAATATTAGAAGGACAGCATGTTTTTGAATGTATCAACTGAAGCCTACAAACCAGGGCATGTAGCTGTAAAGAACAGATAGGATAGAACTAGAACTTAAAACCAGGTGAACATTGTTCGGGAATAATGGTGGCATAAACATCTGAAGAATGCACTTCAGAAATAGGGGAGGGTAGTTTAAGATGTAAGAAGCTATGAGCAGGGAAACTGGAAAATGTAAGGATAAATATCAATGAATAATGTGTGTGTAAACAAATAATAATGTCTAATATAGTGGGTAACAAGTTAAGACATTATTAAAATATGGAACATTGTATAACATTATTATATAGAATAGGAAGGAGGGCCTGGCAGATTATTCTAAGTATTTTCACTTGGGGAAGTAAAAATAAAGATATAATTAAATTTTATTTTAAACATAAATTTTGAAATTATAATAATTACTTTATATATATGAGGTATAACTTCCAAACTAATAAAGAGAAGAATTCAACCAAAGAGAAAGCAACCCACTATCATAAAATAAGATAGGAAAGGTATATGCAAAGATAGGGGTGATTAGGGTAAATATTAATGGACCAATTTCACCAGTAAAAAGATTCTGATGCACTAGATCAAAAATCCTATGAGGGAGGAAAATGTATTTAAAGGCATTCCGTGAATGTAGAGCTGAAACAGATTTGGAAAATTTACTTTCTCACTTACAAATGAGGAAATCAAAACCCACTGAGGCAAGTGAAATAACCAAGTTCACACAGCTAAAAAGTGCCAGATATTCAGCCAGAACCTGATTCTCAGTGTGATACTCTGTTAAATTACACTTTCTTCTTCTTTTTGACAAAAATATATGTAATCTTTACAGACTAAATTCTGTAGGGAAAATTTGTAAATTTGATGATGTGATTAAAGGATTTAAAATGCTAGTGACACAATAAGTGTAAGAGAATTGCACTGATTTGAGTTATCTGTGTGAGTTAAATTTGAGACATCTGTGTTACGATGATGGCAATGTGGTCTGGAACACAGGAATGTGGTCAGGGTTTCCTAGGAAGGTGGAGCTATTTTTAGATCACTTTTGAAACTGTGAAGATTGTGTGATACAGGAGGATGAGAGAGGATGACGATCAGAAGCCTGTGCAAAGCCTTTGAGAGGTGGGCAGAGAAGAAGGAGCTTGCAGAGGTGGGCTGAGGAATCAGGAGAGAACCATACCCTGGAGGATTGGATTTAAAGAAATCAGGGCTTGTCATCTGTACCAGATGTCTCAGAAAGGACAACTAGGATGAGGACCAAAAATTAACCCATTGGATTTGGTGGTCAGGATGGCACTGATGATGTTAGCATGAACGCTTTCAATAGAGTTTTGGGACTAGACCCAGCACAGTTGCTTGAAGAATGAATGGAGTTTGAGAAAGTGAAATTGACAAATGCTAAATTGCCAAATGATAGCATCCAACATAGACCTAGAGTGAAAAAATACACCCTAAATTCTTCAATATTCAGCAAAATATTTAAAAAGAGAACTGGACTTTGTGTGAGGAAAGCTGGGTTTCAGTATGACCTGTCATTTTTCACTGCTTTGAACCTCGAACAGGTGCCTAACCTCTTTATTTCTCAGTTCCATCATCTATAAAATGATCTACTCCAAGAGAATAATTCAGTGGAATGATATATGTGAATATGCTTTAAAATATGTAAAGCCTTGCTTAAGTCTAAATTCTTCATGTTGTTGTTATATTTCATTGGTAGGTAGTTTGGTGAAGAGTCTAAACCCACTGGTGTAAAAATGCCATGCCTTGGTATTGCTTTTATCCAAACCCGTTTTCATTCATACCCTGCCCAATGCCCTGTGCTTACCCCTAGACCACAACTTGAACGGATCCTATTTCCAGTCGTTGTTCTTTTATTTGAAAAAAGAAGCATCAGCAGAGCACAGATTTTTTTAGGGCAGTGAAACTACTCTTTATGTTTCTATAATGGTGGATACATGTCATTGTAAAACTGTCCAAACCCAGAGACTGTACACCACCAAGAGTGAACCCTAACGTAAACTATGGACGGTAAGTGGTAATGATGTGTCAATGTAGGTTCATCTACTGCAACAAATGTACCTCTCTGGTGAGGGTGCTAATAACAGGGGAGGCTACACATGTGTGGGGCAGAGGGTATATGGGAATTCTCCGTGCCTTCTGTTCAGTTTTGCTGTGAACCTAAAACTCCTCTGAAAAATACATAAAGTCTATTAAAAAAAAAAAAAACTCAGCATTGTTGAATCTAGTTTAAAATGCCCTTGTCATATCCAATTTAACACTCGTATTCTTCCCTCCAATCTGGCCATATTCCCAGAGATCGGTAGTTACCAGGAAGAGGAGTTTGAGCCACCCTTTCACCTTTTCTGTTCCTCCTTTTACTAGTTCTTACTCTTCAGAGACAAAAATAGTTCTGGGAGACAAAGAGTTAGGCAGATGACTCTACCTAAACTGGTCCTGAATTACAGTTCTCTCCTGGCTTCTCCTGCGAAGCCTGTCTAACCTCTTGTGTGGCTCATATCTGAATGCTGATTCCCTTGTGTGGGATGTTCAGGGCATCCCGCAGGGATCTCCCACTGCTTGGTGCCCTGACAAGGAAGATTTGTTCAAGTTCCTTCCCTTTCTGCATTCCTTCAGATCGCCCGAGTCCCTTTGGTATTCCTCACCGCCTCCCACACCTCCTCCTGGAGCAGCCCTCTGAGAGGTGGGTTAATGGCAAAATGTCTCAAGAGCAGCTGCCTGCTGTGCTGTTTATTGATGCGTGGGAAACTCACATAACATCGCCATGCTAACCTGTGGGCAGTCAGGCTTCTCTACCGCCTCCCACTCCTCAACCCTGCCATCTCTCTCCAGGTCTTAGATAGCCCTATAAGCTCAGCTCAGCAATTCCATTGCCTAAGCAGACATCCATCCAGCCAACCAGCTGGCATGTGGCTGTGTGAGTGAGAGCTCCATCCCTTTGTAAGGCTCCTGGTTTGAGTGTTAGTTGCCAATTTTAGGGCCACAATAATGGTCCCACTCAAAAGCCTATTAAACTTTAAAACATAGAACGTTTGATTTGATGCAAGCATTTTCAGTTGCATTCTGTAAAGAAAAACAATCACCAATTTTGACTAAAATCTCTGAGCTGCCTGCATTTAAATATTTATGGCCAACGTTTTGACAAAGTTGAGCATAATCAAAATCCCACTGGGGAGAAGGATGTCAAAAAGATTAATTAGAAAGCAAAAAGGGCGTCCTTTCTCTGCCTTTGTGTTAATCGTTCTTCGATAACAAGCTCTTAAAATGAATGAAGATGCCTTTGCATGGTTTTGATTGTAAATTTTATTAAGATCTTGGAAAGGGTTTCTTTAAGCTTGAAATAGCATTTACTAAAAAGTGTCTCCAACTTCCATAAGTAGAAACATACAATTGGTAGATGTGTTAGGGTCTCGCTGACAGTAGAGTCTAAGGCCTCCTGTAAAAAGAGCTATATACGACTGCTCCTCTCTTCCAGGAAAGACGAATTTCCATGGTAACACTGCCAAGAAATAATAGGTCAAGTTTTATCCTTCTGCCTCAGGCTTATTTTATTCGGCTTTACTTGGAAGTAGATACTGCTGTAAAATGAAGGTTTGAGTATTTCAAAGCTAAACATCATGCCAAGAAAATCTGATCAATAAAATCTGCATGGGGGAAGAGGATGAATAAAGGACAATAGGTGGGAAGAACACCTAAATTGATTGAACAATTATTTATAAAGGCTAGTGTATTAGAACCTCTTCTAAAATGTGGGCTTGATTTACAGGTGCTTGTATAACTAAGTATGTGTAAATGAATTCAAACTGAGTGCACAAGATCAGTAGGGAAAAGTGGTTTGTAAATTTCACTTTAATGGAAGATTAACTACAGTAAGGGAAAAAGTTCTTATTTCATTCCAAAAATAAATGTGCAACAAGAGAGCATAAAATACTTAAGCTTCCTGTTTTGCTTACCATTTTTGTAAGACTATATTCAGTACTGCTTTATGCCTGCTTATTTATGGAAATGAAAAAATAAATACAGCTTGGGGCAAAGTAACATCATACAAAAGAAGTGATGTATGATAACATTTAGATATTTCTTTTGTTTTGGAGGATTGTGTCTCAGTGTATGTTATGACTTTGGATTTTTCTGTAACATCTCAGTCATATGGGGATGAAATTCTGACACAAGGCAATATGTAATTGTATCTCTTCAAGCAATGGTGTTCTGTCCTTCTAATAACCATGTATGTATGTATATGTGTGTGTGTGTGTATACTTTTTTAAAGCAGTAAGATATACCAACTCACCTTTTTGTATAGAATTAATTTTGCATAAATGAAATATAGTTATGCATTTTAGCATAACATCTTGATGAGACCACTTTAGGCTTCTCCATAAGACTACCATTAATCTTCTGTATTTTCTCTTCGGTAAAGTAGTAAAGGGGTATGAGGATAGCTGTGGAATTTATATTGCTTTTGCCCTGATCATGAAGATTGCAAACTGGGGTCAGTGACTGTGTTAGTTTCCTGGGGCTGCTGTAATGAAGTTCCACAACCTGGTGGCTTAAAACAGCAGAAATTTATTGTCTCACGGTCCTGGAGGCTAGAAGTCCTAAATTAAGGTATCAGCAGGGCCATGCTCTCTTTCAGGCTCTAGGGGGAGAATTCATTTCATGCCTCTCTCCTAGCTTCCAGTGGTTGCCGCCAGTCCTTGACATTCCATGGCTTGTTGATATATCACTCCGATCTCTGCTTCTGCCTTCATGTGGCCCTCTCTGTGTCTCTCTTTTCTCTTTTTTAAAGGACACTAGTCGTAGGATGAAAGTCTACCATAATCTAGTATGAACTCATCTTAACTTGATTATATCTGCCAAGACACTATTTCCAAATAAGGTCACATTCACAGGGGTTAGGAATTCACACATCTTTTGGGGGGAACACAATACAGCCTATAACTGTGACTGTGAACTGGAGAACCTCATCGCTGAACAGGAGGTCTCAATTACAATTTAAAATTGCTATGCTGTCTGGGTTTTTAGAAATGATATTACATGTCTAATATTTTGCAGACATATAAGGAATATGATATTCTGATTAATGAAATGCTTTTATTATGTAGAATTTTTAAATATACAAAAATATATCTAGAATAGGTAAAATAAATTTAATAAATACCTCTCACAGTCCCTAACTGGTACTAGGTTTTCACTTACGGTTTATTGAATGAATGAATGAATGAATGAATGAATCAGCATTAACACTAAGTTACATTGAGCATAACTAAAGCTTTCTCTGATGATTCAAATTAACTTCTCCAGGCAAAAGGCAGCAAGGTGCAAGTTAAGCAATGACTACTTGTTTGAATGCTAAATGAGTGTTTATTCCGCTTCACATCTTTGTGTCTGTTTGGAAATTCACTAGCTAAAGTGTGTCTTCTATTTTATGTTGCAGTGTTCTCATCCTCCATTTCTGTTGATTTCTTTCCTGAGTTATTACGTATTATTTCCTTTAACTTAAGTTACTTTTGTTGATCAGTTAACATCAATGTGTTCTGGTTTGGTTTTTCCAGCTACTTTATCATATGTCAGGATTGTCTGTCCTTCAATCTATTTTTCTCTGTCTGGACTTTCAATAAATGTATTTTGATGGTGGCGATATTATTTGAGTTATGTTTCTTTACAAATGGTTACTTCCATTTTCCCTTTGATCCAATACAGAGAGAAGTAACCACCAAAACAAACAAAAAAACAAATTACAATATAACCCAGATCTTACAGATGAAAGCTATTTCCTCAATCCTAAAACTGCACATTATCTCTGTGTGACCTCAGAAGGGTTTGAGAATGCACTACATCCAGTTAAAAAAAATAAGATGTTTCACCAGAGAAAGAAGATGTAAGGCAAAAACAGACAAAAATGCCAAAATTCAAACTGAATATGTTCCTTGCTGCTGCTTATCATGCTGCTAATGTTTTCCATTTTACAGCTCTTTTCTTGACAGATATTCAAGTATTTGCTAATCAAACCTATCATTAAAGCCAAAAATTCCTCCTAAAAACCTGACTGAGAAATCAAAATATTTAAATCAACTAAAATGATTTTATTTTTTTCTTAAAAGAGAAAAATGAAAGCTGACTCTTACAGAAGAAAGTTTCCATTTTTTAATCATATTTTTATCCCTCTTTTTTTCTGGGAGAGATTTCCATTTGTGTTTTTCAATCACCAGAAGCCTACGTTTATAGAAAACCAGCAGGTATCTCCAGTCATTAGAATCAACTGAGCAGAGGAACAAGGCAACACCAGGGTCTGGAGCAAGTTGAGAAGAGGTACCATTTTAGTCAGTTACCTTTTGAAACTCTCACATTTAATTACATTAGTAGCACTTGACATTATAAATGTTCTTTTCTTTCCAATGTAACCTTTTATCATCATTAGTAAATGTCCAATGTAATGAAGTGTTTTTTTTTTTTTCCCCCTGGCTTGTTTTTCTTCCTAATATAATGGGAGAGAAAATGCTTATGAGTTTATAATCCTGTTGTTTTCAATACTCAAAACCAATGCAGAGCCATCTTAGTTGTACTCTTTGTTATTTTCTTCGCATTTTGAAAGGAAGTTTCCTCTTTGTATTTCTTACTGCACTTCCCCCGCTTGGTGCAATTTCTTATTTTCCCTGAGAGCTTTTAGGTGACGACTACCTCCAATTAGGTTGTGTTTCTGGCTTCCAGTCAGAGTATGATGGGGGATCCTGCCCCTTGCTGTGACTTAAATGCTGTCTGAAAGCTTCTCTGTTTTTTCTCTCTCTTCAAAGATGCTTTTGTCCCTCTCTCTCTCTTTTTAAATTTTGATACATAATGGCTCTCCAACCCTGTGGTTTCCTATAACATCTCCATGTAACAGGGCCTTGATTTCTGTTCTTTCACTCACAGTGTGAAATTGATGTGTTTTATAACACTAGACCTCGTTTCTTTACTGTCAGAATAAAATTAACATCTTAGGAAAAGGGAAGCCATCACTGGAAGAGGTCGAGAAGAAAGAGATAATGTCTTAGTTTTCCAGCACAACATTATTCAGTGTCTGTGTTGTGGACATGCTTGACAGGGAGGGTCTGGGTCACCTTTTAGCAGTGCCTCGGGCATATTGGCTGTTTTCTCCTATTGTGTAGAGAAGGCAGCAGCATTGTGTTCCCAACCTGTAAGAAGGCTCCTTAATCAATGCCAAAAAGATACTTCATGAAGAGATAAAGCTATTTAAAGTTACTTCACAAAAGGCAAAAAGGTAATTTTGTAGATAATGTATTCTGAAAAATATGAACCCAAGACAAAAGTGCCTAAGTTTTAAAAGAGAATGACTAGTTATAAGGGGTTCTGTCCCCCAGAGAGCCAAAGTATGTTACACCATCTCCGGTTGTACCTTGCTTTTTCAATACGGTCTTTGGGAAGTTGGTTCTCTTTCTTCTGATTTCACAGTTGGATAGACTGTTACTTGAATTCGATCCAGTGAATATCCAAGAATATCCAAATAAGCTCAAGACTGGCTTCTTTCCGTCTAATAAATTTGTAAATTTGTCCCAATTACATGCAGTTTTTGATACCCTTGTTTCTCTCTAACATCTACACTTTCATATTTATAAAGTACTAAGCAAAATACAATAAAACATTCCAATATTCTTTGATTATATATCATTTCAATTTATGTATAGCATTTCCCCCCTATATTCAAAGAATTGTCAACTTTTCATGTGGTGAAATCTAGACTTTTCTTTTTGTTTTCTGCCAATTAATGGTATGTTCTGAAAGACCTTCCCCACTTGTTTTGCTTCACTTTTGCTATTTGGGGTCCCATACTCTCTTTTCACCTTACCTTTGGAAACTTATTTCAATAGTATTACCTAATAAACACCTCTAATCAGGCCGGCCTTATCCCTGCTCCTAAAGTAGAATGTAATTATTGCTGGCTTCATGGAAAGTCACACCCTTGGCTAATTTTCCAGTGTTCTTTCACACCCCCACATTCTCCTGGAGTCATTCACTGATTCCCTCAGCCTTCTTTGGTCACCCTTCTCTGAACTTTCAGGAGCCAAACAGAATAAACCTCACAAACTAGGAGGAGATTATGAGCTGTCTTGAGCTTCTGACCGTTAGTCCAGGGTGGCGTGGAAGCATCTTAGAAGGAAGACACCTATGGATGAGGAACAGCATATCCAGCACGAGTCCCATCCAGCAGGGAGATGTTTGCTTCACTCTGATGCTAAAGGGAACCTCTTTTTGTGTCACCCAACACATTAGCTTTCCCTCCAAGACCTATTAATATTAAGTCTTAGGGGGAGCTGGGAGGCACTGGGTGTACAACGGAGGCATCTCTGAGAGAAGGGGAGAAAGAGGATCCAGACTGAAGTCAGAAAGAAAGGAACATTTCTGTCCAAAATGCTATGCACCTAGAATACTAGGACAGAGAAATCAAAGCCCAATCTCTGTGGAAAGAGGCAGAGAGGGAAACCAAGGGGCTCTGGGTTGTAAGTGATAACCCCAGATCCTGAGACGACAAAGGGGCAAACGTTAGTTGAATTGAGGAATCATTTCTTCAGCTGCACTATGCAGTATACGTGATATACAGGGATCATTTCAGTGATGGAGCTGCCTCTGACTCTCAGATTTCACTACTGCATGTGGCTCTTTTGGAGGCCCTGAACTTGCATTTGTGAGATGCAGTCTTCCATCTTGTGTTAGCCTTGCCTCCCCAAATTTCAGGAATAACAGCCAATTCTTCCCGTTTATTGCACATTTTTCATGTGCTGAGCTCTGTGAAGCACTTTCCATGCGTTATTTCGTGTCACCCTAACAAGCATGCTGGACTTTAGAGGGTTTAAGTTTTTAGAGGTGCAGTGGCTCATGTGCCTTCCCCCATCTGTCTGATGGGAGAGCAGGAATCCCAGATCTGTCTGACCCAAACATCCACACGAAGCAGGCATTTTTATTCTCACTTTACAATTGAGTCAACTGAAGCTATACTGCATGCTTTTAAATGCAGGGACCGTTTCACAAACTTCTTTTTTCCCCTCACAGAGGATTGTACTTAGATAGTAAATATCTCATGATGGAACAAATATACTCTTCTGGTTTTAAACTATACAAAAGCCACAGAGTTTGATATGTGTAATCTTTTTATTTTCTATAATTAGATGCTGCTTTATGGGAATGATCCTGTGTGGAAGACACTTTTAGCTAGCTCTTTCCCCAGAACAGAATTTTTCATAATATTGCAGAGTCGCCATATAAAAATCATTAGGAAAAACAAGACTGTACAATATAAAGTGCTATACACTACAGATACCATTGAGGGTCTCTGTTATGACTGTTTTTGAAATAATTAATCACTTCCCACAAGACGCATTGCCTTAGTTTTTAAGAGATTTTTCTTGCTGTGTTTTAGGACACGGCAGGCCAGGAGAGATACAGGACGATCACCACAGCCTACTATCGCGGGGCCATGGGCTTCATTCTGATGTACGACATCACAAATGAAGAGTCCTTCAATGCAGTACAGGACTGGTAAGTAAGAGCAAATGTTCCCGTTAATGTCATTCAACTGTGTCTCCCTCCTTAAAGCAGTGAGCACATCACAATATAATATGTGTGTTTTATATACTGTGATCTCACTTATGTTTCACAAAGCAAGTAAGTGCTAGCTATGCTCAGACTCATTATTTAAGGATTCATAAGAAATCACGTTGGTGATTTTTCTATATTCACTCTGTTACTGAAGGTAAGTTTGTGTGCCTGACGCACCGTGAGGCCAAAGAAACTGAAACGTTGGAGTTTGGAGCAGAGAAATGTTTATTGCAGAGCCGAGCAAGAAGGACAGAGTGGCTCATGCCCAAGAAAACCCCCAACTCCCCGAAAGGTTTCAGGAAAGCATATTATAAGGCCAGATAAGGGAGGAGGGTCCTAGGTACATGATCAGCTCATGCACAATTCTCTGATTGGTTGATGTGGAGGTAACAAGGCGGTCAGCACTGTCAACCGCTGGGCACCAGAAGGTCTGGGGGCCCTATGCGCTCGATCATCAAGTAGTTTATTTCTTCCTCTGGTGGTGGTTTTTAGCATCTGAAAACCTCAGGAGATATACCTGAGATCCAGTTATCTGGGTACCTCAGAAAGGAGCTACAGCACAGGGTATGAGGGAGGGGTCTGACCCTGGAAGGGTCCTTAAAACTCTGGTGCTTTGCGTCCTGTCATCTTTAGTTCTGTGGAGACTAGTGCATGGCTTTTGATTTTATAAAAGTATAAATAATAAGCAGTTTAGAAGTGTACTGGTCTAAAATAGGGGCCTGGAAACTGAACCGTAACCCGAATCTGGCCTACGAGTCACATCTGACCCACCACTTGTTTTGTAAATGAAGCTTTATTGGAACCCAGCCAGGTGCATTTACTTATTGTCTGTAGCTATTTTCACGCTGCAACAGCAGAGCTAAGTCACTGCAACAGAGACCCCATAGCTCCCAAGCCTAAAACATCTTCCATCCGGCTGTTTACAGTAAAAATTTCCTGAGCCCTTCTCTGGATTTGTTAGATAGTTTTCAGTGTTTCAGATTGGCCTTACCGAGGGAAGGTGTGGAGGAGGGCATGAGGATGCTGGACTTTTCCATTGCATTTCTGATGCAAGAACCAAGGATCCTGCTAGGATGGCCGTTACCATTTTTTTTTAATTGAAGTATAGTTGATTTACAGTGTTGTGTTAGTTTCTGGTGTACAGCATAGTGATTCAGTTATACATATAAATAGATATATTCTTTTTCATATTCTTTTACATTAAAGGTTATTACAAGCTATTGAATATAGTTCCCTGTGTTATACAGTAGGACCTGGAGTTTGGGATTAGCAGATACAAACTACTGTTTACAAAATAGACAAATCATTTGGTTTTAATGAGCTCAGCGGATCCCTCATCTGTTCTCAGTAGTTGTATAATTTTCGTTGGAACAACAGGCCAGAATTATGGGCACCCAGTGTCCCTCACCTGTCAACAGACCATCTGCCCTATCTCAGTCCCCATCCTCCTCCAATTCAGTAACTGTTGGACTCTCTTTACCCGCTCTTTCCTTTGGGGCTCTGTTTCCTGTCTTCTTAGAGGTGCATTTCCCAGATTATTCTCATCTCTCTCTGACCTCTCCTCATTCTGCCTCCTAGCATTCACTCCCTCCTTCACCCAGCCAAGGGTAAGCATCCTGTCATGGCTTTTTTCTTGGGCTTATTCTGTTTCCTTGGCCATCTTATCCACTCTCACACATCATTTATCACTTATACCAGATGGCTCCCAAGTTTAAATATCGGGCCCCAGTCTGTCTTCTGAACTGAGGTGTTGCATTTCCAGGTAGCCAAAATATTTCTCCACCTGGACATCCTGCTGGTGTCTCAGAATCAGGTATCTTCACCTGAAACTGCTCACCCTCCTGACTTCAGTTCTGCTATTCATTGAGGCCAGAGTGCTTTGTTACCCAGGTCCACCCTGAACCCACTCTAACTTCCATCCATCCAAATCTGGGACCTGATCTTGCATATTAAATTTTTTTGAATATCCTTTGAATCTGTTCCTGCCTGGAAAACCATGTGACCATCATTGCTCAGCTTTTTAATGTTCTCTTTTTCATCTTCCTTCATAACAGCCTTCTAACTGGTCTTTCTCCCCTTAGATTTCGTCCCATCCCAACCCATCCTATCCCACTGCTGCTCTATTACCCCAAAAGAACATGATCCTAAAGATCATGGAAGACCCCTGCCTAAAAGGCAAGACTTACCATCCCCTCCTTAATTTATTAAAACTTCCTCAGCCTGACTTTCAGATGCATGACATTGTGGAACCACTGTATTTTTCCTGTCTCATCTCTCACTTTCTAAGGATGCAGCGCTGTGTTGCATTAGTCTGAGGTGAGCTGCTTTAGGTCATGTCTGTGTCACACTGATAACCAAGGTGAGAGTTGAGCAGAGCCCTTTCAGGAGAGGTTGGCAGGAGGAATGGAATGAGTGACTAGCCAGGAGCCCTTCAGACAGGAGGATTTGAGAGGGACATAAATTTGAGGGTGTCTGATAGAGAATTTCAAAGCTTATGGAAATATAAAGGGTAAAGTGGCTATTGGGTTTAAAACAAAATTTGGTTCTGAAACTCTTTGAAACCAAAGTGAAAACCATCGCTGAAAAAAAAAAAATTAAACATGATGTGTTCTACAGCTTTCAATATAGGAAGGGGTAAAAATTGTAGTACCAATCCCTGAGGGCAAAGAAAGTTTTTTTTTTTTTAAATTAAATTCTGCTGGAAATGTCTTTAATTTGGGGCACATTGGGTTTATGTCAACAATGACTTTCATAACTAGTACTAAAAAGACCTCATGAGACTTCTTTGTTATAGTGCCTTCAAAACATAGAAGACAAACATTAGAACATATTCAGTGAAGACCCCCATGAGAGGCTCAGACTTCCTTTTTGAAATATAATCCAAGCACATAGACTTCTTGTGATCGCAAATGATCCAAGAATTGAATGGAACCACTCAAGGGAATACATCGATTCTGTGCTACCCAGATTATCCTCCCTGAATACCATCTTTCTACATTATACCTTAGATAGAAAGCAGTTTGTGCTTATCTTCTCTGAAGATGGCCTCAGGTGCTTGTATTACATCCAATATCTTGGAGGCCAGATGCTGACTTTGTATTATTATGCTTGTTAAAGTCTCCAGTTTTTGAACTTCTTTTAGTCCCTTGAACTTCTTATACTTTTGGATTTTTCTTTCTCTGGGCCTTTGCACATGCTCTGCTTTCTACAAGAAACCACATTCATACCTCCCTGACACAGATCAAGCTGATTTCCTCTTATCCTTCAGATTTCAGCTTGACCATCATTTCCTCTGATAAGTCTTTTCTAACTCCAGATTCATTTACTTGCTTTTATGGTAGGCTCTTGAAACACCATTAATATATCTTACAACATACTGTAAATGCCTATTTTGTTTTCTGTTTTCTGCTGGATTCCAGGTTCCTTGAAGACAAGGGCTGCCTGTTTTTTTCACCTTTACACCTCAGTGTAAAGTGCTCAAAAAATAGTTATTGAATTAGTGAAGTGAAAGAAATTTGCATGGGAAGTACGTATCTACTGAGGTTACCTGAACTGATTGGCATGTTTTGTAAAAACAACAACAACAACAAAAAAAACCCGCAAGGAAGTAAACAATCACATTGTAGCTCTAAACAATCCCATTGGATGCTGCAACGAGGTCTACAGTGTTCTTCAGCTTGGTCCATGTGGTGAAACTGTGTGTAATCATGGTCAGTAACTGGACTAATTTGCCAGATCCCTGTTTGCTTAAACCTGCAGTTTACTAAGGAGATAACTGTGTGGAGTTCAAACTCAAGAGCAGCAATTTAGTGGCTCTACACTTTTGAGAAAATAGAGGTTACCTTTTTTTTTGAAAACAGAGCATTCTGTGCTTTGACTCCTCCAATGGGCTTCGATTTAAGAAATAAATTAAATGAGTGATTTATTAGAGAGACAAGTCCCAAGTAGATTTAGATAGTTGTAGAAACACAAGATTACCACTGGGAATTTTGTTGCCTTTGAAATGTTTCTCACAGGAGCTGTGGCAAGTAGAGTTTTCTGCATCTCACTTGGAGCGTGACCCTGAGTATACAGAACTCAGATCTGCTGTCCAGGCTCTTTCTGAACATCTAGTATTAAGACTCTAATGTCTATACATAATGCAGTACATGTTCACTTGACTTCAAATCTTCCCCATTCCTGGCTCTAAATGCATTTCTGTTCTAAGTATGGCATGGCCACAGGCTGCTGTATTTCCTGTAGGAAATTGTCATTGGCTTATCTGCCCGACCTTATTTACATTCTGCTTTTTATGACACAACGAAAAACTATAAATATAAGGATGTTTTTAAAGGCAGGAAATCTGGGGAGCAGATTGATATTTTTAAAAAGCCACCAGACTGAGGATCAAAGTCTGACACCATAATCCCACCAGTTTTAAATAATTCATTTCCATGACATTCAGGGTACCATGGCAGATGTGCTAGAACTGGAGTGAAATTTCACCTTCACATATTCTCTTCCTCTGCAATTTTCTCTCGCTTTCTTTTTCTCCCAAAATCTGTAATGGCCTTAAATTAAGGTGACCTCATGTTAAATATGAAAGAATTGTATCCTGATAATAACAACTATGTTATGACGAGCAATTGCTAAGCCTTTGTTCAGAGCTTCCTAATATGGACTCCACGGATAATGTGGACCAATCGCATATCTAGAATCCCGCCACACCTCCCATTTCCGCTGTGTTTTAGTTTGCTAGGGACGCTGTAATAAAGTATCCCAAGCTGCATGCTTACTGAACAGAAAGGGGCTCACAGTTCTGGGGCCAGAAGTCCCAGATCAAAACGTCCATGGCGGAACTATACTCAGTAGCTTGTAGTAACCTATAATGAAATGGAATATGCAAAAGAATATATATGCATGTGTATAAATATATATCTATAACTGAATCGCTGTGCTGTACACCAGAAACTAACACACTATTGTAAAACGACTATACTTCAATTTAAAGAAAAAGTGTCCAGTGGGTTGGCTCCTTCTGAGGGCTATGAGAGAATCTGTTTGTCACCTCTGTCCCTTCTGGTGGCCTCAGGCATTCCTTCGCCAGTAGATAACATTCTCCCTGTGTTTTTACATATCTCCCCTTTATATGTGTCTCTCTCTGTGCTCAAGTTTCTCCTTCTTATGAGGACACTGTCATATTGGATCAGGGCCACCCCCAATGACCTTGTCTTAATCTGATCATCTGCAAAACCTTATTTTCAAATATAGTCACACTCAGAGGTACTAGGGATTGGAATTTCAACATTTTGAGGAGGGGATACAACTCAAGCCGTAACATACTGCTCCCAGCTTGGTTATGTCACCATCATCTCTTACCTGGTTTATTACGTGAGTCTAATTGGTCTCCCTGCTTCTAGCACTGCCCCAGCCCCCAGAATCTTCCCAGCACAACAGATGGAGTGAGCTTTTCAAACTGTAAATCAGATCATGTCATTCCTGCTCCAGACAGTCACAGCATCTCCACCTCTCCTGAATTAAAACCAAAGCCTTTACAGGCACCCGTAAGACCCTGCACAGTTTTACCCACTACCTCTCATACCTCACTTTCTCCTGTGCTCCATCTCTCACACCAGTCTAGCCACACCAACCTCTTTGCCATCCCTAGAACCTATCTGGCATGCTTCCACCTCAGGGCACTTTCTCCTGCTCTTCCCGCTGCCTGGAAGTCACTTCCCAGTTATCCTTTTGGTTCTCCCCTCACCTCCTTCCATTCTTCACTGTACCATCACCTTTTCAGCAAGGCCTTTTCCCACCCACCCTATTTTACACTGCAGCCCTCTTCCACACTCCCTATCCCTTTCTCTGCTTTATGTTGTTTCCATAGCATTTATCACCCTCTGATATGTTTTCCAGTTTACTCGTTTATCATGTCTGTCTCCCCAACAAGAATGCAAGCTTCATAGACTAGCAAATCTCTGTCCCATTTATGCAGTATTTTTTATACATGCCTAGAATAGTCCCTGGCACATACTAGATGTTCAATAAATATTTGTTGAATGAATGAATGTGTGAATGACAGAAAGAGAGGTATACAGGACTAGATCTTATTCATTTTGTGTCTTCATAGTCTAGCACAGTCCCAGGCACATGTCAATTATGTGTCCAACAAACAATTGATAACTGAGGGCTGGAATAGTATTAGACCATTATGATGAAAATAAATCAATGCTCTCAATCAACTCTTATAAGGAGGTACTGCCTATTTTACCAAAATTTTGCCTATATATACAAAATAAGACCCTCCAACTTCTCAGGAAGATGGGGAGATATGTGGGCAGAATTGATAAAGAGAGATCAGAATGTGCCTCATCTTCCGTATTGGGCAAAGTGACTCGAAGTTACCAGGTTAGTTCCTGTAGCACATTCCAGTTCTAAAATGGTCTTTTGAAATTTTTTTTTGGAAAGGAGAATATATTTGAGGCATGAGTTAGTACAATAAATGTACAGCACATATTTGGGGACACCTAAAAAGGGGCCCAAAGTGTGATCTAACCCAATGGGAAATATTTTCTCATCTCTTATGTACTCAAAGTTCCATCGACCAACTTTCTGCCTCTGGATTTTTTCATTTGTTTGTTTCCACTCACCTTTTCATTTGCTGGACTTGGTTCCAGCCCCATATTAGCTGCATGAAGAATGCAGACATGTTAAAAAATGTAAAGCCTTGAATTAAAGATATCTTAATTCAGCATTTTTTTTTTTTTTTTTGGTGATCTGGGAAATAGCCAAAGGCTTGAAGACTGAAGCAGGAAGCACATATTAGCAGTTAATGTGTTGATTATGTACAGAGAAGGAGCTAAGGGAATAGAAGTGCCCATCCTATCTGACTTTGTGTCTTGGTGCCAAGCTAACCTAAACTGCACTTGGGGATGACAATTACTATTCCATAAATATGGACACTAAAGTCAAGGCTAAAAGCTAAATTCTGGTTGCTGCAGCCGTCCCTCAGTCAGGCTACATAGGGAATATAAAGGTTAAATAAAAGGCTTGGACTTCTGGATAAAAGGCATTATATAAACATGATTGCTGTTTGTTCTGCTCTACCTGCACTCTGAAAATAGGCTCCTCGGCAGCTCCTCATGTGCAATTCTGTGTCACAATATTTATTGCAAATATCGTTACTTCCTCACAGGATCTCCTTGGCTTCTCTCTGTTTGATTATACCTTCTTTTCTTTGAAATTAGTTGCCTGTCTTTGGGGAGTAGATTTGCCTTGAAGGACACTAATTATACCTGTCACATAACTCCTCAGAGAGGAGATTGTGATAAGAGCTCATTTTCCAGGTCTAGATGCTCAGCTTGGCTTCTGGGTAACACTGTTAATGAAAAAAGCTAATCTGTGGGATGGTTGATGATCCTATTTGGAAAACAGAGCTTTAGGCTTTTAAACATGAACAGTTACGCTGACGTTTGTGAAAAGTTCAAATCAATTATTCTTACGCTGTCTTTAAATTTGGATTTGTCCAATTCTGTGATTAGATCCAAGCTAAACATTTTGGCAGGAACTTGTGTGAGTCTCCTGTATCCTTGTCAGTGTATCATCTAGGAAGCACACATTCATGTCTCATAATATTGGAGATGTTAAGTTTGATCATTTGATTTGATCAGATGATTTCTCCCTTGAAATCCTTTAGTAACAAATAAATGATTTACAGAGTAAAAAACAAAACAAAAAACAAAGATGAACAGTTATACTCGTGGCTTACTTGAACCTTACTGGTATTTTCAGGTCCACCATGAATATGATCTCCATCAGGCCTGCTTTCCAGCCTCAGTGAATATGTTGAGTATTTCATGATACCTACTGTAGGTCCTTATTTTCTAATTACCCAGTAAGCAAAAAATATGCACTCAGCCACTGCATTGTGAAACGAGTAGAAAGGCGGCATCTTCTAAGTCTACAACCTCCGTCTAATCTCTGCCTTTTTCTAAATCTATGACATTATTTGCCCCATATGGGGCTCCTAGCTGCAGCTGGAGGGTTCTGAAGCCCCCATTTATTCATTTAATGTTGGGGTGGGCTTGGTCATTTGTCTTTGCAGTTCAGTTCGTTGAGAAAATTATCCTTATTTATTATCAGTTGTAAACCAACCCCCCTATACACCTACTCCTTAAAAACTAGTAGATATTACAGGAACCTATTCTAAAGAGAAAATTAGAAAAATAGCACAACATGAATCATGAAAGGATTATTTTGTCACCGGAAAACATAGGTCATTGTCATTGTGTATGATATCTGACTCCATTAAATTTAGACAGAGCCCATAGCAAGTGTTTTCCTGTAACTTTTTCTTACCATACCATCGAATTCCAAAGCAAGAGCAAGAGTCATGGTGTGAAAGAAGAACGTATAAGCAGCCCAACCATGTCACAGTCTCCACGTCCTCCATCTCATGTTCTTTACTCACAAATAACACTTAGAACAGTCCTCATTTAAAGTCTACTGTATCCTGTGACCTAATTTTAATTTTTTTATATTGAATGTTTTTTTGTTTGTAGTTTTCCTTCCCATAGCACACTGAGAGCCACAGCTGGCAGATGGCAGGTGAAGGAAGGGATGTCACAAGGCCTGAGTGCTGTCTTAGGTAGTTCCCTAACTTTTTTTGAACCAAATACTCATAGCCACTAAAACTTTTTGAGTAGTCCTTCCAATTTATGTCTACCCAGAGTTAGTCAAGGTTAAGGGCACAGTCCTCCAGGAGACTGGCCTCATTTCAGATACTAAGTATCAGTTTGGCATCCACTGAGCTACCTTTACTTCTGACCAGTGGGCTACAAATTCACGGTCTCCCATGACCACTTTTAGGTGTGATAATTCACTAGAATGACTTACAGAATTCAGGAAAGTGCTGTACTTACAATTATAGTTTTACTATAACAAAAGGATACAAAGTCAGAACCAGCCAAACAGAGATGCATAGAGCAAGATCTGGGAGAGTTTCAAGTGCAAAGCTTCTGTTGTCTTCAGGGACATGCCACCTTTCAGGCTCACTGATATGTCACAACAGGCAGGGCATTGCCAGCCAGGGAAGTTCACCCAAGCTCTGGTGTCCAGAGTTTTTATTGGGGTTTCTTTACATCGGCATGATTCATGGAATCATTGCCGAGATGGTTGAACTCATTTCCAACCCACCTCCCCTCCTCAGAGGATGGCCTGATATCATGTGACTAAAAGTGCCAACCATCTAATCACAGAGTTGGTCTTTTTGGTGTGGCCACCCGCTCATCCTGAGCCATGTCATTAGCATTAACTATTGGGTTTGCTTTAAGGGACCCACCATGAATAACAAAGGCACTTCAGTAACTGGGAAATACCAAGGATTTAGAGGTTACCTCCCAGGAACTAGAGACAAAAGCCCAGCCAAATTATTTTATTACACAATATGCATTTATTTATTCATAGATAATCACATACCATTGTGCCAATCTATAATGCACGTTACAAAATAAACACAGAAAACTAGATGCTAAAAAGGAATGAGTTAGAGGGAGGGTATATCTCAAGTGGTAGAGCACATACTTAGCATGCATGAGGTCCTGGGTTCAATCCCGAATACCTCCTCCAAGAATATATACATAAATAATTACCTCCCCCTACAAATAAATAAATAAAAAAGGAATGAGTTATATATAAATAGAGTTTCTGTTATTGTCTTCGACACCCTTGTGGAAAACCACTTTGCAGAAAATTGCCCTAAACAAGCCCACCAAGGAGCCCCGTGAGGCTCATGAAAGTGGTGCACACCTGCTTCAACAGCACCAGCGGTCCTTCCGCCCCCCACCAAACATGCTGATGTACATCTTACTCTCTCCTTGTCATTCCTTCCTCCTCTCGCCTTTGTTGACTCCCCAGATCTTGCTATTCACATCAGTTTCCTTGCCACTGAAGCGAAACGTGGTGATAAGGCCAGTATGACAGGGTCGTGTTGATACAGCCCTCATCAAAATGCCTGTGTCTAAGTGTCAGAACATTCTTTTTTTTTTTATTGAAGTATAGTCAGTTTACAATGTGTCAATTTTTGGTGTACAGCATCATGTTTCAATCTTACGTATACATACATATGTTCGTTTTCATATTCTTTTTCACCTTAAGTTGCTACAAGGTATTGAATATAGTTCCCTGTGCTGTACAGTATAAACTTGTTGTTTATCTGTTTTATATATAGTAATTAGTATCTGCAAATCTTGAACTCCCAGTTCATCCTTTCCCATCTCTTTCCCCCCTGGTAACCATATGTTTGTTTTCTATGTCTGTGAGTCTGTTTCTGTTTTGTAAATAAATTTGTCCCTTTTTTTTTTTAGATTCTACGTATAAGTGATATCATATGGTATTTTTCTTTCTCTTTCTGGCTTACTTCACTTAGAATGACAGTCTCTAGGTCTATCCATGTTGCTATAAATGGCGTATTTTACTACTTTTTATGGCTGAGTAGTATTCCATTGTGTAAATATACCAAAACTTCTTTATCTAGTCATCTGTTGATGGACATTTAGGTTGTTTCCATGTCTTGGCTGTTGTAAATAGTGCTGCTATGAACACTGGGTGCATGTATCTTTTCGAATTAAAGTTTCCTCTGGATATATGCCCAGGAGTGGGATTGCTGGATCATATAGTAAGTCTATTTTTAGTCTTTTGAGGACTCTCCATACAGTTTTCCATAATGGCTGCACCAAAGTACATTCCCACCAACAGTGTAGGAGGGTTCCCTTTTCTCCACACTCTCTCCAGCATTTATTGTTTGTAGACTTTTTAATGATGGCTCTTGTGACTGGTGTGAGGTGATACTTCATTGTAGTTTTGATTTGTATTTCTTCTTTTTATAAGCAGATAGTAGAACCACGAATATTTTTACCTCTTGGTCCAAATTGGTCCATTCCTAACCCCACTTCTGATCAAACTCCTTCCCCCAACCTCGTGCCTTCTCTGAACCCCCCTGGGCTTGACTTTAAACATGGCATTTTTTGATAGATTTGTTTCGTGGCATTCAAGGAGTTAAGTATAGTAAAAACTAGCTATGCCCTACCGCTACCCAGCACTTCCTAATTACATAGCAAATATTTAAGCAACGTGGAAAAATGGATGCTCTGCTACAATTGAAATTATTTCCTTATCTTTCTGTTTCTGATAAACTCTTAACTTTAAATATGAATATTAATATGGTAATTTATGTAAATCTTTGCCTTCATAGTTTATATTCTGGAGATGAGTCTTTTCTGAATTGCTTGAGCACAGAATTTTATATCCTATGACCTTCTGATATGAATTGAAAAGTACCAAAGATGACTTCATTTATATAGCTGGATAAAACAGCTTATTTTAGGAGAAATTTCCTGCAGCTGAGAGGAAAAGTTGCCTTTTTAAAAAATGTCCTCAATTTAAAACCAACAGAGATAGGGATCTGGGAGGCAATGAGAAAGGCAGGAAGAAGGGAGCAGGATTATAGGTTAAAACTCCATTTAGAAAAAGGCAAGGCATACCAAGCAGAGAATTCTGAGGCTGCTGAGGGGAGCTGCGAGTGAAGGCCTTGCAGGCTGTTAATTGGAGTCCCTTGTCTCAAATGAGACAAACCCAACAAACCAGAGACTGTATAACCTTGGACACTCGACAGTATTTAACCTTTCTCAGCCTTACTTGTCTGTCTGTAAAAGAAATCAAGAAATCCTGACTTACAAGGGGATTGTGAGGAACAGAGAAGATCTAATGACCTGGCATGCTGTACACACTGAAGGGCAAGATAAAGCCCTTTAGTCTATGTCAGACTGTAGGCCTCAGTCCAGATTCCTCATTAGAATCACTCGGACATCTTTTCAGGACATATAGTTGTCCCTCAGTATCTGAGGGAAATCGGTTCCAGGAGCCCTCTTTGGATACTAAAATCTGTGGAATCTTAAGTCCCTTATATAAAATGGCATAGTATTTGCACACGCACGTCCTCCCGTAAACTTTAAATCATCTCTAGATCACTTTTAACACCTAATACAATGTAAATGCGAGTTACCATGCGGAAAATTCAAGTTTCGCTTTTTGGAACTTTCTGGAAATTTTTTGCAACATTCTCAATCCATGGTTGGTTGAATTTGAGGTTGGCTGAATCCAAGGATGTAGAATGCCCCTATGGAGGGCCGACTATTTTGTGTTCTGTACTAATTCAATCAAAATCTCTGTCATTGTGACCCCAGCATCAGGATTTCTTTAAAAATTTCTCCAATGTAAAGTGAAGTTACATTGAAAGATGAGAGCTTTTCCCAAGGAAATTTTAAATCACATATTATTGGAACTGGACTTATATATTGATAATAACATTCTGGGGAAATACATAAATATATCTTATATATAAAAGCTTCTTAAACTCTTATTTATTTAGATTTTACAGAACGATTTTTTTTTATACCCTTACCTCTACAACCAGTCCTTCCAAATTGACGACTCTATCTTAAATATTTCCACTTGGAACTGGACCCCAATGCTACATTCTTTGCCAGTTTTTTTTTTTTTTTTTTTTCAGGAATTCTAGAGTTCACCTAGAGATGCAGTATGGGGTCTAGGCACAGATCAGGAATTCAAAGCAAAGGGTTTAGACCAGCAAGATTCAGATCATGAGTCCTGAGCCAGCCAGATGCTGTCTGAGGCAGGTGCTCCTTCTAGACTCCCTCCCAGTGTGGGAAATGTAAGCTTGAACCCAGGGGCTGAATCAAGTAATTTCCCCTCGAGGAGATAAAGAGATGCAGTGACGAGAAGTAAGCGATTCCTATCAGATTTATCATCAGTGCTGCCTCTGCCAAAGTTCCCAGGACCCACTGAGTGTCTTATTGATGGAAGTGACTAGGAAAGGATTGAAATGGAAAAGGCTTCTGTAGGCCCGGGGTACATAGATCACCAGGCATGCAGCATTCCATGGCTTACAAGCCATGTGTGGCATGTCCAGCTGGCTCAGGCTGGGACAGGATGCTCCACGTCAGGAGCAGCAGCATCACCTGGGAGGTGTTTTCAAATGAGTGCCTTCTCGTGGTTTCGTTGTTCTCTCCGATAAGATGGCTGCTTAGAAAACAGGCAAGGCCAGAGTCTCTGAGATTTAGCGCCTCTTGAATTGGCAGAATAGGGAGATGATCATCTTTGTGGCTTTCCAAACATTTGTGTGTGTGTGTGTATTTTTTTAATTGAAGAATCGTCAGTTTATAGTGTTGTGTCAATTTCCAGTGTACAGCACAATGTTTCAGTCATACGTGAACGTACATATATTTGTTTTCATATTCTTTTTCACCTTAAGTTACTACAAGATATTGAATATAATTCCCTGTGCTATACAGTATAAACTTGTTTATCTATTTTATATATATCAGTTAGTATCTGCAAATCTCTAACTCCCAATTTATCCCTTCCCATTCCTGGTAACTCCCTCCCTGGTAACTACATGTTTGTTCTCTATGTCTGAGAGTCTGTTTCTGTTTTGTAAATAAGTTTGTTTGCCTTTTTTCTTTTTTTTTGATTCCACATAAAGGTGATATTATATGGTATTTTTCTTTCTCTTTCTGGCTTACTTCAGTTAGAACGACAGTCTCCAGTTCCATCCATGTTGCTGCAAATGGCGTTATTGTGTTATTTTTATGGCTGAGTAGTATTCCATTGTGTAAATATACCAAAACTTCTTTATCCAGTCATCTGTCAGTGGACATTCAGGGTTGTTTCCATGTCTTGGCTATTGTAAATAGTGCTATGAATATTGGGGTGCGTGTATCTCTTTGAATTAAGATTCCCTCAGGATATATGCCCAGGAGTGGGATTGCTGGATCATATAGTAAGTCTATTTTTAGTCTTTTGAGGAATCTCCGTACTGTTTTCCATAATGGCTGCACCAAACCACATTCCCACCAACAATGTAGGAGGGTTCCCTTTTCTCCACACCCTCTCCAGCATTTATCGTTTGTGGACTTCTGAATGATGGCTATTGTGACTGGTGTGAGGTGATACTTCATTGTAGTTTTGATTTGCATTTCTCTGATAATTAACAATACTGAGCATTTTTCATGTGTCTATTGGCCACTTGTATGTCTTCACTGGAGAATTGCTTCTTCAGGTCTTCTGCCCATTTTTTGGATTGGGTTGTTTGTTTTTTTGTTATTAAGTTGTATGAGCTGTGTATATATTCTGGAAATTAAGCCCTTGTCATTCTCATCTTTTGCAAATATTTTCTCCCATTCTGTAAGTTGTCTTTTTGTTTTGCTTATGATTTCCTTTGCTGTGCAAAACCTTGTAAGTTTAATTAGGTCCCATTTGTTTATTTTTGCTCTTATTTCTATTGCCTGGGTAGCTGCCCTTGAAGAACAAATCTTCGACAAAGGAGGCAAGAGCATACAATGGAATAAAGATAGTCTCTTCAGCAAATTGTGTTGGGAAAACTGGACAGCTGCATGTAAATCAAGCATTTTATATATATATATATATTTAAAACTTGGATATGAAGCCCACAGTATGCTGGATATAGCTTATAAGATTCAATTCAGGGGTTTGGCAGGGGGCAATCAAGTTTTTGTGTGGCAGTCACTGTGAAAGTCACCAGACCGGTATTGCAGAATCAGCCTTTGTCTCTAAGATTGCCTTTTGGGTCAGTCTCTCAGCCCTTGCCTCCCCTCTCTCTCTTCCATGTACAGGGCTTTTCTGCATGCAACCTTTAATTTCCAAAGCCTCCATTCGCCCAGGCCTACTGCGGCAGAAGTAGATGGGGTGTAATAATTGCAGGTGTCTTTCTTCACTCCAGCCACACCAAACCACGGGCCATAGTTGACATGTGCGGTGCTTCCTGCTCCTCCATTGTTCTGCAGAACAAGGGGCCCCTGTCCTGACTTGGGAGACCTCTGGAGCCCTCCTTTCCTTCTAAAGCCCACTGTGAATATTCCCCTCCTTGATGGTGCAGGTAATGTCCTAACTGAGGGCACTCTGATGCTGGCCAGGGAGCAGGACTTCATTAAGTGTGAGTTACCGTCCCTTCCTCCTATCAGGTTCGGTTTTTTCTCAGGGGCTCCCTCTGCCCTGCCCCTTATCCATCTCGTAAGCACTTATTTCATCCTGCCTTGTGTTATCATCTTTACCTGCTTACTTCCTCCACTATGCTCTAAAGGTCTTAAATATGAGTTAGAGTGATACCTATCCCAGCATCTCTCAAAGAACTTTACAGTTAGTAGGCACTCAATTCACATGCAATTGATGAATAAATAAATGAGAAAACAAATGCCCAGGCTCAACCTTCACCTATATAACTCCCTTTCCACAGGCTTTTCTCCCCGTTTAAACAACTTCTATTAGCTGATTGCTTTGGTGCTTTCCAGGGACAAATCAGATTAGAACAATTTACAGGATGTATATAAATTGATAACTGACTTGCTCAGGTAGATGGGAACATTTGTACTTTAGAAGGAGAGTTTTATATCCCTAAACCAATCCCCAATTTATGAAGAATTTATGATGAATATAAATAGGAAGGGTTTTTTTGTTCCTTGCTGAGGCTAGGAAAAAACAAAAAACAAAAAATAACCTTCCATTCTAGGCAGTCACCATCCACCCTGTAATTAGTTTATCAGGGAGTCAGCCCAAGGAGCCAGCATCATCCTATTGTGTTTTTAGGCAGCTCACTGCCTGCCCCTTCTCACTACCCTTGCAGAGATCTATGGGATTTACAGGAAACAAAGACATCACAAAGGGGAGAGTGAGAGAGAGGATGGGTTATATGCTAAATATTTAAACTGGGCATCAGGAAGCAGCTAACTTCCTGAGAGTCAGAGAGTCATTGCCCGTATATGCACACACACGTAGCCTTCCTTGTGATATTTCAAGAGAACTGCACGTTGCAGCTTGGGTTTAACATTAAGGACTTTGATTTATGACTTCTCATTAGCAGCCACTACACACCAATGTGAGTCAGTCCCCTCTTGCATAGTAATTAACTCATCCATAAAGTAGATGTTTGACAGCTAGAATGAAAAGCAATATTTGTTTCATGCTGTTTCCGTAGCTGCAGGGGAATGCACATAATTTCACAGAAATCAGGAATCTTGAGTAGATCTGCCTGAAATAGAAAAGTATTTCACAAAGTTGGTTTGCAGATCAAATGCATTTCCAGATTCTGAAAAGGTGATAGAACTGTGACATTCTGCAAATGTAAAGATACTATTTGAATAATTACTGTTGATATTTATTTCATTGACTCCTGTTTCTAGATCAGAAAACTGCCTGATTGGGTCTTTGAGCTTGATACTTAATTGTCTCTCAGGACACATATACAAAAGCTAGCAAGAGGACGATGGAAGCTGAAACTGAACCAGTGAACTGGAACCTTCTGGTTACGCTGACAGAAGCTTCAGGTCCTCCCCTTTCCCTCAGAAATGAAGACATATTAAGTAGATACAACTCGTGTTGATCCAGCACCTACAAGGAAACCTCTATATTTTTTCTAATATTATTTCTGACCAGCTTTGTTTTAAATGAGATTTTTAGGTAGCATATATTACTATAACATTGGAAGGATCCTTACTGGAACCTTTAATAGGGTTGCCAGATGTACCAATAAAAGCAAAATTTGAATTTCAGATAAATAATGCATACATTTTAACATAAGTATTCCTATGCTATATTTGGAACATACCTACACTGAGAAATTTTTAATCGTTCATCTGAAATTAACACCTAACGGGGTATCCTCTATTTTATCTGGGTACCCTATTCTTTAGAGATTTACAGACAACCTGAGTATAGTAGATGCAATCTTTAAAACACTCACATTCTAACATTTCTCTAGTAAACTTCTCTTTCACTGCTTCCTGCCATCTGCCTCTCCCATTTTTCTGGAGGTCACAGCTGGTAACCAAATGCGTGCTATTATTTAGTCAAAATATTTATTATTTTTGAGCTTCCAAAGGCTGAGGTGAGAAATGTTCACAAAGAAAACAGCATAATGTGTGTTCATTGGTACTGATTCCATGGCACCCAACCAACCGAGTTTCCATGTTATTTTGTATATATATTTTTATCATCTTATTGCTTAAATCTTCTTTTTGTTCATCAGTAGAATTATAAAATTCTTTAGCTTGGGCAGCATAAAGTAAAATTCCATAGGTCTAACAGTATTCAGCACCAAGTCATTTACTTTGTAAATACTCAGCAAATATTTATTTTTGATCACAGCAATTATTAGAATCAAGAACTTAAAATTTTTTTCTAGGGCTTAAATGGCTATAAATGAGATTTGATATTGCCTATGTCCAACTCTCTTCCTTATTAAATAAACTTTTAAAATCTTTCAAACATTTAAATAATACACTTAGAATCATCTTTGAACAACAACAAAAACGAGCTTTTACTGTTACTACGTGGCCATAATGATAACTGCCTTATAAATAAATGACAGACCAACAATAACAAAACATGTGTGAAGAAGGTAGAGAACTTTCCCCCTGCCTTTCCTATCCCAGCCCTTACTCTTGTTTATAGAGTGGAGATTAGGAAATTCTTCAAAAGGCACGTAAGCTATTCCACAATATCTAGAGAGAACTTATTAGGGAAATGATCTATTAATCCTGACAGATTGCTGGGAAAACATTAAAAATATGAAAGATAACTGACCCTTTTAAGTATTAAAATCAGCACTGATTTTGTCATTGTTTATCCTTGACATTATAATTACCTGCTTTTGTCTCTTTTTTTCCCCCTAGGCTGATTATTCCTTTGAGGCGATAAGAACTTTGCCTCATTTTTCAGTTGACATAGTGCTTGGTTCATAGTGTGTGCAGTAATTATTTCAAAAAGTCTGAGAATCATTGCTGTAGGATGTAGAATGTAGTTGAAGAAAGAGAGTTAAACAAAACTCAACATTCTGATTTGGGGAAGAATCTTACCTCTAACTGCATTGGCTTACTTGTAGCCCCAACCTTGTATTTCTCAAAGATCTGTAAGTCCTGTGTGAGAGTGTGTGTGTGTGTGTTTGTATCTTTCAGAAGTTAAATGTACGTAGATAGATAAAGAAATATATGTATATGTACGTGTATGTGTTTATGTAGATATAACCCATTTACAAAAAATTTAAAAGAAGGTGTAGGAAATCTTTATGAAGTAGAGATGTCTAATTCTCCATCAAATGTATGCACACTCTTCTGTAACACTACTTACTGGGACATGGTTGCAGTCAGGGACTACATTTCCCAGCTTCCCTTGCACCTAGGTGAGCTATGTGATTAGTTCTCACCAACAGAATGGCAGCCAAAGTAATGTATGCTGCTAGCAGATCATGGTGGTTAAGAGATGTGCATTTGCTTTCTCCATCCCTGTTTTCCGTTTTTTGATGGGCTCCATATAGAATCTTGGAGACCACACGGTGAAGATGGTAGAGCTAGAAGATGGGAGGAGCCTGGGTTTCTAGAAATCACTATTTGAAAGAGAGTTTCCTCCACTAAATCATTTATTTTATTTATTATGTACACAAGGAATAAACTTCTATCATATTTGGGCTATAGGTGGATTTGCTACAGAAAATAGCCTCCCTACTAACTAATGTAATTTATTAGTAGGATTTTACTTAACACATCTTCAGGTGCTTTTTCTTCTATTCTGTCCTCTCCAGAAGTAGTTGTTGAGACTGTGCATTCTTATAGTTTGTCCTTCTGCATCTTTCCTTCATAGTGCTTAGAAAAGTCCTAGTATTGAGGAATTAGCATTCTTAAAGAATTCCAAAGTGATCGGTTCTGTGTGAATTTTCTTTTCACTTAACTAGCATTTATCTAACACTCATTATGTGGAACATTCATCCTGCTAAGCCTTGGGAATAAAAAGATAAGTAGCTGATGAATTATCTAAAAAAAAAAAAGACATGTAAAGAATAAATGACAAGGGAATGCAATTTTTTTTAAAAGTTACAGCATTATGAGTAAGTCTCTTGGCACCAGTAGAGTTACTTGGAAGGCTTCACAGAGAAGGTGACATTGAGTTAAGTCTTGAAGGATGAATATAAGGTCTGTCAAAGGATGTGAGGCACTTTTTACATCTTTTCACCATCCTTACAATGAAAGGAGAGTATTGCTTTTTATGGAACTGTATTGGTTTGTCATATCAAAGTTAGTCATCTTCATCAGGATTAACTAACTATTCCTTGTCTTACTTTTAGCTTTTTGCTAAAGAAAAGTTTTCAGTTATTTACTTTACCATTAATAATTTATTCTTTGATTTTAATCAGCATAATGTTATTCACAATTTTTTTAAGCTTGAGGGTTTTTTAAAATTAAATTCTTTAGTCCTTCTGGAATTTATAGTTGTATATGATAACTTTTTTCTCTATTATTAATCCGTGTTTGTTAGTCATTACTTACTTGTCCATTATTTTATTTCACATGGTATTATAATTTATTAAACTTAGAGGCTTAGCTCCATTCCAGGCATCCCTATTCTGTTCCATCATTCTAGTCTTCTATTTTTAATTTGTACCACACACTTTGAACACCTGGTGCTTTATAACACATTTTTATATGGTGGAGCAAACTCCCCAGTGTTAGTCTTCCCTCTCACTCTTCTCAACTTAATGCAGTTTTCAAGCTGGCAAGGGACTGATTTCCAAAGGCCAGAAGTTTGATTTCAATTTCTTCTTATTCACCAACAAAATGAATGAGAAGAATTGAAAGGTTAGAAAAAAAAAGAAATAGTAAGCTACATGTATAGTTGATGCTTCTTACTTCTTGCTATTGTGAGTGCTTCAGATTTCTTTATTCTTTATAACCTTATTTAAGACCTTGGAAAATAGATGCAGCACATAGTTGAGTCATTGCTTGGCCTTGGCTTGTGTCTGCATGTCAGTAACTTGATTCAAAGATGAGCAGGGAAAGAGTTGCATTCAGCAATTATTTGTAATAGATACAAAACCCCAAGAAATATTTGTAAGAAAACATTGAAACTTTTTAGTTAAAAAGGCCTTGAAAAAGAAGCAGCAAAGAAATTGGGTCTCTGCCTCGCGAAAGCAATTAACTGAGTCTCATATTTCACTCTGAGTTCTTTTAATATATATGGAAATTATTTCCTCAGTCAGTAGAATCTTCATAATCAGATTGCAAAACTCACTTTTTGCCTTATGTGGCTCATTATAATTCATATCTTCATTTTAAAGCCAAGATTTAAAACTAGGTTAGATTTGGAAAGGGTGCTTTCTTTATAAAAAATAAAAACTGGTGCCATTATATGTAGGTCTTGTGGGTCTGCTAAAAGGTCCAGATCATAGTTGAGATAGGAAGCCAACTGAGGAGCATCTGTTTTGTTCACCATCATATCTCCAGTTACCAGAGCTGTGCTTGAAGACACATAGTCAGTAAACATTTTTTGCATGATTGAAGTGGTATCAAACATATCACAGGCAGCAAAGCAGCTCACTGAAGGAGTAATTACAGGCTAAGTCAGGGCGGCTGAGATGGGGTCAGGAAGCAGAACACGAGATAGATTAAGGCAGGAGGTCTGGACAGAAGCCGCAAATAGGGGGATGTGGGGGAGAGGGAGGTAGACCTTCTGGCATTAGGCATCGTCTGTGAATTAACAGCTCATTTCACTGACCTGACCTTGTATTTGTGAAATATTTCATTGTTTTTTGGAATTCTGAGTTAAATCTGCTGTTTCAGTATTTTTAAATAGAACTGTGAATTAATGATTTAAATGTAGGTCAGAGTGTAATTATTGATTTTCTTTAATTTGAAGCCTCTCAAGCATTGCCTTTTCAGCTAAACATCAAAAAAAAAAAAAAAAAGTAGCAGAGTTAAGCATAATAAAGTGTGAAAGTTAAGTATGGAAATCAGCTTTCAAACTCAGTATGATTACTTTGATTACTTTCTAACTCAGGGAAATGTGAAAGGTATTTAGAACTCTAGACTTTTCTTAAACTGGTAATAAAATTATTTCAGAGATTTAAAAAGCTCCAGATTTCTTTAACTCAAACTGTGGCTTGTAAGCAAAATTCAAGATAACTGCGTACTGAAATCATTTCTTGAGCCTACCTAATAACTTTCTATTTCCCAAATTCTGTAAATATTTAGCAACAAATCTGTCAACTAAGCAGTCTCCCCTGCCAGGAGAAATAATGGCCCAGGTCACAGAATACTACTGCTCTAACTTAATAATAGAACTGGGGTGCAGTTCTGGGAAGAGACCAACATATCAGTCCCTAATGATCTATAAGAGATTTATTTGAGAACTCAGCCAACAGTGAAAACCCCCAAGAGGGCTGTGTCCCACAGGAAGATCCTGGAAAAGATCTAGGATTGCTTTGGGTTGAGTAGGTCAAGAATCACAGTGCGGAAGACTCATTGAATCAACTGCAGAAAAAGATTTTTGCCAAAGATAAGACATAAATTCTGTGGCAAACGTTTGCATATGTTCATCTTAAACTCTTAATCTGTAAGGGTTTCTGAGGTACCAGCAGTGATTCCAGTCAATGAGAATTCTCATTAATTGTCTCTTGTGCTTGATTCCAAATGAAAACCAATTGCTGATGAGCTTTTTCCAGTTATTAAGTGAAGTACCAAACAAAGAGACATTACTGCTTTGGGGGAAAGTGTAGAGCTCTGAAATTCCTTTACTCTACTTTGCTCAATTTTGTTACTTCTCGACTACCCAAAATGCAGATTTATTCATCAGTTCAAAATATAGTATGTTATTTGAATAATGCAATCATAATACCAGCTTCCCTGAAGATTAAATTATGGAAATTGACTCCCAATCTGAAAATAGTTGTTGATGACTTAGCTGCGTGTAAGGACGTAGGCTCAGTGCTTTATGGCGGCTGAAATGACAGACTCATCATTTCAGGATTCCAGGCAGGGTCCGTTTTAACATTAAAGAGTAAAAAAGGATCATTAAAAAAAAATTACATTCCTATTAGAAAATTGGCTAATACGATATTTTGAGCCTGTTTAAACTTCCTCCAAGATTCATAAATATTCATTGAATCAATTAGTTTTTTGAAGCTTGATGTTTTGCTGCTGAACAAAAATAATTATCTGCTAAGGTGGGTGTCCTGTCTGGAGCCTGCATTTATTTTGAAATGTGTGAAGGAAACTAGTGGGGATTATCAGTTTGATCTTTCTCTATGTAGAGACATCTTTTAACTGAACTATAGAATTAAATTTCTCTGACCCAATAGAAACAAGAATTAAAAAAAAAAAAAAGGACAGAGATCTTACATGCTTTTCCTGGTTCCTGAATTGTAAGAAGCAGTCCTTTCTTAAAAATAATGTTTTCATCCATTTATAAATAGAGCAAACCCTCAACTACCCATTGTCCAGTTTCCCAAAACTTCTATAATAATTCAAAATAATTCAAAAATTATTCAGACCCAGAAATAATCCTACACCCTAAACTGTCCTCACCTCCAATAGGCTGATAAGGCAGGAAGGAACTCCTGAGCATCTAGAAAAGGCAGCATTTGGGAAAACTGAGGCTGATTAGAGAGATGCTAGCAATTATTTCAGTATCTGGTCTACCCGGGAAGAGAGGCAGAAGGCTGGGAATGAGGGGAGCACCCTCACTGACTGATCCTGTCCAGAGAAGGCAGCAGGGCAAGAAGCAGGGGGGACGTGGTAAGAGACAAAAATTAAAGCAACAGAACAAAGACAAGCAGTGATGTTGGTGGTGTCAGGGCTGAACTGGCTATCCTGCAGCTGCTGGACAGATGGATGACTAGAGAGGGAGGACAGACCCCTCTGCTCACTGGCGGGACCCTTGGCTCCCTCCCCACCTGCCCAAACTGTAACCCTGTAATATTTCACCATTGAAAGGTTTTATTTTCTTTGTTGAAGAAAGGGGAAGAATCGTTGCTTGCCAACAGTTGTGGGCCAAAATTTGTTAGATGCTGGCTTTCAGCTTGCAGGGGAGGGAGAGGGGAGGACTAGAGGTTGGGGGTGGGGGTATGTACTGCTGGGATGGATAGATTCTTCAGTTTGAGGGAGGGAGATGTACCTGATATTTGGTGGGGAAGCTTTCTGTCACAAAAGAGTAAAATCTGGCACTTACAGGGTTAACCCTCATCTCTGTGTTACGCGGAGTGGACTGTACAGTATCCTTTATTTCTCCCTGGTTGAGACTTGCACTTTACAACACAATTATTATCCTGTCCGTGTCATTAACAAAGGTCCTGTAGAAACACACTACATAATTTATGTAACCAAAACCATTTAGCAGTCGCCATCTAGATAACCTTGTCAGGGAGGCAAGCTTTTTATTGTAGGGCCGAGTCTTATGTCTTATTGTGATTTCTAGTTCAACCTTTCCCGACTCAGGTACCTTCCACACGTCAGATGTTAAAAAAATGCTTGCCAAAGTGAAAGCAGGTCAGGGTCGATGTCATACTCAGCATGAATATGTGTACAGCCCAGAGCCAATTTAATAAGGAAGGCACGAAGCAGGGGTAATCTTCGTCCTTGTGGGAGCAACATACACTCCCCAACACACTGACTGCGGTAATTACCCCAGGCCCAGGATAAATAGGGCAGACATTCACACACCTGTACCAGTCACAAAGAGGGACAACAACAGAGAGGAACCAGAAACAAATGTTTATATGACATTCCATATATTGACACTGTGCTCCTTCTTGAAAGACAAGAAACTGAGGCACAAAATCCAGAATAGTAAATTGCATGTATACAAGTGTCCTACCTGGTGTTTGTCATACTGAGCACTCCCTGTGACTGCCTCCATCTTGGGTCACCCAGCATCATGCAGAATGCTAAATCTAAATCTTGTGTAATTTCTTGGTCTCTCTCTCTCTGGCTCCCACACAAATCAGTACAACCTTTTCTGTCAGCCCAAGTTAAATTCCAAGTAACATAGGCAAGAATACCAAAAAGGGGGAAAAAAAGTGAGAAAAAAAATCAGATTGGCTTTAACATGCTGAATATAAGATATACAATTGGAGCTGACAGCTGACATGTTATCGGCTGGAAATCTTTCTCTGATCACTTACACAACAACCGCCAAAGACTGGCAGCCACACAAGGCTGTGACAAAGAGGGCTATATTCCTGAGGATAACAGAATGGCACAGGCAGATAATTTCCAGAGAAACTGAGTGACAGTGCTGGTTTATAACATTATTCCAGGGCAATCCTTTTGATGTCCTGCTTTAATGTGGTTGTAAGCCTGCACTAATCTGACGTCATAAAAGCTTAATTGGCTACTTCCAATTAACATTTCCCTTTAATCTGGCTATTTGTTTTAATCTGACGCAGATTGCTGTTCCTCAGGGCAGGATTCACTTTGTGGGTTGTGCATTGTGAAATGATGTTCGTGTTTGGGGTACAATTATCAACTGTAAGTCACTCCTGGTAATTGCGTATCTGCTCATTGAAGTAGCTGTATCTCTGTGGCTGCTGCCAGGCTGGACGGGACTGGACATCAGGGTTGGGAACAGGCAGGACCAGTGGGGGGAGCTGAGAGCATCTGGATGACTGCAGTGTTCCGAGAGGGGAATGCCTACTGCCAGGGCTTCTGCTTCTCCTTGGTGATGGTCTTGTCCTGGTGTGGGTGCAGCTGGGAAGCTCCTGTTTTGAAAATTCCCAGTGGGCAGCATTTTCAGAATCCAAAGAGCTGCAAGTACGGGCACGGCTGAGTCCTATGCATTAGGATGCAAACTTTTATGTTTCACTGACTTCATTATAATTTCCCTTTTGAATTTAAACCATTTTTAGCACGCAAAATAAGATGATTTGACAATTTATCTTTCGAGACAATGTGGTATTCATCAACCGATGAAATACTAAAACCCACACAAGTATTTAATGAAATCATTTGTATTTATTGTGATTATTGATACATTGTGACACTTCCACTTCCTTTACTTACTTTGTTTTGCTTTTTATTTGGAAATAACTTCAATCTTATGGATAAATTGTAAATATAAAAACAGTACAAGAACATCCATATACCCGAATACATTTTACCCAGAATCACTTACTGTTAGCATTTTACACAGTTGGCTTTGTGATTGGTGTGCACTCTTTTTCTCTCTGGCTCTTCCTCTCCATATATATTATATACATATCATTATTTGCATAATTTTTTTCCTGAAGGAATTGGGGAAAAGTCACATGCCTCATGGCCCTTTACCCCAAACTTCAATGCGTATTTCCTAAGAATGCAGGTGTTCTCTTTCCCAGTGGAGCAAGCAACTTCAGTATATTTAACATTGACAGAATTCTTTTATCTCATCTACCTTTTATATTATAGTTTTATCAATTGATCCACTAACGTGATTTATGTCATTGCCCCCTCTGGTGGAAGATCCAGTCTAGGGGCAGGTATCGCATCCAGGTGCCATGTCTCTTTAACCTCTTTCAATATGGACCATTTCTAAGGCCTCCCTTTGTCTTTTCTCACATTGACATTTTGGAGGTAGAGAGTACTGCCACCTCTCCTTTTAAAATAGAACATCCCTCACTTGGGGATTGACTCCTAGCTCCTGGATTCTGCTAAGTTTGCGCATTCTCATTTGGAATACCGCACAGGTGATGTTACCTCCCTCTCAGTGCATCACATCTGGAGGTGCACAGTGTCCATCTGTCCCTCTGTGGTGATGTTAACTTTAATCACCCAGTCAAGTGTTTTCTCATTTCTCCATTAGGTAATTACTGTTTAATTTTCTCCCCTATAACTAATAAGCAGTCTGCCAGGAGACACTTTAAAGCCATGCTAATAGCTCATTCCTCATCAAGATTTCCCTCTAGATTTAGCCTCCATTGGTGACTCTTGCCTGATCCAATCTTTAATAAAATGGTTACAGAATTTAGATTGTCCAATTTCAGCATGCTGTCCATATCTGCCCCCAGCCCCCGGCATTCTACTTTAAGCAAAATTCTCCCATTTATTTATTTACTTGTCTGTTTATCATCAGTGGGACCTATGAATTCCATTCCCCACCTAAACAGTTTAAAACTTGAAATAAAATCTTAATTGATTGGCTTATTTATGTATTTATTCAGTGAATATTTATTGAGTGCCTATGATATGCCAGGAACTGATACATCCTGGGCATACAACTGAGCAAAACAGATAGATACAACCTGTGCTTTCCCATTTTTACAGATATATTGTTTCTCTGTGTCTGTGCAGAGGTTTGAGGACAGTCATGGTCCAGAGAACTTTATGATAAAACACCTATGTGTTGAGAACTGTCCTAGGAGCTGAGGGTACTAATTGGGTCCCTACCTTCAGGGAGTTATAATCAAGTGAGGAAGAAGTCAGCAAACAAGTACATAATAAATGAGGTATCAAAAGAGTTACTGTTTTGAAAAGGGCTGTAAGAGAAAAAGGAAAACAGAAGAACAGGAGCTGGGATAGAGGATGGTTACCAAGGTAATGGAGAGGCCAGCCATGATTAAACAGAAATGTGAGAGGGCAGTTTCATTGTGATTTCTCATGAATGTCTGAGTGGTGCTTCTCTGGGTTGATGTTCAGGGCATTATTTTCCTCTTTCGGTACTTTTCCATGATCCTCTTCCAGCTGATGTACAGCAGCCTTCCGAGCAGGACCAGGGCAGACCTCTGCTGTAGCCACCTTCGTGGGTCCAGCCTTTAGATTAGAAATTTCCCTGCTGGTGACTGCGTGCTGATAACTTTTATACCATGACACACAAATAACCCAATAACCAAAACAACACAGTTTATACTAAAGACCACCTGCCTCAAACCTTCAACAGATATTTAATAAGAGTACAGTGTGTGCCAGGCCGTGGAAAACAGTGGTGGCCCAGATAGACAGTGCCTCTTCTCAGTGGGATGGAGATTTTAGTGGAGGATACAGACAAGGAGGCAAGGTGCTGTGAGAAGTGTAACCACAGTGCTAAGCACACGGTCCTGGGGGAGGTTATAAAAGGGAATTCTAGCCCAGACATGGTGTGGACAGGGCAAGTAGGCAGAAAATGCTGCTTAGAGGAAGGAAAGCCCATACTTAAAGAATGATACAAGTTGGCCAGAGACTACAAGCTGTTCCCTGCATCCAGGTGGCAGGAGAAGCATTGGCAAGATCACAAAGGAAGTGGGCACATGCCCCGATTCCCTAGTTCCCCACTCCACCCCCAGTGTCTGGCACATGGGACATACTCAGTAAGTATTTTTCACAGAGTGAGTAGGTACCTGGATAAGAGATATTTTGTCCTCAGAAGTAAAGGTAACCTTGATACAATTCAACATAAAATTCTTTATAATTTTTAGCATACGAAAGTCTACTTTCTATGCTGTCAACTTTACATCCGTGCTGTGGCTTTAACTATATATTGAAGAGGAGGATAGAACAGTTTTAGAATCTGCTGATATTAAAATATTTTTGCTGATGCCTTTAAATAGATGTGTTATAAAGCACATTATTTATACCTAGAAGAACTTGGCTTCTCTCATCCATTTAATTTTTCCAATTAACTGAAAGCTAGGTTGACTTGGCTTTGGTCCACTCTTGTGGCCAAAATTTAGCATCATTGTACTGATTAATTAGTGATGAGTCATTTAGTTTATAAGAGCATAAAGTACACGATGGCAAATTTAGAGGATGAAAATTAGGCCACAGAGTAGCAAGGCATTCAAGTGCTGCTCTTTGCTATTAAAAATGTCACTGCCAGCTGGAACTCATAGAAGCAGCAAAGGGAATCCAAGGCCAGGGTTTCTTCCTCCCTCTTCTGTGTCTCTGACCTAGATAAGAGACCTTATCCAGTCCTGACTCCCATGACCCTCCCGCTTAGCCTCCTTGCTTTTATTCTCCTGTGATGAGTGGTACCTAGCGAATGGCATCATGATAAGTAAGATACATGTGCAATGGATTTATGTGTCAATAAGATTTTGGTGTTTATTTTTATGAAAAATTTAGCCAGTTGCTTGTTGTCTACCATGACCAAATGAAAAAGTCATGAAAGTTTTGGAATATAAGCTCCCTGGTATAACATAGGGGTTGAGAGTATGAGTTCTGAAGTTAGAAACTTGGGTTCAGTTTCCAGTGTCACTTTTTAATACTTTGCATTAGATTCCTCATTATAAAATGGGAATTTTAAAAGTGCCAACACTGCAGCGTTGTTGTAAGGATTCAGTGAATTACTCTGTGTAAGACACACTAGTGTGGTGCTCCACTGGTGCTCTCCAAGGCTCCGGTAAGTGTTATGAGACTCAAGAATGGAATTGCCAAAAGCCTAGAATATCACCCCTGCTGGGGTGTGAGCAGTTACTATAAACCAAGCAATGTGCCTCTTCTCCCTTCTTGTCTGGTGTTCAGGATCTTGTATGATCAGTTAATATTCACAAGAAATAATCTATTATTGAGAAAGTATTTCTAAGAGGCCACCGTGGACATAGCTCTGTGCTAGATGCCATGGTGTATTTAGATACAACTTGATTTCTGCCCTCAGGGAGCTTCCAATTTAGTTCATAGAGACATGGCATGCACACACATCTCACAACATCAGCACAGCAAGGCCAATAAGTAGCACTATAGGCAGTGAGGCTGTCAGTGAAAAGACCCCTGCATAGATATGAGTATTACTTACAAATCTTAATTTTCCAAAGAAGGACATTATTTACGATTTTAAAAAGCAGTTTATATAACATGAGTTATATGATCCCATTCCCTCTCTCTTTCTCTCTCTCTCTCTCTCTCTCTCTCTCTCTCTCTCTCTCTCTCTCTCTCTCTCTCTCTCACACACACACACACACACACACACACACACACACACACACGCAAACAGCAAGAACACATTTAGGAAAACAGTTACCAAACTGCTACCTGTAGACATCTCTGACAATGGGATTGGGTCTGGGAGTGGAGGCTACTTCCTACTTTTTTTAATTCCTTATATATTGATTGGTTTTTTTTTTTTTGCAATAAGCAATTTATATCTTTAAATCAGAAAAAAACAGTACAGTATTTTATTTTAGTAAAAATATATCAAAGATAATTCCCCCAGAAAGTTCAATTTGTCTCTCACATGACTTTTAACTTGATAGTTATATAATTTGTTATTTCTTTACAAATGAAAATTATGCAATTAATGTGTGCATTTGCAGTACCCACAAACAATGTTGAATTTCATTTTGCAGTGATAAACACCTTAAATCCATATGCTGCTTGCTCTAAAAAAAAAAAAGGTCGATTTCAGGATTTTGTTTGATGTAAGAATTTAAACTGTTTCCAAGGTAACCAGTCATCTCTCTAGAAAGTGTAACCATGTTCATACCTCCTTCATCTTGAATGCTCAGCTCTTTTCACTTCTTCATGGAAACCTTGAACTTTCACTCACACACACACACACACACACACACAATGGACTTCACCTTCCACCAAGGACAAAAGGTACAACAAAACTAAATGTACACTTACTGATCTTCAAACTGTTTGATTCAGGCAGCTCTTTCATGATCTTTTTTGTCTTTCCGTATTGTAACTGATGACAGCCGAATGTTCTATGACTGTTCACAGAGAAAACATATTTATTTAGTATGAACTCCAGGAAACTGCTCTTCAATGTATGATTTTTCTTCTTGTTTTGTTTTTCTCCAGAATAAGTATTGAAACCCAAGATTATGTCAATAATGCCTCATAATATGTATCAAAATTTTGGTTTAATTCTTTATACCAGAATTATCCAAAATCACAAATGTAATTTTAATGCTCTAGTAGTCACATTTAAATTGCAAAAAGAAATGGGTAAAATTAATTTTTAAGGTATTTTATGTAGCCCAAGTTATCTAAAATATTATCACTTCAACATGTAATCAATATAAAGATTATTAATATGATATTTTACATTCTTTTTTTGTACTAAATCTTCCAAATCTGGAGTTCATTTTACACGTATAGTACATGTCAACTCGGAGGAAGCACGGTGCAAACCCTCAGCAGCCATATGTGGCTGAAGGCTGCATGTTAAGCAGCAGAGATCCGCACAGTGGTTGTTACTTTCTTAAAACTGCTCTTATCATCTTATTACTGTGTTACTTAAGGTTATAAGTTATTTTGTAGGATTTTCTTTCCTTCCTGAAATTTAGTTCATAAACATGTCAAATTTTCATCCTTAATGGAAGATATTTTATTTTCATTTTTTATAATTATTTATTTATCCTCTTGATGGATTTTTTCTACCAGTAACTAGCCTTCTGAGGAAACTACAATATAGATATTTCTTATTTAATATCAGTGAAAAGATAATTTTCAGGAAAACTTTAAATCATGAGTCTCAGACAGATATAAAATGAACATACATTGAAATGTTTATTTTCCTCCTATGATATGAGGGAACCAGGCAGGTGTTAGTGACAACCACTGCAAATGAAAAGTCAAAACAGTACAAATTTATATGGAGGTAAGCCGAGGTTGGTTTCCTCCATCTGTGGAACATCTTGAGCTAAGAGTTGAAAGGGGTGGGAGTGCGGAATAACAAGGAGAAAGAGAGGAAACAGTAGACCCAGAGAACCGACATTATAAAATATTGTAAGTAAACAGGACCTATATTTATGCTTTTGAATCTGATACTCCATTTAAAGCCACCTAAGCATCAAGACCCAGCTCTGCCCCCAAATTGTAGAGTAACCTTAGGCAAGTCAGAAAGATGATGCTTCGTTTTTCTCGTTGATAAATCAAGGAGTGATATTAGATGTTTGTTAACCTTCCTTCCAGTAGTGCGATTCTTTGAAAGGAAGACTTCCAAAATGTACATTTTTTACCCCAACACCTCCCCCCATAGGTACTAAAACAATGGGAAACAGAAGCAGGCCCCATCCTGAAACCAGTCTTCTAACACTTAGATAATTAGGTTTGGTTCTTTCCAAGCAGTCTCCTTGTTCTCCTGGTGACATCATCCAGTCCATATTGTAAGAGTTTGCAGGCTGTCACAAAGGAACAGATAACCAAGCTTCTCACACATGGTAGGTGCTTACCAGGCTGTTTCCACTTCCACTGAGGAAGAAGCTCCCACCTTTCTGTCTTACAACATAGATATTTAATAAAAATTTGCCTTGCTATAACTTAGAAAAGAGCACAGTGATTCAGAGAAGAAAGCCATTTGCTTTTACCTAGCAAGAGGAAATGACAATAGAGGAAAATGGATATGCTAATGTAGAGAGAAATGTCCATCGGCATCCTAGTAGGACGCATGGGAGTGCTGGGAAATTCCTTGTAGGGCAGGGTGATGTAGTGGAAGAGCAATGGATTGGAAGTCAGGAGCCTCAGCATCCGCGCCCAGCTCTGCTGATTCTCACTCATCCTTGGGAACCCTCACTCAGCTTACTCTAAGTGTGGTCGTGTCCCTCTGATTGGATAAGCTTTTATTTTTAATTATTTCCTATAAAAGTAATGAAAAAAAAAACATTGGGTGGCGTTAGAATAAGCAGCCTTTTTTTGAGGGGGGGCCTTACTTCAAACTTTTGGGTCCCTTTGTAGAATTCAACCCATAAATCTGTGCCGTAAGGATACAGAAATATATGTCAAACTTCAGAGAGGCAGACAATCCCCTTCAGGCACTTCTTCACCCTGAGGACTAGGAATCTCCCCTCCATGTAAATCTACAAAGGACTAACTTCCTGAGGGTGTTTCTGAATCTACCTCCTCCCTGTGTGGCCATGCTCAAGGCCTGCAGGCCATAGTGTGGGATGGTACGCGCAGCTGGGCCCTGACATTTAGAAAGCAGCTGCTCTGTCTGGGCGGAACCTTGTGCTGGAGGCAAGGAAGCAAGTGGGCCACTTGTGTAACCCCTAGCCCTCCCCGTGGGAGAGAACACTGCCGGAGGCTAGTTCTGAGAGCTCCATCACTGCCAGCCCAGGAGCCACTTGCAGGGTCTTGGTTATTTATTGCCTAGAAGAGGGCCTGGCACGCATGAGCCACTTTCAATTAAACAGATGGTTAAAGTGATATCTAGAATGTTACTGAGTCCAAGTTTGTTAGATGGTTTTTCTTACCACCATTGATATTTCTTCATCAAAATTCCATGCTTCTCTTTATATGGATATATATAAATATAAATATAAATATATAAAATTTGATGCAAGTGAAATGATACTGAACATATTATTTTGCCACCCTATATTGATATTCAAAAATGTATTCTAGAGATATTTCTACCTCAACATAGTCATGCATCATCCTTCTGATAATCCTAAAATATTTCACTGTGTAGACACAACATCTAGCATTTATCTTATCAGCCACTTATTGATGATTGTGGCATCAAGAGATAAAACTGAAATAAAATGCAGAAATAAGACTGTCGGTCCAAGGCAAGAGTCCAGAGAAAAAGCTGCCTCATAGCGCCAGATGGAAATATGAGAAGATTAATGCTAAGTCCAAGGCAGCAAATGACCAGCTGAGGGGATGGAATGTCCAGAGTTTTTTCTGGCATTTTTCAAAGAAGGATTATTGTCATAAATATGATACTGAAGCTCCAGTATGAACCAGGGATTACTGGTGGGGTTCAGAGTCTAGGAGGTAGACATAGCTCAGCTAAAGGTGTAGTCAGAGACTTCACACTTGGTAAAGGCTTGGTGCAAAGCATAGGACATACCTGTTAGGGTGCACACACTAATACAGGCCAGGATGTACAAGCTAATCTACTGAAGGCCACAGCAGCCAGGAGATGTAGGCAGGAGCTGATTCCAGACACCCAGGTGAGGGCCTAGGTACCACAGGGTTTGAGGAAGAGGTAGAAAGTAAACTTCAAGGTACTGAAGACAGCATCTCTGAATCTGAAGCACGAACTTAGGTCTACAAAACCATATAGCCCAGGAGGGGACCTAGGACAGATGCTGTCAGAACTTTACCTTGGAAATTGGACAGGCGAGGCAATACATGTGCTCTGGCTTTCAGGGAAAGTGAAATTCTGCTGGTGCTACTAATTTAAGAGAAAACCAAGTTATCTGTGATGTTTTCACAGATTTCACCATAGGCCAACACTTCGTAAAAAGGATAAGCAGTTTTCTAATGAATTCCAGGGATGCAGGCAGCCAAATCTCAGAAATCAAGCCCGAACAATTCACTTGATAATTCCTAGCTCTGAAAGGTGGTCTGAGATGTTGCCAAGCGATCTATCTTTACTCCATTATGCAGTGCGGGCAGGCACCCAGCCAGCAGAGTCTTAGCTTCATTCTAGACTCTTCTTTCATTCTTTCATTCTTTCAGTAAATATTGACTGAGCACCTGCTGTGTAGCAGACCCTCTGCTCTGTGCTGCAAACAGATAAACAAAGCACAGACCTTGCTCATTTCAGATAAGAAGAGAAATAATATTGAGCCATAACTGCGAGAAAGAGTCTGTAGAAAAGTTTGGGTTCAAAGAGGAAGTTTATGCAAAAAAAAAAAAAAAAAAAAAGAATAACACCACTTTACAAATCAGTAGGGGACTTGGGGAGGGGATGGGGGAGATAAGCATGCTGCTAATATTTCAACTAGCACTTCTTATGTACTCAGTGGATTCAAAGCACCAAGCTAGATAGGGTCATATTCATATTTATCAAATGTTTACTGATCACCTACCATATACCAGGCATTGTTCCAGGCCCTGGGGATATGGTAGGAACAAAAGGATCATTGGAATTTATAGCCTGGTGATAGGGGGATAAAATAAACAAGAAAAAAACCAGCAATAAAGGCTATGCAGAGAATTAAATTATAATGATGTAATAGGAGCACTATTTATAAAAGCCAAGACATGGAAGCAGCCTAAATATCCATCATTAGATGACTGGATAAAAAGTTGTGGGGTATATATATGTATCTATCTATCTATCTATCTATCTATCTATCTATCTATCTATCTATATATGCATATATATAGATACACACACACATACACACACACACATTTATATTTATATACACAGTGGAATACTACTCAGCCATAAAAAAGAATAAAATAATGCCATTTGCAGCAACTTGGATGGATCTAGAGATCACCATACTGAGTGAAGTAAGTCAGACAGAGAAAGACAAATATAATATCACTTACATGTGAAATCTAAAAAAAATGACACAAATGAACTTATTTATGAAACAGGAACATACTCACAGATATAGAAAACAAACTTATGGTTACCAAAGGGGAAAGGCGGGAAGGGATAAATTAGGAGTTTGGGATTTACAGATATGAACTACTATAAATAGAATAGATAAACAGCAAGTTCCTAATGTATAGCACAGGGAACTATATTCAATATTGTGTAATAACCTATAACAAAAAAGAATATGGAAAAGAATACATATATATATTTATAACTAAATCACTGTGCTGTATACCTGAAACTAACACAACAAACTATACTTTAATAAATATATATATATATATATATATATATATATATATATATATATATATATATAAAATTTTTAAAATTATAATGATGTGGGAGGGTGCTTTAGGTCATCGATGGCTCTTTGAGGAGTTGACATTGAAGGTGAACTCTGAATGCAAGAAGGAGCCAGCCCCTGGGACAGAGGATTCCAGCACACAGTGCAAGACCTCCAAGGCTGGAACATACCTAGTGAGCCTGCGAGGACAGCAAGAAGGGGGTGTGCCTGGAGTAGAGGGGGCAGAGGGTGGGGTGGTTGGAGGAGAGGTCATTGTGGAGGCAGGGGCTTGTCATGTGCATGCTGACTTTGAACTCTGTAGGGCATGCAGGGTGGAGCTACGGATGGAGCAGGCAGCACCTCCAGTCACCCAGGTACTCATAGCAAATGTAGGAAGACCCTTGATCCCAGTACTTCTTACCCAAGAACAGTTATGATGGCATAACCAAGAGAAGTTGAAATTCCCCTCTGTCTGAACCTGATTTCATAAATTATGCATTTGCTATATTTCCATGCAATAGGGTAGATTGGTTAGCCACTCGTTTAACACAAAATTGTTCAGTGCCTACTAGGCGCCAGTCACAGACAGGTCTAGCTGGGGTGATAGATGACAAATAAATAAGGATACAGATAAAAAACAAATGAATAATAAGGTATCAGTTTGTGATGCATTGCTGTGGAGAAAAAGCTGAGTCAAGGGCTGTGGCCCAGGGACTTTGAGCTCAGGTGCTCTAGGAGTGGAAGTTGAGGAGAGATGTTGGAGGTTGAGCAGAGATGTGAGTGACGAGAAGAAACTGACCATGTGAAGAGCGTAGGGGCTGGGGGAGCATTCCAGGCACAGGAGGGAACAGCAAGTGTGAAAATGGCAGCCAAGAGTCCAGGAGGGGCCGGAAGGCCTGTGTGTCTGGGGCACAGAGAGCCAGGGTTAGTGTCAGGGGCAACCAGACCTGGATCACAGGGCTCCTTAGGCAGTGGCTGTTCTGTGTGTGGTGGGAAGCAGAGGCAGTGTCCTAATGCTGGTGTGTTGAAAAGATACTCCCTGTCCATCAACAGACGACTGGATAAACCGGTTGTGGTATATTTATACAGTGGAATACTACTTAGCCATAAAAAGAATAAAATAATGCCATTTGCAGCAACATGGATGGCCTTGGAGAATGTCATTCTAAGTGAAGTAAGCCAAAAAGAGAAAGAAAAATACCATATAATATCACTTATATGTGGAATCTAAAAAAAAGAAAAGACACTAATAAACTCATCTATAAAATAGAAACAGACTCACAGACATAGAAAACAAACTTGTGGTTACCAGAGGGGGATGGGGGTGGGAAGGGATAAATTGAGAGTTTGAGATTTGCAGATACTAACTACTATATATAAAATAGATACACAACAGGTTTCTTCTGTACAGCACAGGGAACTATATTCAATATCTTGTAGTAACCTTTCATGAAAAAGAATGAAAGTGAATATATGTATGTATATGTATGACTGAAATATGCTGTATACTAGGAATAATTGACACATTATAAACTGACTATACTTCAATAAAGAAAAAGAGAGAGAGAAAATATACTCTCACTGCTGTGTAGAGATTATACTGTGAGAATCCAAGAAAGGAAACCTGGAGACCCAGGAAGAAGCTGTGACAAGTCTGTGCAAGGTGTGATGTCCGCAGGGGCCAAGGCAGCAGCAGCACTGGAGGAAGGGAGAGGAGCAGACTCAGAATAGATATTGAAAGGAAGCCAGGCAGGGCTTAGTGATGGCAGGAGAGAGCAAGAGGGATCACGGGTGGCTCCTGGGTTGGGTCCTGAGCTCCTGGGTGGATGATGGAGGCAGTCACTTTGGGGAAGACAGAGAGGTCGGTGTTAGGCAGCTGTGGGGATCAGGGTGAGGGCTGACGTAGCAGAGTCTGGAGTATATCTTGGATCGCTCATATTTGCAATTTCTACCAGACGACCAGGCAGAAATGTTGAGTTGACAGTTAGATGTGCGAGTGTGTGGTTCAGGAATGAGGTCGGGGTTAGAGACGTGTGCAAGGAGTCCCCCACAGTCAAATGTTAAAGTCTGTGCACACTGGTCCTTCCTTCCCAGCACAGACTTGGGTGGGGAATGCTGAACACATGCTGTTCTTTTCCTCATGCCCTTTCTCCTCTGGGAGAGTAAATGGTATTGGGAAACTACATCTGCTTAAAAAAATAAAAAGAATCAGGACAACCATATCTTTAACAAAAGAAGAAAAGAAGCGTTGTCAGAGTTTGAATGGATTTAAGAAAGCTTCTGAAATTCTGACTTAATTTTCCAGTGCATAATGTTATAGATTGGGACCTTTTAGTTCTCTCTGCTTTTATGAACTTGCTATTCAGCTGCATCCTCATATATAACTTCTGCCAAGACGTGAAACAGTGTATGCATGTTTCTTTGAGAGAAAGTTAATCACCCGCAAGATTCTTCAAGATAGAATTTACATTTAATATTCTCCACCAAGGGATACTAGTAATATAAAACATCTCGACCAGATTATTTCTGATAAAATATGAAGCTCCAAAGGGTATTAATGAAGAACAGTAGCTAAGTCACATGTGAAATGTTCTAAGACCTTAAAATCACATTCTGTGTAAATGAATGTAGGCACATCTAGTTTAGAAAAGTATAATGTGTGGACAACGATACTGCTATTCATTCCGTAACGATAATTATAATTATCTTTGCTAGGTTGTTTCTATGTAATTTAATTATTCACTTCAATATAGAATAATATTATTAAAGAATAAAGCTGGTAATTATTAATATGGTCTGCCCTGGGGTGAGAGCAGGATGTTTAATTAATGAGCCATCCTCTCTCTTACCTTATGGATGACTCACTGATAAGATATGTGCAGCGTAGCAGGCTGTTCGGCCTTCTCTCCTGTTGATGGATTATTCAGATCATTTTCTCAACCAAAGTGGAAAAGAAGTCACTGTCTGTAACCCAGAAATGATATTGGTAAAGAAGCTGAATAATCAGCAGAACATCTTGGAATAGTGTTTGTTCTGGACGACTGACAAAATACAAAGAGGAAATCTTCTCCAGGGTTTGGAAGCAAGGCTGAATCCAGTTCAGGTTTTCTTGGAAATGGCTGACTTCTTTCCTTCAGATGCTTCTGATTTTGAAGGTTTCTGAAAGACAGAGTTTCCTGAACCTACGATAAGAAAAGGTCTTTAATAAGTGGTGTTTTATTACAGTTTTCCTTCTTTAAAGACCATGAATCTTTTCAAACCTTCAGCAGGAAGAGGTAAAATTTGAAAAGCTACTACAGTTTTATCCGACTCCACAGCCTAGCCCAAATGTGGATTCATAATTAAGACTAATCATGATAATTCTTTTTTATCTTAAATATGTTATTGTATACCTTCTTAGTATTCATATAAAATTCATACGAAGTATTCCCAAATAGTTTGGGAATAGATTGGATTCTGAAAAACACACACATATATACTCACACACACAAAAGCATGCCTATCACAAGATAATTAATAGGTCCACATTTTAAATTAAAGAATGATCTAAAATATTTATGAATACTCTAAGTGTTTTATAAAAGGCTAAAAATGTTTTACTACATATGTAATCTGGCCCATAAAGCAATGAAAATGTTTCCCTGTTATATGGTCTGACATACAGGGGCCAAATTCCCAACTTTGGTATCAACAGCTCCTGCTTTGATAGATCAATTAGACAGCATGCATATGTCTTTATAAAGACCAAAATCATGAGTAAGCTACTAAAAAAAAAAATCACTCAGTAATTAGTTGCTTTTGTAAAAAGGATAATGCTAGATACTGGATAAATAATTATGATAAAGTATGAATATATATTTAGTAATTTATATAAATATAGATACACAATGTGATTAGTCCTGCTTTAAAAGAAATTCCAATTTGTCAAGGGAGAGATAAATATTTAACTAAATACTAGTGATTTAAATGAGACAAAATCTCTCAAAACTCTTGGTTTGATTAAATAATCTGTCAGAATCATAGGCTTATTATACTTGAATGAATGTAAAGAGAAATGAAAAATTCAAAAAGCTCCTTTTCTTGGTTGCTTAAAAAGTTTACAAGTATCTATACCTTTTTAAAAGTATTATCTAGCAACAAATTTATAGATAAGGGAAACAATTAGACATTCAAAGTTTCAGAAGGTAAAGGTTAGAATTCTCAGCACATAGCAACCATTTCTGGAGTCCAGGTGTCCTCAGTAACTCTACTTATAAACAAAACTTTGAAGGACAGGTTTTAAAGTAGCAAAGAAATCGGAAAAGAACACTTATAGTTACACAAGTCTCCCTGGTGGACCAGAGATTAAGATTGATATTCTTGGGAATGTTCTCAAGTTCAGAATTCTTTTTTTTAATGAAGCAAAGTAGTGTCTGAATATCTGTGTCTGCAAGGGAAGTGGAAACATCTTCTTGTTTTTCTGAGATTCTTTTTACTGGAGGATATTAACGGAAGAGTCAGTATCTCAAGGCTAAAGCACTGTAATATTATTTGTTAGCACCAAGAGAAAAGAGAAGCTTTAAGAAACTCAAATAATACGGAACTAGAAAAGTGCAATCATGGAATACTAGTTGAGTAGAGCAGAGACGGGGGGAGGATACTGTTGCGTTGGTAACACCTGGTAAACAGCGCCTCCTGATGTTCACGCCTTTCTATAGTGCCCTCACACTGACTCTGGCCACAGGAACATACTGGGTAATGGAACATTAGGGGGCATGATGCGAGTTTAGGCTTGATAAGTGCAGCCTTGAATGGCAAGATCAGGCGAATTCACTATTTGGTCAACAATGGGGAATTAGTGAAGGTTTTTAAACAGGACTGACAGGTTCAAAGTAGTGCTTCAAGAATATGCGCTTGATTGTGATGTGTAAAATACAGTCACATGGGGAAGCTTGGCTGGTGATCAGGGGAGGGAGAACATTTGAAAGGTTACATTATCTAAGTTGGCCTCCATTAGCATAGAAGAGCAGACAACACCGAGATAGTCTCTGTTTAAGAAAGGACAGCATGAAGGGACTGAAGTGCCACAGTGATGCAGTAGCTCTCTCCGACCGCTAGGGGTAGGAGTAGACAGCTCTAGCCAGTCCCTGCAGAATGTTCTGCAGGAAAATCCGTCCTTTCATTGTCGTGAGAACAAACAAGACAAGACGGCAAGCTTGTGCTGTTTGTCTTTTGTTTCTCTCTCCTTTACTGCCATCCCATGAAGGCACACTCCAACTCACTCCCATGGACTCTAGACATGTCTGACTGTTCTGGATGGCTCACTTCCAACATAACGATCTAAATTTGCATTCTTCTAATTTCCAGAGTTCATAGACCAAAAATCCTAAATTGCTCACATTTTACAAATAGGGGACGGAAATCATAGTTCTATTGTACAGAAAGCCATGAAAAGATTAGAGAGTAAAATATTTTTAAGCGACAAAGTAAAACCATGATGCGTTCACATGACTATGAAGCCAAGGGTGAGAGTGTCAAGTTCCAGGTAGGAAAGAGGGACAGCCCGAGGAAGAAGGCATTTAATGCTTTGCCTGCATCCTTTGACCAATAGGGGTGTTACATGAAGAGGTTCTCCCAAGAGAGCAGCAGATTCACACTGTGTGTGTACCTGGGGAAGTGAGTGGTCATAAAGATTTCAGATAAAGCCCTAGAAGGGACAGGCCAACAGTGGGATGATCCCTCCTCAAGTTTAACAGAATAAACCTGTCAAAGTAGAGAGGTGAAGGCAAGGTGAGCCTGAGATCAAGGGACTAACCAGCTATAGGTTTGGCAGAGTAGACTGCATACTGGGACCAATTAGTGTCCAAAAGTTACGGCAGATGGAGGCTTATAGTGAGGAAGATGCCCAAGAAGTTCTCTTCCATTAGTAGAAGCATGTCCTTGGGAACTTACAGAAGGGACTCTTCTAAGTGGACTTGGAATCAGATTAAAGTCATCCTCCCTCGAAGGACTACAACTGCCTGTATGTATCAGAAGCTAAATAAGTAAGGACTCCCACAGAGTGGGCCAGAAGTGTCTGTCGGATGCTGAAGGACCAGCTTTCAAAGCATCACTGTGTGGAAGTCAGATGGATCCCCTTTTGGTAATTCATGGGGAGTGAGGAGAGAGGAGCCCCCAGGGGTAAATATCAACATTTCCATTATTCAAAGTTTGTGGAGCAGTTCATACTGGGTACTCTTGTTTGAGGCCAGTGGTGATTCCTAGGGGGAAGAGGGCACAGCTGTCTGTCGATCAGTGTCATTCTTCCAAATCAGGTGAGCAGCCCCAGGTGAGTGGAGAGGCAGTGGGGAGTCAGGTTTCCGGGCTGATTCACAGCACCCTCTCCTAGCAATCCCCAGGACCAATTTATTCCAACCATCTGCTTTTGTCAGCTTCTGCTCTCAGGCCGCAAATGATGTTAGAGAAATCAGATACCTGTGCCAGTTGGCACCGAACAGCCTCAGCTGGGCCTTCTGCATGACTCGGCAGTCCTTTCATGTGTCCTACCCACTTTCTGTTGACAGTGCCCCAAACAGCTCTTCCAAACCCTTTCCTTCTCAAACATCCTACAACTCTCCCCTCTCCTCATTCTCAACTACTAACCCTGCTCCTACCTGACAGAGAAAATAGAGGGCATCACCTCTGCACCTCTAGTCCCTAGCATGTACCCCAAATGCAGTAGGGGTACAGTAAATGAGTGAGTGAGTTCATTAGCAAATGGTAATTGATGTGTGTCAATTTCTCTTCCTTCCATGCTTGGTATCAGGACCTATCCTTGCTTCCTTCATGCCTACCTGAGAGGGAAAATTCTCTTCCTGCTTTTCAAGGCCAGTCCCTCCCGTGAGGCTTCTAATTCTATCTGCCCCCAGCTCTCCTAGGATTAGGCTCTGTCGTTTATGTCCTCCACCTTTTGTATCTCTTTCCATCCTCCACCCTTCAGCCCAGTCAGTCTCTGGCTCAGTCTCATCCAGCTACTGTGTACAGGGTACCTGTTGTATGTGAGGCGCTACCCTTAGCACTAGAGAGAGAGTAGTGGAGAAGAAAAAAGAAAAAATATCTCCTGCCTTTTAACGAAGGGAAGGCAGATCATAGCCTAATGAAGGAAACAAACAAATCTAAAATGTGTATAAATGCCTGGGGGGAAAATAAACTGGAATGGGCAGAGAGTACTAGGGAGGGTGTGTGGCTGCTCCTTTCAATAAAGCAGTCAGGGTAGGTGAGCTGAAGGCAGTAAAGGAGTAAGCCATGTGGAAAATCTGCATTTGAAGCCGAGGGAATGCCAGGTGAGGGTCCTGTGGCACGATGGGCGCGTGCTTAGTGTAAGTCAGGGAGCAGCACGGAAGACCGTGGCTGGAGCAGAGTGGGGAGGGGACTGTAGTGGGATATGAGGCCGGGGGACCAGATCCTGAGGGCCTTGGGGGGCATTGCAGGTCAGGACTCTGGCTTTTACTCTGGGTAAATTAGGAAGCTCATGGGAATGTTCTGAGTAGAGGAATGACATGAGCTGACATATTCGAGAGGCTCCTTTTGGCTGCTGTGTTGCAAATTGAAAGGGCAATGGTAAAACAGGAAGCCTGGTCATGTTCACCCAGGACCATTATCCCCTCAGCCTTCATTCACTCCCATCTGTTTTCTGCCCCCAGTGCCCTTCTGAAAATAACTCTTGGCCAAGGTTGCAAATAACCTAAAGTACCAAAAGCCAGACCCTGGAGCTTCTGTCGAGTGTCTCTGTTCCTTAATGAAACCTCACGGCCAAAGCAAGCCCAGCTGTGTCCTTACCGATTACAAGTACCCTCGAGTCAGAAGACCCCTCCCGGCCAGTGTAGCAGCATCATGACCGCCATTGAGGCCTGAGGTCCCTTTTCCTATCTCTTCAAGCAGTGTTTGCAGACTGAAATCCTACAAAGGCTGGCAGGTCATGGGAATCAGTGACCCCACCAAGGTGGCAGACTTCTTACCTATCCACAAGAGGCATCATGGGGACAGGTGGTTCAGAGCTGCTGACCATCTAAGTTTTCAAAAGAATCCTGAAATCTGAAGTTTGATGTCCATTGTCTTCATTTTTAAATGATGAGAATGAACTTTAATTTAAAAAAAAAACCCATTTTATGGACCAAACAGAATACATTTGTAAGTCATCTGCAAACAGCAGGACACCAGTTGGCAAATCTTCTTAGAGGAATGGCTCAGTGGGGCAGGGGAGCATACAGGCCTGGCCCTCTGTAAGTGCCAAGGACTTAAGTGCCAACTGTAAGCGTCATTTATTGTTTCCTCAGTTCTCAACCTTAAACTCTTGCGTGTAACTCTAGTTTTGGGCATTTCCCTTATTCAAGTCTTGTTTTCTCTCTGAGTTCCTGGAGCCCCTCTGCCTGCCTGAGCACCTTGCATCTTGCATCAGACACTGACCTCATTTCTGCTCCTTGCTTCCTGGCTGTGACTGCACCCTGCCTCTGTTCTGCTCACCTCACCTCCCACTCAGACACATCAGAATCTTTCTTGGTTCTTTCAGTGGCAGCTCACTCCCCCAGCCACCATTTAGGTATGTTCTACTTTTCTGGAGCAGAGTGGTCTAGAATCAAATCCCTGCTCTCTAGCTGATGAGTTGTAGAAGCTTAAGGATGGGTGTCATGTAACCTCTCTACACCTCTGTTTTGTTTTTTTTTTTTAATTTTTATTTTATTGAGTTATAGTCAGTTTACAATGTTGTGTCAATATGCCTCCATTTTCTTAATTCATACATTGGGAAGTGTCCGTCTCCCTGGATTTTTACGGAATGTGTCCAGTAAATTATATTTTTTAAAAAGCCTAAAATGCTATATTGCAGGAAGTAACTAAAACAAAGGAGAAAATGTCTCTCCCTTTTTCTCCCCACTTGGTCACTCTTTCCCTAAACTCTTCTGATGAATCCTCTTCTTTCTACACCATAAATACTAGTGTTGCCCCCAGAGTTCTGCTCCTCATCTCAACCTATATGCATCAAGACTGGTTCTTCATACTTCTTGGACTTCAAAGAATATCCAGATATAACAGGGCTAGCCTGAGCCTCTTTTCTAAGCTTTAAACCCGTTTTTCTTCTGATCTCTTGAGCACCCAGATGCCCCTACACTTCCCTCAAATTCAGCCTAGGTGCAACTAAGCCCACTGTTTGTTTTTTTTCTCAATCTTCTGCTTTATTCATATCACTCCCCCTTCTTCTCCTCAGTATTACTCAAGGTAGTAACACTAGCTTCTGAAAGAGACAAACCACAAAATCTTAATGCCTTGCCACAATAAAACTCGTTTGCTTGCTCCCAGCCCATTGGATATCACACCCCACTGCAGTCTTGCAGAGAGGTAGGATGCTGGGGAAGTTCTGCTCCAAACACTTTTTAGGGCCACTTTTTAGTCCACAGACATGGCCTCATCTGTCATGTCTGTGGACTGACTCCCACACATATGTCTTGAGTTTAGACTTACCTTCCAAGTTCCCTATATCTGGGTGACTCTGGGTGTTTCCACTCCCATTTTTTACCAGGATGATGATCACACTCCTCCTGAGATGTGGCATCTCTACCACCTTACACGGAAGGTTACTGCAGATGGACAAGAGAGAGAATGAATCCACAGGTCTTGAAGTAGTGTGTATCTCACTTCTGTCCACACCCTACTGTGCGAAATGCAGATACATCACCCCAACTATGTGCAGAAGTTCTGGGAAACGAACTTAGCTCTGTGCCCAGGAAGAAGAGGGGAAAGAAGAATACTGGGGCATTGCTAGGATCCTCAGCCATGCTCTCCAGGCTTCCAGGAAAGGAACCTGAGACTTAGCCTCTATTCCGTGTGTTGAGTCTTAGTAGTTCTACCTCAGAAGACTCTCACATCCTCAGCTCTTTGCAGTCCTCGGCCTCGTCACTTCTCACTGCAGCTTTTGACACAGCCCCCTCTCTTCACTGACTTACTATCAAGCTCATCAGGATAAAAACCAATCTTGCTCAAGCTGGCCCCAACCTATCTTTTCGGTTCTCTCCTTCAGTCCTTTCTGCAGCTCACTCTATGCCCTGCACCAGACTTTCTTACTTCTTGCTTCAGTTAGCTGCCAAGGCTCTGTGTAGGGGTGCCAGGGCTGTTCTTTTTTTCTAGAATGCCCAGCCCTGCTTTCACCACCTCAGAAATCTTTGAGCATCAAGACCCATCTCAAATATCACTTTTTCTTAGAAGCCTTCCCAGATTCCGCAGTCAGAAATAATTTGTCTATATACCCAAAACAATTCGTATTGCACTATAGCATTTTAGCACATTTACTTGTAACAGTTTTTGTGTGTCTGTGTCTCCCATGAGACTGGGGAGGTCTTGAAGAGAAGGACTGTGTGTTATGTATAATTCCTTCAGCCAGGTTTGTAATCCCTAAATCTTGTTCAAAGCTGGCACATTGTGGATTCTCAGCTGATGTTTGATGAATAAATTAATCTTTTTGTAATTGTATCATAATATGAATTAGAACTCTATATTTGTATTTTTAGACTAATCCAGTCCAATATTTTTCTTCACTTCCGAGTTTTATTATTTATGCTCTGGGAGCTCTTAGCTATCTAAATCTCATAGGATTTAGGACGAAAACTTAGTAAAAGCATCATCCTTCACAAGCCAAGTTAGCAGACTTTTCTCTGAAGATTGTCTAGAGTCTTGTAGTAAGTTCTTGGCTAGATCTCAGCAAGAGGTAAGGGCTTTCCAGGATTTTACCCTCTTCATCTAACTGATTTACAAATTGCAAATCTTAGAATCATTAACAAGTAGGGAAAGGAGAGGAGGCATTTGTTGGTTTTATGGGAGCTGATTATTTCTTCCACTTCCACTTAGATTCATTTCCAATTTAAAAAAAAGGGAATGCAGGCAAGGCAAAGGTGTGAATCCGAATCGAGTTCTGTCTGACTCTAATGCCTGGATAAAGGCTAAGATGGACTTGATATGCCTAGTAATTTCAGATATCCTTGTTTTTCTTGTCTAATCATAAATAAGTAGGAGTGAACCTCATTAAATGAGATACGCCAAGAACGCTAACTTGCTTGCCCACATCTCTGCCTCTCATACCCAACCTGAATGTCAAAGTGGTGAATTAAAATTATTCATACTCCTGGCCTCATCTGTCATGTCTGTGGACTGACTCCCACACATATGTCTTGAGTTTAGACTTGCCTTCCAAGTTCCCTATATCTGGGTGACTCTGGGTGTTTCCACTCAAATGATCCACGAGAATCTCCAATTCAGCGTGTCGAACACTGAATTAATCACCTTCACTCCCAAGCCTCCTGCAGCTTCTGTCTTCTCTTGATCAATTAATAATGTCATTCTCCCAGACAGGATTAAGAACTCAGAACTCATCTTTGAGAGCCCAGGCACCCCATCAACAATCATTTATTAAGCCACATTCATTCTGTCTCTGCTAAACCATTATGATAAGATCTCATTCTGTTCTTTCTGTTTTCAAATACAGGCAACCCAGTGCTGAGCGCTCATAATGTTAGTCTCAAAAAGGGGAGCACGAGCCAGTGCTAACAGATCAGAGTCCCAAAGACAAACTGACTTCATCCTCGTTCTTACCCTGGCTCTTAAATCCTGACTGTCTTCACCATCAGGTCCAAGTATTTATATTAAAAAACCTGGAAGCTGCTCCTTAACCCAGAATTTTGTGGAGTCAACAACTACAAAAAAAAATGAATTTGTTGACTTGTCAAGAATGAACCCATGACAGATAGCTGGAAAGATAGATCCATGACTTAAAAAGGATATTTTCGATTTCAGCTGGAACTGAATCACTGGTCGATTGTCTGTGTGTGCTGGGCCATCCAGTTCCCAATTATTACTAGTGCGTTCCAGGAGAGTTTAAGGGTACGGAATATTTAGGAAACACAAAATAGGTGCTTATCCACGTTTCTTAAAGTGCATAGTACCCAACAGGCCATGAAGAAAATACTTGAACCTGGCCCACAGTCAGCTTCAGATAAAGAGAGATACCTGTCTGGTGGCACTTTGCACAGCGGAAGGGGGACACTGTGGGAAGACGATGACAACTCTAGGAACCCAAAAGCTCTGGTGGGGAAACCTCCTCTCCAGTAAGTGGTCGTGGACCTCAGAAAGGCATCTGCTACTGGCCTAGGGCTCAAGAGCACTGAAGGGCAGAGAGAAGTAGAGAGGGTCAGCAGTGTCGTGGACGTACTATTGGGAACAAATTGGGGGCAGCAGAGCAAGAGTGATCAGATGACAAAATGATAGTAAGGTCAGTGGATTCCAAAAAGATGGGACTACAGATCTGGAGGTAGCAGCCCTGATTAAATGGGACAACCCACCTTCCTGGAGGGAGACTGAATAATTTAGAGAGAGCTTTTGAATTTGGTTTCCTGAGAATCTAAGCATTGGTATTGGAAAGAACTCTAAAAGGTAGTACTTTGTACTCACTGATATGAGAGACCTGGGGCTTAACAGTTCATGTATTTAAGTTTGGCAAATTATTAAAAATGTTCCTTGGGTACCAATATCTCACCAAATCCTTTTCTCTAAGAAAATAATGTTGGTCTGGTCTGGATCCTTCTTTTAACTTACCTTTAGTCTCTGTCTCCAAATCATCCAAGTCTGGATATCTTGTTTCTTATTCCAGGGTCCTTAGTAACTAGATTTTGCTCTTTGCTTATGTTCTTGCTCAGAGTATTACCTTTGGGAACTGAGTGCTTGTCAATTGATTTTAAAATTTTTGAAGTCAGTGAAAATCTTTGCTTCCTTCCAATATAGTCAGCAAAATGCAGACAGTGGCTGTGTAATGCTGCAGCTCTCTGTCTCCCTGGCCAGAATAAGCCTGTGTCTTTTTGGTGGACAGGTTGAGGTGGGTGTAATTAGTGTTGTGGAACCTTCTGGGGTCTTAGGTAGAGCTTTTGATATACTCATTTGAAAGGTAGTAATGCTTGTTGTTTAATAGTCATTAACAAAAACAGGTGCCCTACCCAAGGAAATGTGACTAACATGATAGATCTAATATTTCATTATTAATCATCTATTTCATAGTTTTCAACTGTATACTGGCTATAATTTAATTCAGGTATTCTTTATTTTTCTCTAGAATTACAAATTTTTTTTTTCTAAATTACACTCCAGCCCTATCTTTGAATGGTAACTATCTTCTCCAGGCAAGGAGAAACCCCTCTAAAAGTCAGTCAATCAAATAAAAAATTTTGAAACCTCCAGCCAAAAGTACTCATGGCTGTTCACCAAATTCACATTCAACTCCACACAAGTATGACTTTCTAGTATTTACTGTTAACACGTAACCATTTGGCCAGGAGTATGGTCTTCTACTGGGTAGATATGACTTGATTAAAATCAATACTTAAATATTTCTCTCTTTGCTATCATCTTAGTTTCTTTCTTTCTCTTGGACTTGTAAGAGTTGCTTAATTTGGTCTCTGTATTTTCAATCACTTCCTTTCTTAACCAGGGTTCTTAATCCAAATATGATTTGAGAAACTACTTTCTCAGTTCCTCCAAGCATGGTCCTTAACTAGCACCATTCTAGATCCACAGGAAAAAAGTTAATTCATTGCATACTATATATACTTTAAAGGCATTGGGGCTCAATTTTTAGTTGCCAAAATGGTGAGTAGGAACTCTTAGTGGGTTAGGCTTAAAACTTGTTCTTCTGCTCATGTCATCACCCTTCTCAGAATCTTTCAGTGGCCTTTAGACCTATAAAAATGAAGTTTAAATCCCTTAGCATATGGGGCCTCCTATAATCTGGTCCCAACCTACAGCCAGGCTATCGCCTGGCCCCTGGTTTCTCTCCAGTTCTCCAGCCCAACCTGGGCTGCATTCAACGGTGCTCATCCAACTTTCCCCTCTGTTTCCACCACCCCTGTCTCCGACTCCCATCTCTGCAGGTCTCTATTCTTTCATTTTTCACAGCCAAGCTCAGATGTTTCCTTCTACATGAGACTTTTCCTGACTCTCACTTCCGGCTAACCTCTGCTAGAATTTACTTTTTTACTTTGCGGCACTTACTACTGTCTGCCTTGTAATTGTGTGCTTCTCCTATCAACCCCGTTTGGCCTGAAAGCTTCCCAAGGGAGAAACACTGCACCCTCTTTCCCCGTTATCCTCATGACTGAAAGGTGTGATGTCTGTAAAGCTTTGGTGAAAGTGTGAGTGAATGAGTGGGAATTGGAGTACTTTATTAGAGCACCACAGGGGTAAATTTCAACTGGTTAAGTGGGCGAGCCTTGGAAGAAAGCATCCCAGGAGTGAGTGAGGCTCCTCTCTCTACCTGCTTGTGTGTCCCATTCCGTGGCATGATGCATTCAACTCACATGAAAAATCTGCACGCCCTCTGCCTTCTCTAACACCCCAGCCCAAACCTTCTATCTTAGGTTGTCCCCAGAATTTCTCGGGGCACACTTTAATGTCTCACTGCAAATAAGTAACAACTCCAAATGCGAACAGTCACTATGTCCACTGTTATTCTGTGTACAACTGCTAGTCTTTGACTGTGGCCATCAAAGCAAATGTTTACTCCAGTAATTAAACATAAAATATTCCTTTGTAGTGACTGTTACTTACTACTTTTTTTGAAATCAGCCCAAACATGAAAACGAGCCTTTTTTTTTGTCCTGCTCAGAAATCATCTCCACAATAATAACAATTTTTCAAACTTCGCATTTCTGAAATAGGTTAGATTTGAGAATCCTAACATACTATTGGAATGTAAGTCATCCAAAGGTCTTAATCCATCAGTACTTCATTAGGAATGTCAGTCTTACACCCAGAAAGCTTTCATTGCCTTCGAAACCTGAACAGAACATAGAAGGATAAGAATTATTTCTTAAGAGCTAGGTTCTAGGGCCACACTTGCCTTTCAGATTTGTAACATGAAGGTTTTTTTCTTTGTAGCAGCCTTCAATTGTATTATGTCCTATACTGATATTTATTTCAATTGTCTCACTTCTTCCCTGGTAGGAAACTACTGATAATTCCCCTTGCTTCCCAACGCATATTCATAGCTATTCCTTTTGGCTTCAGTTACTTTTCTCATCAGTGTGGTGCTGGCATTGTCAGGATACATATTCTGACACTTACTCAGTCTTCTCCTTTTTAGAAACTAATTGAGAGCCCAACACACATGCATAGATGTTTATAAAGCACAAATATCCCCCAAATTGTATCTGTCACAGAGATAAGATTTTTAAGAAATTGACATTTGATGTGCTCATCCAGAGAACTTATTTCAGTTGAAAGTTTAAAAAATATGTCCACCTCCAGCTTGGCAGAGCTAAAAGTATGTTAGTTTGTATAGTGAAAAAAATCCAAGCTGATACTTGAATCTTTTCAAAAGACTGAATATCTGAAGTGCAGGAATAAAGAAACATGTGTGAGCCATTTAGAACAGAAAGATTTTCTCCAGTGACTGTCACACCAAGATGAATTTGTATTTTCTTCCAAAGAAGCATAATCTTTATATTAGGATATTTCAGATAAATAATTGTTTGTTTTTACCGAAGCTCTTAGGAGAACCCAGAAAACCATTATTTGTATATTAAGTAGTCCTCCCACAAATGACTGAGAAAGCAAAGAGGCCATGTGCTTTCCACATAGCGCTTGCTTTAGGTGAAAGAAAAGCAAATGCAGTAATAAGTCTGCTGTGTTTTCATGAAGGTGCTTAGCTGATGGGCATGTTTGGGCATGTGGCCAGGCATAACCTGGTCATGAACCAGGGGATTAAAGGTGCAGAATTTTTCTTTCTCCTTTCCTCCCTCTTTATCTTCAAACAACAAATTCCTTCAGGTTTCTAAAACAAACCAGGAGCCCGGAGAAGCTATTGTTTTTGACTTAAATTTTGGCTGAGTTCAATCCTTCTGTCACTGAATTGGTCAGGTCCTAGGACAGGCCAAGACCCCCTGTCCTGGCCAGGGAGCTTCTTTCTCTGATGGAATTTGCACAGCCAGTAACAAACGTGATGCTTAGACTGGAACAGCACTGGTTTTATTCAGTGGCCAAAGAGTGGAGAAAGCAGAAACGTAGTTTGCAAATCAACTTCTCAACACAATTTGAGTGGAGACACCAAATATATAGGAGGGTCAAGGTAAAGGGAGGGAATTGGAAAGAGTGGGAGGAACATTCATGAGTTATCCGAGAACAGGGGTATGGTTTACACTCGTAACTGATACAACTCCTTTCCAATCCTTGTATGGGCTTTTTTGGTGGTGGTTTTGACAGTCATCAACTGTCATGGTGCCGGTGGGTAGGTGTGTCATTTAGCGTGCTAATAAGTTACCGTGAGCTTATAATGAGGCTCAAGGTCACCTGGAAGTCAAATCCTCTGCCGTCTTGGGTCTAGTTGGTTCTAACCAGTTCTTTTTTTCAGTCTTTGCAGCTTCCTCCTGAAACTTAGATAAGAGTAGTTTGTTTCTATTTGAGGGAGGGGCAGGGGTATGATTCTTGGGCAACAGCCCTGGCAGCACTTTCATAGTAAACAGAGCACTTTTGTGTCACTTCGAAGACTAGAAATAGGAACTAGATTCTGTTGTGAGTGAGGAGTCTGTGGGGGAACATGTGAGGAGGCATCCTTTGGAGGTGCCTGGTTCTTATCTCAAGATGAGGGATGTGCAGGGTCCAGAGTGACAAGCAGGCCTGTGTCAGCCATCCTTAACTGGGCAAAGGTCTGCCTTTCCCTCCCTTGTTTGAAAAACTGTCTTAAAAATTAATGGGTGAGAACGCCTGCCTCTTCCAATTCAAATATGAAGAATATGCTGTATAATGTTCTTATTTTCACTTCAGAGAGACTGGGTTTACATGTATGGCTGCATTTCATTAAAGGAAAAAAAAACCACCTGTATTACAAGCCAACTAAAATAAAAGGCCTTATTCTTATTACCAGCTATTCTAAATATGTTCCTTAAGTAGAGAGTGCTGGAAAGGAGGGAGTCAAAAAGACTAAAAAGGGTGTATGTAGAGAAGGGATGTCTACCTTTGCCCTTCATCCCCATTACCTCATTACAGTGCTTGAAAAGGGTCAGTGAGCCTTTAAGGACCATTAGCAAGCTTTCATAGGCTGTGTGAGATGCAGATGAACATATTTAAGAATGTGTCTCAGTTCTAAAGGAGAGCAGTGTTATCTGCCTCACCCACACCTTCTAAGATGCCTCCTAATGGCTAATCTGTGCCCGCTGTGTCATCCCACAGGGAACCAGGGGACTGTGTAAGGGTGAAAAACTAGACCCAGCTTTTTTCCTGCAGCAGCTTGAGGTGGTCTGGATTTTGTATCTATAAACAAAGATAACTACTGTCTCAGTTTGCCCAGGACTGAGGGGAATTCGTGGGACATGAGACTTTCAGTTTTAAAAACAAAACAGTCCTGGGTTTAGACTCTCTTCGCCATTGAAAGTCTTTTAAATTGCAGGCGTTCAAAGCTGGCTGCACACTGGAAACATCCCAGGAGTTTTAAAAGCCACTGATGTTGGTGTCCTGCCCTCTAGAGAATCTGATTTCTTTGGTCTGGGATGCCGCCTGACCTTGGGATCTTCTAAAGCTCAGGTGATGCTAATGCATTGGGACAGTTTGGAAATTCCTGTAGGAAATGATTTTGCCAAGTTATTTAACCTCTCTTGAGCTTGAGTTTTTCTTTTGGTAGAAAACTTGCCGTGCTTTTTTTTTTTTTTTTTTTTTTTTTTTTGCATTCTTACCTTTACAGTAAGGCTCAAGCTTCCACAATTTGGAATGTTCTGAATCAGTGCATAGGAATCACCTGGGGATCTTGATAAAGTGCAGATTCTGATTCAGTAGGTCTGGCAAGAGGCTGAAGAGTTTGCATTTCTCACAAGCTCCCAGGTGATACCAATGCTGTTGATCCACGGACCATACTTTGAGTAGCAGCATATAGGGCATCAAAGTGTGAGAAGAATTAGTCAAAATAACTTTCTTTCCTTTGAAGATCAGTGCAAGTCATCAAGGCGTTTGTTATTAAGGGAAACAGGAAGGGGCATATGGAAAAGGTGACTACAGTGGGCAGAAACTCAGGCATAAATATTTGGGTACGTGCTAGGCATGGTGCCCCACCTCCAAGATGTCCGCATCCTAATCCCTGGAACCTGTGAGTATGTTACTTTACACGCAAAGGTTCAGATGGAATTAAGATTGCTAATCGGCTGACTTCAAGTTAGGGAGGTTACCAGGTGGACCTAATACCATCACAGCAGTCCTTAAAAGAGGGAGAAGGGAGCGGAAGGAGTCAGTGTCAGGGTGCTGTGCTGTGAGGAGGGCTGTACTGGCTGCTCCTGGTGTTGAAGCTGGAAGGGGGCCGTGAGTCAGGGAATGCAGCCGTCTTCTAGATGCTGGAAAAAGGGCAGAGAAACAGACTATCTGAGAGAGATTCCAGAAGAGAACTGACCCCTGTGGGTGTCACGTTGATTTTAGCCTAGGGAGACTTGCCGCCGACTTCTGACCTTCAGAAATGTAAGATACGAGCTTGTGTTCTTTTAAGTCTTTGTTGTGATTTGCTATGGCAGCAAACAAAAAGTAAGACAAGTATGGTATTAATTAACAACTTGAGTGGGTAATAAACAGTTTCACTTCCCATTAAGTCTGAGTCCCCTTGTCCCAGACCTGAACCTCAGCCCTCTGGGGTTTCGAGCACCCCTCCAACCCGCCCCCCTCCTTGGGCAGAAGTCTGGAGTCCAGAGTTTAGAGCTGTGTTGGGAGGAGCAGGCTGGCTGGTCATACTTTCCCCCCCGTTGGTAGGTAGAGTCTTCGCAGGACTGCCCTCGGTGGGCCCACCTGTGCGGGTCCTGGTATCTCCCAGCTGTGCTGAGGAGAGGGGTGCACCCCGTTCTCTCCATCCCTCCCCGCCAGCCCAGGAACATCTCAGCTCTTACCTCTCCACTCTTCTTCAAGCTGCCCTGTATATATCTCTGTGAAGTCCCTACATTCTCCCAGAGGTCTGGGCTTTGGAAAACAGAGTTCAGAAAAAACCAAAAAACAAACAAAAAAAACCCCGAGCAGGTTATATTTATTTTCCTCCAAACCACATAGCTCCTCTAAGGCTCTGAGCCCAGCTGGCTCCACAGCACAGGGGGCGGGGCAAGGGGAGCGTAAAGGGAACAGAGCCCATCTGGGGAGAAAAGGACACAAGTCCATTTATCAAAATATTAACCTTCTATTTGTGTGTTAGAAGAAAGCACCATGAGGGTGATTTTATGGTTCCCCAACAAATAGGAAAGACTGCTGTAGATGTGCCACATCTGCGTGGCACTTACAGAGGTGGAAAGGTCAGGGGGCTTTTGAGGATGTTAGAGGTGAGCTGAAAGGAAGGGCAAGTTGTCGGCTTTAGAGATAAAGCGGCCAGCGTCAGGAAGTTCACTGCATCCTTGCAAGATCTGAAGTTCCGGAAACTAGACTGCTTCTGAGGTGACGGGGGTGACATGAGTGGCCACTGCTGCCAGCCCCTCACCCCAGCTCACATCCCTTAGTGGACCTGAGCTCTGCAGGCCCGTGGGTGCCCCACACCTGCCCCAGGGGAAATCCTGGGAGCTCAGAGTTCAAAACTTTTCCTCCTTGCGTTGCAGCCAGGCTGGTGTCGGCGTCTTTTTTTTTTTCTTCTTCTTTTTTGAAACTTACAACTTAAGAGTTATTTACCATTTCCACAGCAAAGAAATAGCCTCTGTGTAAATCGTCAGCATTTTCCATACAGACTTCAGTTATCACCGTGCCTTTGTAGGTGACAACTAGTAGATGATAATAAATTCCAGTTTCATCAGAAGGAGGCTGAGACTTGGGGACTGCCTAAAAAGTCCCTCGAACAGGATAGACAGAAAAATGGTAATGGTGACGGATTTGGGAGTATGGTAGACAGTAATTTGTTTTTTCTTCTATGTTTATCTGTATGTTCTAGAAGAATGTTGTGTTTGCATAACTTTTAAAATAGGCTTTTTGATTTCTTAAAAAATAAATTGAACTCTCCAGGGTGCTTCTCAAACTCCAGGGCTGGCCAAGGAACGATGTGTAGAACCAGGCAGAGGCTCTCATGCTGAGCTGCCCAGGCTTACCTGCTCAGTCCTGCAGCCGCAGGGCCAGGGTGGCTGTGCTGGGAGGTGTGGCACTGAGAGCTGCAGCGCTACAGCTTAAAGGGCTCTGGCCCCGTTGCATCCCACTGCTGATGAACGTCCTACAGAACAGCCAGTAGTGTCTTCAGACCCTCTGTCATGGCCTGACCTTGGGCTTGCCTCTGTCTAGGAGCCACCAGCGTCCAGTTGATAGAAATAGCAGAGACCTGAAGGCAAAGTCGAATGTGTGTTGATCAATTTGATACATGTCGCTTTGTACCAAATGGGGGCCAAAAAAAGGGGGAGCCCCCTCTTCATTTGAGCTTGGGATTTGAGTTGACTAAGCAAGGACAAGGTTAGGGTAGGGGTGGGGTGGCTCTGGAGAGTGGAGGCCCTTGGGAGAGGAGGCTGTGGTGGGGGGACCTCCATGGTGGGGAAGCACAGTTCACAGCCGATGCACGTGGGCAGGAATGGGCATGCTGCTCCTGCCTCGAGCTCCTCCCCCCACTTCCCACAGCTCCCTGTGGAGTAAGGAGAAGGATGCTGGGCAGAGAAGGGGCCTTGTGGGTGACCGCACTCGGGAAAGGACTGTGATGGGGTGGAGGGGTGGTAAGAAGCCTAGAGAGGTTGTTTGAGGGGCCTTTCCCCCGCAGCCATAGCCTTAACCTCAGGCCCTGCTGCATCCACGGCTGCCGCATCTTCCCGGCCAGCCACCTCCCTCCCAAGAGGCAGCTCCCAGCTTTGCTGCCTGGCCCTTTACAAAGGTGTGAATAAAACCTGTGTCACAAGGACAGGTGTGACCTGGGCTGGGTTGGGTGAGACCTGCCCCTGCAGTGACCCTGAATGAGCCAGCACCTTTCAGTGAATCTTGAATCCTCGGCAAGAGAGAAGAAGTGTGGTGAATTGCAGGGGGTGACGCTTGGGGAAAGACTGTTCCCTGAATATAGAACTCCAAGGGGACATCTGCCAACCTCACTGGGACAAGACTCGCCCTCAGATATTGTGAACAATCATCACAATGGTAGTAAGTCTAATGATGCCGGACAGTCGACGTGCATGGCCACACTTGCATCTAACGATTGATTGTCAAGAGTTCTGTGGCTGGGCAGGCAGGGACTGCTCCGTGTTCTTCAGATGATGAGGACAGTCACAGCCAGTGCTGGAAAGTCCTCCCTGTTTAGACCCCTTTGCCAGGGTGCTGAACACGCCCTCTGCTGTGGTCAGTCAGGGACTCCTGGCCAAATAGAGATCAAGCCTTTTCTTTCCCGCACAAGAATAGGTACTGGAGATAAATCTGCACATAAAGATAAAAAGGCAAGAGAAATGAAGGTGGGGGAGGAGAGAGCCAGAGGGCGAGGCCACTCTTGCCTGCCTTCTGCCAGGAACCCAGGCCACCCAGGTCACTGTTTATTTCTTCCCCAAGACTGCTATTAGCAGTCGGCCAGAAAGCTTTGAACTTAACTGATGTACATAAAGCAAGCTGTTCATTTAATCTGCACATTTAATTCAGCTGCTCTGTGTGCTGCTCCAGGCTGGCTCCTTTCCATATAAGGCGTTCACAGTAGCTTTCTGCAGCACCCCTGCCTCTGTCTTGAAAAACAGCCAAAGATGGCTTTGTGTTTGCTGCATGGGCTGTAGGCCGAAAACCTTGGGCACTGTCACCACCTTGCCTGCCAGGTAAGCGCTGTGTGGTCCACTTCTGTTTCCCCTTCAAACGAGAACATGCTGAATTCCAGTGTGTGGGTCTTTTTGAGGTGAATGAGTGGAAATAAAATCGGTTTTAATTTTGTTTGTTGATCAGATTATATCAGGGACAAATGCATGCATGTGTATTTAATTTCCTGTTGGTGAAAATGTTGCTGGCCTCTGCTTTAGTGTCTTAAGACAGGTTGGATAAAAGCTTCAAACAGACATTTAGTGAAATGTGCATTGCCAATGCAGGAATGAGGTTCCTAGGGATGAATCGTCTGTGGTAGGCAAAGGAGGGACGTTTTCTCCTCTAATGTTCTCTTCTGAATACTATGAAAAAATGTGTATAATTAGAGTTGTATTGAAATGTGTTAAGAGATTAACTAGATGGTTGCATTTCGGTATTATCCCAAATAAGCAATATTTGCTATAGAAATCTCCCATTTGGGGTAATGGCATGCAAATGTGTCCTATTCTCATTTCCCTAAGTGGTTTCCGTGGTTTAATGACTGTCACATTTGTGAAGTATTTGCAAAACCAGATGATGCCACCAGTGTGCGGGCGATTAGTTAGGAGATGAAAAAATAGAGGGGAGCTTTAGGAACAGGGGTGCAGGCACAGAGGGGTGGGGTATGGAAGAGGATGGCTGGGAAACACAAATAGTAAGGAAAAGGCATGAGAGAAAAAATGCGTTATAATTATGAGACTGGAATGGAGGGAAAATGAAATTGAGATGATAAGCCAGACCTTGGTGGGTGGGAGAAAAACAAGGGACCACTGCCTTACTTGGTCAGCTCTGTCATCACGGCTCTGCTCTGAGCACCAGCTGCCTCATTTAGGACCCGTTCTCCCCACGACATTAACCAAGGTGAACCTATTACAAAACCCTAGCAGTGAATGACAGGAGGTTGAGATATAGCATGTGGATCTAAAGGATGGCTGCTCTTAAATCTATTACCTGCAGGATAACAGAAATTTGCTTCTGCCATTCTGCAAGGGAGCTGTGTGCCTTATTTCAGCTATTGTCATCAGTATTTCCAACAGCTGCAAAGTAGCTGGCCCTTGGGTGTCATTTTTGAATTCTCTTGTTTATTACCAATACTGTTCTGGAAGTTCGTACTATGCCCATTTTTACAAGTGAGAAAAATTAAGGCTCAGGGAAGTCAAATGTCTCAGTCAAGTTCACACCAGGCTAATAAGTACAGGAGATCAAATTTGGACCTAGATCTGCCAACATGGGGAAATTCGTGTTGTTTCCTTTTTTGTGCAGCCACTCAATTTAATTTCCAATTGTTATAGAAAAATAGGAGTAAGTGGGTAAAGGGGCATACAAATAAAATTATTCTCTTGAGAAAATTGGAACTACGGCCTAAATCAATAATTAAATCTACAAGTGTTTTTATTTGTTGCCTGAATTTTCCAGTAATTCAAATGTTGCTGGAGATTAGGTTCTTGTCTCTCACAGGGAAGAATTCAAGGGCAAGTCATAGTAAAGTGAAAGCAAGTTTATTTAGAGAGAGACATAGTCCTTAGACAGAATGCAAACCATCTCAGAAGGGAGAGCAGCCCCAGAACATGGGGTCATCTTGGAAAGCCAGAGCAGCCCTGAGATAGACACTCCATAGAGTGCAGATCATCTCGGAAGTCAAGAGAGGCAGCCCCAGGTTGGGGTGTTCGTCTTTATGGGCTGGGTAGTTTCATATGTTAAGGAGTGGGAGGATTATTCTAACTATTTTGGGGAAGGAGTGGGGATTTCCAGGAACTGGGCCTTGCCCACATTTTGGCCTTTTATAGTCTGCCTAGAAACTGTCATGGCGCCAGTGTGTGTCATTTACCATGCTAATGTATTACAATGAGTGTATAATAAGGCTCAAGGTCTATTGGAAGTTGAATCTTATGCCATTGTGGGCTTAGTTGGTTCTAACCAGTTTATGTCATATCCTCAATTGCTGTGTCATTCTTTTAATGGTTGTGCCCTGCCCCCTTCCCTCCTGTCACACAAATATATTGCCAGACACAGTGGGGCATTGTTTTCTATAATTGGTTATACATTGTAATAACCTGGACAGCTTTACAAATTGTAATGTCTGGTTTACACTCCTAGAGATTCTGATTTAATTGGTCTGAGATGCAGCGTGGACAACCTGGGTTTTAAAAGCTCTCTGATGTTTCTATTGTAAGGCCAAATAGGTATTTCCCCCTTGGACTTCTCCTGAAGTCTAGACTCATTAATGCAACTGACTCTTAGCTATTTTTGCTTTGGTATCACACAGGCATCTCAAACTCACCATGTCCAAAACAACTTTGTCTTTTCACTTAAACCTGACCAACCTCTTCCTACATCGTTTTTTTAAACACTTGTTACCGTAGTGAGTAGAACAGATTTCTTATTCTAAGCGACTCATATCTTTTGGTAAACACAATCTTGAGATTAAAATAGGGATGCCAGACCACTGGGTGGCTGCTGTATACATTCATAGTGCTTCCATGGAATTTAGCAAAGTTCTAGCAAATTCAGGCATTGACTACTGTTGGACATGCTGTGATAGTTCCCTCCTGAATGCCAAAGAAGAATAATGCTCAAATGTCTTCTACCAGAAAGTTAATTGAAACGAACATGTGGGTCTTACTGTCCATAAGAAAGTCACCTGTCAAATTTCAAGTGGCTAAGGGGATTTGGTTGGCTAGGCTATTACATTACCATGGGCTCACCCTGGAATCAAGGGAGACTTAGTCCACTCAAACCACATGGGATTCACAGTGGAAGACTGGTGAATCCACAGGGGAAAAGTGGGTCCTGTTACAAGAAGAGAAGTCAGACATTGGGCTGGGACAAAGAAATCCCCAGTGCAATCTCTGCAGGTGTAAAGAGAAAGACATCTCCACCTGGGGAGACAGGAGGAAGTTGAAAGAGAAGGTACAATTCGGGATAAGTCTGGGAAGATGGGCAGAGTGGGAGGAGATATAAAAGAAATTTGATTACACTTTTGTTGAAACAGTTCACATTACCCAATATCTTCCACATAATCTGTCTGCTTAAATCAAATGTTTAGGTTCCTTAAATAAAGAGTCTATTTATAAGGAAAGAGACTGTATCATTTAGGTACTAGAAGTAGGTCTATAATGTCATATATTATGAAGTCTTTTAAAGTGAGAGCCTTCTAAATTTGAGTTATTTTTTCTTTATAAGACAAATATTTTCATGAAACTATAAAAAGTGAGAATTAATGAGGCTTAAACTCTTCATTTTGTATAAAGTGCTTGAGCTACTCCTACTAGATGATAAACTTCCCCAGTGCACAGACCATCCCTGCCCTGTGAATTCCTCTTTGTATCTGTCTCCAACTACAAAATCAGAATGAAAATGAATATTCACTTCATTCTGCTTACCTGAGAGCTAGACCTGTCTTGCTATAATGTAATGAAAAGGTGGCAGTGATACCTAGAAGCAGTAGGAAATTTTTTCTTCTTGCCTCTGGCCTCCCGCGTAACTTTAGGCAAGCCATTGAAGTGACTTATTTATAAAACTTAGATGATATTGGCTGATAATAACACTGACTGATTATAAGACTTTTAAATATCAGATGGAAGAATGTAAATGAAATAGCTTTGTAAATAGCAAGCACTATACAAATGAGAGATGGTGGTGCTGTGCATCTTTGGTTTTGGGGAGAGGGAGACTGGAGGGAAGCAGCAACATACCTGGTATATCTGACACCAGAGCAGACCCATTTCCCATTGTCAGACCCGCAGTCAATCCATTACCTTGAGCCCTCGGAACCCTACTGGTATGACACCAAAAGAGATTTCTCCTAGAACTCAATTATAGGAAAGTTTTCTCTTGTGTTTCCACTATAAATATTCTATTAGGAGAATTACAGACTTCATCTTTGTCATGTTTTGCTTGGGCAGACAGAATTCAGAATAAATATCTATACCCATGTGCCCCCACACTCCGGCCACCCCCGGCTTCTGTGCACCCCCTGCCCCTGGCCTCTCTCCTTTGCCCTAACACTCTCTCCCTGCTTCCTTTTTTTCTCTCAAATACACACATCTATAACACTATAGTGTACATTCGTTATTCTCAAATGTGAGAGGAGCTGTTAAAATCCAATTTCTGGGCCTCATCCCTGGAGAGGCTGAATCAGTCAGTATGTCTGGGATGAACCCCCAGATTCTTTAGATTTTAAAAGCATCCTGTGTGTCTTCTGTGGTCACTCAAGTGAGGGGATCCCTCACTGGTGACTGGACTTGTCTTTTTCTAATTCTGTGCTCACAATAGTCTACAGTTCACTATGGTCGTAAGTTTACACTTCTTTTTTGTCATTTTACTGTCTGTCCTTATTTCATCTTGGAGATCACCTCATTATAGAGCTGGAATTTAATTGTTAAAAGTGAAAGAAATCTTCGCTTTTTCCCCTTTCCTGAAACCACGAAGTCTTACAATTGTGGTGTAGAATGCAGAACTGCGTGTTTGAAGGTTCATAAATCGGCTGCCAGTTTCTCAGCAGGATATATATTAAAATGTATGACCTTCTGTTGTTAGAGCAGATCACTGAAGAGCTCTCCATACCATCAAATGCAGTGAAAAGCACAGTGCTTTTCGGATCCCCATATGTGATACATTACTCGAGTCTCCCTTAGAAACGTATAAAACTGTTTCCTCTACTTAATACCATTATTTGGTCCTTCAGACAAAATTCACAATTGCAAAAGAAAGAGGAAAAAAACCAGGCAAAATACAACAAAGCACAGAAGCTTTTGGGAAGCACGGTCACTCATTACTTGGTTTTTCTACCTGTAAGATTGTATGAAACAGAAAAAACCAATGTTAGAAGCAGTAACTTCTAATGCTTTCTCAATTGATAAGTGTGAGCCAGCTTGTAGTCCAGGTGGTTTCGCTGGTTATGCTTTTAAATTATTCTTTTGTTGTTGGTGTCTACTAAAAGTTGAATGCCAGTCAATGTGACTATTAACTGATCCATTCAGTTTTTTCATAGATAAATCATCAGTTTTAATAAATCATCAGTGTTAATAAAAAAAAACAACCATTTATTAAGTGTTGGTATATTCCATACAGAACTAAATAATGCTTTAATTTTTATAGCGTCCCTGTGAAAGAGGTGTCTCCTCAGATGAGGAAAGTGAGGTTCAGAGAAGTTCAGTAATTTTCTCAAGTGATTCGGCTAGGAAGTTACAGAGCTGAAATTAAAACCCAGATGTATAAGCTCTGAAGTCTAGATTTGTAGCCATAATGCTGATGGTTCTTGTACCTGGGTGGACATAGTAATAATCTCCTGTGAACTTGTTTGAAATGCTGATTTCTCCCCAGAGATTCCCCTTCAGAAGGCTTCAGTCCAGAAGTCTGCATTTAAGCAAGCAATCAGGTGGTCCTGACCACTCTCAGGAAAGGCATGCCCTGTGGCTGCCCCGCTCTGGAAGACATCTCAGAATTAGGGAGATGAAGGAACCCCCAGCCCTGTGCTCTTTACATCACCTAGGTTTTGTCCCTTCAAAGCTCAGGCCCCAGGAAGCCACACCCCAGCCTACCCACCTTGGTCTGCTGGATATTTTTCAACCAGAAAATTTTGTAACTATTTTATCTTAGAAAGGGAATACTGAAAATGTATGTTAAACATGATTGAAGATAAAAAACCAAAAGATCCTTGTAAAAATGATTGAGAAAGTGAGGGTTAAGGGAAAAGACTCAGGAGGAGAGGACATGGGGGCAGCCTTTCTAGCATTTTGGGCCTCCCAACCTGCAGGCCTCCATTCCTTGCTGACGAGGGTTGTCAGGACAGAACTGCACACTGACCAGGAGCTGAGGTGGCCTAGGGACCAAAAGAAATACTCCATAGCAGTGGTGGAAAGAAAGAAGATAAGGATAGAAATGTGGGCATAGGATGACTGGATAAAGAAGTTGTGGTGTGTGTGTATACATACACACACACACACACACACACACACACAATGAAATACTACTCAGCCATAAAAAAGAATGAAATAATACCATTTGCAACAACATGGATGGACCTGGAGATCATCATTCTAAGTGAAGTAAGCCAGAAAGAGTGAGAAAAAATGCCATATAATATCACTTATGTGGAATCTAAAAAAAAAAAAAAAAAAAAAAAAAGGCAAATGAACTTATTTACAAAACAGGAACAGACTCACAGACATAGAAAACAAACATGGTTACCAGTGTAGGAAAGGGGGTGGGAAGGAGTAAACTGGGAATTAGAAAATTGCACCTCTTGGGGAGTGATGGAAATGTTAGCTATCTTGATTGCGGTGGTGGTTTCATGGGTGTATACATCTATCAAAATTCATCAGATTATACATCTGAAATATGTGTAGTTTACTATACAGGAACCATACCACAATAAGGGTGTTTAAAAAATGGGCATAAGATGTAAAGAAAAATAAAAGACAGGAGAAGAGGAAGAGGAAAAAGAAGAGGAAGACTACAGAAGTGGGGGGACCTTAAAACCAGAACAAACCATGGTTAAGCTTAACAGCGCACAAGTCACTCTACCTAGTGTTTGATTGCCTTCTCTTTGCAGTTCCTAGGACAACTGCAAATTACTAGCTGCAGTGAAGTTACTCCCCTCACATCCATGTCTTTACCAGTCAGGTTCACTTATAGAAAGGGTTTGCCCAGCAGATGACCTCTCGTATGATTCTGAGGTAAAATGATTGGAAGGAGAGAAATAAAAATCTGACAGGGTCCAGGAACTCCAAAGCTGTCCATTTTAGTTCCTGTTCACTTCAAGTGGCCATAAATACCCTTAGGCAGCTCCTCACCTACATAATTAAAAACTTTATGGGCCATCTTTGAAGGACACTCTATGTAGTACTGGAGAAATGGTAACTCAGGCTTGGCTCCGACACCCACACCTGGTAGATGTATGATGCTTGGCATGTAATGTAATTTCTGTGAGCATCAACCTACCAGCTAAAACACGGTGCTTATAATTCCACTGCACAGGATGGTTGCGTGGGGTAAGTGAATAATCGTTTAGTACAGAACCTGGCAGATAAGTTTGTAACAGGGGCCTGCCAGGAAACAGAATCTATCCAGGATGGTTCAAAGCAAACTTTTGGGAAGAGATCATTTACAGGGGTGCTGGCAGGGATAGGAAAGGGGATGGTAAGGCACCTGGAGACTGTCATGGCAGGAAGCCATTACTAACTTAGAGCTGAAGACATGGGGGATGGAGTGTTAGCTATACTGCAGTGAGAGCAGGAGCTGTGGAGAAGTCTGTAAGAACTACAGTGTGGAGAGACCTGCTGCTGCCAAGAAGCAGGGAGGGCTGGATTCTTTCTCCTCCTGCCATCTGAGCTCCTGCTGGAGCCTCCCATTGCCAGATCCAATGGGAAGCAGCAAGGGAAGGGTGCCCAGGTGACGTAGTTCACAGAGGTCAGCCTCCCTGGGCTCAGAGCAAGGCACAGATAGGCCTAGAGTGGATGGGGAAGGACGAGGTGTACAGGAGTTTTCCAGTAGAGTTATTTCTATGTCTCAACCTTAATCCACTACGTACACACACCCTGCCTTGAATTTGCAAACAGAACTCCTTGTATAGGATTGAGAGAAGCAGTTTTTATTTAGCTAGTAATCCCATTAATGATGATTTGCCCAGTCCAGCAATGAATTGATGCTAAACATTGCTCTTTTCCCAAAACCTCAGGACCACTAGTGGCTGTGGACTTGGAAAAGACCTCAACTCCTGGACCTAAATCCTAAGATACATAAGTATTCTTTCTCTCCCTGAGAGAGTTAATGTGCTTCCCTAAAGAACTTACTTACTGCTAATGGGTGTTTGGTACCAAGGGTATCAAACTCCCTAGAAGACTGAATTAAAACAGTAAGCAACTCACATAGAAATGCTGCCTCCATTTCCCACTCATAGTTCTTCCCAAAGACTGCTTGTTGAGAAACTGCAAACTTCTTGACAAACTATAGCTGTCTCCCATTTGAAAATAGAAATCTTCCCCTGCCCTCCATAGAGGTAGAGAATAGTCAGGTGGGTGGAGATCGCCGGGCCTATTTGCCTATAGCAGGCATCAGAGAATATGGTAGCCATGCAATGAGTAAGGTGGAAGCAGAGATGTGGCTGGGACATGGGCAGCTGTAAATCATCTGGCCAGTCTGGAGGTACCGTTTAGATCTCTAGGAGAGAAGAATATCTTTTAACCACAGGCCTAGAGGACTTCTGGAAATTCCTTGGTCAGGTAGCCCCATCGTCATTTCTCCCATAGACAAGATTTGGTGACTAAGTTGTACTCTACTACAGTATTAAGTTGACATTTTAGCTACTGCACATAGAATAAAATTATCTATTTTGAAAGCTACTACTTGTCAAATGCCCACTATGGCTCAGTTACGTACCAAGCGTGTTAGATACCTTTGTTCCAATCATCACTACTCTTTAAGTATCATTAGATTGTAGCACATTAAGTTTAAGATAGTAATTCATAATGATACTGAAAAGAAGGGGGGGGGTCTCTTCTCGATAGAAGAATGTCAGCTAATGTAAGGAAAAAGAAAAACAATTGGAAAATAGGTTTTTCAATCATGAATATAATAGCTGATTCAAGCTAAAGTCATCAATGGATGCTAAGAGATTAAGAGGAGAGAATATGCATAGTCTCAGAGCTTCTTGCACCAGCTTAGTTGTTAATCACAAAGGGATAAAAGATACCCTTACTATAGAAATATTTGGCTGGCAATACATTAACCACATGAGTGAAGTTATGGGACAAGCTTACTTGATGTGTCTTGCGTAGGCCTGTAACGGGAAGTGCTCAACCTTGCACACAAAGCCTCATTGAAACGTTTAACCTGAATCTAGTCACAAGGAAATGAACAAATTCAGATTTAGGAACATTCTACTATTGGCCACAAATGGCTTGAACTCTTCAAAAACATCAATGCCATGAAGAAAGTTAAGAAGAGTGGTCGAAACTAAAACAGACTACCGAGATGATAGCTAAATGCAACGTGTGATCTTTTGGGATCTTAGGTGGGGGAAAATATCAGGGACAAAGTTACTACTGGAATAATTGGGGAAAGTTGAATATGATCTATGTACTAGATAATAATGATAGTATTGGGTCAGTATTGAGTTTCTTGGTTAACTCGATGGAGCTGTAGTTATGGAGGAAACTGTCTTCTAGTCTTAGATCTGTGAAGTGTTTAAGTATCATCAAGTTTTCAGTTTACTTTTAAATAATTCAACAACAACTAAACTGTTATAGAGAGGAGACAAATGTGGCAAAATGTCAACAATTCATGAACTTTTGTGAAAACTAGGTGGATGACAACTTTTAATTTTAAGCTTGAACTTTTTTAAAAAGAGAGTTGGGAGGGAAAAAACAGTATTGTTGATCCTACTTTTTCAAAAATGGAAACGAAGGATGAGGCCACCCAGCTAGTGCATGCTAGAGCTACTACTCAACCTAGGTCTTTCTGACTCTACAAACTCCTTCAATGTATTTTGGCCCTGGGATAATCAGCGTGACCATGATCAATGTGAAATGGTCTTGAAAAAGAATGTCGTTTATTTCCTTAAGTTTCTCATGACCAGAACACATAAGGGTCTCCCCCTGAGAGATGAGGACCTGGATTTGGTTTGCAAGTGTGCTGCCCTCCACCCCTAAACCCCACTAAAGAGGCAGGCATTTCCTTCTCCCATGAATATTACAAAAAGTGGTTTTGAGTTCACACAACATCTGTTATTAAAGCCCAGTGCAGACTCTTGTGGAATGCTGGGATCTAAATGAATTCTGACTTTTCATCATCTCAGAACACAAAGCCTAGCAGAGATCAGAAGATAACTTTGAAGACAGCTCTAATAGAGGTCATAATACAGTTCTTGTGGACTCATTTTACCCTGCTAGCACCTGAACGAAGGAAGGACGCAGGGAAGGGCATTTCTTCAACTCCATTGGCCTCTTTTCTTCAAAGAGTTATCAACTATTTATGAAAACTATGATCTGATCTATCTGGTTTGTGTGAGGTGATTAATCATGTAATGGATTCAACTGAATATGAAAACATCCATCTTAGGGAATGGCTGTGCCGTGTTGGTGAATTTAGATAAATTGGCTCAGGCTCCCTAGTGAATGGTGTTTAGAAGTTTAAATTTTCTTTTAATACTTTGTGTTGCCACAATAATAATATATTCTATGGCATGTGAGTAAATCCTCATGAAATGTCTTCAGTTAAGACAATTAGGCAGGAAGCAAACTCATTCTGTGCTGGTTTATGGGCAGCAGCCTGGCTTTTCCCTTACATGGGCGCCCTCTGTTGTTGCCCTCCATTTAGCTTTTGGATTTTGTGAATTGCTGACAGGAGCCAGATCTTTTTTTGGAAAGTGTTTCTTGCAGACAGGAGGGAAAATCTCACAGTAGGTTAGTGGTGTTGTTAGCAATTTTGTTCTCTAAGAGCAGAAAAATACAATCCAAGGGTTTTAAGCTATTAATTCTATATAGGCTGGTGCTTCCCTCCCACTAGCAAATGCTTAGTTTCTCCACCCCTCTAAATGGGTGTTTTTTAATGTTTAAGCAAATCCCCCGCGGTGTCTTTGTGTAATGAAGGGACTGTGTTTCAGGGCCTCCCGTGGAGACGGCATTAGGTACAGCCTGGTGCTTGTTTCAGCTGCCACACAAGAAGAGAGCAGGGAAAATCACGTTTTGTGGGGGCCCTCCCACATTTTTTGAGTGGAATTCTTTAGTAAGTTTGCAGAAAAGGAAATAAAGAGAATGTGGGAGCCCGGATCCTTAACTAAGTATTGACTTAGCTCTAAGAGATCTTTGATAACTCCTTTCACCTTCTTGTATAACTAAATGCAATGAAATATTTTTTCAGGCCCTGTCTAGTCATTCCTAGTGAGAATATGGCTTTACCACATGAATTTGGAGTCACTTCCTTCCCACTTGGAATGATTGTCACTTTTCTCACAGTTGGTATATTTAGCAGCAGGAATACATTTGCCCTGGGTCCTTACCTAAGGGTCTAGATGGACAATGGAGTATCAACAGAGCTGCAGGTGCCCCTGACAGAGGCTTGAGACAGTGGCGCCCCCATGAGGAATTTGGCTGTATGTCTCTTCACCACCGCCCTGTCTGGTCTCACGCTGGGGTGCATTCTCTCTTTCTTGGACTCTAAAGGGTTTCTAGCAAACAAATATACAAACTCATGCTTGAAATAAGAAGCAGCAAGACTAGGATCAAACATCTCAATTAAGATTTTCCAGGGTCAGTTCTACAGACCTGGGCAAGACTAAGATGGCATGAAGGGGTGAACAATGGGATAAGGAATTAGGGCAACATGAAGAGAATTCCGAAATGGTGTAATCTGTGAGACTGGTGGTGATGCGTGAGAGAGTGGGCCATGTGGTTCCAGCCTGACGTGAGAACCTCTGGGAGTCAGGAACATGTGAGTGTCTGGGGTACTTCAGATGCTAGTTGAAAATCCGAATCCAGCTAATCACTAAAGATTGGGTTCCTACAAGGATTTTGGAATTCTAAACTCTTGATCTTCTTTCTCACTGAGCTACAGCGTAGCATCTCCTGATACTCATTGTAGGGATGATTATGCAAATTAGGAAAGTTGACATTAATATCTCAGTCCTAGAAAGGAGATCTGTTTTCTGACCAGAGGTCAACCCTGTGGAGATGTAATAAGACCAGCAGATCATGGGACTTCCCATTGCTTTGCCCAAAGCTGACTCTTTAAATGGTGCTCTGTGAAGACTTGTCACAGTACCAGGACCACTTCGCGGGAGTCCGCAAAAACTGGCTGGGGATAGAGAGAATCTGCTCCTTACGTAAATCCTGGAAAGTTTAGTGGCCTTTGAGCTCTTAGCTTTCTAGCTATAACCACTTTAGCGACTGTTACTGGAATCATGCCACAGTAGAGAAAATATGGAGCTGCATTCTTTTCTATTCCCCATAAGACCATGCATTAATATGGGATGTGTGAAAATCCACCTGTTGAGTAAAGCATTAGACACATTTTTTTCCCCTGTGAATCATTAGTAGTATATAACCAAGGGAAATATAAATTTGGAAGATTTTCTAAACCTAAGGTATGAAAGCTGTTTTTGAAAGTAAAAATTTGCATTTAGTTATAATGAATCAATCCACATTCAAAAACTCCTTTCACTCATAATATGTCCCAATTTTTTTCAATTGGCAAAAGATGTGGATACTTCTCAGAAGACATACAAATAGTCAATAAGTATATGAAAAGGTACTCAAATTCACTGATTATGAAGGAAATGCAAATCAAAACAGTGAGCTATCTCCTCAAACCCATTAGAATGTCAGTTATCAACAAGGTGAAAGATAACAAATGTTGGCAAGGATGTGGAGAAAAGGGAACCCTGGTATACTGTTGGTGGGAATGTAGTTACGGAAAACAATAGTTTCTTCAAAAAATTAAAAATAGAACTACCATATGATCCAACTGTTTCACTCCTGGCCATATATACAAAGGAAATGAAATCATTATCATTACCAAAAGAAAAAAGATGATATGATATGAAAAAAAAAAAAGAAAACTTTGTGGGGTAATATGTTAATTAGCTTGATTGTGGTGAATATTTCAGAATGTATATGTATATCAAATCACCAAGTTGTATGCCTCAAATATATACAGTTTTTGTCACTTTACCTCAACAAAGCTGGAAAAATATTCATAATTAGAGAGCTTCTTGCTTATTTAGAATGGAACCCATATTCCTTACTAATAGACTGGCACACGTTAATTTCAGGTTCAAAGGGATGACAAATAGCCACTCTGCCAGGTTTCTTTAGTGTTTGCACTTAGGAGAAAATGCAGTTACAGTGCAAGGTTGTGTGTGCACACTCCCAAAGGACAGAGAAATTTTGCAGAAACATCACATGCAGAGTTTACAGGAAGAAAGGTTAGCTCATACCTAATGGCCATGGTTGCTGACATTGGAAAGATGATAACTAGACTGGTGCACTTTAGAAATGGCAACCTTTCTTATAACTAAGTAATGAATCAATGACTTGATTCTATAAGCTACCCCAAAATAGGCCCTGAAAAGGTTTCCAGCTTTCTGTGAGGGGCTAAGAATCTCTACAGAGGGATTGATTGTTCCAGATGAAAGGGATACAGCAATAGCTGGGTGCACATGAGGGTATGTGCTGAATTTACACAAGTGTAGACAAAGCTCTGGGTATTGGAAATGGGTATTACAAAGGCTAAGCTGCTGTCACACACACACACACACACAACCCTCAAAATACCAGGCTAAGTTTTACAAGACACTGCTTTCTGTTTCACTTAAGAAACACAACTGGACTAAGCTCGAAGGACAGCCAGGTTGCACAAGGTCATTTAGGGATGCAGGGTTCTTCCAACTTGCTGCCACCGTCTTCACTAGGGCCTTAACCTTATCTGCATGGCGGAAGCTGGATCATAGCCTCAGCGATACTCCTACGAATGGAATATGTGGGATGATCCAGGGCTTATCTGTCTTTTGAGGGAGCAAGGCAAAAGTTGCTCCCATCCATTGTGCTCTCATTTCAGTGACCAGAACTTCATCATTGAATTAGTGTTCTCCAGGGAAACATAACCAATAGGGTATGTATATTTTATCTATATAGATACATATCTAGAGATAAATACATTATAAGGAATCAGCTCATACAATTATGGGGACTGAGAAATCCCATGATGTGCTGTCTGTAAGCTGGAGGCCCAGGAAAGCCTGAATGCCATAGAGCAGAGGGTGTAGAGTTCAGCCTGGATCTGAACGCCGAAAACCAGGAGGGCTGAGGGCAAGTGAAGATCTATGTCCCAGCTCAGCAGTCAGGCAGACAGCCTTCCTCTGCCCTTTGGTTCTGTTCAGGTCCTCAACTTTTGGATGATGCCCAGCAACATCGGGGAGGGCCCTCTGCTTTGCTCAGTCCACCAATTCAAATGCGAATCTCTTCTGGAAACACCCAGGAGTAATGTCTAACCAGCTATCTGGGCATCCTTTGGCCAAGTCAAGGTGACACATAAAGTTAACCATCTCAGGCATTTCTGTCTGTGAGGAAGCTGGGAAATGGTGTCTCTCACTGGAGGCACTGTCCTAAGGAGAAAAAAGCTGATTTGAAAGTGACGAAGAGCAATTGACTGCCTGACTTGCACTTCTCACTATTAAGAGTGTTATTCTCCGTAACCAAGACCTGTTTCTAAGAAGATCGGGTTAACACATAATTGAACTTTCAGAGAAAAATTCCAGTGGATTTTTGTCAATTGAATAAAGTGCTATGACAAAGTCTTGGTACCATAGTGAAGTATCAACTCTCAAACATAGTTTTCTGGTGTTAACTGCCTGCCCAGAGTATACTAGTTACTGAGTGGTGCCTTGTCCTCTCCCACCTCTTAATATTGTTTCCAACTGGGCTCCTGATGCCAGAGGCATAAGGCAAGCCAGCTCCATCTCTGGTAAAAGTTGTAAATAAAGAAAGACAAATACACTGCATTAGACTGAGGGTTTAGGTTTCTGGTTTTCTCCGATGAGATTGTACATGCTTTTTCTTTTTCTTTTTTTTTTTAATTGAAGTATAGTCAGTTTACAGTTTGTGTCAATTTCTGGTACCATATGATCCAGCAGTACCACTCAAGGGCACATATCTCGAGGAAGCTCTAATTTGAAAAGACACATGGACCCCCACTGTTTATATCAGCACTATTTACAATAGCCAAGACATGGAAACAGCCTAAATGCCTTCTCACTTTTCAGAGATGATCACAAGTCCAAGGTGGCTTTTGGTATCCTAGAATCACCGTACTAGGATACCAAACTTCCAGGGTTCACAAGAGTTACCATATAAACCTCTGCTGGTCACTCTCAGAAGCAAATTAATTTTCTTACAAAACCAGCTCTCTGTTTGTAAAAATAAGAACCAATTTTGATTGTCTATGTCAGCCTATTTTCTCATGACCAACTGGCCTTCTGCAAATGATCCAGAACCTTGTGAGTGTCACATCTGCACAGTGTCAGGGGGCAGGAGTGGGGGTGATTGGTTGTGCAGTCCGGTTGAAAGGCTTAGTAAATCCTCTAGAGAAGATGGCTAGGAGGCCAAGAAAATGAAGGCATTCAGAACAATAAGCTTTAAAGGAATTCAGCTTGTTCCCTGGGCTTTGTAAAAATAGGAAATCCTGATAAAATGTTGAGATCTTTAGTTAATTGTTCTTTCTCTGAATCCGGTTATCTGACAGTGAATTTCTTCAATAGAAATTAGTGGTGACAAGTCATCACGCCACCACCAATTTTTTTCCTTTTGTTTCTAAAACAGCTGGTAAAAAGCAATAGACCAGCCGTTTTCTTATCTTCCTCTGCATTCAGTGCCAAGAGCCCCATGGATTTCAATCAGGGTCTTCAATCAAAAGACCCTTTCCTTTTGTGTGGGCTTTTACATTCCCGTTACCTCCCCCTAGCCTCTGACCTCGAAGGGCCCTCAGGAATTGCTCCTGTTCTGTCCTGGTTTCCTCCTCCCCAGGCCAACCTCCAGCCAGGGAAGGGATGAGCAAGGTCCTCAGGCTGCACGTGAGATCATGTGGCTCTGTGGTTGCTTTCTTACTCCCAGCGAAGGATGGGTCTGGGTTAACACCATTGCTAGCACATTTTTAGCACTTCATTTGCAATAAAAGCAAATATAGGAAAGAATGTTACTCAAAAGTAACATTTGGACTACCTGGTTTGGCCTGCCTGCCACAGGAGGACAAAAAAAATAAATTAAAATCACTGTGCACAGTGGTGTGTGTTTGCGGCATACACCAGTAACGTGCCAGTGCTGTGTCTTCAGAGGAGGGTTCACACACAGGAATTCAGTTAAACCAACATTGCCTTCTCACAGAAGGTACTAAAAAGAACACCTGCAGTATGACTTCTCTACTGAAAGATTTTAAATCAGGATAGAGTTTTCATCTTTTGGTGCTAATAAAGGCCTAGGGATAGTGGTTTTGTTGGCTGTTTTGCTATTTTATCACAACATCCATTGCCCTGCACTGGGTGTCTTACATGATTTGTATGTACTGGAGACTGCAATAATAAAAGCAGTCAGAACTGAGGAAGGATAAAGATATGTTTTAATCTCCCGATATTTAGACCCAGTGTCAGAACTAGAATGGTCCATTTTCACCAAACTGCAGCCAGGTACTCAGTCATTTATTCAGTCATGTACTAGATATGTATTGGGCACTGTTAAATCCTTCAGAGAATAGACAGTGGTCTAAGGTTCTGTTTTGAAGAATCCAACTCTACAGCTCATAAGAAAAATACTCATATATAGTGCTTTTAAAACAACTCAAAATAATAGTGTATGGAATTAAGAGCCAAATGAGCAGTATAAATAGCAAGTACCGTACGAACCAAGAAAACGGAAAATAGCTGGAAGGTAGAACCTGACCTGGGGGTTAGGATGGACAGACATAGAGTATACAGAAAGGAAAGAGATGGTATTCCAGGCAGAGAACACAGAAAAGTGTGCTCAGATGATGAGTTGGGCTTGGTTTGAGGAAGTGTGAGTAACTTGTGAGAGTAGAGGAGTAGCTAGAAATATTCCTGGAAAGATACCGGGAGCACTCAGCTGGGGCGGGCGAAGGTGCGGAGGGCAGGCGTGGAGTGCTGCCAAGCCCATCACCCTGAGAAACGAGTCCATGAGAGTGTGGGGAAAGGGGTACGGTGTGGGTGGAGGTGGTGTCTAAATATGAATTCCGTACGTGACCAGGGGCTGAACTTTTTCCATTTAATTTCAAAAACGTGAGAGTTTGAGTTTTTGTTAAATAGGTTATCCAGCTCCCTTGTTATTTTTTTCCTTCCACTTTAAGCAACCTAATTGTAGATGGATTCATATCCATCAGAAATAGTGCAAGAGGAGGAAGGAAAATCCTGATACAATCAGGAGAGAGAGAGAATAATCTCCTGGACTAAATGTTTACATAGGTGTGAGGAGTGCCAACTCTAGAGCCTAACCCCCTAGGTTTGTTTCCCATACCTCCATTTATTAGCTGTGCAATTCTAGGCAAGATGCTTCAACTCCCTCTGCCTCATTTTACTAACCTGTACAATGGGGATAGCATTAGTCCTGTCCCATGGGGTCCTTTTGAGTATTAAATCAGACCAAACATGTAAAATCCTTTTAAAAGCTCACAGCACATGGTAAGTGCTTTTATAAAAAAAAAAAAAAAAGCTAGCCATTGTGGTCAGTCTAAGGAGAAAGAAAAAGCACAGGCAACCATTGCCTCAGTTTTGGGGGGGAGGGAGATAAAGAGACTGAGTGAGGATCTGATTGTTTTGGATATGCTGAGTGATAAAAGGGTATTGAAAACTCTGGTCAACCCCAAGAAGGAGATTGAAGGTTTAAAATTGTTCTAACTAGTCACAGGTCTTGCGGTCCCAGAAAAATCCAAGGTTAGCATGTTGCTGTTGAATCTGAAAAATGCCACCCCATCAAAAAGAATCATTCTATTGAAAAAGTCAATTCCCAATGGCATTTTGAATATGTGTCCTTTTCACTTTTTCAGTAAAGCAATAGCTATAAGCGTTCAGGTGTTGCTTGTTGCTTGTGCTTCTTCAAAGCAACCTGAGTAGCTAGCTTGGGGTCATTTGGAATCAGACTCCACTACTCTGGCTCCATACTCAGGTAAAGCACAAACTCCCTAGTGGGGTGGTTATTTAAGAAGATAAATCCCTTGGTCTGTTCAAGCAGGGTTTCTCCGCCATGATACTATTGACATTTTGGGTCCAATAATTCTCTGTTGGAGAAGGGGGCAGATGTCCTGTGCATTGAAGGATATTTAGCAACATCTCTGGCCTCTATTTGCTAGTTGCTGTAGCACCTCCTTCCACTAGCCATGACAGTCAAAAAATGCGCCCAGATAGTGCCACACATCACCACGGGGACATCACCCCTAGTCAACAACCACTGTTAGAATCATTGGATGGAAGCCCATTGCTTGTGTTTTTCAAACAGGAGTGAGGCTACAGTGGATCCCTGTACTTTTGGCCAATGTCTATTCAAATAAACCAAGGCTTTCATCTCAGTGGACTCACTGGGCAGAAATCAACTACTTCATGTGCCAGTATTAATGGCAGGTGGGTAGTGGGGTGACGAGGCACCAGTAGAGAGGATGAATTGGAGTTATATAGATGCTGTAGCAAGATTTGAATAGTAGCATCTTCGAACCAACCGGAACAGCTTAGTGGTGATGTTAGCACCTCACTTCTGCAGGATGGGAAAATGAAGTACTTGGCTGTGAGCCATTTTTCTTTTAGAAAGGATTACTTTCATTTGCATCTCAAATTTTCCTGGGTAATAAGACTGTGTATCTATTAGATACTTTTCGCTTCTTGCTTTTTCTGGTATAATGTGCTTTTTAAGATGGCATGTCAGGCCAAAAGGGTGTCGTTGGATGGTCACTGCAGTTGGGAAGCAGGACTTTTCTGACTGATGGCGACTGTCTTCCCCTTGAGAGCTCACAGCCACAAGGTGACACTCATGTTCGAGATTCAGTTCAGTTTGGGGGCAAATATGGATTTGGGGCTTTTATATAGTGTCTGCAATTCTTACATTGCTCATCCCTGCCCATAACTAACTTTGAAAAATGCTAAGATTCAAGGGTCATATAGTTCTAACTTTTTAACTTGTTTCTACTATGCTTTTATTCTAACAAAAAGAGCTTCTCAAACTAGAGACTTCTCTTCTTTTTATCAAAGTTCTGCCTCCAAGGACACTTCAGGCACAAATTCTTCAGTGATATTTTGAAGTCAAAAGTCCCTTTTTCAGGGGAATCCACAGTTCTCAAAGGATAGACTTCAATTCTTATCAGAGAAGAAACAATTTTTTGGTAAAAATGAAATATTTCAAACTCAAAAAGAAATCATTCTACCCCACAGAATTTAATATTCCCTTCCATTCATACAGTGTTCCAGTGACACTGGGTTATTAACATTCCTTGGGCACATCACATGCTTTGATTTTTCTGGCCTTTTGCCCCTACTATTTTTCCTGCCAGAATGCCATTTGCTAGAGAAGCTGGTAACATTATCTTGTAGAAAAACAAATGCATTGAGGATACAGGAAAGCCGTGATCGTCAAATATGGTACATGAAATTAGAGATGTTTGCTCTTGTAGAATATTTAAGAACCTGATTGCTGAAATGCTGAGTCTAGAAAGCAGGAAAATTAATGATGTTGGTAGTATCAAAGGAAACTCGAGAACTCTCTGGTTACGGCTATCATATGGCTATAATATTTTAAAATAATAGTCCAAATAAAAGCAGACCACAGTGAGGAAGTAGAGAGTCCCTCGTGTAGCCAAAAATAATTCAGTGAACAAAATGCTTTTTTAAATGATTAAAGTCTGAATCTAATACAAACTAAATATGAGTAGCCACACTTCAATGTAATTCTATCATTTGTTTCATTATAAATTACTGAATTGTGTTACAAGTCAAAGAAATTGCACATTGGAAAGAACTCTTGGGCCACTTACTTTGTTATCTAACTGCAGAAGATTTGCCTCATAGGTTTTCTTACCAGATCAACCTAAAATAATGAGGGGAGACAAACCCTTCAGTCACCCGATTCAAAGTATTAGTTTTATTTGCTGAGACAGAGATCCAGTTCCCTTGTAATTAATTTCACCTTTGAGCACCTTATTTTCTCCCTTGGAGTTGGGCAAGAATGCTTATTCTGTCCGCAGCTTTCCTCTGTGCACTGGGATGTCAGATTCTCAAGAAATGCTATACCATGTTTTGTTATTTACAAGTGGTTTTGCCAGAGGCCAGCTGAAGTTATTTCAGATAGCTCAGGAAGCCCTAGGGTTTTAGAATTTTGACGACACTGCTTTTGTTCAACATAGCCTGTATCTTTCTACATGTACTATTATTTCTCCTTATAGATGATTTTATTTTTCTCTTCTTTCATTTATTTTACTGGATAACGCCCACTGCATAGTAAGTAAATCCTAGTACGTAGGCTTCCGTGTTCTCGCAGCTGACAGCATATATCCATTTAGCTCAATCTGGTCTTTCTGGAGTTGATAAATTACGATGGGAGAATCTAGCTATGTTAACTTTATTATTTACCAAAGTGTGTGTGGCAGAGGACACCTCTACAGTAGTGGGAGAAATGAGGCAGCCTAGACTTCTGAACCACAAAGTAGCATCCAGTTTTGTTTCCTGAATGAAAAATAATTCCAATGTTAACACAATGTGTTACTGAGGATTCAGCCCAGAAAACAGACCTTGGCCAGGTTGTTCAACAGAGTCTAATCCCAGATAACGAGGGGCACTGAGACTGTCCAGAGATGATCAACTACTGGGGTTTGAGGTGGTGTTTCTGAAGCCCACAAACTGGGACCACCACCTACTAAGAGCTACAACTGCGCATAGAGCTGCCGCCTCTTGTAGAGAGGCTGTGTTCCAGGCAGGGCAGAGGGACCCTGGGCTCTGCCCTCCTCCCTCTCCAGTCTCCCGATGGAGACTCCTATTGGAAACCAGCTGCAGGACAGCCTGGGAAACACTCATGTGAGGGTCAGCCTCCTGCCATACAGAGCACAGCGTGGGAAGGGCAAGAAATGTATGGGAGAACAAATAAGCAAGTGACTGATGCTTCTAGAAATTACTGGTCAAGAAACAGAAGTGCGTTTGTTGATACCCAAGTCCGCTTTGTGTGTGCATTCTCTGTGTATGTGTGTGAATGTATGTGTTAGAGTTCATCAATGTTTTGCTTTAATTTGAGATGTAATGAATATGGCCTAAAATGAGCTTCTCAAGAAGCATTGTGCTGTTGGGCAGTTTCTCCTAAAGCGGGAGTTGAAGGCAGATGTGAACTTCCAGAACACGTGTAACGTGCACGAGATGTATCTTCCTTTAGTTGATGTATTGCTCTTACACATCAGTTGTAGTCTGCCCTCCTCGCTTGCTTGAATGGTGGACTTCTGGAATTTGACCCCACCAACATGGCGCCACCAAGGCCTTGTCTGCCCTTCCCCCTCCCCCAGACTCAAGGCTATCTGGGATGGCCCCTTACCCACACCCCTGCTGTCTCACCATCCAGGAGGGCAGTCTGAGCTCAACTCCCATAAGGGAACACTGATGTCAGGCCCAAGGGTCAGTCCTCAACCACCCTCCCTGCACTGTGTCCCCACCACCTCTGCCAGCCTGGAGGCCCCAGCCAGCCTCAGCTCCTCAGCCCCCTTGAAAGCCTCCTCCAACTCTTCACCCCGGAGACCCCGACCCCATTCTAGCACTGTGATCCTCTGTGTCAGTCTATGCATTTCTCTGACATGGAGATTAAATTCTTAGACTTCAAAATATTGAAGGACCCACCATCATCCTTATGAAAGCCCAGCATGCTGTCCTCTATCCTGCACCTGCCACACCCCCTCTACTTCCCAGAAGTCTGGCCTTTGGTCCTTATCCCTTCCCAGTTCCGTCAGCCCCCATGCAGCTGGAACCGCCACCACAACCTTCCCTTTGGAGGGGCCCTCACTTAGCTTGCTTATCTTACCATTAACTTTGGCCTGTTCTCTCTAGTGAATGTAGCAGCCTGAGGACAGTGGCCAGGTCCTACTTCTTTCTCCCCACCCCCCCACCACTGAAGTGCTGCTCACAGTGTGGTCTGAAAACCAGCAGCATTAACATCACCTGCGCGCCTCTTGGAAATGCCCAATCTCAGGCCCTGCCTCAGCCCTCTCGGATCAACATGTGTTGGGGTGGGACTCAGGACGCAGGGGATTCTGACGAGCGCTCAGCTTCAAAAAGCAGCACTGCGTGCTGCAGCCATGGGAGTCCTGGGCACAGTAGTCGTTGGATAAACACCTGCTGACTTGGGTCTGTTTGCAGGTCAGCCCACAGTTTCCTGAGAGCAGAGGCTGTACCTTTCCTCCTGCCGTGTCCCCAGCCCCTCGCAAAACTGCTGATACCTTTGTTAGGCTGAAAAAGAATCAGTCGGACTGTGTTTTATTTTTGTTTGTTTTTCTTGCACTTTCACTTTTTCTAATGAGAGGTGACAAAACAGCAAAGGAAAATCACGGTGAGGATTGTTTAGAGAATGATTTTGAGCTAACACATCAATGTCATGTGGATACTTAATAATATCTGTTTGCCGGTAATAATGATACCTTTCACTCATATATCACTCTGTGGTCTCCCAAACTCTTTCATGGACATTTCCCTACTGATCTTCATGAAAATCTGGTGAAAATATTAGTAGGCTTTGTTCTCCTCTCTCAGCAGAGATTGAAGGAAGCTGAGAGAATTGCTCTGGGTTTTCTGAATTAGGTTCAAAAGCTAGAATTTGGGACTTTGAGCTCCTTCTCCAGTGGAAAGGTTTGCATTCCAATTGCTGTGTATTAGCTTAGTGTTTCTGGTAATTTACCCTTAACAGGTGTTCATTTTGTAATTTCTTCATCTGCAAAATGAGGAAAACGATGGTATCCACCTTTACAGTGTTGCAGGGATTAAATGAGATAATAAATGTAGAAGACTTAGCACCATTGCCTGACATAAAGGGTTAAATAAATGAAGCCACTGTTTTATTATTGTTAATTTATTGTTTTCTGTTTACATTTTACGTGTAGTATTATCCACTTTTTTATTATACCGTCAGAGAGATCAGTACATCACATGTGGGGTAGCAAGGACCAGAGTTTTCTCTATCTCAGAAGGTGTCCTTGCTAACTTTAGGGGACATTGAAGGCATTTAGTCTGACTCACGTGACTGGGATATTTCTCACTGCTGCCTCCGTTGGGTCTCTGCTCTTGCTGGTTCCTGTGCTCGTTACACCTAATGACGCATTAGATGGTTAAGTATCCACTGTGGTCACCATGGTTACTTCCCTTTCTCAAGTCCAGATTGCCTAGTCATTCTAGACACAAGCCTTCCTTCCATCAGTTAAGTTGTTGTGGTTCACTTCTTTTTAAAATAAGATAAAATCACAAGTCTTATCCAAATATAAGATGAAAATGTCAAAGATTTTGCTTGACTCAGCAATTAATGATGGAACCAGTAAGTGCTGCCAGGGTTCAAGGGTATGTAGAGGCAATCAGGGATGCTGGAACCAATTTACCGGTAGTTGCAAAAGAGGTGAATATCCATGGGGCAATGATCAGTTACATTCCACCAGGCACAAGTCATTTATATGTCTATTTTCTCTTGGCAGGAACTCATCTATAGTATTTATTCATTTTCTTCCACTTACAGAGTTGTAAAATAGCTCAAAGCTGATAAAAAGCAAGAGATGACCTGGAGAGGTGTGCTAGGCAGGATTCCCAGTCATCTTTTTTTGCTCACTTCAAAGTGTTTCACGATTTTCCTGCCAGTGGGGTCTCGGAAGAGTAGGCTAGCGTTAGAGGAATAGAGGATATGATTGTATCCAGTTTTATTTTCCTGCCTGGAACGGAGGTTTCACGGTCCTAGGCTTCAGACAGGCTTAGAGGGTATTTCTCCTTTTCTTTATCTTCTCTTAATACCCACTTCTCCTTTCTCTGTAGCTCCCACTTGCAAAGTCCCACAGACTTGTGGTCTCCCCCCCATCGTGGAAACCCACCTTCCCCACAGGAGGAGACGTTCCCCACTCCTTGGTTTTGTCTTAATGTCTTGTTCACCTTAGTGCCCAGGCTTTGGTTCGCCTCTGTTCAGCACCCTGCGTGACCAAGGGGAAAGAGAAGGTTCTGGTGACTGAGTGAGGGCAGAGCAGATGTTAGAGTCTAAGTTCAGCTCGTCGTTCAGCTAAGAAGCAAGAAATCTTATCAAAGACCATACATTTCCCCAGGGACAATGCAGTCTTGTCTTTGAGAAAAGGATATTTCGATTAGTATGACATTGGCCTTGGCAGTTGTGGAAGAATGATCCAGGCATCCTAGAGCCTAGGAATGTCTGCGCCTTTCCTGGGTCAGACTTCATTCCGCCCACGGAAGAGGGCAGAATGGGAGTCTGTCTGTTTTCCCAGAGAGTGGTGCTTTCTCCACCCAGTTGTTGTTGTTCTTTCCTGCATAGACGAGAGATGCCCAATTGTTCCTACACACATATGGATTCAAAAAATAGAATTTGACATTTTGTAAAATCAAAGATGAGAAATGATAAACAGAGGCATGATGGAAAAGGGCCTAAGGTTGATTTTAGACTAACAGTGCAGAATCTGAACAGTTCCAGAACCCCGCTGATCAAGATGGCTGCTTCTTGAGTTCTTGGAATACGTGCTTACTCTTGGCTCTCAGCAACAGACAGCCTGCAGAGAGGAGGGTCAGACAGATTCTTCAGAACCATACATTTCTGCTCATGGCCACACATAGCCTAATGATACTCATATATATGGAGATTTTGGGCATTTCAGTTTCCCCAGGAGACATATTTTTATTTTTGAAAAACAAAATCAACTGTTCAGCAGATGAATTTCTTACCACCTTTCACATTCAGTAGAAGGTGGCCACTTCTCCTCCCTGTGGAGCAGACAGCATGTTGTAGACCATCAGGCAGGGGGAGCATCAGGATATAGGCCCACAGCAGCCACTAGGTAATTGCATCATCTCCATTAAGATGCTACTGCACATCTTGAGTCTCAGCTTTGTTGTCTACAAAATGAAGGAGTTGGACAAGGGCCCTCCAGAGAAACTATTCCATGATGTCAGGTGCTAAGTTACTCCCCAAGTAGCCTCATCCTGATCGTTGGTGCTGGAGCAGGAAGGAAAACATGCCTCCTACAGGCTGGAATGAATAACTCATCACACAGATGGCTTTTGCAGGCTGCCGAGGAACCAACACTTGCCCTTCTGTACCAAGGACATGGTCAGGATGCCAAAGGCCATGGAAGAACTCTGCCATCACGTCCTGAAAGGGATGTGGTAGGGCGCTGGCTGGTATCACATACGATGGTGATTCTCCTTTATGCTGTTTTATTTGATGCTTATATTCTCTACCCACTAGACTTCTTAGGAATTTTTGCCACATTCAGTCACATTCAACCTTCCCTGGTGGGCAAAGGGACCTTCCATTGCTTCAAAGAAGACTTTAAAGCCAAGAGCTGCAGATACTGGCTGTTGGAAGTCATCCAGCCAGTGCAGAGGTGGCAAGGCTGGGTGATATGGGCAGAGCACCACCAGCATCTGCTACCAATTGCCCTATACCTAACTCTGTATTTCTAATTTGCATTTTCCCCTTAAATTAAGCCCTCATGTTTTTATTAGTTTTAGGCCTTTAAAACCTAGAACCACCCATAGTGATAACTCCTACTTGTTGAAAAAATGCAGCATGTTTGAGAAATTCAAAGAAATTAGTAAGGTTATACCAGAGTTGGGAGGAGGAAGGGTAGTGTTATTGGCGAATAGGTTCATGTCTCATCACAGAAAGGATTCAAAGACAAGTCTCAGAGGTCAAGAAAGCAAAGTGAGGATTTATTATTAGGTGATAGTATATTCTCAAGGAGTGAGCAGGCAGACTCAGGTGAGTAGCTGCACTGAGTTTTTGGCAAGCTGGTTATATGGAGTGTAAAAATAAATGGATGAAGTAGTCGTTGGAGAGGTAGGGGTTTGGAGTCATAGTCCCTGATTTCTGTCCCAGTTCCACATTCCCAAGGGGAGGAGGGAATTTTGTCCTTATTTAATCTTGTTCAGAAGTGTCATGGCATTGGTACATGATGGGTAATTCTAATCTGCAAGGCTAATTTTATTGTAATGAGGGCATAATGAGCAAATGAGGTTACATTCATTACATTCAGACACTGGAGATTCCTGTGTTTACCTCTCTTATCTTTGTCTGCCTCCAGGACACTTGTCAAACCAAAAGGTGTAATTTCTTAGCAGTCTGGAGTTTCTTGTTTTTCTCTGTCTGCCCAAGGACCCCTGTTTTTCACAAGATGTGTGGTTTCCTGCCGTCTGGCCTGTGCCCCTCTTTCTCTGCTCATATCTAGCTCTCTGCCTGCTCTAACAGTAGCAAGAGATGAAGTGAGAAAGGAATGCCAAACTATATGAAGGGTGTTATGTTAAACTGGGCTCTTCTAGGTTTGGCTGAGATTTGCTGAACTCTGTGGAACTCAGCTGGGCTCCTCCTGGCTTCTCATTAATAGGACAGGCTGGCAGTTTGTGGGATGGGCTCTTCCCATGATGAAGAGCAAGAATGCTAAAGGGCTGATGAAACTCACAACACCTCTGATGCCTATTGCTCACCAGTGGCTCATATCAAATCTCCCCATGTTCCATTGGCCAAAGCAATTCACTTGGCCCAGTCCAAAGCCAGGAGGGTGGGGAAATATAATCCACTTACAGGGCAGAAGGTGATGTTAGTGAGGTCAGTAATACAGTCTGCTGTAGGATTTTCACCAAGATGTTAATGGTGGTTATCTGGAGGGAATGAGATTTCTGATTTTGACTTTTCACATTAGCTTTTTCTCTTATTAGAATTTCTAATGAGAATGTAACAATTTTACCCAAAATTGTAAACCTATTTCTTTAAATAATGAAAGGTATGAAATACTGGAGAACATTTATTTGAGGATAGTTTTTTAACTCCTTTATTAAGTGAATTAATGTACGTATGAAAAGCTTAGCTCCTCAACTTCCTAAGTTACCTATTAGCATTTATAGCATATGTAAATCTTTGGGTTTCATTATGTTTTTATTTTACTCTCCTTATTACTACTCTCTCATTTTAAAAAATATTTGGTATATACGTTTTATTTTATATGTATCTCTGTAAACCATCCGCAAACACTTTGAGCGTTAGATGGGAAATAAACAGTATTTCAAAACTGGAAAAGAAAGCTATGGGGAGAGAGCCAACCAAGGGATACATACAAACTCAGCCCCAGTGGTGCATACAAATCACTGGGAGAGATTATTTTTTAAATGCCGGTGATGACATCCCTAGAGGTTCTTATTTAATTGTCTTAAGTTGAAGTAATTTTTAAAAGATCTCTAAGGATTGAGAAAAATTGAATAAATAAATGATTAAATGAGTGGAAAAGTAACAGAAGGGCCAATCCTATGTGATGAGCAGTAGCAGATTGGGGAATTTCCTTAACAATGTGAAGTCTGCTGAGATGCTGGAAGCTGAGGCTCCTGAATGTTGAGGAGAATAAGGGAAATGGATGCTGAGGAGAACTCTGAGCTTCCAGAACTGAGAACAGGACTGCCAGTAAGATCTGTCTGAGATTCACTGGGTGGGGAAGAGCTAGTCATTCTCTCTGATGCCTCATTTTTCCTGTATATAGCCCAGATCAGGTCCCAGGAGATAACTGCTTTTTTGGGTTACTGAAGTACATTTGTGGGCTGCTTTTCAGAACATTAAGACTAACAAGAGTCTATTCTCTTTGAAAACAGGTTGAACTCATAGGAAATTACTTATATACCCAGAACAAGGGAAAAGAAATAGAGATATTGCAGGATTTGGTTTAGTTGTTCATAGCTCTCCTAACTTAAATAATTTTATTCTGTGCAGAGGTCAGTCATGTATGTATTAAATATGGAAAACTCTTCATCTTCCTCTGCCTCATAATATAAAACAAAAACAAAGCAAAAACAACAAAATCCTCTCTCCACGTATATATTTATAGAGGAAACATATAAAATATGTAAATAATATTATTCCTTTGATAACTAAGGAATAGCTAAACTTTTTAAAAAGCTACAGATTAATCTGTTCTTAGAAACAATAATTAGTACCTATATGTGAACTAAAAGAAATGTGCCATATACTGTACATATATATGTATTTACATGCAATATAATGTGTATATGCAGTCAAACTGTAATAATTCTACCTAATAAAACTGAAAAAGGAGAAAATATATATATATATAAATATAGAAAGAGAGGGGTGTTGTTTCATCTTTGTTTTTAACTAAAAGGCAAATAACAGATTTTTTTTTTTTTTTTTTAGTAACCATGATCTGGTACTGATAAGGTCTGAGTTAATTGCCATTTGTAGAGTAACCATGGTGACCAGCATATTGCTTCTGAGTCCATTAATCTTGTTGAGATTAACAGTAAATCCCAAAGGATCTTTTGCAGTGATTCAGAAATAAATCATCTTTTCACATGTATATTACTTGGCAACAGCCACTTTCTTGAAATATGTCTCTCTAACAGGCAAAGAAATGACAGTCCCTAATGAGGTGATGAAAACCCATTCCCAAATAAGAAATTTTATAAAATCCAGCAAATGATTGAAAAGGTTTATGCAGAAATATTACACGAAAGGAGGATTTATTCAATAAACATGTGTCATACTCCTAATAGACATACCAAAGGAAGGCCGTTTACTCTCAGTTAGGAATGTATCTGGGTAGGACCTCAGCCTTGAGATATGAACTAGAAACAAAATTTGAGATTCTTAATTTAAAAAAGAAATTCAAATTTATTTAGGTTATAGAAATTAGAAAGGAACAGTTGAGTTGGGTTTAGGAAGAACTGCTGGCTGCCCAAGCTGGGACTAATAATGTATTGTATTTGTAAAAAGATGTTTGCAACTTAGACAGTAGAGCATGACCCTACCTAAAACCGTATTTGTCCTACAACAGCCCCAGAGATTAAGTACAAAATGTGGCAGCCTCATTTTACAGATGAAGATCCTGAGGCCAAAGAATGCAAAATGACTTTTCCATAGTCACTTAGTATTAATGCTTTCTTTTAAATGAGCGGAATACCTTGTTAGGATTCTGAATTGGAAGGGATAGGAACTGGGTTGTTATCCCAACATTCTTCTGACCTTAATTTATATTGCACTCTAGATGAAATACGCACAACTCTGGGTCTTTCTGAACTCACGGGGCTTATATTTTCTCATCTCCAAGCTTTCCTGAGTTAAGGGAATAATCCGAGGTCGTATTTCAACCTTTGTCTTCAAACATCAAATAAATACCAAGAAAACAATAGCATATTACAGAATCTAAGATGCACAATTATTCATATTTTAATATCTCTGAAACTAGATGTGCCTTAGAGTCAATAGTTTATTATAATCACTGTGCAGCAGTATGAAAACTGGATTTCGTTGCCTGTGCGTGCACTAACTTGGTCATAGCTGCATATATTGTCACCAACTCAACTGGGTGGTAAAACCATTAGTATGTGGGTAGAAAGTTACTATGTACAGAGAAAGAGGTATCAATTTGATACTAGTGATATGAATACTCATTCTGGAGTAATGACCATGATTTCATATTTTCCTGCAAAGCAACAACGTAGTGCTCTCCAGGACTTAAGGAAAGATACCCACAAGCAGAGGGGTATGTTGACTTTTATTACCGAGATAGTCATGGGATGATGACTTGTCACATACAAAGCAACTGAAGGCAGGAAAAAATTGCTAAATCCTTCAGAATACATGAAAAAAAAAATTCAAAGTAACAAGAAGCTGATGTGAGAAATGTGTGTCTTGCAGGACAATTGGTAAAGCATTGTACCATAGTTTCATTGGCTGCTTCTTTTTGTTCTTGGCCATTCATAAAATAATTTTCATCATACAATCCATACCATCTTAGATTCTATGATATGTGGTAATTCATGAATCAGTCGGCCTGGTTCTGACCCCCTGTAGCTGGTGATTGGACTTTGCCTGAAGCTGCACTGCTGATAGTGGACAGCATCAGAAAGTCCAGAGTAGTCAAAACCAAATCTTATTTGATTAACCAACTCTGAAGGCAAACTGACCTTTTGCTTACCTCAGCACCAATGCCCTAGAACACAGTTCTTACCTGATTAAAAAGAGAAATGGTCTCCAATGGCTCTAAGATAATGGTTCTTTATAATTCCCTGGTAATTAGAAAATACTCATTTTACATTATTTCCTTGGCAATTTAGGACATTGAGGAGATTACAGGAAAATATTTCTTATATAGGAGCAAATAGAAAGGGAGATGGTTCTGATATAATCATGGCCCCCCAAGTTTTATATGTATAAAATATAAATACAGTATAAACAAGGAATGTTGTGTATGCGTGGATGTATGATCTATCACTGTGGCCTCCTAGGACCCCAAGAGATATTATGTTAGCAGAACTGAGAGGCTCAGACATGTTTAATGGCAGAAGAAAGCATTCCATTAGCTTAGCTGAAGAGTACAAATCAGCTAGCTGAGTTGCTTTTTCCTTATCTTCCCAAAGGTGCACCCTGGGTTAAGTTTATACAGTCAGGGCTGCAGCAGGATGAGTTTGCCTAGGTCAGAGGAGGGCTAAATATTTTCAGGCAAGCCTTTGTCCTTGGTAAATCCAGTAAGCCATGTCATTTACATACTAGCCCCACACCCTTCCTTACACAAGTATGACACTCTGTGACTCCCGTCTCCCTAAACCCACCCAGCATATTTGATTTCTAGCTGTTTGTTAGAACTTTCTCCAATAACATGGTGGCTGTCAACCCAGGGCTTTTTCAGGCATAGACCAGGCCGTGGCTTACAAGACTGTAGAAGCAAAGGGACATTTTTTTTTAAATTACTTAAGGAAGTCTGATTAGATTTCATTTCCTTTAATTAATTCATCATTTTCATATACCCCACACATAAGATGAGTGAAAAGTATAGATTTTGAATGTCTGCCTTTATTTCCCCCACTTCATGAATAGAGGCTGAATTGCACTGTTTCGAGAGAAATCAATTGTTAACTTAAGTATCAGAATTAGGTCACATCCCTAAATTTTTCTGATAAAAACATGCTGCACTTTGAGGTGTTCACATGGAACCAAAGGTATATTTCACCAGATATTTTAATCTCTTTTGAAAACTTGTTCTATGTTCAGGGACGTGCTCTGAAATAAGACCCTGTCTGCCTCTTAGCTCTCTCCTTTCTTCTTGTAAGGGAGAAATGGTGATCACATCTCATTGAAAGCTCTCCTGCTGCAGTTTAAAGCTATTTGCTTTTATTCTCCCTTCAGGTTGAAAATAGCTCATCACTATTTTCTATTTTAAAACCCTGAAGGGTTTGACAGTTGCTAGTAAGAACGTGCCAAGCTTCTCTTTTTGACACTTTACAAATCCCTTCCTTTCAACTTGCATTAACTGGTTAGCTTTCATCTCTCTCTCGACCACCCACTGGGCAGTGTGTCTTTCCCACCTATCTTGGATTGTTCTCCAATAAGAATGTGACCAAGAAAAAGGGAGGGTTAAAGAACATGGCTTCCTTTCAGCTTCCTCTCCGAAATGACAGCAGACGCACTAGAACTCCACTTCTCAAACTTTCAGTGAGTAGTACGAACACGTGTGGAGGAGCTCAGGCTTGAGAGCTGTGCTGCCTGGGTCTGATTCCCAGATCCACCACTTCATTGAGTGATCTTGGGCAGATTGTCTAGCCTCTCTGTGCCGCATGTTCCTCAGCTGTAAAACGGGGCTGGTAGTAATTTCCGCCTTGAGTTACCCTAAGGGTTAAGTTAATGTCATATGTATAAAGGGTTTAGAACCTGCAAATATAACTATTATAATTATCATCTAGTTTCAAAATCAGAAGTTGGTTATGTGCATCATGATCAATACCAGAAGCTTATTCTGAATCCTAGATCCCTGTTTATAGTAACTTAACAGCCCATTGTGCTGCAATTTTGACATTAATCAAGCTGATGCTTTTCCCTTTAAAATGTAAAGTGTGAGTATATCAGTTCTTATAATCTGTTTTTAAAAATTATTATTACCCCCAGATTTCCTAACCCAATTGTCTTAGATCTTTGAGTTGTGACTATAGCTTGGTACAATGACGTTTTTGTGTGATGGGTAGTAACAGTGATCAACCATCTCAGGTTTCTTGGAACTGAGGGGTTTCTTGGGACATAGGACTTTTACTGCTAAAACTGAGAACATTGGGATGGTTGAACACTCCAGCTCTAAAGGGACTGCATGAGGTGGAGTAGAAGGGGAGAGAAATAAGCAGTAGTATTCTTAATCTCATCAAATACAAAGGAATTCTTAATACAACACTGCTATTCCCCTGATTTTTGACTCATATGATCCCTGATGAGCATCTAAAAGATAGAATTGTACTGAACTCATTAATTCTAAATGTCAGAAATTTGGGCTTCATTTTTGCTGTTGTCATCATCTCTGAGATGTATTTCTTCTACATTGTACGCTATTGCGCTTTCCTCTAATCATTTTTTGCCTGTTCTTTTTCTTTTAGGTCAACTCAAATCAAAACATACTCATGGGATAATGCCCAGGTTATCCTGGTTGGGAACAAATGTGACATGGAAGATGAGCGGGTCATCTCAACCGAGAGAGGCAAGCATTTAGGAGAACAACTCGGTAAGAAATGGATTAACAAATTAATAAGAAAGAGCTTGATAATTATTTGCAACACTGTACAGGGTCCCAGGTAATTGCTAGCATGGGTTTAATGAAAAGACTGTCAACCCGACAGTGGAAACCAACATATCCTTGGTAAGTAGTAAGTGGATTTCCCACTTTCTGTGGCATCCTTAGAATCCAAGCACAATTACAGAAGCAAGATGGACAGCCAGCATTTTGATCTAGTACAAGGTGTTCAAATTCTCATTTCATAAGAAAGGCAGCATATGTCTTGCTGCTATTCCTTTGGGTTTTTTTTTTTTCTCTATACATGACATTTTGCACTGAGTGAGCACTTTATTATATTGTGTGACTGTTGTTTTCAAGTTTCCATTAGAGGAGAGTGGGTAATTGGCACAGAATAGGTCATGTTATAGATTCTGCTTCTATAATGTGTGTTACTGTTACAAACCTCTTTGAAACTCAATCTCCTCATCTCTTATGAATAAGTATCTTAACCCGCGCCTACTTTACGAAGTCCTTGTAGAGCATCAACTGAGGTAAGAGATAGATATTCATGAGCTTTAGAAATGGCAAAGCAATTTCAAGCACAAAACATTGTATCTAGAGAGAAAAATGATGGAGTTTGTAAAGTACAAAGGAGGGGATCATGACTGATTTATTAATTCAGGGTGTTTTTACTAAGCACCTGCTTTATATCCTGCCCTGTACCAGACATCACAGGGGATGAAAGAAAAAAAAAAAAAAAGAGCCCAGTCCCTGGGCTCAAGTTGCTTTCAGTCAAGTGGGGAGACCAGAGATATACACAAAGAAAGCAGAAATAACAAGATAACAACAAAAACAGGATAATGAGGAGGTAATAAGCTTGGAGGCAGATGCCAAGAGGAAAGCAATAAGGATGAGGGCAGGAGAGAGGTGTTGGAAGGAGGGGTAGGCGTGAAATGGGACAGGAGGCAGATGAAGAGCAATGCAGAGGGGACACCTGGGGAGAAAATGAATGGAAATGAGCAGAACAGCTAGGAAGAGGTGAGTGATGAGAAGAACTAGAGGTCATATGGGTTAAATGGCAGGGTAAGTCTTGAATGGTCCCGAAAGGACAGTAGACAATGAAAACCATGAAGAGAAGAAATGTTATAAATAAAGGGCACAGTGGAGCCAGGGACATGGGAACATTGAGAGGACAGTGAGTGGAAAAGTTGGAACCTAGTGTAATATGGAAGTTGAGTGGATTTGGGGACCAATTCCAGCCCTGGAGCAAAGGAGCTGGAACTTTTTCTTTCTTCCTTTTCTTTCTTTCTTCCTTTTCCCCATTCTTTCTTTCTTTCTTTTTCTTCTCTTTCTCACTCCTCCTTTTCCTTTTCCTTCCTTCCTCCCTCCCTCCCTTCGTTCCTTCCTTCTTTCCTTCCTTCCTTCCTTCCCTCCCTGTAGACAGGAGAGAACATTGAGAGATTCTTAGCAAGGGCAAGTCTGACTTTCTAAACTTTTTGGCCAGGACCTACAATGAGAAATACATTCAGTCTACCAACTCAATGCATACATACCTAGAGAGAAAGAGAATGAAACAAAAATTTCACAAAAGACATTTACCCGTGTTAGATGGGATTTGTTCTGATCCTATTCTCTTTTCTATCCTATTCTCTTTCTTCTTTCTCTTCTTTTAATAATGATTTCACTCACTAAATAAGTCCTAGGATCCAATAATGTGCCTCAACCTACTAAAATTTGAAAAACACCACTCTGCAGGGGGCACTGTGGGACTAACCTGCTGGAGGTGAGCAGCACAGATTAGAGAAGCAGAGATCCTCTCAATGGGTCACTCTATCACTTGGTCATCTCATAAATGAACCCTGCACAGTCCAGTTGGAGAGCATGACCATTTCCTCATGAAATTAGTGAGTTCATTAGACTAAAGGCTATCACTCAATGGCAAGAACACTCCCACCAAATGTCCTTGCAGCCGCCCGTGAGAAAGTCATGCAGCTGACATCTGGCCTCTCTGTATCAGCTCTTGAGCTTTTATCATCTCGTTCACAGGGCCTCCCTTCATTCCATCAGTTTAACAGCCTTTTCTATTAAAAAAAAAAAAAAGTCTGAAAAACATGGCAATCTTTCTTAGCCCTCTTAATGCCTTAGGAAGTTAGGAATGAAGAATAAAATATTCCCCACGAGAAAAGAGAAAGGAAGTCTGGGAGAGGGTTGGCAGGGTGGCTTCCTGCACCCATCTTTTCCCTCCCTGTATTTTCTTGACTAGTCAGGCATATGCCATGTGGGGGGAGAAACTGCTACACAGATGCGAGTGGCTTCTATATATAAACCAGAAAATTGTTTGGTTCAAAGAAAAATACATTTAGAGCCAAGAATTGTTGAATGACATTGGTACAAAGGAGTGAGGTAACTGGCTACTTTTTTTTTTTTTTTTTACCACTGTAATAATTACTCTGGTGTTGAGAAGGTCAGGTTGTGGAAGAGGACATTAGAATGGTGGAAATGCATCAAGAGGGTGACTTTCCTGAGAATTCCACTGACTGACACACACACAAACCCTTTTTATGTGGTACATAGATGTAGGAAATTTCCTGAAATTGTGAGGCAGAAATGTTTCTGTTCCCAGGCAGGTTCTTCCAATGATTGCTAATTGATTTTTTTGCTCTCTGTTCAATAAACTCTAACAGTAGTCATAGCAACCAACCCTTGTGCATTCTTAGGGAGTCATTTACCTCCTTTAATATGGTTTGATCTTCTCATGACTACACACACTTATATAAATGATCATGAAAGATCATTTGTATGGGGAAAAAAAACCCTCACAGTATAAATTTAAATGTTTTAAAGGTCTTAGCTTAATTTTTAAAAATTACTGGTAAAATTCCATCCTCTAGAACACCATGACATACACACGGAGATTGAGCACTGCTTTTTAAATGTCATTACCACATTTTGGCAGATGGCTCCAAATAACTGCTTTATTGATCTGGTTACAATTAATTCTCCATTGTGGATGGTTACATCCATAGAACATTTGCTCATCCTAATGAGGGTGCTTGATGGAACTGAGCTGTAACTGAGGTCTTTAAAACACTTGCAATGGCAGCTGCCCTTGACAATCCAATTTAGTTCACCCAACATTTACAATACGTCAGGTGCTTGGGAGTACATGATAACCCTGTCTTTCAGGAACGACCATTGCAGTGCCTGAAATAGACAATAGACAATGAACACTTTCTGGCCTTCCCTTTCCTGGTTGGTTTGTTTCATTTGGCCTTTGGCATACCCTCTTTGAACCTTCCATCTTGTCTTCCATACCGTGGTTTCTTTCTCTCCAGCCATATCTTGGCTGTTTTCTTGGGAGCCTCCTCCTCTTTCTCCCTATTGCACTTTGCCTTTCCATCCTTGGCCCACCACTCCTCTCTCTTTCACCCTCACTCAGATATTCCCAACCACTTCTGAGGCATGAACTCTGCCTATAGACTAAGGACAGCCAAGTCCTGTCTAGCCCTGACCCTTTCACTTTCATTTCTGTCTCCTCTACTCACTTGCCAGCTGCGCATAGTCAGTACTTCCGACTTAGGGGGGCCCTCTAAATCATCCGCAGCTGAATCCTCCAGGGTCCTTTTTCAGGTGCATGTTTGTCAACCCTAACTTGGACATGCTATATCAAAGCTTCTGAAGTTGAAGCCTGGAAATCTACGTGTTTAGCAAACACCCTTTTGACTTTTCTACACCAGATTTTTAGAACACTGGCTTAGTTGGCTATGAGTGTTTGGATAAAGTAGGGAATTGCCCCCAGAGCTGAACACCATCCTGTAACTGATACTATCCTTCCCAGTTGTGTTTTTGACGTTTACTATAGGTGCACATACCTATAACAATACGTAGGAATGTTTTGAATTTTTATTTTTATCCAAATGCCAAATGTATAACATGGCAATCATCTATATATATGTATAATCTCACAATTTAAGTTTTAAATATAAAAATATTAAAGTAGAAAAAATAGAAATGATTAGAGATAGAAGTTTTCCTAAAATAGAAGTAATGTAACTGGGAATAAGAGCAAAGAAATTTATGGAGGAGAAGGGATTTGTATTGCCTTGAAACTATAGATGAAAGAATACTTGAACTATTTTTACCAGCTCTGAATGGGCAGAAAGTGCAGAAATTCTGAGGTTTCCCAAAAATGTAGTCAGAAAAAGAAAAATTACAGATAAATTAAATTTGCCTCTGGAGAGAAGTGATTATTTTTAATCAATAATTTGTAAGGATCCAATTTTGTTTTTAATTTGCATTCATGTTTCTTCCTAAAACAAATATCAGATCCTCTTCCTCTTACTCTCCATTCAAATAATTACATATCATGTGCATGTTTACTAAATCCAGACCTGTCCTCTCCATCCTTCCCCCTTGTCCAGTTCAGGGACCCCATGAGGATTTCCGACAACTGTGAAATATTCTTATACTTTGCTGTCTTTCCAAGCTGTAAAATTACCTCCCCTTCTTTTCACATGTAATGACTTTTTGTTTTGATTATTCATCTGACAAATGTTTATTAAACACCTATAATGATACCAAGGAGTCATGAAATATGTATCTTCCTTCTCACGGAGCTTAATTTGTGGTCTAGTTAATATCCATCACCATACATAATTACAAACTTTTCCTTGTGTTGAGAACTTAAGATTCTCTTAGAAACTTTCAAATGTGTAATACAGTATTAAGTGTAGTATTGTGCTGTACATTACGTTTCCATGATTTATTTATTTTATGACTGGACATTAGTACCTTTTGCCCCCTTTCATCCATTTTGCCCACTCTCCCGACCCCCCACCTCTGATAACCACCAATTTATTCTCTGTGTCTACAAGCTGAGGTGTTTTTTGTTGTTGTTTTTTGTAGTTGTTGTTGTTGTTGTTGTTTTGGGATTTGTTTAGTTGCTTTGAGATTCTGCATATAAATAAGATCATGTGGTATTTGTCTTTCTCTCTCTGACTTATTCCCTCAAGATTCACTCGTGTTGTCATAAGAGGCATGATTTCCTTCTTTTTTATGGCTGAATAATATTCCTCTCTGTGTGTGTGTCCATTCATCCAGCGATAGACACTTAGGTTATTTACATACTTTGGCTTTTGTAAATAACGATGCACTAAACATAAGGGTGTCTGTATCTTTCTGAGTTAGTGTTTTTGTTTTTATGGGATAAATGCCCAGAAGTGGAATTGCTGGATCATATGGTAGTTCTATTTTTAATTACTTGAGGAACATCCATACTGTTTTCCATATGGCTATACTAACTTACATTCCCACGAACAGTGCACAAGGGTTCTCTTTTATTCACACCCTCACAAACACTTGGTAATCTTTTTGATAATAGCCATTGTAACAGGTGTGAGGTGATACCTCATTGTGGTTGTAATTTGCATTTTGCTGATGATTAGTAATGTTAAACATCTTTTCATGTACCTGTTGGCCATCTCTATCTATCTCTTTGGAAAAAAGTCTATTCAGATCCTCTGCCCAATTTTTAATCAGATTTTTTGTTTATTGATTTTGAGTTGTATTAGCTCTTTATATATTTTGGATATTGACCCCTTATCCTGATACATGATTTACAAGATTTTTCTCCCATTCTGTAGGTGGTCTTTTCATTTTGTTGATAGTGTCTTTGCTGTGCAAAAGCTTTTAAGGTTGATGTCCCACTTGTTGACTTTTGCTTTTGTTGTTTGCCCTCTGGGTGTCATATCCAAAAAATTATTGTTGAGACCAGTGTTGAGGAGCTTCTTCCCTATGTTTTCTTCTAGGAGTTTTATTTATAGTATTAGGTATTGTGTTTATTTCTTTGAATCATTTTGAGTTGTCTTTTGTTGAGTGGTGTAAGATAGGGATCCAATTTCATTGTTCTGCATGTGTTCATCCAGTTTTCCCAACTCCGTTTGCTGAAGAGAGTATGTTTCTTTATTGAGTGCTCTTGGCTCCCTCGCTGAATATTAGTTGATCTCAGCAGGGGTTTAATTCTGTGCTCTCTAATCCTGTTCCATTGGTCTGTGTGTCTATACTGGATTTTTAAATTATTATTATTATTACTGTAGTTTTTGTAGTATAGTTTGAATTGTGATACCTCCAGCTTTGGTTTTCTTCCTCAGGATTCCTTTGGATATCCAGAGTCTTTGGTGGTTCCATACAAGTTTTAGAATTGTTTTTTCTATTTCTGTGAAGAATGCCCTTGCAATTTTGAATGGGGATTGCATTAAATCTATAGATGGCTTTGTTCATTACAGAGATTTTAATAATATTAATTCTTTTAATCCATGACCACAGGCTGTATTTCCATTTGTTTGTGTCTTCAGTTTCTTTCAGCGAAGTCTTGCAGTTGTCTTATTTAGATCTTTTACTTCTCGGGTTCAATTTATTCCTAAGTATTTTACTGTTTTTGATGCTATTGTGAATGGGATCTTTTTCAGATAGTTCAACCTTAGTGTAAAGAAATGTGGCTGATTTCTGTATGTTGATTTTGTATCCTATAACTTTATTGAAATTTTTGATTAGTTCCAAAAGTTTTAGGTTGAGATTTTGGGATTTTCTATATAGTGAATCATAATTATCTACAAATAGCAAGTTTTACTTCTTCATTCCTGATTTGGATGCCTTTTATTTATCTTGCATCCCTCTAGCTAGGACTTCCAGTACTGTATTCAATGGGAGTGGTAAAAGCAGGCATTCTTGTCTTATTCCTGATCTCAGAGGAAAAGCTGTCAATGCTCCTCCATTGAGTATAATGTTAGCTGTGGATATGTCGTATATAATGAGGTATATCCCTTCTATACCCAGTCTGCCAAGAGTTTTTATCATGGAAGGATATTGTATTTTATCTAATGCTCTTCTGCATCTGTTGAGATGATCATGTGATTTTTATATTTTATTAATATGATGTATTGCACTTACTGATTTGCGTATATTGAACCAGTCTTACATTGCAGAGATAAAAGTCCATTTGGTCATGGTGTAGAATCCTTTATATGTTCTCTTGAATTTGGTTTGCTGATATATTGTTGAGAGTATTTTCATACATATTCATCATAGATCTGTAGTTTTCCTGTGGTGTCCTTAATCTGGTTTGATATCAGGGTGGTACTAGGCATCATAGAATGAGTTTGGAAGTTTTTCCTTTTCTTCAGTTTTATGGAAAGTTTGAAAGGAATTGGTGTTAATTCTTTGAATGTTCGGTAGAATTCACCAGTGAAGCCATCTGATCCTGGGGATTTATGTGTTGGGAGGTTTTTGATTGCTGATTCAGTCTCTACTCATTATTGGTCTGTTCAGATTTTCTTTTTCTTGCTAATTCAGTCTTGTTAGGTGTGTGTTTCTATAAATGTATCCATTTCTTCTAGGTTATTTAATTTATTGGCATGTAATTATTCATAACAGTCTCTTAAGATCTTTTGAATTTTTGTAGTATCAGTTGTAATGTTTCCTTTACTTCTAATTTTACTTCTTTGGATATTCTGTCATTTTTTCTTAGTCTAGCTAAATGTTTTTCAATTTTATCTTTTCAAAGAAGCAGCTCTTAGTTTCAATGATCCTTTGTGTTTTTCTAGCCTCCTTGTCATTTATTTCTGCTCTGATCTTTTATTATTTCCTTCTTTCTGCTCAATTTGGGCTTAATGTATCTTCTTTTTCTAGTTCCTTGAGGTGTAAATTTAGTTTGTTTATTTAAAATCTTTCTAATTTCTTAATATATTTGTTCCACTATAATTGTTCCTCTCAGAACTGTTTTGGCTGCATCCCATAAGTTTTGATATGCTGTATTTCCATTTTGGTTTGTTTCCAGATAATTTTTTATTTCTGTCTTGATTTCTTCATTGACCCTTTGGTTTTCAGAATAGTGTTGTTTAGTTTCCACATATTTGTAGATTTTCCAACTTTCCTCTCTTTGTTGATTTCTAGTTCATGCCACTGTGATAAGGTAGTTGGTGTAATTTCAATCTTCTTAAATTTGCCAAGATTTTTTTTGTGTGTCTTATCATATGATCTATCTTGGAAAATGTTTCATATGTACTTGAGAAAAGTGTATATTCTGCTGTTGGATAGAATGTTCTGTACATGTCTGTTAAGTCCATTTTTTTTTTCTAGTGTATGGTTCAATTCCAACATTATCGTGTTAATTTTCTGTCTGGATGACCTATCCATTACTGACAGTGGGGTATTGAAATCCCTTAATATTATTGTACTGTTGTCTATTTCTCTCTTTTAGATAATTTATTTGCTTAATATATTTTGGTGCTATGATGTTGGATACATATACATTTATCACTGTTACATCTTTTTGATTCTTTCATCATTATATAGTGATCTTCTTTGTTTTTTCTGTTGTTTTGGGCCTGAAATTTATTTTGTGTGATGTAAGAATGGCTACAACATACTTTTGGTTTTCACTTACATGGAGTAGCTTTTTTCATTCCTTTACTTTGAGCCTTTGTGTGTCTTTAGAGCTGAAATGAGTTGCCTGTAAGCAGCATATATTTGGGTCATTTTTTTTTTTTTGATCCACCCAATCCTTTGGATTGGTAAACTCAATCCATTTACTTTTAGAGTGATTTTAAATATGTATATATATGTATACACACATATAATTTTTATTAAAGTATAGTCAGTTTACAATGTTGTGTCAATTTCTGGTGTACAGCATAATGCTTTAGTGATACATAACATACATATATTCATTTTCACATTATTTTTCACCGTAAGCTACTACAAGATAACTGATTATAGCTCCCTGTGCTATATAGTATGAACTTGTTTATCTATTTTATATATATCAGTCAGTATCTGCAAATCTTGGACTCCAAATTTATCCCTTCCCACCCTCTTCCCCCACTGGTAACTGTAGGTTTGTTTTCTATGTCTGTGAGTCTGTTTCTGTTTTGTAAATAAGTTCATCTTTTTTTTTTTTTAAGATTCCTCATATAAGTGATATCATATCATAGTTTTCTTTCTCTTTTTGGCTTACTTCACTTAGAATGACAATCTCCAGGTCCATCCATGTTGCTACAAATGGCATTATTTTATTATTTTTTAATGGCTGAGTAGTATTCCATTGTATTTGTACACTGCAACTTCTTTACCCAGTTATCTGTCAGTGGACATTTAGGTTGTTTCTATGTCTTGGCTGTTGTGAATAGTGCTGCTATGAACACTGGGGTGCATGTATCTTTTTGAATTAAGGTACCCTCTGGATATATGCCCAGGAGTGGGATTACTGGATATGGTCAGTCTATTTTTAGTCTTTTGAGGAATCTCCATACTGTTTTCCATAACGGCTGCACCAAAGTACATTCCTACCAACAGTATAGAAGAGTTTCCTTTTCTCCACACGCTCTCTAGCATTTTTTGTTTGTGGACTTTTGAATGATGGCCATTGTGACTGGTGTGAGTTGATACCTCATTGTAGTTTTGATTTGCATTTCTCTAATAATTAACAATATTGAGCATTTTGTCATGTGCCTATTGGCTGTTTGTATGTCTTCACTGGAGAATTGCCTGTTTAAGTCTCCTGTCCATTAGAGTGATTATTGAGATATAAGGACTTACTTGCCATTTTTTTGTCTGCCTTTGGTTGTTTTGTATCTCCATTATTTCTGTTTCCCTCTATTAATGTCTACCTTTTTAAAGTGGTGATTTTCCATAGTGATTTGATCAGTCTCCCTTTTAAGTTTCATGACTGTAGCCAAGCTTTTTGCTTTGTGGTTGCCATGTGGCTTACATAAAACTTCTCATGGAAAAAACAGTCCTTTTTATGCTGATAGCACCTCATCTTCATTCATCTGTACAGGTTCCACTTTTTATGCCTCTTTTATATTTTAGATGTCAAAATTTACCTTTTTATGCTGTGGATTCATTGAGAAATTATAGTAACTATAGTTATTTAATGCACTTTTCCTTTGCCTTTATACTATAATTAAGTGGTTAACACACCATAATAATATAGAGTTACAGTTTTCTAATTCTTACTGTTTATTTTTTTACTGTCAACAGGATACTATGTACTTTAATATGCTGTTATGTTACTAATTAGCATCTTTTCTTTTTAGCTTGAAGCACTCCTTTTAGCATTTCTTGTAAGGAATGTCTAGTGGTGGTAAACTCCCTGAGCTTTTGTTTTTTTAGGAAAGCTTTATTTCTCCTTCACATTTGAAAGATAACTTTGCGGGATAAAGTATTCTTGGCTGATAATTTTTATTTTACAACACTGAATGTGTCATCCCACTCTGTCCTGTCGAGTTTCTCCTGAGAAATCTTCTGAGAGCCTAATGGGAGTTCCTTTATAGGTTACGTTCTTTCTTTCCTTGGCTGCCTGTAAGATTCTTTTTTTAATCACTGAGTTTTGACAGTTTCATTATAATGTGTCTTGGAGAAGGTTGTTTTTGATTGAGATAATATAGGGTGTTCTATTAGTTTCTTGGAGTTGTATGTCCAATTCCTTCCCTAGGTTTGGGAAGTTCTCAGTTATTTTTTCTCTAAACAACTCTCTCCTTTCTCCTTTTGGTATGCCAATTATTTTTATATTTATTTTTCTGATCACATCTGATAGCACTCCTATGGTTTTTTCACTTTTTAAAAATCTTTTTTTCTCTCTTCTGAGTTATTCCTAAAGTCCTGTCTTCCAAGTAACATATTCTTTCTTCCATCTCATTTGCTCTATTGCCTAAGCTCTCTAATGCATTCTTTATCTCATTCATTGAATTCTTCAACTCCAGAATTTTTGTTTGGCTTTTAATTTCAATTATTTGGTTAAAGAACTCCTGTTCATTAGTTTTATTTCTGAATTCATTAAACTGTCTTTCTTAGTTTTTCTATAGCTTATTGAATCTCTTCATAGATACTGTTTTGAATTGTTTATCAGTTATATTACAATATTTCATAACTTTCAGTGCGGTTTGTGAAGAATTATTTTCTTTTTGTGATACCACATTACCATGATTTTTCATAGTGCTTAATGAAATGCGTCTCTGCCATCACATTTGAAGTAACAAATACCTTCCTTCATTAAGGAAGACCTTGTTTACTTTGACTCTTATAGTTCAACAGGCTGGCAATTAGAAACCTTTCTTTTGTTTTCCAGAAGTGTCACTATAGCTCAGATTTTTGGTTTCTTTATACCAGAGCTGATTCTTATGGTTTCACTTGAGATTACATAAAAAGAACTGGTGGTAAAGTAGGGGGAAGCGTGGGGTTAGCACCTGGGGCTTTGTGGCTGCCCCTGGCCCAGTAGGGGGATCCTCAAGTGCGAGGACCCCCAGAGGTCCATGGGCAGACCTCTTGCCTGATATCCCAAAACAGACAACAAGAAGTGTGTTTCTTCAATGCCCTTTGTTATTCATATCTGCTTCTTTCCTTTCCTCTCGTTTCCCCTAAGCCCCAGAGGTCCCTCCTCAGAAATCTAGGTGCTGCTGGAGAGAAATAAGCCATAGAGCCAGGAACTCAGTCCTGCACCCCTAACTCTTTTCCCTCCTCTGCAAGGGATGTGGCTGTTGTTGCATGTTGCACTGTCGCCCGGGAAGGGAGACTAACTCCTCAAATTCCTTCTTCTCTGCCTCTAAACTCATCTCTGTCCCCCTCTGATAGCATACCTAGTTCTCCTGTCAGGCTTAGTAAGGATCAATTCTTTGTTTCCCGTGAATGCCACCCTGTTTATCACTCTCCAGTTTTGCTTTTTCCCCCAGATAGTGACAAATGGGAGCGGGGCAGGCTCACTGACTCCCCTGCAGCCTCAGCTCCCTCAGAGATCCTGTCCACCTACTTTCCTAGTACACAGGTGGACAAAAATGTCCTGGGTGTCCTGGTGTCACGTGCAGAGGCAGCTTTGTTTGGTTATGAGTGTCCAACTAGTTGTAAATAAAAAGAGAGGAAAAAAAGAATTACTAATACTGCCATGATGCTGACATTACTTCATTCAAAACTTTTTTTGTTTGTACAATCCTTACAGTTAAAGAAATAATCAAAAATATTTGGACATCCCTGATTAGATGATGGACTATAGGGGGAGAACAGGAAGCACACATGTGCATATACTTGTGTATGTCACGCGAATCAAAATCTCTAAAGCTAAGGTACAAACATTGGTGTTTTTAGCTCCTCAGATGATTCTAATGTACAGACAGGGTTGAGAATCTCTGATTTAAATTCTCCCATGTGTCACCTGATTGTGTCGAAATTGAGGACCACAGGCCTAAGTTAAGCAGTGGCGGTGGGGACAAAAATGAGGAGAGAGCTTTCTTTAATGTTTAGGCAGTAGAATTAACAACACTTGGTAAATGTCTGGACCCTGGGGGCTGAGGGGATGAAGGGGTCAAAGATGACCCCACGTGTCTGGCTTGAATAACTACTTGAAGTCATTAAAGAGGGAAAATTTGGGAGTAAAATCAGCATGTTGACATGGAGAAGGGAAGGAACTTGAAGAGGCAGAGGGTGGAGAGAGTAGAATGGAGCTACTTGGTGGAAAGCCATAGGGTGAACGGGACAAGGTGTAGTGAGAGCAAGTGGAAAGAATCAGCATTAAACCTTGGCACTGGAAACCAGAAATCCAGTTTCAAGGATGATAGGTTTTTTTTTAAATGCACATAGCCACCCTTTCTTTTCTATGACTTTATATTGAGTTTTTAAGAGTTGTCTCCACCAAATGTGTTTTTGTATAACACAAGAAACTGGTAGGAAAAAGTAAAGCAAATCATGAGAACTGGCCATTGTGGCTATGTCTGCATTATTAACCTTCTATTTAGCAACCGACCGTATCTGATGTAATGGCTGGTGGAGTGCACATTTTTATAGCTAATCTCAAGTCATGTGCCTCTGCCTGTCATTATAGTGTCAGTGTAGCTTGCCAAGGGCACTTAGTTGGGGTACAAAAGTCAGAGAAGCATGAGCAGTTCTGGGGGTGAACACCCTCCCACCTTGGCTATTTTAAAGCTTTCTTCTCAAGCTCAGACCTGCAGTATTGCCTCCAGCCACCTCACTTTAATAAAAGATGATTTTTTCCTTCAATTTTTTAATCTTTTTCCCTGTCCCTACAAAAACAATTCTGTAATAAAGCCGGGTAGAGAAGCCACAAACTCTAATAAGAAAAGCATTACCCTGAAGATATTTTTAAAACTCAAGCCTATTGACTCTGTTCTTCAGCAGCTTTTAAAGATTTTTCCAATCATAATTGTAGTGTTTATGAAAGGGCAGGAATTTCCAACTTCTGGATTCATCACAGAGCCCCAGCAATGCTATTTAAACGCTCCTGTCTGCACAGAAACACTGCCACTCAACCATTATTTCCACTGGCTCGCTTTCTCCTTGGCTAAGGATTCCCAGGAGATATAAAGCAGCCCAACAGGGTCTATTTCAGTGTGTTTGAACTAGTTTAGGTGTGGCCATACTTGTGGGTAGGAAGGGAAGTGACCCCTACTTCCTCCTGATCCTCGTCTCCTTGTGCTCCCCAATTCCTATGAACTTTTTTAAAAAATACATTTTATACTTATTGCGCATTTCCAAGCAGGAAATAAAAACAGATTTGAGCTAATTTATTTCACATTTTTGTTCTATGACAAGCATTCAGTTAAAAAATTCTTTCCTGCATATTAAATATTGATTTGATTCTTTCATACTATTGATCCAAAGCACATGGAAAAAGTAGAAATACTCATACCTGAGATGGTGATTGTAGGTTAGGGATTGTTCTCTGACTTTTCTTTTCTCTATATACTCAATTTTAATTTTATTTATTCTTTATTCTTACTTTTATTGACATGTAGTCAGTTTACAATGTTAGTTTCAGGTGTACAGCAAAGCGATTCAGTTATACATATACATACATACATACATATATATATTTTTTTCTGTTTCTTTTCCATGATGGCTCATTACCAGAAATTGAATATAGTTCCTTGTCCTATACAGTAGGTCCTTGTTTATCTATTTTACCTACAGTAGTGTGTATCTGTTAATCCCAAACTCCTAATCTATCCCTCCCCACCTTCCCCCTGGTAACCACAGTTTGTTTTCTGTGTTCATGAGTCTGTTTCTGGTTTGTAAATAAAATTTGTATCTTTTTAAAGATTAGATTCCACATATAAGCAGCATCATATATTTGTCTTTCTCTGTCTGACTTACTTCACTTAATATGATCATCTCTAGGTTCATCCATGTTGTTGCAAATGGCATTATTTCATTCTTTTTATGGCTGAGTAATATTCCACTGTGTGTGTGTGTGTGTGTGTGTGTGTGTGTGTGTCTCACATCTTCTTTATCCATTCATCTTTCAGTGGAAATTTAGGTTGTTTCCATGTCTTGGCTATTGTAAATAGTGCCACTGTGAACATTGGAGTGCATGTGTCTTTTCAAATTATAGTTTTCTTTGGATGTATGCCTAGGAGTGGGATTGCTGGATCATATGGTAACTCTATTTTTAGCTTTTTAAGGAACCTAATACTGTCCTCCATAGTGGCTGCAGCAATTTACATTTCCACCAACAGTGTAGGAGGGTTCCTTCTTCTCCACACTCTCTCCAGCATTTACTATTTGTAGACTGTTTAATGACGACCATTCTTAGTGGTATGAGGTGAAACTTCATTGTAGTTTTGATTTGCATTTCTCTAATAATTAGTTAAATTGAGCATCTTTTCATGTGCCTGTTGGCCATCTGAATGTCTTCTTTAGAGAAATGTCTATTTAGGTCTTTGCCCATTTTTGACTGGGTTGTTTGTTTTTTTGTTTTTTGATATCAAGCTGCATGAGCTGTTTGTGTATTTTGGAAATTAGTCCCTTCTCTTTCACTTTATTTGCAAGTATTTTCTCCCATTCTGTAAGCTGTGTTTTCATTTTGTTTATGGTTTCCTTAGCTTTGCAAAAGTTTTTAAGGTTAATTAGGTCCCATTTATTTATTTTTGCTTTTATTTCCATTACTTTAGGAGCTGGTTCAAAAAAAAATACTGCGATTTTTGTCAGAGAGTGTTCTGCCTATGCTTTTCTCTAGGAGTTTTAGCATATCTGGTCTTACATTTAGGTCTTTAATCCATTTTGAGTTTATGTTTGTATATGGTGTTAGAGAATGTTCTAATTTCAGTCTTTTACATGTAGCCATCCAGTTACCCAGCACCATTTATTGAAGAGACTGTCTTTTCTCCATTGTATATTCTTGCCTCCTTTGTTGTAGATTAATTGACCATAAGTGTATGGGTTTATTTCTGGACTTTCTATCCTGTTCCATTGATCCATGTGTAAAACCCAAATCCTATTAACTCTTGATCTCTATTATCTAATCACCTTATGAATATCCACTGTCTTTACTGGCAGCTGAAATTCACTCCCCAGCAAGTGTCTGTTCCTTATGAATAAAGTGACCACGCATCCCGATTGGCTCAGGACAGTTCCAATTTATGCTCATTTCTCAGTATGAGTATTAGTAGCACCCCCTTTCCATCTCAAAAATGACTCAGTTTAAATGGTAAAGCTTATGGTCATCCAGCACATGCAACCCCACCCATGCAGCACCTTTGAGTGGTAAACTGACCTCCCTCACTTATCTCGGGGTTCTGCATGCTGCTCCTCTTCTAAACCTCCACTTACTTAAATGTCCTCACATTCTCCAGTGAATGAAGACCCTAGAAGATGCTTCTTTTACTCATTGCTTTCTTTGGTCAACCCCACTAACCTAGGTGGTCTTTCCCATATTTCTCCTCACTGATCCAAATCTCTACCAGCAGTTGACGTCTGGTGATACTCCCCACTCCCATGAGTCCAGCTGCTCCGAGGGCTGCCGACATGCTAAATATGTTCTTGCTAAAGAGCCTCCGAACTACCATTGCCCTTCCACCATTTGTGACTCAAAGCTTATCCTCTAAGCAGCCTCAGATTTACGTGTCACCTGCCCCATCTTACAAAATAATCCATCCCTCACTGTTCTTACCTGGATTTGTCCCAGAACCCTACCTCTGCTCTTCTCTTACAATGATCTTCCAAGCTGTGACCTCTTCCCATGTTGTGAAATGCTTAAAAGTGAACCAAACTCCATATAGCAGAGGTCTATATAAACTGGTGGCTTTGTTTTTTATTTGGTTTGTAAAACAACAAAAGATGCTACTATCAATGTTACTTAATGAAATTTAAATCGGATGTAAGGAATACAAACTGCAGCATCAAGATAGAGTTTAATATGCTGAATGTTGAGAATTGGAAGAGCTCAAATCATTGAAGACTGTTTGATCACACTGACTTGTGAAATAAATTCTTGGTGGGTGCAGCTGGTGGAGGTCCAGTTCTGTTCATCAGCTTTGCACATTTACCAATGTTATTTCCTTTCCTTCAACTTAAAATCATCAGAACTGGGGAAAGTGAGGGAACAAATCACTAACCAAACTGGCAAGAGACTAATTTACAATTTAAAATGCCTTTTATTATTGAGAAATATAAATGCAACATGATAATATTTCTGTGAGATAATCAGTGTATCCTTTTTGTCAATAGACAAAATAACCTTAGAAAAGGAAATCAATTTCATAAGGTTTCTCAGTGGCCCCAGAGTGAAGAAAAGGGAACCCAACAATATTCACTCAGTTATTCCTTATTCTGTTGAGAGCTTACTGTGTGCCAGGCCTGTGATGTTAAGGGAATACCTGTGTGCAAGGACAGTTCTCTCTTTTCCAATGAAAACGGGCAGACAGGCAAACCAGAAAACCCACACAACTTGGTACAGGCACCCTCTCCTTTCCCCTTCATCATGCTGGAGAGTAATTACTCTCAATCCTTGACTCTTCTTTATCTTGACTCCATGCAGACCAACTCCATTCTCTCTTGAGAGTCTCACCTTGGAAATTTTAAAATCCATTAGGCCATGGCTAGGAGAGAGATCCTGCCCTGTATGTTTGTTAGAAATTTGGAGGATACCCTAGTCCCTCAATGGATTTTGGGAAGTATCATGCATGTTCTCACCACAGTCAGCTGTTAATCCTGTCTTGCAGTGAGTTACGTCTGCAGATGGCTAATCTCATGTATTTTGTAGCACTAATTTAGCGACTTCATTCTCAGTAGGTTTCTTTTTCTTGTCTCAATCCCAAATTCCAAGGATACACTCTATTTGGTGCCTATAGGCAACTCTTCCTTATCCATGTACATGATATCTAAACTATGAGATTTCATTCATGAATGTCATCAGAATAGACATTTTCCCCATCAAGTCTAAATACTACACCTTTGTTCTTTTTGCCTTTATTTTTTTATTGAGGTATAACTGACATATAACATTATATTCATTTCAGGTATACAACATAATGATTCAATATCTGTATATATTGTTAAATGATAACCACCATAAGTCTAGTTAACATCTGCCCCATTTATAGGTACTTTTTTTCTTTGTGTTAAGGACTTTTAAGATCTCAGCAACTTTCAAATATGCAACACAATGTTATTAACTATACTCACCATGCTGTACATTGTATCCCCATGACTCAGTACCTTTTGACCTCCTTCACCCATTTCATTCACCCCTCCCAACCCCCGCCTGTGGAAACCAACAATCTGTTCTCTGTATATATGAGCTTGTTTTTTATTTTGTTCTGTTTTCCTGGTCTTTTAGATCCACATATAAGTGAGATCATACAGTACTTGTCTTTCTCTCTCTGACTTATTTCACTTAGCGTAATGCCTTCAAAGTCCTTCCAAGTAGTTGTAAATGGCAAGATTTCATAATTTGATATGATTGAATAGTATTCTATTGTATATATGCACCACATTGTGTTTATCCATTCATCCACTGATGGGCACTTTGGCTGTTTCCATATCTTGACTCTTGGAGCTAATGCTGCTATAAACATAGACGTTTATATATCTCTTCAAATTAGTGTTTTCATTTTCTTCACATAAATACTAAGAAGAGTAGAGTTGCTGGATCATGTGACAGTTCTATTTTTAATTTTTTGAAGAACCTCCATACTGTTTTCCATAGTAGCTGCAAAATTTTCATTCCCACCAACAATGCACAAGGGTTCCCTTTTCTCCACATTTTTGCCAACACTTGTTATTTCATGCCTTTTTGATAATAGCCATTCTAATAATAATAGCCAGGTGTAAGGTGATGTCTCACTGTGGTTTTGATTTGCACTTCCTTAATGATTAGTGATACTGAGCATCTTTTCATGTGCCTGTTGGACATCTGTATTTTTTCTTTGGAAAAATGTTTGTTCAGATCTTCTGCCCATTTTAAAATCAGATCTCTTTTTCTCTTGAGTTTTATGAGTTCTTTATATACTTTGTATATTAACCCCTTATTAGTATATGATATGTAAATATTTTCTCTCATTCAGGAGGTTGCCTTTTCATTCTGTTGATGGTTTCTTTTCTTCTGCAGAATCTTTTTAGTTTGAGGTAGTCTTGCTTGTTTAATTTTGCTTTTATTTATTGCCTTTACTTTTAGAATCAGATCCAAAAATCATCACTGAGACCAATGTCAAATAGCTTACTGGCTATTTCTATCTAGAATGGTTTCAGGTGTTACATTCAAGTATTCAATCGATTGTGAGTTAATTTTTATGTATAATATAAGATAGGAGTCCAGTTTTATTCTTTTGCATTTGACTGTCTAGTTTTCCCAATACCATTTATTGAAAAGACTACCCTTTCCCCATTGTATATTCCTGGCTCCTTTGTTGTAAATTAACTGACCACATATGCATGGGTTTTTTGCTGAGCTATCTGTTCTGTTTCATTGAGCTATGTGTCTTGTTTTTAAGCCAATACCATACTGTTTTGATTACTATAGCTTTGTAATCTAGTTTGAAAACAGGGAGCATGATGCCTCCAGCTTTGTTCTTGTTCCAGATTGCTTTGGCTATTCAGTCTTTTGTGATTCAATACAAAATTTAGGATTGTTCTGTTTCTGTGAAAAATGCCATTAGAATTTCGATAGGGATTACATTGAATCTGTAGACGGCTTTGGATAGTATGGACATTTTAACAATATTAATCCTTTCAATCCATGAGCATGGAATATCTTTCCATTTCATTTGCGTTTTCAATTTCTTTCATCAATGTCTTACAGAGTTTTTAGTGTATACATCTTTCACCTCCTTGGTTAAATTTACTCCTAGGTGTTTTATTCTTTTTGATGCAGTAGTAAAGGATAATGTTTTCTTAGTTTCTCTGCATGCTTGCTTGTATACAAATGCATGGTTAGTGTATAGAAATGCAAATGATTTTTGTATATTGGTTTTGTCATCAACTTTGCTGACTTTATTAGTTCTAAAAGTTTTTTGGTGAATTTGTTGTGGTTTTTATATATAATATGTAATTTGTAAATAACAGCTTTACTTCCTTTCTGATTTGGATGCCTTTTTTCCCTTTTCTTGACTGATTTCTATGGCTAAGGCTTCCAATACTATGAATAAAAGTAGTGAGAGTGGGCATCCTTGTCTTGTTTCTGCTCTTATTAGATAAATAGCTGAAAGCTTCTTCTAATGAAAGTAATAAAAATAGAAGTTTTAGCCTCTAAGTCTATATACTCCACACTTGATCTGTCTTGTCTCTTTTGCCTTTAATTAACTGAGATTCCCCTGTATTGGCTTTAATTGACAAAGAAATTGCCATCTGGGATAGAGGTGTAAAGACTTTAGAATTCATAGCCATCTTAAGAAAGAAGTTTATTCAGAGCACATAAAGAACTCATACAACTCAACAGCAAAATGTACATAACCCAATTAAAAAATGGGTAAAGGACCTTTAGAGATATTTCTTCAAGGAAGGTATAAATGAAAGGCCAACAGGCACATGAAAAGATGCTTACTGTCAGTGGTCATTAGGGAAATGCAAATTAAAACCACAGTGAGATTTCCCTTCATGCCTGTAAGAATGGCCATCCTCAAAAAGACAAGAGATAACAAATGCTAGAGTGGATGTGGTGAAAAGGGAACCCTTGTACACTGTTAGTAGGAATGTAAATTGATATAGCCACTATGGAAAACACTATGGAGAAGTCTCAAAAAATTAAAAGTATAACTACCATATGATCCAGCAATTCCACTTCTGGGAATATATCCTAAGTTAACAAAAACACTAACTTGAAAAGAGCTTTACACTCCAGTGTTCATAGCAGCGTTATTTACAATAGACAAGATGTGGAAACAACCTAAGTGTTGATCAGTGGATGAATGGATAGATACATACATACTCTCACACAATGAGTATTTTCAGCCATGAAAAACAAGGAAATCCTACCATTTGCAGCAACATGGATGGACCTTGAAGACAATATGCTAAGTGAAATAAGTTAGAACAGGACAAATACTGTATGATCTCACTTATATATGGAATCTTAAAAAAAAAAATCATAGAAAAAGATATCAGATTTGTGGTTACCAGAGATGGGGAAGGGAGGAAGGGGAAGTGGATGGAAGTGGTCAAAAGGCACAAACTTCCATTTATAAGATAAGTATCACAAGGAGAAGCTTATTCCCATTATTCTTCTCTTTTTTTATCTTATCAATATGAGAAGACAGATGTTAGCTGAACCTAATGTGGTAATCATTTCACAGTATATGTAAATCAAACCATCGTTCCATATGCCTTAAGCTTATACAGAGATGTATGTCAATTATTTCTCAATAAAACTGGAGAGGGAAAAAACTTTAGGATTCAGCATCATTTCATCCTCTGCCTTGATGGCTCAATGAACAACCCAGCTGCTGCTGGAGAGGTGGTTCCTTTTCTAGATTGGCGATTTATCAAGAGAAGGGATGGCTTAATTACACCCTTCAGCATCTATCACTATATGTAGGAGAATCCTTTGCGTGAAGTTTCATATGCTTCCTGTGTCTCCTCTAGGCAGAACGACTGGACTGTGTTATCATAGAAAGGAACTAGATTCAGGCTTTGAGAAGAACTTCCTGACTTTAAGAATGGGTAAATATTAAAATATGTTACTCAGGGTGGATAAGAATCCTCAAGAACATTTTTCTGAAACTGACAGCTATCATTCCATGTTTGAGTGGGGCACTGCCAGAATATAAGAAGCTGGACACTAAGGGATATGTAGATGTTAAGAGTGCAGGAATTTGAGTCAGACTTCGGTTCTTGTCCTGGTGTGCCAAACATGGGACTCAGTCCCCTTTCTCAACTGTAAAAATGGGCAGTGTGAAAATGCCACATGGAGCTTGTCCCAGGATTGGGAAATAAATGTGAAATGCCTGGCACAGTATCTGTACATAGTATGTGCTCATTAAATGTTAGCTATACTTTAGATTCCATGTCCTTGGCTATCACAATGAAGTCTCTTTATTTAGGCCCTGCTAATTGAAAGTCTCTTACACTCTTTGCTCTAAATAGAGCATCCATCACAGCAAAAATAAGCTGCTAATTGATAATGCATACAAATGCACTTGTAAACAGGAATCCTACACAAATAAAAATTATTGATATTTTTGTTAGCACTTCATAAATCAGCTGTCTGGAAATTGTCTCCTTTGTCATTGAAAGCCTATTAAAATGTTAAGCAGGTACAAAGGGAATATTTAGCCAATTTAAGAGAACTCTTTTTAAACACTAGCAGCTACTGGCATATCCACAGTTACTCTGCCAATCATAAATGACCCTTATTTCTTTGCTAAAACCAATCTGACAGGACCTCCACTTCAACACCTAAATTAACAACCACTGAAGTATTTAAGTGTAAACAACTCTGCATTTCTTCAGTAATTTCAGACATGTGTCTTTCCTTACAGTTGAATAGAGCTGGTATAATTTGTTTGACATCATACATTTTTCCAAAGGGCAAAAACAAAATGATATTACATAGAATTCTGTGCTCAATAAACCCCACCTAGAAATACTCTGGCTGACAAAACTGCTCACAGTTCTATTCACTTTATAACTATAAACCAAAGAATAACTGATTCTCTTTCAGTTCTTCCATTCCCTCTTTGCCCCTTCTCCCAGCGATCAATCTTTTAATTAGCAGAAATCTACTAGACACCTGCTGGTGCCAGGCACTGTCTGAAATATTGTGTGAGATGCAGAGACGCCCTTATGGGATGTACAAGCTACTGGGGAACAAAAATACACCTCGTATGTGGAGGTGAGAGGAGGCTGAGAATAGTGAGCAACTACTTAATGGGTACAGAGATTTTTTTTTGGTGAGGGGTGATGAAGATGTTCTGGAATTAGATAGTGGTGGTCATTGCACAACACTGTGAATGTACTAAAACCTACTGAATTGTACACTTTAAAATAGCTAAAGTGGTGAATTTATGTTATACCAATTTTAAAGCTAATATGAAATGCAACTAGTAAGTTCCAAATGCAAGGTTGAGAAAGAATTGGTAGGGAGCAGGTGATGTTCAGTGAGTGCTGGAGTCATCGAGCAAGAACTTTGAGCTCAGTGGGGACTCAGCAAGGTCTTGAAAGTTCCCAGATCAAACACCTACAGGGGGATGGAGGTGATGCAAACAATTGAACAAGTAACGCTGCCAAGTGTAAGATTAAGACAGTTTGTTTCACGGAAGTAAAGCGTGCTCTCCTTTCTCTTGAGACAAGAGGCTCTTCTCTGTGCAGCTTCCATTTCCTCACTGTGAATAGAGATTTGGTTGTCAGGAAGTTCCAGTGCAAAAGGAACCAACAATCGAGACATGGATTTCATGCCAAAGTGTCAGGAGTGACAGAGATTGTGTCAGCCAAAGAGAGCATGCCCGTCTGAAGTAGACCAGCCATAGATCCCAGCATATGCCACCACAGACCCTCTGAGCATTCCAAAGTTTAAAGATAAGCCAGAAATCTGAATTTTTTCTAGTTTGGTTGAGATATAATTGACGACAGCATTGTATAAGTTTAAGGTGTACGACATAATGCTTTGACATACACGTATCGTGAAATGATTACCACACATGGTTAACATTGATCACCTCATAGATACAAAAAAAAAACAGAAAAATTTTTTCCTTGTGATGAGACCTCATAAGATTTACTCTCAACAACTTTTATATACATCATGAAACAGTGCTAACTATAGTAGTCATGTTGTAATTTACATCCCTACTACTTACTTATTTTATAATCTTTACAGATGGAAGTTGGTGCCTTTTGACCACCTTCATCCAATCCCCCACCACCCCTGGTTACCATAAATCTGAGTATCTTTTCCTGTGAGTTTAGGTCAGGGGGGGTGTTTTGTTTTTTTAGATTCTACATGTAAGTGTGATCATACGATATTTGTCTTGCTCTGTCTGACTTACTCCAAGTAGTGTAGCGGCCTCAATGTCCACCTGTGTTGTCGCAAATAGCCGACATTCCTTGGCTTTTATTTCTGAATAATACTCCACTGTGTATATATATTCCACCACTTCTTTATCTGTTCAGTAATGCTGCTATGAACACGGAGGTTCAGATATTTCTTTGACAGTGTTTGTTTCCTTTATGATATTCCCAGAAGTGGAACTGCTGGATCATATGGTAGTTCTATTTCTAATTTTTTGAGGAATCTCCACAGTGGCCGTACCAATTTATAGTCCCACCAACAGTGCATAAGGGTTCTCTTTTCTTCATGTCCTTGTTATCTCTTGTCTTTCTGATGATGGCCATTCTAACAGGCAGAAAGTGATACCTCATTATGGTTTTGATTTGCATTTCTTTAATGACTATGTTGAGCATCTTTTCATATGCCTGTTAGTCATCTGTATATATTCTTAAGACAAATGTCTACTTGTATCCTCCACTCACTCTTGAATTAGATTATTTGGGGGGTTTTCTGCTATTGTATGAGTC